>NC_137427.1:25577500-26777500 GCF_964374335.1 Astatotilapia calliptera | reverse complement strand
TTGAGGAAAGACTGGAGTTTTATTTAATGTCACCTACATCCATTCCAAAACTGGGAGTTCAATAGGTACAACTATATTAAGTGGTCAAGAAAAAGAAAAGTTGAAAAAACCTTTATTTGAAGAAAAAGTTATACGGACAGGTGAAGAGATTTCATACTCCAAATATGATGATATGCAGTGCAGCTGCAGAGAGACAGTTTAAATAGCTTCAAAGGATGCCTTTGAAGACAAAAACATTGGTGACAACTCACATTTATAACATCTCTGAAACCATTTCAGATAGGAGTGTGAAATTCTGGCTTTGCTTCCTTCCCCTGCAGGACATGCACACACGCCAACTTCAGAAAAATATTCGAGTCTCTCCAGTCTGGAGAATTTCACGCTGGATAATCCAAATTCAATTTCAATAGCGCTGCCTTTTTACCACAGCCTGATTCTGCAGCGGGTTTCTATGAAATAAGATCCACCAGACTTTCACTGCCTCAGGGAAGAGGGATTATTTACTTATCTTCAATTTGCTCATATTTAGTTTATAAAAAGCTTGCTGAGGTAAAACCTTGTAATGTTAGCTAACATTATTTCTTAAAATCTTTCTTCCTATCTAATCTCGCAAATGGAATGATGCACAATAGTGGTCCGTCCAGGGGTGTATACAGTAATCTCAAGAGAGGGCTTAATTTGAGTGGTCTATTTCATTTCGTTTCGCCCGTGGGCTGCAAAACAGCATGATGAACAGGTACGGCAGGCTACTCAATCCTCCCTCGACAACTTTAAATATACAACAAAATGACCTTAGAAAAAGAAAAAGAAAAAGAAAAGAAAAAAGAATCGAGACGCTAGTGGCATCAATTTTCTTACCCAGCAGTCACTGAGTAGACAGAGAAGAGATGGAGTGACAGCAGGGAAGGGGGAGTGAAAAGAGTGGGAGTGAGGGAGAGAGAGAGAGAAAAAGCATGTGGAGTGAGAATAAGGAGACAGACAGGAAGAGCAGAAAGAGAGAACTGAGAGAGAGAGAGAGAGAGAGAGAGAGAGAGAGAGAGAGAGAGAGAGAGAGAGAGAGAGAGGGGGTGGAGATTGGCTGAACTATGACCAAGGAACTATGAACACTCACTTGGCCAGATGCTTCATAAGCAGCCCGAGGACTTGTCGATTCCTCTCCGGTAGTTTGTGGACCAGGCAGTGGACGGCTTGGATGCGAGACTCGGGACTACCGCCCTCTGTTCAAATGCAGAAACAGCCGTGTACTCATATTAAACTACAAGGAATTCTCTGTGCTCCTCGCATGGCAAGGAGCCAGCACAGCTCAGATGGTACACTGTACAGTAGGAAATTTAAATAGATGATGAAAAATTCTAGTCGCTGCTGATTTGAGTGAGGTTTCGAGGTAAAGAGCTCTATGTTACTTCAAAAAGGCCTAAAAGTATTTATCGGAAGTCTGGGAATGTTTTAAAATGAGCAAAAGTTGGTGGACCTTTAAGCGTGCAACAATCAGAGGCTATCCCTCTCAAGTGTATGGGATTAAGCATTAGAGGAAAATACATCCCAGTTCAAATAAATGAAGAAGAGGTGTGATGGTGATATACGGTCTGAAGCCTCCCAGAATTTGGCAGCAGGGACCACTATGCTGGCGGAGAAGATAGCTTTACGTTACTGTCGCTACCGTATAAAGGGTTGTGTTAAAACCCCCAAGATCATCTCTTAAACACTTCCTCACACATGGGCATCTGACCGCCCACACGCTAACACACACAGGCACACAAAATATCATTACTATGGGAACGACAAGGATTTAAACATGGCAAAAGCTTCTTATGGATGCTGTCATCCATCAAAAAAAATATTCATTGCTAATCCATTTTTCCCCCCTCGTTATGAGGGCATTGCGAGCGCCTGATAAAAATGTCAACCTGATCCAATTATAGCACTTGTTGTAATAAGATTCAAGTTTGGCTTGATTTAAAACATTTCATACAGAAATTATGTTATGTGGGCAGAAAAAAAACCCTATTTTTTCCCTTCTTTTTTTTTCCTCTTCAAGGTCACTGGATGATTTTGATCCAGGATCTTTAATGGCTTTTTTGGCCACAAATTTAGTCCCATGTTAAACAGGTAGCGATTATATGGAGATTGGAATAAGCTCATCTGCAATGAAAAGACAAATGCAACTAAGCCAAAGGGAGCTGAAAGCCTCTTTGGTAGGGTTAGAATCAAGAACAAATGCACTGAGTGCTGCGAGTAACACACTGATACCACGCAGGAAGACATAAAAAGGCGATAATTAGCAATCAAGACACGCACACACCACACAATAGCTTTCAGACATAAGAAAGGTGACCACTGTTTCCCAACTTCCCTTAAAAGCACAAAGTTTAAACAAAGTTAGTAAAATTTAATTTAAAAGTGTTTTTACTGTGTCTCACTTCACTGCTCCTTTTCAATAACCCCCCGAAGAAGAACTAAGTAATGAACTCAGCTGCTTCAATTGATAAAATGCCCATTTTGCACTGATACGGCACATACATACACTTCTGTTTGCGTATGGTCTGCGCTCAGATGAAGAGCTGGTACATGAGGCGGTAGAACTTACTTGCGGGGCTAATGAACTCTTTGTAAAGTTCATAGGTCATCAGCGGCTCAGGAAGGCTCCTTCGCAGAGATAGTGAGAGAAAGAGAGACGGGTTGGGGGGCGGTGGGAGGGAGAAGGAGAGTTAAAGTGAGCAAGAGGGACAGAAATAGCTGGCACACTGTTTTATAGGGTCTGCACACAGCAATGATTAATGTGGCCAGGCCAGGAGATGGAATTAGACGGTGCACGCGTTGAGATAACCAAGTTCATCTGAAGGTACTTTCACACTGCAGCTGGATAGTGGCCAAAGCTACTTAGCCTCAGAGGAAACTGAGGAGATTGAGGCCGTTTTACTTCAGCAGGTCATGGAAGTAAAAGACAAATTAGAAAAACACTGTGTTGATTTAATATAGCACGTCAATAATGATAAGGGTACGGTAACTAAAATGCTGAGGTAAAACTTCTCAACTAAGTAATGTCCCAGAGTCCACAGTCCTCTCCATCAGTCTGCTTTTTGGAAGTGGTCAGTCCACACAAGTTTAACCCCCCTGACTAGGTTCATCATTTACATCCTAATTACATAGCAGTGACTGTTTGAAGACCTCCATAGTGACAAAATAAAACAAGTAATCGAAACCCCCCACCCCAAAAAACGGTATTAGTTTCTTTTTAGTATTTTTAATATGCATAAAAGAAAGCAGGCAAATTCCCAACTTTAAATGCAAATTTTCCTCCAATCAAGCAACAAGCAAAGCCAACTCAATTTGTTGCAACAGCATGTCGACAAAATCAGATTGGCATTTAAAATTATACCGCTTCATCTTCTTGCAGCCAAACTACATTTTTAATCTCTGAACTTCACCCACACTCGCTGCCAACCTGGAAGGAGTTATTGACTGTGGAACATGCATATCATGAGCATTATGAGTTCGCAAGGAGTTAATTATACAAAGGCACTCTGCATAATTAAATCTGTAGCCATTTTATAAAATAAAGCATCGACGCTGGATGCAGTGTTTCGCATTCAAGCAAGCGGAAAGGACCGCATTCATCAAAGGAGTTGTCGTGGGGTCAGAAATAGACTTGCTTGGATGCACAACAGCACAGTTTGACGGTTTATAAGATGAAAAAATATAATTACCTACTAAGCGACTTTCCCCCCAAATAAGAGTTCCTGCACTCTTAACAGTGCAGCTATTAACATCTAATGAAGACAAAAAGCTACTGTACTCTTGAGCTGCTGAGAAGGGATGGCGGTAAGCTCTATTTGTCATATTTCAAATTAATTAGACGAATTAATTAAAAGTTTGTTAATAGGTACAATTCAACCAGAGGGTTTAGGTGTAACGTCTAGAGCTGAAGTGACTGCAAAAGCGATCAGAAGAATCAATTACCTTATTTAAACACTTGCTGTGCTGCAATGTTTTAGTATCAATGCTTGCCACTGCTTGGTGAAACAAATAACTCACAGGTGTGTGCGTGTCTTTCACATTAAAACATCACACTAATCCTTACCTCAGATAAAGCTTCAGTGCACTTGTTATTGTCTTAACATCCCAGTCTTCGCTGGCTGACAAATCCACTTCGTCGCTCTTCTCATCTATAAGAATCACAAACTTAGCATCACTGCAATTACTCACTGACTGAGGTATTCGCACCGAGGCGCCAATTAACTACCCTGTTCATATTATGCACAACAAATATGTGATTTAAATATGTAACTTGTAATTAGCCATATGAGGATAAAAAGCATTCCTGCTAGCCTTCGGGGGTCGCGTTTCGCCCCAGAGGATATGGAAGGAAGTTGCAGCATCTGTAGAGGGCTGCTGGCTTTATACTCATTACAAGTTTAATTAATCCCTTACTACTTCACTGACTCCACAGGGACTCCAAGGGTGTGTTGTGCTGAAAATTTGCGGGGGTGGGGTAGGGGGGGCTTTAGTCACACCGTAAGTAGCCTCTGATGAACTACAGAGGAAGTGCAATGTGTCAGTGAAGTGTTTGGAGTCTGACACATGTACAGCTTAGGGTCTTAGCCACCACACAGACTTTAGCTTCACGGGTGTTAGGTGGTCTGTTAATAGGAAATCTATTTATTTTTTATTTGATCTATCCACTGCAGGCAAGAGGACCGCGTGTCTCTCCGTCTGCATAATCCACAAAATTGCCTGTCCAGTGTCAACTTCTGAAAGCAAACGTTTTTAGGAAGCATGTGTAGCCAGGTGTGTCTCCACATGTGAGACTGATGGAGTTTGCAGAGGTGCTGTAGTCTTGCAAAAACAGGCCTGATTTGGCCAGGTCGGTGTATGCACAAACACAGCTGGAGCAGTTGGAGGAGCACTGATTGCAAAACTGTTAACGACACAGCATCCACCGAGGTTCAGTTCTATATTATTTTCTTTTGTGTTAGCAACAATAAAGACTAGGCAACCAACACCGTGCTGTGTGGGGACTTAATAAGCACAGCGGCAGAGTGACATAACACCAGCAGAAAAACTTTTCATCATACACAAAATATTAAGAAGGGAAAAGTTTGTTAAATAAAAATAGGGAATTTACTCTCCTTCACAGACCTTCAAATTTGAGGATAAGCTGATTGAAAGCCTGGACCAGTATGAAAGTAAGCCTATTCATGAGATAAGTAAATACCACATCCTGACCCAAACCCGAACAAACAAGTGATGTGCAGAAATTGGAAATGAAGCGATGGTTGTGTGACGTATGTGCTGTAAGGATGTTCAGTGGCACTAAAATGTAAAGACTAAGATGTGCAACTGATGCCAACTGGAAAAAGAAGAAGGGAGGAAGCAAATGCTGTTCAGGATTAAGATGAAGCAACAACCACATGCAGCACCTGTCAGTGTTTGCTTCCTGCGTGACTGATTTGTTCTTTTATTCTCAAACAACCAGCTCACAGGTAATTCTTCCAAAGTGCCTGACCCACGGTTAACCACTTACCCGTAACTCTATCTCGGTCGATTTAGGAAACGCCTATATCCCCACCTTTCCTGAAAGGTCTCAAACCAAAAATAGCCGACATTCAAACTAGAAAGGAGTCGTAGGTTATAATTTTTCTCTCAAGATTTTTCATTTATTAATTTTCTATAAATTATACAGTCAAAAAAGCACCTCATTAGCCTCACATTTTAATAACAGTTCCTTCTTACTTCAGGTGTGGCTATTCAGAGCAGCTATTGCATGAGTTTATTTTTGCGCTGTGCACACTCACACTGCAAAATGTCCTAACCGCCTGCTTGGTTCATCTAGTGACAGATGACTCTTCTTTATCATCTGGGTTTTTTGGGCACAAAGAGGCCACAGTGTGCCTGGCGGGTCAGTATTCAAGCGATACCATTTAACCAATGAAGGTGCACCATAAACCTTTTCAGCATCTGTTCAGGTCTAATTCAGTGTTTAACAACTTTTGCTTTGAACTGTAAAATATTAAATGCCTGACTTTGCTCCTTGGAAATGTGCATTCATTAAATTTACCTATGCAATTACATCTGGAGGACCAAAACCTCCAATTCAGCAGCTATTATGACCATATCGCCACCGACACCACACGCTGCCCTGCCCGTTCTGTCTGAACCACAGACAGGTCAGAGAGGGAACGGAGCTCACTTTTACAGGTTTCTTCCTGTTATATTGTTGTCTGTCATTCAATAGGTGCCGCTCTCTTTGTTTGTACTGTAATATGATGGGAGAATTTTGTATCACTTTGTCCTCTCAGATTGGACCGTGGCCATGTTGGTGGGTGAGAGATGAAAAGGAGGAGGTGTGGGAGGATCCAAAGTCTTTCTTCAGGGTTTAAAGCTTGTTTCACCCACTCACTGTGAACTGTTGTATGCAAGAAATGTTTGTGAATGTGTCTGTGGAGAAGTAACACACAACTGCTGTCATACATATTAGTCATTTCAGGGATAAAATACGAGTTGCGTTTAGATAGAAATATTTAGGCACAGATTAAATCGTTATTTTTCTTTAAATGAGTAACATGCAGATTCTCAAGACTAGTGATGGAAGTTTTCTATACTTTAAGGCTTTAAAGAAACTTCCGTAGCAGAGCATTAATGGAGTCTACCGCATGAGTCGGCGGGCTGGAAGGCTGCAAGGTTTTGGAGAGGAAGCTGAGACAGGCTGGCGGCTGCCTGAGTTTGTTGTCATTCTGAACACAGAGCTGAAAGTGAGCTGGTGTCTGCTGGAGACAGCAGGAAACCAGAGAGCAGACAGGGAGCAATGGAAAGGACAGAGGACAAGTTCTATAGAAAGGGAGTTGAGTGAAAGGGATTCGAGACGAGTAAGAGGCATAAAGGTAATTGAGAAAGGCAACTGACAGACTAAGCCATCTGCGAGCACACAAGAGGCCATCCTACTGGCGTGTTAATGAAGGAAAAGCCAAAAAGCAGAAGAATGTGAATAGGATGGACCTCGTTGGGTTGTCTCGGGGGGGCTTAAAACTGAATGAAAGCGAAGCCAAGCTACACACTGGCACTTGTTGCACTTCAGAGAGCCACGGGTACCAGTGGGCTGAGTCACGGGATGATTTCCAATCGCTATCTTTTTAATATCACCCTTAACAGACACATCCAGACACATCCATTACATCAGCATATTCAACTAACTAGGGGCGACCTAATTTCACAGAGATAGTGCGGTGGCATTAAATTAAAATTTGTAACTTTATTCAGTCCTTACTTAAAAAACTAAAAATCTATGTGAGAAAAAGAAGAGAATGAAGAACTTACCAATCATTAATGAGAGGAGCTTCTGGACCTTTGAGCTTACCCCCACAACCCTATACAGGCCTTGGTCATTAATGCCTAGAATATAACAATAATAAAAATAATACACCTCTACTTGCATATTACTTACAATACAATAATGACAATTATTGAAATAATATATTTGCAGCATGATTTCAATTTTAACCAAGTTCATTATGAGGTAACAACATGCATAAAAATATCAGTTTTTAGAGGATCTTTTTATGAAGAGGTGGCCAGATAAGAGCAAATAAGTAAGAATAATGCCGTGAAAAGGCAGTTGCATGTCTTCAGTACAAGGTGCCTGCAGGTGATGCTGGGAAGTCTTTTGCCTTTTCAATACTGGAGAAAGTCTGCCCCCTTGTGTACAGATAAAGGCTTGCATGCATGTTACCTACTATTATTACTATCCACCAACACTGAAATTTATCCTGCAATTTTCCATATGCTAGCATCAGATATTTACATTATTAAATATATTTATAGCTCACCTCTTTTCTCTATTGCACTGATGGAATTCTTCACAAAACTGAAACCAACGTCATCCAACTGAGCGTCGACTACAGGTAGGGAAAAAATGAAGACGAAAAAAAACACCGATGCTTATAAAATTGTGATATCACATAATTTTACAGATTCAGTGTCTGGCACAGCTGGATCCTTACTTCCACGTTCTTTAGAATAAGTCCTCATAAGATAATGTCCGACCTGTTAAAGTAACAACCACAAAACACAGACGTAGAGTTTTAAAGTTTACGCAATATATTTTTGGGGAGTTCTAAGTATATGTTGGTGTAAAGCTACATGTATTTGCTCTCTACAAGATGGCAGTTAAAGAGAATGTATTAAAACTCCATGAGTGAGTGGTAGATGATGACATTGTGAAAGCTGACTCACAGGCTCCTTCCCACCCATGGCTTGCATCCAAAACTTGTGGTCATCCTCAGACAGAGCCTGCACTGTAAGCACCGTTCCTGGCCTGGGAGAGAGCCATACCACACTTGTATTAGGAAAAGCATCAGAGGTATAGTTTTGTAAAATATTAAGGAGTGCATGAAATGTATTTGCAAAAAAGCAAAAAAAAAAAAACACCCTCTGCCACATACATCTTAGATTGGTTGTACTACAAAGAAGAGGCCAGCTGGTTTTATGACACTTCCAATCATGTAGGAACAAATGGGTATCAAGTTACTCATTACAGGGCGAACAGATGTGTGCACTGACATTTCCATTCTAAATTTAAGGTATTGCTCTTCTATTAATACTACAGAAAAGGGGCGGCGCAGGGTTAAGTTCTGTGACAAAACGGGATA
Source organism: Astatotilapia calliptera (assembly GCF_964374335.1). Classification (NCBI taxonomy): domain Eukaryota; kingdom Metazoa; phylum Chordata; class Actinopteri; order Cichliformes; family Cichlidae; genus Astatotilapia; species Astatotilapia calliptera. The sequence goes on along the minus strand of NC_137427.1, from coordinate 26,768,855 downwards.
TATATTACAGCATGATGCGTGAGGGCGGTCCTCCAAAACAACCCCTGCAGTGCTGCCCTCGGCTATCCAAAACATAGCAACAAACACCAAGTGTGTGTGTGGAGCTAAGCCCTTTAGCAAAACAGATCTATGTGCTCTGTGAACAGTCTGTGGACAACATTTACATTGTGTTCAAGCAAAAGTCATCCAGCAGGCAATAACAAATAATGTGTCACCAGTAATCCAAATTAAACGACAAGTTTAATACAAGCAAGATTTTATCACAGTGTGTTTGAGAACATAGTAAGTTACAATATACCGATCTGTTATATCGAGGTCTAAACAGAACCTCCGGTCCAACACATCTGTCGTTTTCCGGACACAGGATTTGAGTGTGATGGACTCTGTTTCCCCCTGGAACAAAAAAACATCAAAATATGGTTGGTTATTTAAAAAAGAAAATGCATGACAAAATGAACGTTGTAATGGAAAGTAAAAGACTGAACAGAGTCTGATTTTTTTTTAGTGTGCGGCACTTCCACTCACAATCTTTCCTCCTGATCGGTGGTCAAAAGTCACCATGTGCAGGATCTTTTGCTCTTTAACAAATGTGCAGTAACGCTTGACCCAACTTGAACCAAAAGGAGGTGGCCCTAGATGAAACACAAATATTAACAACATACTGTAAACATTTCATGTGGTTTAAGTCATAACAAGCCCTTTTGGGCTCTGCTGCAACACGCTAACACACAATTGACAGTTCCAGTGTGGTTCTCCCCGGATAACGCTCGCAGTTTTCGCAATGTCCTTTTTAGCGAGCGAGTGACAAAAAAATACGCAGCAGTAAGCAAATTCAGTTAAAACATCTACAGTGTCAGCAACAAGTGCAACTTCAGGAACTTATCCTGTGTTTCAACTTTCTGTGTCACGCTACAGCAACGTTGCTGCTGATTTACATAAAAATATCTGATATATCACCTCCATTTACACATTTGATTAGCAGCAACAACAAAAAATCCCCTTCTAATAAGGAAGAGTTATATTTGTGCTTTTTTTTGTCGCTCAGAGTTTGGCTGCCTGCTGCGCTTTATTAACTAAAATGTTATACACATACTATTACATGATCACAAACAAGTCTTACGTTTTTCTTGTACATAGAGGTAGCCTTCAAAACTGATGGGACTCGTCTGTCTGTACTCTTGCGGTGCCTCTCTGATCCTCTTCATCAGCTCGTTTACTTCCGACCGAGTGCCCTCAAATCGATTCCTTGTCTAAGAGGGAGAGGAAGCAAGCGCACACTCCAGGAAGTCACTTTCGGCCGCTTGGTAGGGATGACCTCCAGAGGCCTCATTAAGTCACAGCTTGTATTTTTATGGCTTCCATAAAACACCTTCAACTTTTTGAAATTAGCTGCTAATTTACAGTATATAAATGTAAAGGTAAGAATGAAACTGTGTCCTGCAGGATAGGAGAAATCGAAACAACAGAGGTGTGACCTGAAGCGGTAAAGAAAACAAAACATATTTTTCTCAGGAGTTGATGGCCAAATGAAGATAAACAGACAAGTAAATACTAGATCGGAACATGAAGAGGCCTTTTTCCCTATTTAGTGACCAAAAAGTTAAAATTTAATCTTCTGTTTTCTACACTTAAGACCTTTCTTCTGTTCCTCTCAAAGTGCAAGGGAAATGACATATATAAACATTTGCTATCATGGTAACAATTAGGCAAAAAAAAGTATTATTTACATTTTGAATATTAATCTGCAGCTCTCGTTTATAATGGTCAAAGTCCTTGGCGAGCTCAAAGCCCTGGTGATAAAAGGTGAAGACTGTCTGAAAGAAGGCCAGCATCTACAAGGAAAACACATGAGACGAAGAAAAAGACCAGAGATAAAAGGTCAGCAAGTAAAAGAGAAACTTGCAAACTATATCCACATAATGACAGGATACGATGGAATTGTTTAGTAACTTTTAGTCAGGCAAAAACTTGTGACGGTGTAGGACTTCACATATTGCCTTTTCGTTTTAATACGGAAGGGGTTTGGGATTTCTGTCATAAAGCAATACTGTTATGACCATCTGTATCTGACATTAAGTGTCGGGATCTGTAATTTTCCATAGTGGTTTTAGCTGTGACAAATCTACTAATCTGAGTCAGTATTAAAGTTACAGATTTCGTTTCCCAAGAAAGTAGATCCTTACTTACAAATATTTTCACATCTATTAGAAGGTAGGCACACTTTGTACAAGGGGAAATTTCAAAGACACCAACTCGATTTAGTGTGGGGTTGTTGAAAATGCACCCCTAGAAATAGAGCTCTACCTTTTAATCCATCATTTCTTACTGTAAATCAGGCTAATCCCATGTACTGTATACACTAGCACATCGGTTTTGTTTTAAGACATTCATTGTGGTATGAATGAAACACCGCGCCAGTGCTTTTATGCCATTTTAGGTCAGTTACTCACCGGTTCCACACACTCAAACTTCTTTCTCTCTTGGATCTCCTGCAGTTTACACACGTAGTCCAGCGACTCCTCCTGAAAGTGCCTCCTCATGATTTCCACCTGCGTGTCTGCCTGGAGAGGTGGAGAACACACCCCATCATAATTATAGTTACAGGCAGAAGCGCGGAAGCAAAGAAGAAACATCACAATTTTAGTTTTTTTGGTGCAATTTGGGACATTGAGGTCTACCTTGGTATGGCTTTAAATTGGTATAGAAGACATACTGAAGTTAGTAAATCAAAATCTGACACCAATGTTTAGCTAATTTCTACCACCCCCACCAAAAAAAAAACAGGTTTGCTGTGTGATCAACCTCCATTTCTTGTCTCTTTGGACAAAGAAAAGCCACACACGCTAAAACTTTGACAGGAAAGAGACGAAAACTGAAGGAAGTGCAGGGATCCGTCTTCAAGGACAGCAAAAGCAGTACAAGTCAAAGCGAACTTAAATGTCATTCAGACCATACAAAGACTGCACAGGACACCACGGCTTCCTTCCTTGTAGCTTAATGTGCAAACTGTTGATAAAGTGAGAAACACAATCTTTCTGATATCTATCTATCTGGCCATTATCACTGCTTCTTGTGCTTTGCAAGCCAGAGCTAACCCCACTGACTGATGGTGAGAAAAGACACACCAGTATTCACATCTACGGAACAAGGGGCGACACTGAACTCTAACCTACCAGTAGGGAATTTGAACAAAGAAAAGATCTACTTATTTCATTTCTGTGATTATTAGTATTTGAAAAATGCCCAGAAGTATCATAACCATCCAGGAACTACAAAGCAGCAAGGCTTGAATACTAGAAATACATTTTAAGTGCCATAGAGTATGCATATTTTCACACTACAGCAAGTTTGTTTCAATATTGTCAAGTAAACATCCAGCTCTGATTACTACAGATACCAAAGTTCTCACTTGTAGTTCACACACCAGGTTTATATTTAGTATAAACTGTTCACTGAGTTGTCCTAACAGCTGATGGAGTTCATGACCCTTGTAGCAAGGAATGAAATATGGGGTCTATTTATACAAGTCTGCTAAAAATCAGTATTGGTGCCACAGACTCTTGTCTTATAAGAGTCCCAAAGAATACAAAACCCCGCAGTCGTGATGTTAACAGTTCTAACCACCCCCTGGTTGGTGGATCTAACGTACGGGCAAGCTTTACAGGGTTTCATCACAAAACACAAAAAAACATTGTTTTGTAAAAGGTGGCTCAGTTCGTCGTAACTCAAAAAATGTCAGCTTGTGGTAGTGCAGCGGGGATTGATCCACAAACTGCAGCAGCCACGGTCAACCTCAGAGGTGCGGTACAAAAGAGCACACATTTCCTTTTCAAACAAGCCAGGAAAACTATTGCTGCAAGGCATGCCAGTGGAAACCCAAAGCAGTCGACCAGGTTTTGCAGCCTCATGGCACCGAACGATAAAGCCAGAACCGGAATTCAGACACTAAACAAAACATCTGCTTGAATAATCTTACTGTCATAATAAATTCATATCATGTACGTCACACAGAGCGGTCAGGCAATGATAAAGATACCTCTTGCAGTTGCGGCTCTTTCTTCTTTGATGACATATTTAGAAGCTTTTCCAAAGAACTGTAGTATTTCTCTGTTTCCTTTTCATATCTCTTTCTTTCCGCCTTAACAAAATACAGGGGGGAAAAAAGCAGTAAAATTAAAGGAGAAGAAATACTTCCTTATTTTTGGGAATTAAAGTAAGAAGCTGTATGTGTAGTAAAATCCATTAAACATTAACTACAGAAACTACAAATGCATTTTTTATAGTTATTAAGGGCATCAAGCCTACAAAAACCAGACTGTTTAAGGGAAATAGATTTTGGAATGAGAGGCCCTTACCCTTAATGCACCAAGCTGCTCTTTCCTGAACTTCTCCAGAGGTTTCATTAAGGTTTCTGTGATGTTCCTCATCTACGGAGAATAAATGCCTTCATTAGTGCTCATTTCAGTGACATGCTTCATTAATAAAACTTTTACTTACTTACTTACTCACGACATTCAAAACTTTCCAGTCTTAACGAACGAGCGGCTCTCTGTAGTTACTTGCCACTACTCTTGCCACTTGTACCATGTTGCATAATCCATCCTTTCATTTTAATAATGCTGCCATGCTTTTCAGACATTTGCACATTGCAAAACAATGACAAGAACATGTGCAATTTTTATCTGTTACTGTCCTTCCTTGGTGACACATTATCTGGCCCATATTTACATACTTGAACTGCCACATGAAAAAACTGTGGACTACCACCTGGAGCATATTTGGCTTTGCACCAGTTGTTGTCTATTAGCATGCCAGCAAGGTAAACAGACAAAGTATAAGGCCACACTCGGCAGCTTCTCTGCTCAATGGTAAATGGCCTGCATTTGTATAGCGCTTTTCTAGTCCATAGGACCCCAAAGCGCTTTACACTACATTCAGTCATTCACCCATTCACACACACATTCACACACTGGCGATAGCAAGCTACATTGTAGCCACAGCTGCCCTGGGGCACACTGACAGAGGCGAGGCTGCCGGACACAGGCGCCACCGGGCCCTCTGACCACCACCAGTAGGCAAACACAGGGTTAGTATCTTGCCCAAGGATATTTGGCATGCAGCCAGGAGGCAGCCTGGGATCGAACCACCGACCTTCTGATTAGTGGCTGACCTGCTCTGCCACCTGAGCTACAGCCACCCCATCTCAAAGTGAGTCAAGATCACATTGAACTGTAAGTGTAAACATTGGGACTTCATTCCCAGCTCATCCTCTGCCAATCCTCCCCCAAAAAAACCCCAACCCAAAACATAAATAAGTATTAAAAAAAAAAAACTGTACTGCAATCATTCTCAGCCAAGATGGCTGTAACTTTATATAAACAGTATCAATAGAATCTTTGTGGAGATTTAAAGCTGAAGCTCCATTGTGGCTTCTTAAAAGTTGATAATATGCCAACATTTGAGCGGCTCAATGTTTCGTTTTTTACCTCTAAACACTACTAATTACTAAAAAAAAACTTTTGTCTTCCAGTAGTGCATTATTAAAGTTACTGTACGTAACGTCTTTACTCCAGAGTTTCTTCTGTGCTGAGAACAAAGCATGTCTGTACTTGTTTGGCCATAGTACTTTTCCTTACGCTGCATGGTGATGTCATCGCACTTTACTCTGAGGATTCCTGCGCTAAGTCTGTGCTTACGGTCTGAGCATGATGCTGTAATAGGCATCTCCGCAAGCTACTGATGATGGGTTCACTCCCTAACCCCAGACAGGCATTACAAGAAGATGGCTGGAAAGTCTGCATCTGCATTGTAAGAATGCTTCAAACGAGTAGCACTGACAAGTGTATCAATTCACTATTAGATGGGATTTTTGTGGTTATACTGGCAGCTATAATATTGCTACCTGTGGCAGAATAGCTTTATGGCAATATACGGTCATAAACACTTGCATTGTTGTGGATCTTGTTGGTGGTAGCGCTTTATTTGATCTGGCTTGGTACTTAAAGTTTGGGTGTGTGATGAGTGTTGTGCGTAATGTAGTTATGGACTCTTGCTCTCTCTGTAGCCACGCCCAGGCAGGGCATGTGACAGTGACCCTTAGACAGCCAGAAGGGGAGGATATGTGCAAACGCTAACAATATTGCAACAACAGCTGGAGAATATGCTACAAGTATCCTACATTATGAGCACTAGACACACACACACACACACACACACAAAAAAGGTACAGCGGGCTTTCAATTAGGTTCTAACGGGTCACTCTCACCATCAGCTCTCTTTGGTCTTCAAGGTTTTTGAGGAATGCTGAGAACTCTTGCAAAGACTCATCTGAAGAAAAAACAAAAAATAACACATACAGGGTTAAAGATATTAGAATTATCAGTTGCACTCGTCTAACAGCACGTGTTGGCAAAAAACATATGGTTAGCGCCTTCAATATGAGGTGGTTAGCCCACACTTACCGATACATTTCTCATCATCGGTCTTTGCATCGCCAATGTACTCAAACTGAAACTCTCCCAGGCACTGGGCGAACTTGCGCTGTGCCATCCCAAGCTCTACAAGGAAATGTCAAAAACATAGTAAACATCAGCCTCATTGTATTAAAAAGGGATTTTACAATATAAATCATAACACACTACAACTGTGTGTCATCCTGGGCACCACCTGTGGAAAAGTGACATAATAAAGATAGTCTTGAAAAGTAGGTCTGCTGCACTTAGCTGTTAACCACAGTGCAAACATCCTGTCTGTCTACATCCTGTTGCACATCAAACCCTCGTGCACCAGCAGTGCAGGTACCACTGCTTCACATTTGCCACAAAACAGGGCAAACTATATTTAGCAAGTCACACAATACACGAGTAAATGCTTTGATGCTAACAACGTGATGCTTAAAAGCTAGACAGCTGTGAAGCCAATACATCTAAATTAATATACACAAATTACAATATCGATTTCCCAAATGCAATGCAGTATTATATTTTCCTTTCCTAAATAATAACATTACATGAACCCCAAAACTTGGAAAATAAAATAAAATAAAATGTTTGGTTTCTACAGCACTTTGGCAATGCTTTTTACTGCCTGACTAAAGGCAGGTGACTAGATTACTGGAAACTTAAAATCATCACACATACAACAGGACAGCACAGCAGTTAACACTACTGCATCACAGTGAGTGCAAAGGAAGCAAAATTGGCCAGAGGTGTGAATGTCAGCATGAATGGCTGTCTTTCTTCCTGTGTTAGCACTGCAATGGACTGGCAACTGTTCCAGGGTGTAACTTGCTTCTCACCCTAAGACAGCTGGGATGGGTTCCAATATGGATGGAAGGACGGATGGATAGTAATCTGCCCCAACATACCCTAAAAACATCATGAAGCATTCCTCAATCAACACCAAACTTAAGCAATGCAGATAACTAAAAAAAAAAAAAAAAAAAGTCTTTCACACTGTTATTTGGATTCCTGGCTTGCTTGTGGCTCAGCTATTAAAAGGTTAACACTTTCAACCTCAACTTTATTCGTTTTCTTTATCTGAAACCCACTGCTGGTCACTCTACACTCTAAAGGTGTTAAATCTGTACCAAAGCACACGAGGCACATTAAAACCAAAACACCTGTGGTTTGGGTCCTCTGGCCAGTTGACGTGGAACTAGGGGAAGTTTAAAGGATCTTCCAGACAATGGGGCAGCTTCTTATTATAGTATTGTTTTTGCTCTAAGTAGTTTTTCATATAGCATTTGGAGGAAATGCTTTATTTTCTTGTGAGATCATTGTTGATGTAAGAGAAAAGTATAAACAGAAAGTGAAGCATCTAAAATGCATACAAGCAGAACTTGCACAATCACTTTATTCCTCTTTAGCAAAAATACTATAATAAAAATAAATAAAACACAAGGATTCATGACTTGTTTGTGGCAAATGACAGATCATTGCCTGACCCCTGAACAACTGCAAGACACAGAACAGAATAACGTCACACCGTGAAGATTGAAGTGAGCTTTAGGCTACGTTCACACTGCAGGCGAAAGCGCATCAAATCCAATTTTTTTGACCCTATGCGACCCATATGCGATCATGGTATGACATCCGATATTTTCAAATCCGATCTGGGTCACTTTCATATGTGGCACTGAATCCGATACATATCCGATGTTTTTAAAACATCGGATATGTATCGGATATATAAAACAGCAATAAGGATAATTATTAGGTTATTTACATTATTATGTAAATAAAATAACTTAAAGCAAAAATTGGGAAACGTAAAGTCCGAAGTCTTTATATTAAGGGCCATCAGTCAAACAATATTGTTTGCTCTGGGTCTAAACAGAGCGCGTTGTGTGTGACGTCTTCTTTTGCGCATGCCAGCCGCTTTGAGGGTTCACACTAGAGCGCCTTTGCTGTCGCATTTTATTTGTAGTGTGAACAAGCAGACAAAAAAATTGGATTTGATCAAAAAAATCGGAATTGAGCATTAAGACCTGCAGTCATCCTTTTCTGTATATATAAATAGGACACTGCACAAGTTTCATTAAGAGATGCAAACACAGAACAGCGGTGGAGTATCAAAGACTGACTCCTCTTTAAAGGTTGTAGTCTTTTATTTTATAAAGCCAGAAGAAACGAGAGGGAGGTGTGCTCGGGATTCCTTATTATTGTCAGGAAAGAATCACTCAAGTTTCTGTAAGACTTTATTAGGCAAATATTCATAGAAGACAAATGATGTCATAAACTTGCTTGAATCACACCAAATACACGTGCAGCTCATTTTCCTAATGTGCTTGTACTATAATGAAAACTTCATTCTGTCTCAGAGGTGACTTCTATCTGAAGGAAACACATCCTGGTGAATGATGTGTGTGAGTGCTCTAAATATGGGTTAAAAAAGGTATTATTTTCAAAATAAAGGTATAGCAAATATAAGCCTACCAGGTCATTATTTTGGAAGCAAACACATCTAAGCTATAGGTTGGAATTATTTTTATTTTTTTTTGAAGGGACCGTAAATCTAGCAGGAATCTAAACCACACCGACAGCAAGAATTCAGCTCAGCAAGTCCATAAAAGGTGACTCTGTGTCAGCCTGCTCTCATCCTTAATTGGCAGAACATGGAATGACTACAAGCAACAGAGGCAGGACATATTTGCTACCCACTTTGATAATAGATAATTTATTGAGTAATACACAGTACTGCATAACATCCAATGCTTCTCTTTGGATCTGGCCTCTTGTAAACCTTACGCAATATCTTCTGATGTGAAGACCTGGCACTGCTGTTTAGTCAGTCCACGAGAGGGACAGTGAGATTCAGCTGCGTAACCAATTAGTCAGAAATTTCCCCCAAATGCTATTGAGGAGTCCTTCACCGTAATGCTGTACATGCTAAATGTGATTTGTCGTTGGCGTGCTGAAATCAGCAAGGCCTTCGGTGAAAACGGCATCTTCTGAACTGCAGCATATATAGATGTAAAAAATTATTTCATATACATCATTACAGGGCCCAGACGAGGTTTCCAGATCTTTTGTGTAAAGATTTTGATTTCACATGGTGGAGTTTTAACTTTTTGCAGATGGTTGGAAGATGGGCTCAACATGAAATACATTTCTGGAAAGTTTAGCTAACTAGTGAGCAACTTGGAGTGAGGATACCAATTGATACTGCACCATGGTCACGTACTCTGCAGACAGTCCTGAAAGTACTGAAAGCAGAAAGTGTTCACAGATTCTTAGTTACAAGCATCTTTTCTGCCTCATTTTTTTGTGAAAAGGTTCTCATATTAATGTGTAACAGTAAATCTAAATGCTGATATAGCTGTGAGATTTCCCAGATTTATTGAAACTTCTTAATAATGAGATACACTTACTATTACTTAATTATTGTAATTTCTAAACTGTTTAACCAGAATGAAGCAGTCCCTCACCACAGACAGACCACACAACATCAAGTTGATGCAACTGGCTGCATCGTAGGGTTACAAGGCATCTAAATCACACCTAAGTGGATGGGTGTTTCCTCCGTTTTCTAATGTCTTTAAGTTACCTTTTTTGAATGGAGCCGTTACCAGAAAACAGTTTTATCAGCATGGAAACCCTTTAAAAGATAACCCCCGTCCCAATGCATTTATCCCCATTTGATGACTTCAACAAAATGTTTGCAATATGAGTCTCTGTGCTTTGAAGCAGCCGTGCTGAAGGAACACAAGGAAAACAAGTATTGCCAATTAAATCCTTGCTCAAAACCTTTTATAGAAAAGCAGTGTTATTGGAGTGCATTGCTTCTTTTCACTCCCAAAGTTGTGCTTTTTATTGCTCACTCCCCTCTGTTGCTTTTGGCATTGCTTGTTTGTTATCAATGTTCGACATAACTTTCCCCCCCATATTTTAAACTTACAAAGTTTGTGTTGGTCAGTGTTATATGCTGTCATCTTTAGTAGTAGTATTAGAATGTAAGGTTTTAAAAGCATAGCTCATTACCAACCTTTCATTAAGGTATTTACTTGATAGGTAATGAGTGACCTTTATGGAGTCCTTGGTCACCTGCAGGTCTCAACTTATCCAGAAACATATAAATGTAGAGTGGAAAGTTCAACTCCTGAATGACACAGTAAAAAGATGTTGTGACAACATTACACTGAACACTGCCACACCTTAAAGCCTCAACACACTACATTGTACCTGACGTAAGGTCAGAATCACATGTCACTAAAAATCAATGCCATTCAAGCAATTACTGTTATACTGCAGAGTGTAATGTGCATGCTGTAATACACAGGTTTTCTACAGAGTTTTTTTTTTGTGCAGTGTTTAAGTTGCCTCAGGGATTCAGTTCTCAGTGAGGCACTTGCTTCTCTGCTTTTCCAGATTTAAACAACTTACACAATAAGTTTCCAACAGAGTTGGGATGATTCATAATTACAAAACTAATGATGTATAAAATACAAACAAAAACAGGGTGCAGTAATTAAAAAAAAAAATTACAAAGACTTTCTGTTCTTGAAAGTTACATTTAGCCTAAAAACAGACAAAAAGCTGTTTGCAACTTTTTATGCCCACAACTTTTTTAGAAATTCAATATCTTCTTGTTGTACTATTTACAGGGTGAAAGGTGAAATTACAGAGTTCCAGATGTTTTGGGTTGTAGCCTGTTTTTGTACTGTTAGAGAAAGATCATGGGGGGAAAAAGACACAGGTCTTTTGTATTTTACTTTATTAGGATATGAAACATCTTTTGTGTATTAAAAAAAAGGTAATACAGGGCTAACAACACTGTGGATAATTAATATGCACTCCAGAACACTGATGTCAACAGACAGATTTGCATGGTTTTTATTAGAGCCACATGTGCAGTGCAGGTCGCACCCATCTGCAATCTGATTACATAGGCTGCAAGCATGTTTAACACACTTCAGGGTGGACAGTTCAGGCCAAGCTGTGGACTTCATTACATAAAACACAAAGAATGAATGTTATCCAGTTACATGAAGCTCCAGCAATAATCAACACCAGGCAACACTCAAATAAGGGGAAAAAGCAAAAACAAAAAAAAACCCCGGCATTGTTTTCCTGTACAGTTTCAACAGCATAGATTAATTGGATACAATCATTCCAGTGATAAACAACGTGTCAGATGAGAGGTCTGCAGAAGAGATTGAAACGATATTTCTTTCCTTCAGGACAGCAACTATCACATACCACACACACTAGGGCATGCAAGAGTCCAAGGCAAAAGCTTCGTCTGCTTTTTGCCTTTTAAAGCAAGGCATTTCAGAGCAAACCTGGGAACTGTCAAACTTGGCTAGTTTCTCCGCAGAACACCAGAGACCCTACTCTTCTGGATTTACAGTGTGAGTCATACAGACCCCACCTTACTTGTATCTGATATCACAGGCTATGCTGTTCTATAAGCGGAAAGCAAAGGAAAATAAGTGGCCAGCTATGTGACATTAGCACTGGCATGCCCATTCAGGAAGAAAAGACAAACAAAATGTGAAGGGTAGTGAATTAAAGGACTCTGGTTATTGTAGAGTGTCACCGATCAAAGGGCAAGACTACTTAAAAAAAGAAAAAGAAAGAAAGAAAGAGCAAAACGAGTGAAGAATCTTTAATAGAAACCTCTGGAAAAAATATTTTAAAGCCAAAGATGGTGGTTGTCCTGTAACACCCACTAAAAAGCCAATCATCTGCTTTATATCAGCCGAACTAAAAAAAAACATAAGCCCATTGTGCTGTTGCACATAGCGTAGAATGTTGTTGCACTGCATGGCATTTGTTTAGTGCTCTGATGGGATAAACCAGAGACCTTGCTTGACTTGGTGCTCTGGATTAAAGCATAAATGATGGAGTAATGCTTTGATATGCTGCTCTTGCATACTTAAAAAAAATCTTTTTTAAGTTCATACTTAAAAAAAAAAAAAATTTAATCAGATTTGACTGTTGAGTCTACGCATACAGTTTTTATGCCTCAGTCTCACTGAATCAGAGTTTTGACTTTCTCTCTATTCATGTTTCTAGTGTCTTGAATTGTCAGCCCAAAATGATGCTTAAGCATTACCTAGATGGCTGCTGTGTGGCTAGACTTGTGATAAGTACTATGCATAACTGCCAATCAACCCTATTGCCACTTCTCCCAGGAAACATCTGTAATCTGCATGTCCCTCAAGCTTTATAATTAATAATTGAAATACATGTTACCCAACTTACCACACGGTCTATGAAACAGTGTATGTACACAACCCACATACTAAATAAAATTTCAACACATCTGTCAGCGCAACCTGGAAACCCACAACCTTATTCAAGGGTGTGTGCTTACTGTGCAAGCAGAACATTTAGATGCTGTATGCATTAGCTCATCACTTTAACTTTAGGCTTGCCATTCCACCAAAGATATAGTAAACAGCAAGACTTTAAAGACACAAGACAATAAATAATGTTTATTCTTGCCTCTGAGGAAGGTCTGAGGAAAAATATAAGGACCATTGATTTGAGCATGACTAAAGTGTTGTTAAAAAAACAAAAAACCCTCCTTCCAACTGTGAACAAGTTGGAAGCTGGGCCACAAAGCACTCATCTCTATAGAGCCAGCTATGCATCAACTTTGTTGGGACCAAGTAAAAAGTGAAACACTGGAAAACGCCAGAAAAAGTCCAATACTACAAAAATATATACAATTTACACAGTGAAGTATCACCAAAATCACACATTGCTGATCTCCTGTTAGTTCGGCAATAAAGGGAGCTTTGTTTTAAATATATTTGATAACTTCGATGTTGTACTGTGCTGTAAAACTCACTTCAGACAAAGGTCTGGTGGACAATAGTAATATTAAGTTCCCTAACTGCCTGGTCCTTCACCAAAAATCACTGATTAATCCATTTAATTTCTCAAACACTGTATTAATATCAGGTGCTTTAAGAACTGGCATTCACAAGAACAAAAGCAAAAAAAAATAAAGTCAATGACAATAATGAATCTAACACCAGGAAAAAAACAACAACTTGGAGTCATTGTACTGTCAAGATATTTGATTAATCTACAAAATGGTCTGTTGTTACAGTGCAAACAGCTTCGTTAATGGAGCCTGATTGCTTAAAGCACTGTGTTGTAACATATATTAATAAACTGTTCAGAGCAACCTATCCATTGGAAAATACTGGCACTTACAAGTTGAATATTAATGAAACTGATTGTAGAGTTACTGGTTGCACGCTCACCAGTGCTCTTTATAAAAAAATGGCCTCATGTTTTCTGTTACACTGGGCTTTACAGATTAACATCACTGATAGTCAACAACAGTTAGCCCAAATCCTTTTTAACTTGCTGAGGGTTTTAAAGCAGAACGTTTAACATGCATGTTGGGACTGCAGTAGCTAAGGTTTTCTCCATAACAGACTATAAAATGTAAGTCCATGTCAAAGGTCAGTTGCAGAAGAAGTCCACAGTGTATTTATTGGCATCTGTTGGAAAGTTGCTTGTTATGATTTCTATAGTCTCACCAGATGTGCCACTTAGGTCAGGAGTTGCCTAATGCAAGCCCACAGTGTTTACGTGCCGCGCCTTTCCACAGTCTTTCCTGTTCCACTCTCCCATCTTTTCCAGGCTGTATCCCAGCTCTACTTGCCTTCCACCTTTGCCCTCCCCAGAGCCAGCTCACCCGACCCCTCCCGCAGCTCCCTGACCAGAAAGCATGCATTACTTCATTTACGTATCCCTGAACCTCAAAACAAGTGTGCTGGGTGAGGCTACGCTGTCAGTAACAGCCAAGAGGCTGATCACAATATTTCAGTGTCTGAGGTATTCTTCCCCCCTCAGACACCAAAAATGCTTTTCTTTCATTATGCAGTGAAAGGTGTCCTCACCAAAAAAGGAGCCCTTGAAACACTGCAATGTAATATACTTTTATAGTAGACCTCTTCCTTGGAGAGAGAGATAAGGAGCGTTCCTCCCACATGACTTCACGTCTTGTGCTAATGCGATTTTAATGAAAGATTGTGATGTGGCTCTTTGGCAGAATCAGTAATGTGATTACAGAGACGAGCAGTGAGCCAAAGCACACTATGGCAGGCTACTCTTAAACCTGTCTGCCAGACAGAAAGAGACCTTCACATCGCTGGGCTTTCAATGTGGAACCAAAAGTGAAACTACAAAAAAAATTACACTTATGGAATTGTTTTTCTGAACTGTTTGGTCAATTTACCTGAGCAAGTCCAGCTGTGGAAGAGACAGGCCTGATCTTGCTGCAACTTTGTCTAACTTCAGTTTTCCAGATTATTACAACATGAAAACACAATTTGCAAGGGGCAGTGGAGAAGTGAGCAGTGACATGACTGCCCAAATAACAAGATCTTCAGAAACTGAGAACTCAAAACTTCCTGGGGGAGCAAAGAAGGTTTACTAAAGACAACAGTGACGTGTAGCTGAGAGGGTACAGACAGGACACAGTTCCTGTGGAGGAAACCCTCTGAAACAGAAGCACATCTGCATGCTGCTCCTCTAATGGGCACTTCCATGTCATGCCTCTCTGGCCCAAGGCCCCGCTTCAAAGTTTCCTCCCAGAACCAAGGACTTTCCATACTGGCACATCCTCCCAGCTGTAGCAGCCAAGGGAGTTACTGAAAGGCTGAGAACTGAATGGATTTCTAGAACAACAACTGTGCTTTGAACTGCCCAAACAACTGAGCCTTCTGAGGGCAACACTAAAGGAAAAAAGAATTATCATGAAACTAAAAAATCTATACCTAAATTGCATTCAAGATTAAATATGTTAGTGTTCACTGCAGACCTCTAAATAACACATCTGTACAATACTGTCGAGTGTTGCAGCTTATTGTGAAGCGGATAGTGGCCTGCAGATTAAACAGCTTAGCGGCCTCAAATCATGTCTACACATCAAGAAAAAGCACACAATCTTGCATCTAGATATGTGGCCCTTTTAACTTCAAAGTTGCAAACTACAAAAAGCATACTCAGAAGAAAACTTCTGATTGTTTGTAGGATTCTCTCTAAAAAGACTAACCAAACACAGTGTCTCATGAGACTGTAACCCTATTATCAGAGTGTATCCACCTAAACAGAGCTAGACTGTGATTGAGCTCCACCCTACGAATGTACATTAACAACGCTGTACCTTACTTAAACTTTAGGTATAGCCCAAAATACTATAAACTTAGTAATACCCCTGTGCTTAGAGAAAGGCCCTGTTCACACCCAGCATTAACTTGGGTGGTCTTGCAATAAGTGGACAGCTTCACAGTACAGATGTAAAGACACTTAGGATGCATTCAGCCATAGCCGTTTTGTTTCCTGTGTACTGGACTACACTAAAGGACCGCCTAAACAACTGGCATGTAGATCCATGAAGGACCTCTGCAAACAAATCAGGAGCGGTAAAAGGCAGATTTTGTCACTTTGAAAACATCTAAAGACTTTTCTACTGCCCACTGAAAACTGATGTACTTTGATCAAATCACCCAAGAAATAGCTATGCCAGCTATGAACAGGATCAAAAGTTTAGAGCAGCGCGACAGACTTTAAATCTATTATTCTATTTTAAGAATCAGAATATTTGTAGAAAATTATCTGTAGAGCTTTCAATCCATTTTAGGCCATCAAACTCTACTACCTTCAGTTATTGAGCTGACAGTTCTGACATTACAATAACAACCCATTAAATTACAATTAATTGCAATAATTTATTTTATTTTTTCAGTTATACTAAACAGACACATACTTACAGTTTGACAGAAACCGGAAAGGACTATATGAATTGTGAGGTTTACTTAAAACTCATTAAATTGTAATATATCTATATCATGGCTAAAGCACTTCTGGATGGATGCAAACTGCATTTCGTTGCCCTGTGCATGTGCAATGACAATAAAGTTGAATTCTATTCTATTCTAAATGTTATGAGTTTAGCTTGTACAACCATCCTTGACAACAATATCTTGAAGTAACCATTTTCTGTATGGCCATCAGTCTCTTACATCATTGTAAGATAGACTTTTAAGACTGTGCACATTAAGGTTTGTGGACATTTGTAAATGCACATCTCTCTTAATGTCCCACCACACCATTTCATTCAAGTTCAGGTGTAGGACTTGGCCATTGCAACAATCTGATTTTCTTCTTTTTCAGCCATTCTGTTGCAGATTAACCATTGTTCTTGGCATAACCCAATTTGAATCAACCTTGAAATGAAATGAGGCCATCTGTTTGACAGCTAAATTTGGACCAACCTTTAGCTGTCATACAGATGGCCTCATTTTATTCTGCAATACTTTGGTATACAGAGGAGTTTGTAGTCAACTCAGTGACTGCAAGGTGCCCAGGCCCAAATCAATACCCCTCTACCACCGTGCTTGACAGTTGGTATGAGGTGTTTGTACTGACATGGTGTGCTTGGTTTCCATCAAACATTGTGTTGTATCTTACAGCCAAACATTTCTACTTAGGTCTCATCTGTCTAACGGACATTGTTCCAGAAGTCTTAGGGTTTGTTCAGATGCCTCTTTGCAAATCTAAGAAAACACTTTCTCCAGCCAACTCTCCCAAACAAGCCAAATGTGTTCATGTTTTTCCTAATTGTATTGCCATGAACTTTAACATGCTGCAGAGTAGGGCTGTGTGATATGACCAAAATCTCATATCCCGATATAAGATATAAGACATCTATCGTCCCGATAACGATATAAATCACAAAACTTGAACATTTTCTGTAAATTCTGTGAATCTCGGGCAGCTCGACTTGCGGGAAGTGTTTCCAGCTGGGCATCGTGTACGTGGAGTCGAGTGTTTTAACCGATGCATGAAACTATACATTTTTAGACACAAGTTGTAACGGCCGCTGTTTTCTTTGTGAGTATTTATTACACGGCGTGCTGCGGGGAAAAGCCTGTTCTAACGTTTGAGTCTAAGGTTTATTTTTTAGCACCTGTCAGCTCTTTTTTGCTTCTCATCCGTAAACACTCTGCATACTCTTTCACGTGATTCAGTTTATTTTGAAAAGTCTCTACAGGATCTTCAGCTTTATTGTGAAAGGTTTATGTGGAAAATAAACAAGCGGACACGCGATGGTTTTACTGTCGCTGTTGCTAACGACAACGCATAAAAACAGGCGCTTGTTGTTGTTGTTTTTTTATCCTAACAACAAAAATATTCTTTTGCTTAAGACAAAAAAGAAAAAAAGAACTACAACCATCAAACTTGAGGCAATGATAAATTATTGAAATTGATGACGCTTAATTTGATCATCTGTTGTTCACCAATAGAAGAAAGCCTACTCCACCCTGGACAGACTAGCTTTGTTTTAAATTAACCTTCAGCACAGCACAAAGAACAGCCTAAAATAGAAATAGAAATCAAAAAGTTCTGCTTTAAGTCTAGATAACATCTAAAGCAATCAAGCCATGTCTAACAATCTGCTGCAGTAGCTCTATAATGTTTAAATTGCTCTATTGCTGCCACTACCAAATAGTGTAAATGGCTCCTGATTAGAATGATAAAAATACACCAAAAACAGTTTTGTTGACAAAATAGTTTCCATTAAAGGCTTCAGCACAGGCCAAGTGAATTAGGCTGAGCAAACTTCATTAATGTCAAAACATAACCATCACTTCCTTCCTGAAACAGATTTTGCAATAGTCCCATTGGGAGAGCATGACCAGGGTTTCCTATTTCTTGTCATTTTCTAAAAACACCAACACAGACTTAGTGAAAGCAGTGATATGCTACCATCCTGACTCTACTTTAAATCAAAGCAAAAAAACTACAGTCAAATACGATGCTAAATACAAGATACCACATGCCATACTGAAACTAGACACTATGTCACTGTGCCAGTTTATACCAACACAGCAGTGCACCAACATCACATCAACTGCCAGTGAGTCACCACAACACTGCGGAGGCTATTCAAATTTTTTGTTGGTGCAAGTAAAATAATAATACTACCAACATTTCACCTTGAGCATCTGCAAAGGTCTGAGGCATATGTGACTGTATTGACATCTGCACACCCTCAACTGTAATGACACCAGCTATGGACCCATTTTCCAAGAGGATTGAAAAGTAGCATTGTAAAAATCCTAGCTGAGGGGTCCGTGTACATGTCCACAGTTTACCATAACTCTGGCCTAAGGCATGAGAAAGTCACAAAAATTACAGCAGGCATTATTAAACGTACATAACATAAGGACAGTTTCCTCATGTTCAATCAATGTGACAGTTGTATAGATGAAACATGTTTAGACAACTTTAACCAAAATGTCCTTTTAGAGGGTACACAACTATCCTCCTAAGATCTTTACTCAGATTGAAAGAATTTAAGTTTATATGTTAAGTTTTAAAGTTTAAGTGTCAAGGGAGTCACTATGATGAGGGGGGTCAGAGTAGCAAAGAGCTCCAATGAGACCATGGAAACATTCAAAAAGGCAAAGAAACAGGCCGACAATCCCGGCTGTGCACAAAAAAGCAGCCAAGTAATAACACAATCAAGAAAAACATTTTTAAAAATGGACTTTCCAACATGAAACTTTACTATCTGCAAATATTTCTCAAAACTGTGTCCAAAAATGTAATTTATTGAATAGTTTCTGATACATAAAGTGCAAATAATGCACTATTGTGCGCGGAGCCCTTGTCCAGCAAACCTCTCAGTTGTGAGGGGAAAAACTCACGCTCAATGCAGCCACACATGGCTTAGGGCGCGGCCCGCCCAGTCAGAAAGCAAAATATGGTGACTTCTGTGCCTTTAATGTATGCATTTAATAGCTTGCTAAAGGTCCTATTTACATATTTGGATCATTACTAAACCACAAACAATTCAAGTTAAAAAAAATTTAAAAACTAAAAATTAATTAAAATTGTTTTGTTGCATGTAAATCTACAAGCTTTTTAAATTTCTGGGGGAAAAGAAAGGGAAATTATGAACTGCAGATTTTAAGTCCATGTAGAATACACATCTATAACATGAACAACTTGATGTGATACATATTTTTGAGTCACACATATTTTTTCTAATTAAAGCACATTTAAGTGACCTAATGAACAAACAAGCACACACCACATAACAACCAGTTAATATGCACCTTTGTAACCAAAAGAAAAGATTTTAAAAAATGCACCACCTCAACTTTATGTTAAAGCAACGTAATTAAAATAAAAAGACAATCGATACGCATTTAAAAATACATAAAAGGTTAAAATATTTTAAGCGCCAAAGGCTTTTTTGTAAGCTAGAGTGTGGCTAAGACTGAATCTCAAGACGAGATGCAAAGATAACTTTAACGCCACAAACTGTTTGCATCAAGAGTACAGTTTTCATGTACATGCAAGAAAACTTAAGTATCTCACACACCTTGTCCTTCCAATAAAAAAAAAGCTTAGGATATAAATAGAAACATCAAGCTCAAAATCAGAGAGCCAGTTTTGAAAATCAGTCAAAATATTTTGTTGCTGTAGGAAACACTAAACCAAACTCATATACTTATAATCTTATGTTTGTGACACGCTAATACTTTACAATATTAACCCTTTGCCTCAAAGTCTGCTCATGCAGTGCTTGTGCACTGTGTAGTCAGCATGAAAAAACAACTAGTAAATGTGAGCTTTGGGAGACTTTAGGCTTTTCTAGAAGCAAGTATGAAAATCATACCTGACACTAACCAGCAGCACAGACAGACAATAAAGCAAGCCTGAGGGTAAATTTTAGCCCCCCATCAGCATAAAAAAGTTCACTAAAATAGGATTGGTATTATTTTAAACCTTTCAGATACAGTATTTCAGAAACTAGAAATGATTCATGACATTTCCAGCAAGGCAAAGCAGTCTGTTTTATAAGTGTTTAAGTCCTGGCGTTAAGCACAGGGCAACCTACAGACAAGCCCAGCCCATGAGATTAGAGTTCAAGGAGATAATGTAATCATTTTTAACCCAGCTGAGGTGTGTGACTGAACAAATAGTGTAAGGTGTTATTAAAAAAAATCCAGAGCACTGGTTCACACCGACTCAAAACTTTCCCCATAAAATAAAACAAAAACTTACATTTGTTTCCCCCACATTATCTCGTCTTACAATAACCCTTCAGCTACTAACGAGCGCCTCATAAACAGAGACGCTACAAGCTCTGCAGTTTCTTATTAGGTTTTCGTTTTTCACTTCTCTTGTATTTCAGGTGCTTTCCCCGAGTGTCTTTGCTTATTTCTCAGCTTTATTCGTCTCATCGCTCATTTTTATCTTTTTTTTTTTCCTGTTTGTTTAATTAGCATTATTTTTAAAACACGGGCGATATGTCTGGAGCAAACTTTGATGAATTAAAACACAAACGTTACACTCTGCGAAGGGAGTGGACTCTCAGTCATGTACACATCCCCAAGTTTAAGGATATTTGCACTGAAGCCCGGCACTGCAAAGTGTTGACAAATTGAGCCAAACTGACAGACCAGATCTAAAAACGTTTTTCCTCTACATGTCCATTATATTCCTCACACCTAGCTTCAATTAACCTCAACAGCCTCGCTCATAACATAATCAGTGCTGAGTGCTCGATTTGTCTGTGACTCACTGATTTTCTTGCACCATTTGAATATTAAAAACGTCAAACTTACGCTTGGTTGCATTGATGAGGTTCTTCCCATCTTTGTACAGCTCTTTGATAAACCTGTTAGTTTTGTCCAGCTCTGCTTCGTGTGACTTTATTTTGTCCCTGAAGCTCGGGCTGTCCAGATAGCACTCACTAAATTCCAGCGGGTGTAGTCCCATTGCTGTGACAGATTGATAGCTTCGTTTTCAAACAACGGAAAACTCACACACGGAAAAAAAAAGAAGCACAACAAATCCAGGTTCAGTTTGCAATTCGAGCAAATAAATAGTCGCTGCTGTTAAATGACGGGTCGTTTTTTAGGAGTCTTCGAGTCGGGCTGAGAAAGCATAGCTACGTGAAGAAGTAGCAGCAGCAGCTAACGTTGTTTAGCATGGTAACTTCTGACAAGGGCTCATGGGTGTAGTTCCACGGCTGTCAAATAAAACCAGAATGACTAGCAAGTGTAACGGTTAAGAAGTGATAAAGATACGATATCGCCTGAAGCATTCATCGGAAGTCGGTTGACACCAGTGGTCAAAAAGTCAGAGTGTGCTGTGTCCAATTTTTTCCTTCCTCCATCAAATGTACTCCACCTAGCTAAAGTGACAGATTGAGAAACTCCGCTACTGACATCTGCGTGCGTGTTGCAAACTTCTGCCAGCAGAGTTTTGCGCCAGATAGCTTAGTCAGGATACTTCCGCCGTCGTTTCTTCGCGTGCCCAATGACCGTTGTTTTCGTTTTGTGGTGGGAACAATGGGGGTAATTGCAGGTTTTATTTAACTGAAAGGAATAGTAGTATACTATAACGTGGCTGAAAGGTTGTTTTGCGCTGGAGAATCAGGCGGTGCTAACTTTACAGGTTTTTCTTTGGAAAATCAAAGCTCCCCTCTGGTCCTGTGTGGGCTGAGGATTGAAGGATTGCCATCCTTACTGTAATTTCTTTATGGTTTGATTCTAAGGGGACACATTTTCTCTTATTTATTGATTTATTGATTTATTTTTTGCTGGTTTTATGCCATAGGTCTGCAGGTTTTTTCAAGTTTTTTCACTGCAGTCCTTGTACCTGACCATTTTCAGAAAATATTTTTTAAGCCATTCAAGAGTGACCTGAGTCATTCAAGCCTATAAAAGACATCTAACACAAGGGATCAAAAGGTGTTGTGTCTGCACAAATATAACAAAGGCCCACTTTCAGTTTGTATCTATAGGATCTTTGTTACTAGCAACCCATTACAAACAAAACGAAAATGTTCTCGGGGCAGCCACAGGAAACAGCTTGACTGGGAGTAAAGTGTTTTTGCACCAATGTACTTACAATAAAAAATTTAAAAGAAAATGTGCAAGTGGATGACAGAAGGAGACGTGGAAGGCTTTAAAAAAAGAGCTATTGTAAATTATCAATATATGAAAGCCATGACCTTAATGAGTGTGTGTGTGTGTGTGTGGGGGGGGGGGGGGGGGATCCATCAGAGACTTGACATCTGGCCATTTAGTTGATCCATTTACTGTTTACTATAATGGTATCAGTGGCAGAAGATTTTCTTAAGGAAGAACCAAGGTATGCTAAATTACACAAAGACTCGACTGAAGATCAGCAGCAACAGGTCTGGTCATGAATCCAAATTTGAACAGGTCATCAATATGTGTAGAAAAGGTCAGGAGAGGTCTAGAGGCATCTTTAGGATAAAACACGGTGGGGACTCTGTAATGGTTTGGGGCTGCATTTCTGCCAGTGGTTTTGGGGATCCTGTAAAAACTGATGGAATTATGAACACAGTAAAGTAGAGTCAGATTTTGATTTACTATGTAATACCATGTGGAAAACATCTAATTGGCAACAGCTCAATTTCTCATACTAATGCTGTGAGACATCTAAATAGAAAAACACACAGGAACACTATCAGTCATGGTCTGGCCTCCCCAGAGCCGTACCTTGATATTATTGAATAGGTTTGGGATCATCCTGACAGAGAACAGAACAAAGGGCAGCCAACATCCAAAGAAGAGTTTTGAATGTCCTTTAACAAGCCTGGAGAACTATTCCTTACAAGACTAACTATAAGAATACTTGCCTAAGAAAGTTTAAGCTGTGTTGAAGAATAAATGTGGTCATACCAAACACTGACTTTCAACCTGGTTGGAATTTTACAAACTCTGTTTTTGCCTCATATACTGTGTTTTTGTGTATGTCTGCACGTGTTTCAATAAATTCTTGCACCCAGCAAAATATGAAGAAATGAGGAGTGGTTTTTACACAGTACTGTATAGGCTTTGTATTTCGGTCGGAAATGTGTAAGTTTAATACATTTGAAAAAAAAAAACACAAAAGATAGTGTGGTCTAACCCCAAACCACATAGATAATTGTGACTAAAGCCCTGACTAAAGTTTGTACTACCCGATTCTGGTTTAAAACAATAACTATATTTTTTCCCCGAATTGTAAAAGAAAACGTTTCAGTTGGGTTAATTCACCGAAATCGCCAAATTACAGAAAGACCCAAAGAGGGAACTTCCATAGGGATTTTCCTGGCTGGGAATTATCTTGATTTGTCACGGTCTTTGATTTTACCTTAAAATCCGCCCGTGACGAGTTCCGCGGGAATAAAGTACGAGGCAATCGCGCTTTTTGTACGTCGGTCTGCAAATAAACTGATTAAAAAATTCACTACGTTTTTTGCAGTGCGTTTGTCCTCTTCACAATTTCAAATCAAATTAAACGAGTGTATGCTGCACTTTCGGAACCTTGGTCTAGTTGGCGACATGTTTCTTTCGGGGCTATTCAGCGCGCGGACACTTGTCTTGTTGAACGGTAGATGCACGATTTATAGCAGAAATGTAATTTGGCGTTTGAATAAGCAAACACGGAGCCTGAATATGAGATTATGCCCATTTTTTGCGGATAATTTTTGTTAGCAACTTTTAGAATATCTTCAGGGTGCTGCTGGGAGACGGACTGTCAAACAAACATGCTAACGACTGTGTTGGATGTGAATTCAATGTTAACGTTTGTGTGTTTGCCAAATTAACAGCACCACTTAAACATCCCGGTAGCTTATTTCTAAACATCAGCCTGTGGACAAAACCAGCATACAGTAAGTGAACGTTAGTGATGCAAGTTAAAGAGCATTTTAAAATAGCTGTTATAAAGCCGATATTATGTTGGCAATAATAATGATAACCTGGCATGCCTATTTCGAGAAAAAAAAAAGAAGATCTGAAAAGTGTCACTAAATGAAAGGTACGATATACAATCATTAAAGAAAGTTTTCACAGGTCTGCACCCTCGGATTCAGGAGCAAAAACCTGGGGTAATGGTTTCTGTATCATTCAGACTCGCATTGTCGAGGAACTTTATAAAGTTGCCCTAGTTCATTGAGGTTGGAAGGCTTTCGTTTATGCACACCTCTCTAAAGGTCCAGCCACAGAGTTTTAGCCGGTGTTGTGCCAAAAACTGATTTCCGATGTTTCTGTGTAACATCTTTACGTATGTCGGTAAATAGACAGCGTTTACAAAGGGGTTATATATATATATATATATATATATATATAAAATTAAAAAATTATCTGTTTTTTTTTAACCATCTTTACTACTCTGTGTTATTGTACTTACATTATAACCAATCCGGTCCTTTATCCCCACGTAAAATATTTTTACAGACCTATTGTAATATTTGCTGCCACTTCTGCTGTCCTCTTGGCCAACTTACTCTTACAAAAGACATTTTTAGTGTTAATGAGATTTTATTTTAACTACATAAATAAAGGTTACCGTATGTAAAAGTCACTGCCAAAAACTGATTGCAGCTTCTACCTTGTTACACAAATGTTGTTTGTGGCTCAATAGGACTTTGTCATCCATGAGGGATGCATTTGACATATGTTTCACATATTATAGCCCAACAAGTTACTTATAGCAGTTTAAATACGAGCAATCAGTTTTTGGCAAATACCGAAAATCAGTTTTTGGCAGGCAATCACTTTTTGGCACAACACCGGCTTGAAATCTGGGCTTTGATTGAAATAGCAACGACTTGATTCTTTTTCTGTTGTAGACTTGCTGCTGTGCTTGGCATCATTGTCCTGTTCCATGACCCACATTGCACCAAGCCTTAGCAGCTGGATTAAGGTCCTTACATTTGAGTGTAGAATGCTGTGGTATATGGAGTTCATGGTTGACTCACTGTACTGGGGCCTTGTGGCTGCAAATCAAACCCAATTTTTCACCCTTCCACCACCATGCTTGACAGTTGGTTTGAGGTGTTTGTATTGATATGCTGTGTTTGGCTTCCACCAAACAGCTGCACTTTAATCTTGTCTTTCCAGAGGACATTGCTCCATCAGTCTTGTGGTTTGTTCACAAGCGTCTTTGCAAAGCTAAGCATTGTTCTTTTTTAGAGAGAAGAGGCTTTCTCCTGACAACATTTCTAAAAAAAAAAGCCACACTTGTTAAAGCTTTTTCCAAATTGCACTTGCACTTTTATGAACTTTAACATGCTAACTGAGGCCTGTAGAGTCTGAGTGCCCCCCCGACACACACACACACCCCACCCCTTCTATGACCTTTGGATGAAATCTTACTGGGAAGATTGGCGTCTGTCTTTAATGTTTTCCACTTGCGAATAATCTCTCTCACTGTAGAAGGATTGACTTCAAATTGTTTGGAAATGGCTTTGTAATCCTTCCCAGACTGGTAGGCACCAACAGTTGCTTCTCTGAGCTCATTGTTGACGCTTTTCTTCCCTGGCACTGTATTAACACACACCTGAATGCTCCAGATCAGCACACTGCCAACACCTCTGCTTTCATAGAGGTGCTCACACTTGCTGATGATCAGTTAATCAAATGTATTTAGTTAGCTGTACCTGGCTGCTACTTATGCTCTTAATTCCTGCGAAAATTGTAAAGATGCACAAGTTTTTTTTACAGGATTGCGTAGAGTTCTGTTAAAGCTTTCTTTTTCATATGGCTGATTAAATATATAGCATTTTAATTTGTGGTTTTTTTTATGCAGTATTTATCTTCTGCATTTATCTTCTATTTCACGACATAGAAAAGCTCCTTTGTTTTGTTTTTTTTCTTTTCTGGGTGTAGTGCTTTGGGCGGGGTGGCTTGAAAGTGGCTTCAGATTGTACATATGGCATCATGATTATCTTTCTTAAAGAATTTCCATTTATTGCTCTTAATTTGAGGGATGCCTAACACCAGCACACGGCAGAAGCACGGCAGGAGGACTCGAAGGCGCCGCCGAGCCGATCCTGCCAGGAACGAGCTGGTCTCCAGTTCTCTGGAAAGTGCCCAGCAGTGCTTGTTCAACCAAGATTATGGAACTGCGTTTGCACACTACCTCCTGGTGCTCAACCTCGCACCTGTGTTTAAGGACTTTGCAAGGGTAATTACTGTTTACACTATGCTGAAAACCAGTCCGTCAGCACTCGGTGCCAAACGCTGTCCACAGATAACCAGTCACAATTATACACGCAGAGGTCAAATTTTACAGCAAGCGAGCAGGATTTCCTGATACACTGCTTTTCTGAAATGAGGATCACAAAAAACTCAGTTATTAAAAGCAATATGAAAGAAAAACAAAAGAAAAAAGTGTAAAAAACATGAATTAAAATACCCTAATCAGTGCATACAACCAGACTTGGAAAGTATGGTGTCACTGGGACAGACAGTGAGTGAGTGAAGTGAAGATGAAGGAATTTAGGTGCACATGTTGCTCATAAGAATGAGAAATTTGATGCTGAGCAGAGAGCCTGCGAAGAGACATAAATAGAAGTGTGATGTGAAACCATCTGCGTGGTCTAGTAAGTCATCAGTTTCATGTAATGTTAAAGCACATCACAGGTCATCTACTTGAAGTCAAGCAAAACAAAATATGGGTGTCAGTGACAAAGACTAATTAGAATTATCCCAGACAATAGATAAAGACTGGGACTGATCCTTGACGAGCACTGAGCACTGAAATTTAGCAAAATCTGGTTTCAGATAACAAAAGGCAGATGTATTTCAGAGAAAAAAAAATCTGAATATGATCTGTGGATATATGGTATTTATGCTTTAGCTGCGAGCACTTAGAGAGTAATAGGGGTGCTAGAACCAAACCCTACACAAGCCCCAGAAGACTGCAGTGGAAATTAGACCTCGAGGACTGTTACAGAGATGGTGAAACTTTTGTTTAAGGGATAAGCTCTAATCTAATGGTGTGCCAGAAGTACTGACCTAGTCACATGACCTCTATGGATATAATGATCTACAGTGTCACAGAACCAATGTCATTCAAAGACGAATTGAAGCTTTAGAATTGCAGTCTGAGTTGAGATCTTTTGGTGAAACCCAAACTGGAGCTTGTTTTTATACTGTGCTTCTTTAATGCGTACAAAATGTTTGACAAATAAGTGAGTTTGGATATAGATGCATAGTTCCTGAGCACAGGAGGTTCTAAGTTAGGTTTCTCTGAAAAGTTAGCTGGATGGGAGCATGCTTAAAATACAAAGGGATACAGCCTGTGGGCAAGTAAGAAACCATAGCTACTACAGGAGGGGAAACGTTCAGCTGCTTTTATCAGTGAAGAGGATCATATTACAACCGAAGAGCTAGAGAATGGTTTAACTTTTCCCTTTAAAGGCTATAAAAAAGAGGAAGAAATGATTACTGGGCATAACAGCAATGATCTTCTCAATAAATAAATAAATCCAAAGATATTCATTGAAATCTCTCTCTCTTTAGGAGTCTTTCAGGTTCACTCTCTTCAAATGGGCAGAAGAACTGGACTCTCTGGGCCGCATTCAGTATCTTTTTGATTGCTATGAACAAGCTCTGGAACTTTTCCCTGATGACGAGGTGATCCTAAACAGCATGGGCGAACACCTGTTCAGGTACTCTACTCTGCAAACTCACAGATACAGTCAGTGTGTGTATATATATATATATATATATATATATATATATATATATATATATATATATATATATATATATATATATATATATATATATATATATAAGGGGTGCAACGATACACAAAATTCACGGTTTGGTTCGGTTCGATACTTTGGTGTCACGGTTCGATATTTTTTCGATACAAAAAAAATGTTCATGCCTTTTTAATTTGTCATTTATTAAACTTATAAATATATATTTTAACTCAAAAGTACAGTTTTTAAATTTAATGTTGCTGAAACAAAAGTAATTAAAAAAATAAATCTGATTGAGGAATCACTCATCTTTGGAAAAGAGAGTTTATTACAGAGAAATGGCTCTTTCAAAAAAAGCAATACTATACGCTTCTTCTGGGCTATATTCTCAGCAGCATATTGTAGCGGGTCAGGGCTGTTCGGGGTTCTGTTTATAGTTATGTTTTGTTTATGTTGCCATAGTGACGGGTGACGCCCTCTCGCTGCGACGGTGTGTCCTTCCGGGGTCAGAGGGCGCCCTGTGTGTTGTTGTTGTTGTTGCTGTGCGGTTGCCGCGCTGAGCAGTTAGCTAGCGGCAGTGTTCTTCTGCAGATGTCAATAAACGGCTGTGCTCCCTGGCTAGCTCACGGGAAGCAAGACCAAACGACACCTCCGTCTCCTCCTTGTCTGAGCTCGCCACAATATTAAACATATCAGGTCCCCATAAGGAGAATCATGTGCTAACGGCTGTCTAAATGACTCGGGTAAAGTTTGTAGCATGCATGCTTGTTGTTTTTGTCTGCTTCCACTTGTCTTTGCACTAGGATGATGTCGGCATAAATGTGCAGTCATATTCGTTGTGTTCCCACTAGTGCTGTCAGCGTTAATCTCGTTGAAATGACGTTAACGCCACAACACGGCAAATCTCCGTTAACGAGCTACCCCTGATCGGTGGGGCTAGACGGCCAACACGTTAACGAGCTAACTGCGCTAACACACTAGTTCCCACCCATGTAATTGAGCATTGCGTGGCACATCCAACATACTGTTTTACTTTAGTCCATGACGCGCTTACCTTCAGGGTCATACGTCACATGAAAACCAAAATAATAGTCAAACGCAGATTCACTGAACGCTCAACACAGACAGCATTGTCAGAAGGAAAGTTGATAAAATAAATTACAAATTTTGTATTGTTCGATACATATGCATACCGAACCGAAAGCACTGTATCGAACGGTTCAATATCGATACGAGTATCGTTGCATCCCTAATATATATATGTGTGTGTGTGTGTGTGTGTGTGTGTGTGTGTGTGTGTGTGTGTGTGTGTGTGTGTGTGTAAAAGAACAAGATCGCAGATACTGATGGCAGAAATGAGTTTAGTCATTCCTCAGGGTAGCGGTCTAGCTCTCTTAGAGCTAAGGTGATGAGCTCTGTCATTTGGGAGCAGGCTAGAGTAGAGCTGCTGCTACTAAACATCTAAATTAACCAGCTCAATGGTTCAGGATGCCTCCTGGGTGCCTCTTAGGTGAGGTGTGTTGGGTGTGCCCTACCAGGAAGTGGCCTCAGTGCAGACCCGGGACACATGGGAGAGATTACATCTCTGGGCTGGCTTGGGAATGCCTTAGCGTCCCACCCTGAAAAGCTGGAGAAGGTAGTGGAGGAGAGTGAGATCTGGATATCTGTGCTTAGACTGCTGACCTCACAGCCTGGACTCGAATAAGTGGAAGAAAATGGATTAAAAAAAATTCTATTATATTACTTTGCTTGTAGTATATTATACTATAGGATTTGTGTTTTAAGCACTTGAGTTTCTTAGTTCTGTAGCATTTTACATTCTCTCAATAAATTATATTTTTATGCTTTTTCCCCCCTTTACCATCCAGAATGGGATTTAGAGATGAAGCTGCAGGTTATTTTCACAAAGCTCTAAAGATGAGACCAGACTACCCAGAGGCCAGAGAGAACTTCTACCGTGTGGCCAACTGGCTGGTGGAGCGCTGGCATTTCTTCATGCTCAATGACCACGGGAGAAACCAGAAGTACCAGCAAGCCATTCAGAAGGCTGTTCAGAAGGGCTGCAACACTGTACTTGACATAGGTACTGGCACTGGAATCCTTGGGTGAGACATTTTCCATTGGAATTTGAAACCTGTTCATTTGCTTAAGTTATCTAGTGTGATTTGAAAGTTAAATTTGGACTCTTTGATACAAACTCCAGAGTTAGTGGTGGATTTATGCTTCTTATTGTGGCTTCAAAGGTGAATTCTTGTCCTGATTTCCTGTTTCTCTCTGTGAAGTATGTGTGCTAAGAAGGCAGGGGCTGCTGAGGTGTACGCCTGTGAGCTGTCAAAGACCATGTATGAGCTGGCCTGTGAGGTGGTGAGTGCTAATGGAATGGACGGCAGCATCAAGATCCTCCATATGAAGTCCCTAGAGATGGAAGTGCCAAAGGACATACCGCACAGGTGCACTTTGTACCTAAAATACTTTTTAATCACCCTCCAGGTGTTGTAGTTTAGCCAGTCTCAGTGTGTAGTGGTGTAATGATCCTTGTTTTATGAAGTCTTTTAAAAAATAAGGTTTTTCCATAAATGCTTTTATTCTTCCTGCAAAGAGTATCACTGGTGGTGACAGAGACAGTAGATGCAGGATTGTTTGGAGAGGGCATCATAGAGAGTCTGATTCACGCTTGGCACCACCTCCTGCTGCCGCCCAAGGTAACTCCTAATCATTAAACACAAAGATGAGTCTGTAAACACGGCAGTCCTTCATAAACTAGTAAATAAACTGCAGATGTCTAGCTGCAATCATTAATGCATTCATGCACTTACAGAGGGATGACACTGGGTTTGGGTGAAGTTCAGTTTCTCCAATCTTCAAGTGAAGTACTTTAATAGATTATTTGAAAAAACACACAATTGAGCGCTCAGTACTTAAAGTTAATACTTATCTTACACAACAAAACAAACTGAACCATGGTTGGGGCTTTGGTCTGAGATCAGATTTAAAAAATAACGACTGAATGTACGAAAGAAGCAATGTTTGTAGCTCAAAAATCCCACATAAATAAATAAAACATTTGGACAGTTTTGCACATGAGCCATGTGGATAAAACGGATGTAATTAATTTGAAAAAAATCACATAAATTCAGAAGACATATGTAGGTAGGTGAAAACGGAGATAGAAAAGGTTTCAAAAGTCTTCTAGTGAGTAACACTTCCTATTGAACTGATGGGACAAGCATCAAGAAAGCGATCACGTGTTTTAGCCCAAAAAAGAAGTTCTGACATAATCTCTGCGTCACAACTCAGCGTTACCAGTTTGTAGGGTACAGGCATAAAACCAGTTGTTGTTGGTTTAGCAAAGTTATTTATTGCTTTGCAAAAAACAAAAGGTGCAATAAAACTGCAAGTAGGAGAGGACCGGTCAAATCTGCGAAAGGAATAAAAAGACAGAAGCGGGCTAACAAAGTAACAGTGACTTATTCAGTAATAAAAGGAAAATGAAAGCAACACTCAGAATATAACTATGTCTAAGAAGTGACCATTTGAAACGTCTTGCTGTGGTGTTTATGTGTTTGTGTGTGTATCTGTGTGAATGAGAGAGCTCAGCCTGACCCAGCCCACAACCAGTAAAAGAAATACCTCAGAAATGCAGATAAACTGCACTTATTGCATGCTTATGGCATGCTCAGCCTGAGTCAGTTAAGCTTATAAGAAGTTTGTCAGTGGCGTAGACCAAAAGGTGCAGTGGTGGGCTGCAAAAAATGCAATTCTAGTCACCTGGTATTGACCTGAAGTGCTTAAATAAGGCAACAAAAGCAGGTCGAGCTTGCCGATTGGTTGGCAGAGTAAGAGGAACTACAGAACAGGATCCGCCTATGACAAAAGCACAGAAAAAGCTACATGCTTGCCTGGGTGGTAACACAGTGTCAGCACAAGCATCTGTTAATGTATAGCCAAGGAGCAGCCTGTTAAGTGTCAGAATAACACATGCAAAATCGGAGTTCATAGTGGGAGATGTGACAGTTCAGCACATCCAGTAACTTACAAGTAGTTTTACCCTGCTGTTAAAGCCAAATGCATCCAGTCGACTTTCATGTGAAGTGTTAACAATATTAATAGGATTAAATGCTCAGTAGCATTAGCCACAAATATGCCTTTTCCCCACAGAGGGGTGAGAATGAATTTGGGGAGCAGTCTGCCACAGGACGGGTCATCCCCGCAGGAGCCACTGTCTTTGGTATGGCTGTCGAGTGCAGCGAGATCCGCCGGCATCACAGGTAGACCCGGGAGCGACCTTAAAAGGAACACTTGTGTTCACTAGCTGTCTGCATCAATCAGCTGACTGTGTGTCTTTTTTTTCTTTTTATGCAGGCTGTGTGTGACAAAGGTGGGCGGTCTCTCCATGGCTGCAGCTGGAGAGCTCCACAGCCCAGTGAGCTGCAGCTCCGAACCAGATGACTCCATGGAGCCGTACACTACAGAAAGACTCAGCAGACTGCCAGGAGGATATAAACCTCTCACAGAGCCATTCACAGCCCTCAACATAGATTTCAACAATGTGCAGGTGATGAGGGCTGACGCATATTCAGAAATAGCCAGTATGATATTAGTTTGTTTTGACTTTACTTTTGCGTGTCCTTTGTCTGCCATAGCAATGACCAGAATAATTTAATAATGAGAAAAGAATTATCTGACCTCGTTACAGGCAAAGGATATTTATTCATACACGTGTAGTAAGCGGGCTGTCGCCTCGATGCAACGCTGCCACTTTAGCAGATAAGTGATACTTAGATTTATGCTGAAACGTGCAGCTGGTGTCTTGAAAACTATAGAAAGTGAAACTTTTCCAGCTGCACCTTGTTCTTTAACATTTGGAAGGTGTTCCTTTAAGAACCTCTTGCGTATGAGATTACGATTATTATGTGTAGAACCGGACCGATATATCGATAGGGTGATAGATTGGCTGATAGATTGTTATTGGCATTTATATTGGCTGATAAATTACATTAAAAAAAAAAGAAGCGATGAGAGGAACACCCTTCAGCTGTGTTTGAGTGTTGATGTTGCAGAGTTTATCCACTAGAGGGAACTCTGCTAATTCCCATTCAAATCCACCTTTTCATAGATATGAGTGCAACTTGGAAATGTATTTTTCTAGTGTTAGCATTCAAATTTTGAACTATTTTAACATATCCACTGGCATGCTTGCACTGAAGTAAATATTGTTATTTTAAGTTGGAATTGAACCATCTCAGATGATGTTTGCTGTATTGCATACTACACTGCTCTTTGCGATAGATGAAAATGGACTGGTACTAATGTAGTGCTTTTCTACTCAATTTGAGGAGAAAGTGCTCATTACTACAAGCCTCATTCATGCATTCATATCAGTGCTTTTTTAATTCTTAAATGCCTTTGTCTAACATACACATACACACATGATTAGAGATTAGAGGAACCAGTTATTGAACCACTGACCATCCGATTAGCAGACAACCCGCTTTATGTCATAATCTGTAACCGCCTCACTGCAACTCTCAGTGCGTGCCAGCAGCATGAGAGGAGAGATTTAATAGCAAAACAGTGGTAATGGTCTTGGAGACTTGAAATTTCTGAAAGTGCCGGACAACATCTGCTAATTGTTCAGTCTAACAAGCAGATTGTCTTTGAATTACTTTAAAAGCAGCAACATCTGTCAAATTGATCAGCCCTTCCGAGTATAAGCTTGAATTGAGTTTTGACTTTAGCTCCTTCAGAGATGTGTTGCTTCCGCTTTAAGTGTGACTTGTTTTGTAACCTGTAGGAGCTGGAAGGTCTGAGCTCCAGGGAGGTTCAAGAGATCCGGCTGCCCGTCATTCAGCAGGGAGAGCTGGATGCTTTGGCAGTGTGGTTCCAGCTCCACCTGGATGAGGAGAACAGTCTGTCTACTGGACCCCAGGAGGACACTTGCTGGGAACAAGCCATCTACCCCTTCCACAGTGCCAAGGGTAAGATAGGTGGAGACTTCGTCACTTATTGTAGTTTACATACATTGCTTTTGTTAGCCTTGTCTTAAGGTAAATTTTAAGCACATAACCAGTCCACTTCTTCATTCTCATGAATTGAGCATGTTTAAATGAAACATCTGATCTGCTTGTGTTTGCTTCTCGTTTATCTTGCATTTCTGTGTTACGTCAGATGAGGGCAGTGTGTGTTAAAGTCTTCTCTGTTTAATAATGTGTGGATTACTTTAAGAAGCATTTTAGCTGCTAATAATAATTTCTGTGTTGTTATTTTCTGGGAATTTTCCACTACAACATGTAATTTAGTGACACTGTAAAAATCACCTTTAGTGAAATTGTAAGACTCATTTAAGAAATATGGTATCAGCTCAAATAAAAATAGCACACGTCTCTGTATTTTTAAGGCTCACAGTAAGGCTATTAAAGTAGCATAAAATGGATACTATGAAACATTAAAACTGTCAAGACTTTTAAAAAGTTTTAATTGCTTTCTGAGCTTTAAATTAACTTTGGCAAATGTACCTAAGGGCACTGCATACTCTTTACTTTGCTACCATCCCAGGCCAGCGTGAACTTAATAGCCACCGACATTAGGTGACATGTTCCGGTTGGCATCGCAGTACATCATCTTTGAGACAGGCCTCTACAGCATTTCACTGCAGCGCTAATTGGCGAAGGCAGCCTCAAGGGTGCTGCCACCTTTCCCGGTGATCGCCAACATCCGTTTCCCCGCTGCCGTGACACGTGCGCCCTGATCGCCTGTGACACTCTTTAGTGTTCATGAAATTCTTATAGGCAATAAATATGCATTTTCCTCAAACGCCTGTGACGAGCCGCGTGTTGACGCGAAGACACGAGCAGATGTTATTCCTGTAGGAATCCTCTCGCTGCCTGGTCCCTTGAATTATAATTTCTCTGCTGGGTTCCTTTCGTCTCCTCTGTGCTCTTTTTGTTTTCCATCCTGCGTGCCCATTTCTCACATTTCAGCAGACATCTAAATAGTGTTCAGTATATTTTTAAGATGTTTTTAACTATATTTTTTACTGTGTCTATAAATCATGTTTATGTGTACTTATTTTAAAATAATGGTTTTGACACAAGTGACGTTTGTTGCTAACACAAAAGATTGAGAAGGAATAGACGAAGCATGTAAAAGCAGACGTTTCCTTATCTGGAAGGATGCAAGTACTGAATAGTATGCAGTCAGAAAATAGATCCTTTTTTAGTTCCAATCAGAGTGTTACAAAAACAAAACGTGGTGCTATTTATTTAATAAAATGTAAATAAATAAAAATGATTCAGTAGCTTGTAGAAGCAGCTTCAACAGCATGAACTTGGAGTGATCTTGATTTTGTGTAGGACTTTATCAGTGTCCCTCATTATTGTAAATGAATGACAGACAGATGACCTTATATTTACTTTAGAATACTTTGGTACACAGGGGTGTTCATGGTCGTTTGAGAAGCCATACACAAACACGAACCAATAAAAATGATCAAAAACAGGCAAAAAAATGCATAATTACGTGTTATTTAAGAGTAATGCATCTTTAGTAAGGCCTAATGGTTACACTGAATTTTCAGTACAATTTTATTTCTTGAGTCTCTTGATCATTTTCCTTCATTGAATTTTTTTTTCTCAGGTTTTGTCCTGAAGCCACGAGATGAGCTGATTGTTGAAGTCTCCTGCCGAGATGCCTACCTGAGGCTCTGCAGTGTTGCTGTGCTGAGAGACGGCCATAAAATCAGTTTAGACAAACTAATGGATTCTCAGTATCCTGTTTCAAACCCAAACCCAGAGGCAGAACTGTGCAGTGCATTAGCATGTCTTCAGACTGATCAGAGTCAAGCGAGAGACTTTTGCATGCTGGAATGTTCGGAAATTGCGCTCCTGAACAATCAGGATTACCATCAGAGTTTTTGCACTGCGTTAGCCAAACTCATCTCCCAGCTGAAGGTTAAGTGCCAAAACCAAGAGCGAGGGTCGGCTTTTCAGCCCGGCCCCGCTGTGGCCACACGCTGCGCGAGCCCGTTTTATGTGCTTGACGTGTCGGAAGGCTTCTCTCTGCTCTCCCTAATCGCTGCCAGCCAGGGTCACGTGAAAGCCTTCAGCTCGGTGGAAAAGAAGAAGCAACAGGAAGTGCTTAAGAGACTGGCTCGCTCCAATAGTGTCTCGGAACAGCATTTGGAGTTCTGGCTAAACAACACGGAGGATGAGCAGGGGATGCTGCAAAGGCCTTCCAGGGAGAAGCTGTGGAGTGCCATCATCCTGGACTGTGTAGAAACCTGCGGCCTCATACGGCAGAAGCTGATGGAGAAAGCGTCACTGGCCAGGTAGGAGTGTGCAACTGATAAAGTATTTTGCTTTTGCATGTTTTGATTCAGTTTTTAGTGCTTTGCTTTTAGACGTGTCAGCTCAATTTCTATCAATTATCCCAGATGTCTGCTGGAGGAAGGAGGACGTATTTTCCCGGGAAAGATTGTGGTGTATGGTATGCTGGTGGAGTCTGAGACTTTGCTACTGGAAAGCGCTGTCCAGGGTCAGGAGCCCACACTTGGATTCAATATTGCTCCTTTTATCAACCAGTTCACTGTAAGTATGACTGCAAAATCTACCAGAACACTTTATTATGGTATTTTATTTTGCATGTAAATGACTCTGTGTGTGTGTGTGTGTGTGTGTGTGTGTGTGTGTGTGTGTGTGTGTGTCTTAAATTGGTAAATACGTGTTTTTTTGCATAAATATCGTTAGGTTCTAAAAATATGCCTTTGATTACGATCCCTCCTAATGTTAGTTTCTATAAATTTGTCACCTTTAACATGGATTTCTAAGCTGTGTACAGAGCACCATGTAGTAGTGCAAAGTTCAAACAACTGTTTGATCAGAATCAAACAAAAGTGCCCCGGTTAAAGTTTGTAGCTCCATCGTTCGGGACAGCTGTGGCTCAGGTCAGAGTCAGAAGGTCAGTGGATCAATCCCTGGCTCCTGTAGTCCATGTGCTGAAGTATCCTTGGGCAAGCTTCTGAACCTGGAGTTTTGTGTGAATGTTAGAAAAAGGGCTTGGGGGACATAAAAGCACTATGACTGTGTATAGGGTGAATGAGACTTGGTAGTAATAGAAGGTGCTTTGAGTGTTGAGTAGAATGGCGCTATGTAAGTACCAGACAATTTACCATAATTTCCATGTACTGTGGGTGAAAATTATACTTATTTCCATGTAGTTTAGAGTGGTTTTTAGGTTAAAAAAAAATCCTTATTTATCTTACACTGGGTGTTGATGCCAGCCTTCAGTTCATTCACCTTTGCACAGACTCAGTTTCAGCTTTTGTCTTTTTAAAACCACCTTCCCTAAAACCACTTTCTTTGATTTGCCTCCAGCTGGCTTGTGTGCACCATCTTTTCCACTTGCTGGTGTGGAGGTTGTTTAAAAAAAAAAATGGCAGCGTCTCAGATCCATCTGTACATTGAATCCAATCTGGAATATGGACATTGTGAACATCCACAGGGGAAAAAAATACCACAGTTTGATAAAAATTATTACCTGTGAAAGGACAAACCCACTGGCAATTAGTATCGACTGTTGTTTGAAAAGTAGATTTGACTTGGTTTTTTGTTTTTTGTTTTTAATTAGCCACCAAAACATTTGCAACCTGCAACGTATGGCTAAACTCTCTGAGTCGGATGGAGCAGGTGTGCATGCTACGCTTAGCCTGATACTTCTGGTTTTGCCTGAGAATGACCATATAAGGAAATCCCCTCTTGCTGACACCAGCCAGACCCAGTAATAGAAGAAAAAATTAGGACAGTCTGAAGCTTGAGCTTTTAGCTTACAGCGATTACTTGTATATAATTTTTTAAAACTTTTATACCTTCCAAGGTATGCAGAAGAGCGTCAGTGAGGAGACATGTCAGCTAATAACGACACTGAAGCTACAGTTTGCACAGGCTCACAGGAGTATTGTTGCTGACCATGTCCACCCTCTTCACTCCATGTCACAAAGATCAAATCATCCCAAACTGGTTTCTTGAATATCACAATGAGTTCACTGTACTCAGATGACTTCCAAAGTCACTAGTTCTCAAGCCAGTATTTATGCCATGAAGAATTGGTCCGTTATTCCATAACCATATTTGTTCCTTCTTGGAAAACCCCCCCACCATTTCCATCAGTACTCAAACATGCTCCAAAACTTTTGTTTTTGTATTATTTCTTCATTCATGCTTAAGCAGACCAGATTCCTTGTCTATATTAGCATTTTAAATTAAGCGACTTATATTCTTCTCAGTGTGGATGGCACAAATATTTTTCAAGACTTAATTTCTAAACAGGAGGATGACATGAGTTGTTTTACTTATAACAGTTTAATAATTTCAGCTACAAAGCGTCTTCTTACGATCTATAGTGG
Organism: Astatotilapia calliptera; assembly: GCF_964374335.1. NCBI lineage: Eukaryota > Metazoa > Chordata > Actinopteri > Cichliformes > Cichlidae > Astatotilapia > Astatotilapia calliptera. Next base: position 26,730,451 of record NC_137427.1, on the reverse strand, counting down.
TTTTAAATTAGGTCAAAGAAATTACAGGGAATCACAATCAAATCAGATTGTAAAGCCAAGACTTTTTCAGTTTTCATAAAACAGTTTTTACTTTGCTTTTGTACTTCTCTGGCTGCTTGTATCTGATATTCTGTCTCATGTTCATGATGCAATAACAGTCAATATTGACAGTTTTCGCATACAGTATGCCATGTTTGTAAGCCCGCATCATTTACAAAGATCGTACAAAAGGGTTATTTTAAATAGGACTGACACTTGGTGCGGTGTTATTAAAGTATAAGAAAAAATATCTCCGATCGAATGTGACGTGCCAGAGATAATCAGGCGGATTGGTAGAAAACACACAAGTACTTCATTTGGAATACCAAGGTCCAGGACTTTGTTTTCTGTGCTCTTCTTTTGAAGTGTGTCTCTGTGTGAAACAAGCTGTGAATTTCCTTTGAATTTCTTCTTCTTTATTTGGTCTGGAAATATTTTTTCTTTCCCTAGCATGATGTTTGCGCTCTAATTTTGCAGGCCTCTCTCGGGACGGTCGTTTGTTTTAACAGATGTTGTCTTTGAAGCCCTCGGCGGAGGGCACTTCCTAACACAACTGTCACACAAGACACAACACATAGCTTGGCCCTAAGACATTCCTACCTGCATACATCAGTGCACATTACATCAGGCACATCAAACAGTGGGCTCTGAGGTCTACACAACTGCGACAGGGAGGAGAAAAGCTTCTTTTGTTCTGTAGTCAAGGAAACTATGGCAGTTTCTGTGCTGCCACTTTCTGGCAGGTTTTTAGGTCTGCTGCGGCCCGTCTGGATGAGGTGGAAGATGTGTTTTTGAGCTAACCCGTGAGGGAGTGAGGTCCCTGCTGAAAATAACATTGTGTGGTTAAAAACTAATTTTTGAGACCAACAACAGTGAGTCAATTTAGCTGTTCCTTTATTCTTTTTAATCTTAGCCTGCTATTAAATTTTAAAATAATCTGTACCTTTAGCAGAAGTAAACAGTTTTTTTCTTCTTTTAAGAAATAATAAGAAAGATTCAACAAGAGCTCCTTTTTTAATCTTCTGCCTGAAGCTTACTTACACGTGTTTATGTCAGAGGTTCTCAATTTTTTCTTAAAAGTTTGGTGACTGAGTGCCAATTTCAGAGCCAGTGCATGAGTGAGATTCACACAAGATTAGAGCTTATATACTTACCAGCCACTTTATTTTTAGTTTTAAGTGCTTATGAAAGCAAATATTTAATCAGCGAATCACATGGCAGCTCCTTGTTGCATTTAGGCATGTCGACACGGTGGAGACGACCTGCTGAAGTTCAAACTGAGCATCAGAATGGGGAAGACGGGTGATTTAAATGAATGTGGCATGGTTGTTGGTGACAGACAGAAACTGCTGATCTGGTGGGATTTTCCCACATAACCATCACTAGGGTTTCTAGAAAATGGTCCTAATAAGAGAAAATATCCAGTGAGCAGCAGTTCTCTGGGTGAAAATGCCTCATTGATGCTGGAGGTCAGCCGATGGGAAGGTGACTGTACTTCAAAAAATTACTTGTTCTGAATACATAACATGTTAATGGGCTACAGCAGCAGAAGACCACAATGCATGCCAGTAAAGGAAAACGGGTCCAACCTGGTACTTGCAGGAAGTACCTGGTAAAGTGGCGTTTATGTGACATTTTCAAAGCATAAATGCCTGTTCTGGGCCATACTGGGTAATAGTATTTATGGGTAAGTATTTAGAGTACCTATAAGTATTTATAGTAGTTATGGCATTTGTTGACACGATCAGTATTTATTAATGTTAAGAAGGCTTTTTTTCAGTTGTGGGTGAATGAAATGCAACATAATTGTTCCCTTTCCTTTATTATGTTTTTTAGGTACCGGTCCATGTGTTTCTGGACTTTTCCACACTGGAGTGCAGACACCTCAGTGAATCTGTAGAGCTCTTTGTTCTCAACCTCATGGATGCCAACGCAAACTACATTAACAGAGAAGTCAAGGTTAGTTGTGCATCAATACTTTCAGTGATCGCATCATGTATTAAAAATTTTTTTTAAAGTAAATAAATTGAAAAAGAAATGTCACCTGTGATAGAACAGGGCCGAAGTGCTGAAAATTAATTTACACATTAAATCTGCTGATTAAAATTCACAAGCATGAAAAAAGAAGTAGAAATGAGTCAGACCTGTATTTGTCTCCCCCCACAAACTTTTAACCTCACTTAACTTTCTGACTTTGCTTCTTTGGTTCTGAATGAACAGGTCCAGGCTACATCTACAGGCAGAATAACTGCAATTCCCTTCTGGTATCACATCTACCTGGACGAAGAGATCAGCGTGAGCACCCTCGGCCAGGCTGCTCACTGGAAGCAGGCCGCTGTCGTTCTGCAGCAGCCCCTGGAGGTACGAGCAGGAGAGTGGGTCCGCCTCGCCGTGAAGCTTCACAAAAGCACCATCTCCATTTTGGCCCATATAGAAAGCACACCTCAGCAGATGGAGTGATAATCGCTCACATTTTAGCTTATTTGTAATACATTTCAGCCCACCGTTGTATCGGCTGACTGATAACAAAGACAGTATTGGTCTGTCAGATGTATCAGAGTCGGTGTACTTGTTGTCTGATGGCCATTTTTGTTGTTACAGATCATACTGCAGAAAAAGATGCTTGCGGTAAATTGCATGTAGAAATTGTGTCATCATGTTTGCCCAGCAGTTCACAGCCTGCTGTTTACAATATTCTCAGCACTGTCTGCAGAATACGTATGAGAGTATATTTCAAAGAACACTGCTGCTAATATTACATTCCTAGTATTTTTAATGCCCTTTCTCTATTGACATTTTTCATGTAGTACTAGTCTCAAAACATTGGGATCACAGTTTAGCAACTCCCTGCATGAAAAAACCCTTGTTAGAAGTTTAAGTAAAAAGCCTGCTGTATAAGGAAAATCGGTCCACAAGGACTTGTACTTACATTTGTAAGTAGATAATAAAAACATTAGCCCTTAATTACTGACTCAGTTGTTTTTTGTAAACATCATTCACTTGACCCATAAATGTTGCATTTTTATAATAAAGGCAAGAAAAACGAAGTCATATTTCATTTGATTTATTGAGGATATCTGAGATGGAATTAAATCAAAATGTAGAACGACGGATCTGATGCAATTGCGTCAGTCATATTTTAAAAGAAAAAGAAAATCCCATAAGGCAGTGCGACATACCAGAGTCAGGCATGATGCCAGTTACCCCTCGCTGTGCCACACACTGATATCCCAAAACTGTACATTAACGATGGCAATATCCCTGAACAAATCTGTGAATTCACAAAGAAGGATCCTTTAAAAACCTATGGAAAAACAAATGGCTTTAGTGCAACAGGTGCAAAATTATTTCAGTTTACAAGAGACAGAAAACATCTCACCAAATAATAAATGATCCCAGATTGAAAAATAAAATAAAACACATTCTACATGGATGTGTAAACAGACTAATTACACAGCACACAGAACAAGGCATCTGCGAAGACTAGCGGATTTTATTAACTGTCGAGTAAGCTGTACGCATTAAAGCATAGATAAGAGCCAACCAGAAGGTGCTGATTGTACTTTTTAAAACTGAATTGTGATTTTAATAATACTAGGATTGTTTAATTGTATATATTCGTACTCTTCTGAAATGGAGTATACTACATTTATACTGATACTGTGTGATATTGTCAGTTATGACCCCTCTAGTGATGTACACATCATTGTACCACAGTTAACTGTGGTACAAGATCGTGTTGCTCTTTTCTCCCCTCTGAATCGCCTAGTTAGAACAAAACGACTGCAGATATCTGTAGTTATAGTAGTGCAGGTTTTCAGTTTTTCAAAAACCAGTAAAAGCATGATATTCAATTTAAAAGGTTGCATATTTCCCTCTTCGTCACATCTGAGATTACGGCATGAATGACACGTAAAATTGTATAGTTTCATTTTTGGAAAACATTTCTCCATATTTCACTTATTCTTCGGTGAGAGCCATGTTTTGTCTGATCTTATGTCTTTCCTGGGTAAAACCAATTCTAGCTTAGCCTACTCTCTAATAAAACATAAAACAGCAAAATGACATTTCTTACTAGTCTTTTAGTGCCATTAAATCACCAAACATTCTTGAAGCTGTCACTGGAAGTGGACTTTGACTACTACATGGTCATTGTGCCCTTTTAAATGAGTTTGTCTTGTTTGCATCAGTGACGTTTGAAAAAATGTGGCAAGGCTATAATTGGGCCCTGCCCAACCATGTCTGGCAGAGTTCGTTTGCGACACCTAAGCTAGGTGATCACAATGAGATCTGCCTCTGTCGGGTCTTTGGTTTGGTTGGTAGTTTCTTCATCCTGGGTTTCTTCAGGTCGAGCCTCACACCCTTCCTCCCACAGGGCTGAGCCGAGCCCAGCGGGTGCTGACAAAGAGTGTGGAGCGGGGGTTCTGCCCAGGCCCTGATAGTGACCCTTAGGAGAAACTGGATTACAAGCTGCTTCGGTGATGGCATCTTGAGATGCAGAAGAGAGCAGGCCGGATCGCTCACCATCACTTTGCGCCTCATTGAAGTAGGACTTTCTCGGACGACCCATAACTGTTCTTCCTGCAAATGTGGACAAAGAGAAACTATTAAATATTTTTTAGAGAGGATGCAGTAAAGATCATGTTATGATGGCTCACACCAGTAACAATGCTATTCATGTAGCAGTGTGTAGTAGTCAGTTCTAGATTATCACAGGTACATCTACAGTACAGATGGTTTTGGTAGGTGTTTTTGCTCTGAGTTTTTTCTGTTTTGCTTGGATGGGATCACAACCATCACGTGGTCATTGCCATTACCATTTTGTACAGTCAGAAAACTGCACAGGACTTAGTACAATCAGTGACTACTGAGTAAAGGGAACCTAAAATAAAGAAGCCAAGCAAGTACCGACTCCAACATGCACCTTTTCCACAATCTTTTAAATTCTGAATGTTGTTCTAACTACACATTTTAAATTGTGTTTAAAAATCGCTGCTGAGGCACTCCCTTCTCAGTATAGCCTGTTATACATAAGTAACGAGCAATCATCTTGCAGACAATATTTATTGTTGAACTGGCTCCTCATTTTTGATCTCAACTCTAGCATTGCAGTCACAAAACCATACAAACAGTCGGAAAAATAGCTTAAATAATCAACGATACAAACTAGCTTATGGTACTATAGCACTTATAGAACAGCAGGAACACGTACCAACATTGCGGACTTGTTCAGAAATATCTGCTCTGACATCGGAGATGTCCCACATTGCCATGAAAGAGTCAAAACAAGACACTTCTTCGGCCTCCTGCACGTAAGGTTTGTAGGTGAAGCTAAAGTGATGGGCAATGGCTGCGAGAAACATCTCCACACATATGATGAAATCCTAAAGAAAAAAAGTGGACAGCTTCATTGTGTTGCACTATTAGGTCCCATAGGATATATTAGTTCTGTTGACCTTGGTCAGAATGTTTAAACTATACTCACATACCTGTAAGCCAGTAGCTACAGCTTCCACACTTTGCCAGTCCCATGTGCGCTTCTCTGAGATAATGCCCACTTTAACCAGCAAAGCAATGACCACAGCTTGCCTAAAACGATTTACAGCAATCACAGTTTCATTAGCCTTGTTTTAAATGACTTTTTCAGAAATATTTGGGTCATGTCATGAAGTTTTAACACACTGAGATTTACCAGAAAGAGACGAACACCACCATTTTCACACACAGGAATTTGCCGACTGGTTTGATTGGATTCAGCTCCTCTCTCAAAGCCTTGTAGAAGAGCACCAGGCAGTACATGGCAAACTAGATCAAAAGAAGACATATAAAGGAATGGGAATGAAGGAAGGGAATGCTTGTAACAATTTTTAGTCCAACTTTTAACAGGATTTAGATCCACCATTACCAGCTGTGACATATTGTTGAAGATCACCAGGTATGTCCAGGCGTTTTTGAAACTGAAGTTGCCTTCATCGTACACTCGACACAGCTGACAGATTCTAGAAAGGAAGAGAAACACACAGCTGAGATCAACAGACACCAAACAAAATGTGACTACAGTTAAAGAATAAAGCATGTAACAACCAGAGGGTACTCACAAAGCAATGATTGTGGTGACAGGTCTTACTACTGTGTACTGCAACACTCCCAGCTTACATCTCAACAGCAGAACCCTGCAGAGGAATTTGATCATCTGAATTAGAAGTGAATTGGTCTGAAATTCCAAGCAAAAGCCCAAGACTGGTGAGCAGAAGTATCTCAGGATCACTTGGGCAGAAGCCCGAGACCGGCTTGATGATAACAGTTAACACTGAACTTAGTTTGTGTCGTCCTCAACACAAACTAAGTTATGGCCCATTTTAGCCACATTGTATTTGTATTCCTATTTAAACAATGAAGTTGCTGATGCTGGCCATTAGTACTTCTTTTTATACATCTACACCAGTCTCTTATATACAAAGGTCACCCGAATAAATCTTGGCTAAATTAACAACACACTTGACCAATTGTCAATTACAGATGTTGTGTGATTGAGGCTAATTTGAAGCTTGTGACTTTCACTGACTTGTTTGCTTTGAGGAAAAAAAAAAAGATTTGAGCTCCAAGAGTTTAGTACATTAAGATGAACCCGTTTCATTTCATTCATCCGTTTAAATTTACAAAACCTCTCTGAAATGAAAATACATCGAAAGAGAAAACATTGTGCAAGAAGACCGATGCAGATTAAATCTCTAAATTGTGGCCATTTCATTGATACAGTAAGGAAACATGACTATGGCCAATAATTCCAGTAAAATGTCAGTAGATTGTCCATAAAACTAACATTTTTGGGTCAAAGTATAAACAGATGGTAATGTTTAACTAATATCGTTTTTACAGCAAAGGTATGACCAACACTTGAGCGCAGCTAAACTCTGGGTCAGTGAATTTAACCTGCTGACAGCTACAGTTTGACATAAGAGGAAAAAGTTTAAAGGGAACTCACTCTCCCATTGGCCACGGTGGGCAGCAGCAGAGAGGAGGCAGGTGTTTCTGCTGCTCCTGAGCCTCCAGCATCAACACCAGGTTGGGGTACTGGTTTTCCAGGTAGTTAAGCAAGAACGTCATGAAGTTGTAAATGACATACGCCTCGTAGCACTCCCTGCATGTGTCAAAATATATTGCTATACTGGGGTATTTCAGTGCAATCCACTGGAAACAAAAAAAGATGAAAAGGGAACAATAACAGGAAAAGCTATGAGGATATATAAACTCATAAACCGGTGTGCAATGGCTTTCATTAAAAAAAATACATAACTCACACTGTCCAAGCTGTAGATTGGAACCATCCACAATATCCTTTAAATAGAAAACACAAAAGCGTTAAACATCTGTTCTGGGCTCCTATTTGTGGCTAAAATGACTGTTAAGATCTTTACCTGATGATAGGTTTTTGAAGCTCTGGCTGAGTATAATGCACTAGATGCTGGAGGATGCCCCATAATGATATGGGTATGGTCATGAAGACAAAAATCCCAGCGATGAACCATGCTTTGTTATGAGTGCCAACCTGTCGGGACATGGAAAGGAACAGTCAACATCATTTAAGTCATTTAGCCATTGGAGTCTTGGAGGGTATCATTTAATATAAAGTCAATGGTGAAAGCAGTATTCAGATTCTGAAGTACAGAAACATTACAACCATGTAAAAACACTTAATTTCAAGTCCCGTATAAAGGGGACGTGTTTAACTAAATTGCAGTGCAGTGTGATGACTTGGATAAAGATAGTTTTTAAAGAAAGTACAATTAAGGAAAGACTGTTTTAGTTGAACACACCAGAAGAACAATGAAGATGGTAGTTATTTAAAAAAATAAAAAAGGTTATCTATATTACTCTAGCAGATTTTATGACTTTTGAAAAAATAAAACAAGACTTCAAAGTCTGTCATTGACTAGTTTCTTGTTAATATGTAAAACATCAGCAATCTTAACAGTTATAAAACCTATATAATAATACCTTATTTAGCGTTTAGCATTACTCCCTCAACGTCCTTAATATAGATTCCTATGAAAAAGTATTTGCCCCCTTCCTGTTTTTTTTTTTTTTTTTTTTTTTTGCATGTTTGTCACACTTACATGATTCAGATCATCAAGCAAATTTCCATACTGGATAAAGATATTCTGAGTAAATAAAAAAAGCAGTTTTTAAACGACAAGCTCTTTAATTCAGGGGGAAAAAAGTTATCCAAACCTACCTGACTCTACGTGAAAATGTAATTGCTCCCCAAAGCAAATAACTGGTTGTGACACCCTTGGCAGTAAGAACTGCAGTGAAGCATTTGTGATAACTGGCAATAAATCTTTCACATCGCTGTGCAGGAATTTTGGGCGAACCTTTTCTTTGCTGAATTGTTTTAATGTCAATGCACTCTTATTATTTTAGTGGGCTGAAAGCTCTTGGGGACGTTCACTACGGCTCCAAGGATTCTCTATTTTTGGATAATTATCCTCAGCTGTTTTGAGTTTCTTTAGATCGAGCTATGATGCTATGAAGCAGGCTAAAAGGTGAGATTTTTAGCCTGCTACGCTGATAGGTGTAATTTATATGATTTCTTGATTTAACAGGTCGGTTAAATTGAACTCAGCGTTCCAAAAAATAAAAATAAAAATAAAAAATGGGGTTAATCACAGTTAATTCAAGATTTAACAAAGGGGAGAAAGTTACTGTTTCACAGTGTGCCAGATCGATCTGGATAGTTTTGCCCTTAATAAATTAAATTATCACTGAAAAACTGTATTTGGTATTTACTTGGTTTAACTTTGTCTAATATTAAAATTTGTTTGACGACCTGAAACACGTACGTGGGGATGTAAACAGGAAGGTGGGACGTACTTTTTCACAGCACTGTGCTATTACTGCACAAACTGGTAGGTTTGCAAATGCATTAATAAGTGCTTAATAATGAAGAGCTCACCGGCTGCTATTGTACATGATAACAAGTAGCCAGTTGATGGTGAACATGTTTGTCTTTATACACAGTTGTACTCAAAATAACACAACGCCACATAACTACTGTAACAACTCACAACTGTATTCAAGTGCAGTATTTGAGAACCAGTGTTATCTCTGTGTTAAACCAACAGATCTCCCCAGAAAGAAGCATGAGCAAAACTGCACTGACCTTTGACTTCTGCAGTTCCCAGATGCACAACGGCAGGACCACTAAGAGCAACAAGATGTACAACACAACGACCAATGGCCGGATCCATCTTCTCCAGTTCCCACAGGAACACGGCATCTTTCACAGAGACACTGCAGGGCACCCCTTTCTTTTACTAAAGACCTGAACCAACGTCTTCAACACTTTGCGCACTTTACGTTAGCTTAGCATACTGTTACCCTCCTATCGGTTAACCGCGACTCTAAAACAATCCTTTACTAATGTGTAAGCGTATGTCGACTCTTTCTCTAACGTAGCGATTCATTCATGAGGACAAAGCTACTTGATAACAACCAGCTCATATGACTCCAATTTTAAAAGCTAGGCTGCTAACATTAGCTTGTCAGCTGATTCACCATGTAAACAAACGGTGCTGGAATAGTTCCATACTGCCAGGACACCAGGCTCCACAAATCATTAAATTATAATTCACACTAAATCAAGAGAATTGTTAAAAAAAATATAAATATAAAAAGTTACAGCCAAGAGAGGTTTAGAGATTAAAAAAGTTTCCAAACTGCTGTTATTGTTGTGTGAACTTCCTGTTTTTTGCTTCAACTAAGAGCTCCACCTAAACCCTTCAACCTGATTGGTGGAATCGTGGATAGTTTGGTTGAGCTATAGCTTCATGGCCGTATGATGTGTGGTTTCGCCAGCAGATGGCAATGTGAATTAACAATTATCAGGATCCCGGCTCATTTGCTATATGTAGGGTATCAGACGTGAAACAGATTCAAAACATTGATGCTGAGATAGTAAATATGTCACTTTTAGGACATACAGAGCTTGAGTATATGTGGCATTTTTTTTCACATAATTTTTGTCTGGCCTATTTAAGAAACGTTTGGGTTATTGGTGTCAGTGATATGGCAAATGGGATTTATTCCCATTTCCACTGGATACAGAGGCCTGTATGTAGAACAGTAAAGAGTTTATTTTGTTTGACTCCCAAATGAGGCTGTGCAGAAAGGATCCAGAGCAACACTAAGAACAAAACTATTGGTTTATTTCTGTTCCTATTTTAAACAATTTCTATCTAAATTCATAGAAATGCACTGTCTATATTTGGGCAGGATTACAACATATCAGAGGACTAAACAAAGCTTTAAATTGGGATTATTTATTGTCTCTTGTTTATTCCATTTACTTTCAAAACCAAGTGGAAGTTGCTTTATGGGTATTATTTTCTTTAAATAATAAAAGTTTAAAAGGAGCTCTTTTCTTTTTATCCTGTCTTCTTTGTTTGTATTTGTATGTGCAGACGTATGAGTGTGTTTCTCTGTAAAAATGAGGGGAGGCAGAACTTTCCTTTCTGTCGCACCATGTCTACACTGCCCCACAGTCACAGAAATCACTGGCTGTTGGAGGACAGATTGTTCATGAATTTTGTATCGATCCTTTTGGCTTTTATGAATTAGAAATAGTCTTTACCACAAGTAGCGCATGCGAGTGCCATGGTGGGTAGCTTGGAGGGATTGCCATGCAAAGTGGCATACAGGGTAGCGCCATGTAAGGGCAGGGTAGATAAACATATGCCGTGTTCGATCAAACCCAAAAACATACTTTAGCATAAAGGATGTGGCGTCCATCAAGTCAAAGTGAATCGCAGCCATAAGTGCAGTATCTCGTACGGTATAAATGGCAAATGAGATGAACAGAATGGATGGGTCTGCGGAATGATAATAATAATAATCAATACAGAAAGAAGGAGACATACTGTCTGGTTGCTGATGCATCAGCCAAAGTGCACCTCCTTTGTCAAAGAAATACGTAAGACTGCAGCAGTTCAACAATTACTTATTTATCTTAATATGTCTGCCAAAGGCCTTTGTGTCAGGAAATGTTTAGACTCACTCTCACTCTCACCACTTATATTATTGTTCAGGAACAGAAACACAGAGAGGAGGGAATCAAACACGTTCTTTCAAGTCACACAACATCTATCTATCTATCTATCTATCTATCTATCTATCTATCTATCTATCTATCTATCTATCTATCTATCTATCTATCTATCTATCTATCTATCTATCTATCTATCTATCTATCTATCTATCTATCTATCTATCTATCTATCTGTGTGTGTCTGTGTGTGTGTTCCTACATGACCAAAAACAAGTTAATTTTTATTCATTTCCATGTACTACATTGCTGTGAGTTCTCTGTATTTTTATTTGTTTGCATTTTTGATTGATTTTTATGAAAATAAATTCAACTTATAATTCAACATTGCTCTTCTGGAGTTGTTTGCTTGTTTAGTAATCCAACCTTGGTCTCAAGCTTTAAGAAACTCTGTTCTAATACAACCAGTCGGCTTATGTTTGGAGTCTTACATTGGATGTAGTTATTGTTGGATCTTGTAGTTAAAGTTATTTTAAAACAGATTTCACTTACCGTAAATAGATCCCATAAGCCAATAAATAAATAAAATGATAAAATAAATATCTGTGAAAGTAACTAATTCCTCTTCTTATTTTTTATTAAGAAAATATTATCAATAGAACCAATAAAAGCAACTATATATATAATTTTTTTAAAAAATTATTAATCACACGTATTGTAAAACATATTTTAAAAATATCCACATGTTAAAATAAGAAACAGATTAGGACACAGTAATGGTAAAAAGGAAGTACGCCTTGTTCCAATTCTAAAGTTGTCGTGTCAGGATATAAAAACAATAATCTGATTCTTAGCAGATCTTTAAATTAGGAAAACCTGAGATGAACAGCAAAAGATGATATGACACCATTTTATGATTTATTAAAAAAAAAAAAAACAAAAAAAAAAAACGAGCCAAAATGTGAATTGTGTATGAAAAACTAAATACAACCTTACTGCTTCCATAGGAATTAAGAGGCTAAGTAGCAGGCAGGTGCTGATAATCATAATGATTGATAATCAAATGTGTGTGAGTACATATGATCAGCAGATGTTTTGCCAGTTTTCTAGCCTGAAGTCTTTTAGGTGTGTGTGTGTGTGTGTGTGTGTTAACACAAGGCCAAGGATGAAAAATATCAGCAATGATCTCAAAGAACCAATTGTTGCTGCCCATGAATCTGGGAAGGGTTAAAAGGCCATTTGCAAATGATTTAAAGTCCATCACTCTACAGAGAGAAAGATTATTCACAAATGGAAAATATTCAACGTGGTTCTTCCCAGGAGTGAATGTCCCAGGAAATTCAACTCAAGGTCAAAGCAAAGATAAAAAGAAGATAAATCTCAGACTCTATAGGCCTCAGTTAGCATGTTGAATGTTAGAGTTCATAACAGTACAATAAAAAAAAGACTTAGGTTTTGGACAAACAAGACCAGAGTGGAGCTGTTTGGAAATGTTTGACAACACTGTGTTTGGCAAAAATCAAACATAACATATCAGCACAAACACCTCATACCAACTGTCAAGCATGGTGGGGGAGTGGTGATTATTTGGACTTGGTTTGCATCCATGGAACCTGAGTACTGTGCAGTCACTGATGACTGAACGCCTCTGTATACCAAAGTAGTCTAAAGTCAAATGTAAAGTCTGCCTACCAGCTGCAACACTTGTTTGTGACTTCTGTTGCATTGCATACTAACCCGTGAGTAAGACGGCAGAGAGTTTACAGCTTGGGCCAAATTTGGTCGCGTAACAAGACAATGATCCCAAGCACAGCAGAAAATCTACACGAAAAAGAAAAAGGATCAAGTTGCAATGGCTGAGTCAAAACCAAAGCCGGATTCTAGTGCTGTGGTGGGACCTTTAGAGAGCTGTGCATAAATGAAAGCCTGCAAAATTTAATGAACTGATGTTGTAAAGAAGACCACAAGAATGTGAGAGACTGATGAAGACAATAATTCTTGATACAAACGGTGTTCCTGGGTTTTCGTTTTCACACATTGATTGCATTTCGGTTTATTTTTGTTAATGACACAATGACAGGGTGTAAAGCTGTGTTTTGCAGTTCATCTGAGGTATTATTTACTTAAGTTTAACACCTGCCAATGACCAGATTTTAAAAAGTTCTTTTGTGATCTGTAAAACCTTAGGACTGAAAGAGCATGTGCATTTCTTTCTACCATGACTAGGATATGACTGCTTCACAGACTTGACACTAAAACTCTTGGGTCTTTCCAAATTAAAAGAAAACGATATTGTTTGTGTCATCCTGTCTAAGAAAAAATCTTTCAAAAATAGGAATTTCTTTAGATTATATGAAAGGGTCTTGATAACACGTAGCCATCACATATATTTGCCTTGAACATCGACTAGTTTTTAACATATTTTTACTGTATCCACCAAATCAGAGTTAAGCTCTGCTTGGAAAGCACTCTGGATCTTTCAGATCCTCTATTTGTTTTCAGGCTTTATTTAATTCACTGCTGGCAGAAGACAAGATTCCCACCAAATTCTCTCCTGGCTTATTATTTATTTATTTATTTATTTATTTTTGTCTCCACTTCATTGAACTGTAACATATGACATTTTAGTGACTGCAGTTTTGAGGAATTTCTTCCGAGTTACAGGAAACCAGTTGTGATATAATGCAAGGAATATGAAACTATGTCATAAAGTTCATGACCAGGCTGAGATTTATCGCCAATAGCTGAAACATAAACCAGACCAATGTCTGATAAACCGTGACTGCTACAATGGCCTGTTGGTCTTGGATGATTTTGACTTTGTATATAGAGCTACACAGTTCTGGTAACTGTCTGCTGTTGAGTGTGATGGAGTGTAATCTTGGGTTATTGACACATTTGCTCACAGCCAAATTGTCAAAAAAAATACAGATTTAGGGAAGCAGTGCTTAGATGCATTTAGACAATTAAAGCCATGCTAAAGACAGACTAAAACGAGGACTGCACAACTATGCAAACTATGCCGCTAATGGTCAAACTTTTCAGTCCTCTGCCCTACCCTCTGAGAGAGTGAATTATAAGTATCACATTCCCACCATCCAAGCCGTTCCACATCCTCTCTCCTGACATTCGCAACCCTTAGGGCTTGAGTGCCAAGCAGGTCAGTGTGTTTCAAATCACTCCCAGACGCCTCTTTCTCACAGTTGCAGATGAGAAACAGGAGGGGAGGGGGGACCTTGACTTCTTAGAGCAACACAATAGCTGAGTAAACGTCCTTGTTTCCTACGATGGAAATTGATTTATTGGTATAAGCAGCAGCATTAACATGAGGTTAACACGTTAAATCAGCGACAACAAACATATACGAAATCCATTTTTCTACAGATTATTATGAATAGCTTTTGAGTAGTGGTAAAATAACACCGTACAGATATAAACTGATCTATACATAAGTGTGCAAAACACTCCAACTAAAGACGTGCTAGTATTTGCAGACACAGCACACACTCACACACACAATAGTGCACATTCAAAGTCACACAGGTTTACGGGTATCTCTCATAGATGTAGAACATCAGAAAGGTGCTATTCTGTCCTGTCTCCTTCAATTCAAATTCAATTTAATAAAACTTTATTGATCCTGAAGGTTGACCCCGAATGAAATTGGGTCCTTAGCATATCGCTGCCATCTTACTGGTGGCTCCATGACAGAAAAAAATATTATGTTGATATTCACATAATGGGGAGCCTACCAGCTGCAACACTTGTTTGTGACTTCTGTTGCATTGCATACTAACCCGTGAGTAAGACGGCAGAGAGTTTACAGCTTATTGCTCAGTCTTTGGGTCCTTCTAGATCAATGGTGTTCACACATCAAATAGAATAAGGCATTATAGTTGTTTTGTGGTGGGACACGGGTTCCACATACAGTACTTGATCATCATTTTGGGAAATGCTCCTCTTCACTCTTCTGGCATGGTTGAGTTGAAAAGAGATACAGTACAAAGCTTAAGCCATCAGTTTGTAAATGTAACGGATGTAAACACAGGAAGAAACTAGCAGCGATTCAGATTTCTGGGAATATGAATGGAATTTTGCAAACTAATCTCAGCTTTGGCACCAGTGATCGGCAGTGGGATCAGTGAGGTGATCAGCAGTGGGGGCTAGGATTTCTGTTTCTTGACACATGATTGGAAAATATACAAAAAGGCTTACACATGCAACAAGTGCTTTGGTTGTCCACTAGAGGCCCATTGTGAGTAAGCCCATAAAGCAATGGGCTCGTAGCCTCTAAGCTCTAGGTTAGGTTAGTTCATCTAAATAAAATAAATAAATCTAGGAAATAACTGCACACAGTTGAGAAACAGTCCTGATTTGAACAAGAATGTTCTTTACATAATTAGCTATTACATACAGGCTAACATGGCTAAACTTGATACATGATTCAGTTTATTTTTCAGTCGTTAGCTTCAGTAAAAATGCTTTTGAAAACATCTGAAGCCAGTGTAGCCACACCTCTTATTTTCTTTCGATACCACTTATAAAAGTAAAACAGACAGTATGATTTAACAAGAAGTCAAAATATGTTTTGGAGATATAGAGGTATTATTAGCTAGCTTAATGTTCTTTTCTGTGACCCCTTTGAGTTAGTCTTGTTCTACCAGTGAAGCATGTAAGTATACATGGATGTGTTATATAAATGGCAAAATGTGTTAAAATGGAGGTGGACCTTTGGTTTTGGACCAAGTCAGGCCCCCTGTTTTCCCTTGTTTCCTGTCTTTACGCTAAACTGAGCTAACTGTGTGCTGGCTGTAGCTTCACACAGTAACGGGCAAAAACAAGTACAGTGGCCCCTCGTTTATCGCGGGAGTTACGTTCTAAAAATAACCTGCAATAAGTTAAAACCGCAAAGTAGCTAACTTTATTTTTTACAATTATTATAGATGTTTTAAGGCTGTAAAACCCCTCACTACACACTTTATACACTTTTCTCAGACAGGCATGAACATTTTTACACTTTTTTCTGTTGTTTAAACACTCTCAAATTTCAAACCTTGTAGAAAAATAAGTGCAGTATTATAGAATGAAACAAAAGGCATCTGCAGCACACTGCTAGCGATAGAAGATTTATGTAAATTTGACAAGCTGAACGTATTCTGTATTGTGCAGGAGACACAGCACGAGATCGATTGACAATAGTCTACAGGACGCAGAACACAATGTGCTGTAAAAACAACAACCAACCAACCAAACAAACAAAAAGCACGCAAATTTGCCCAGACAAAAATTCGTGAAACAGCAAAAGGTGAACCGCGTTATCGCGAGCGACCACTGTAAACACATTTCCCAAAATGCGAACCCAACTCTAAATGTGGAGTGTCTATCATCTCACAAAACATTCTTTACCTATGTCATTATAAAGGTAAGATAGGCTGAGTAAAAATATTGTTACTGCAGTCTAACACTTTATAAAATTGGTCATTACATGAGTATATATTTGCATTGGGTTATAAAGCAGAGATGTCAAGAAAACTGTTGTATTTGTATGTTGAAATTCACAGTGTTGTAGGAATCTGTTTTTTTTCAATGGTCACACTTGTGGTTACTCTTTAATCTACCGCATATTAGTCATTTGTATGACGTGTGTTAAAATACATTGTTGCACATTAACTGTTTGCTCTAAAACCTGCAACCCTGTTTCCTGATGTGTCAGCTGCTTTAACAGAGGACCTGACTTTTTGTGAAGTCTACTGTGCAGTATTCTCACTAGAAACTAGGAAAAAAAATTGTGTTTTTGTCAGTGATTTTGTTCAGATACGTCCAGAGTGCACCCCTTTCTTGATAACTCAAAAAAAGCAGTGGGACTTAAACATCAGGCGAATAAACTTTAAAGTCATCCTCTAGTTTATACCACGTAGTAGCTCAGGGAATAATAAGTATGAGCCAAATATACTGTACAACAACTGTCACTAGCATGCTTTCCTGTTTTTCATTATCAGTAAGTAGCAAACTCCAGGGGACTCATCACTCGTCATCCCCTCTGACGGAGAACAGTCAGCTTTTTCCTTCCTGCAGCATCCTTCCCAGTGGTGCTGCCCTTTACAGGAATAGCACACTTGGCTCCTGATAGAGAGCAATTTATAGTGAGGCTCAGCTGCTTCCCTTTAAAAGTTCTCCTCCTCCTGCTTTCCTCCTCCTTCTTCTTACAAGCTAGAGTCACTGTCCGTGGGTGTGGGAACAGAAGGAGTTTGTTGGAGGAAGTTTAGTCTGCTGAGAGACTCAGGAAACACCAGCGTATTGAAGTTCCCCAATCCATTTTCATCCCTTTTATTCCAGTTCCTAATGCATGCCTGCCATATTCATGTTTTGCTTCTGCAGTCCTCACGTAGATTATTGTCTGAATGTGTACATTTTTTTGATTTATGTATTATAATATGAGTATTTGTCACATTTTAAGTGCTTGATGGGGATACAGAAAAGCTTCAAAGACACTCCTCAGCCGGGAACTCAGTTGCTGTACTTTCTGGTACCGCGGTCAGTGTGGAAGTTGTTGGGCTCTGGACTTTTACACTGAATACTGGTGCCATTCATGGGTCCGGTGCTGTTCAGCTGATTGTCGGAGTAACACCAGCAGCACAAACACGACTTGGAGAACATGTGAAGAGAGGAAAGGGAACATTTAAACATGGCAGCGTTTGCAGACAGGATTTTTCACTCGTGTAGATCACATTTCTCGTTTGCTCCTGCAACTCCTTTCACATGCAAGCTTGAAACATGGTTAATCTCAGTCTCTGTCCCTTCGTGACCTCGGCCAGTAAAATTAGTACATAAATCATCAGGCTGCTTTTACATTTTGGTTACCAAAAGTCATCACAAGCTAAGCGTTGTTTGCTCTCCCAGCCTGACCAAAAACATTAGAAGAAGTGTGGGTGTGTGGAATTAAAAAAAGAGTGATTTTGCATGCATGCCACATGTGTATATATCCATGCCTACTATACCTTGAAGCAATTTTTGAACTTCTTGCTGACAAAGTAGAGGATAATGGGATTTATGCAGGAGTTGATTGTTGCAAGGTTGATGCCAAAGTAGTCCAGGATCAACAGGAAACTGAAAACAGAGAACAGGAGAAATATTGAAGGAATAATTTTCAAACATTTTTGGAAGCCCAGCTTCCAAAGAAGCTAGTGACACCCTGAGTTAAATTGGCCCGTGCGCTCCCATACTCTTCTTCCCAGTAGATTTTTGAGGACCTTGTTTGTCAGAAGTCTATTCTTCTAGAAACTCACTTGAGCAGCTCACATCGCATTTTCTCTGTCTGGTTGTAAATCATCTTCTTAAGAATCCTGCTGAGGTGCAGTGGGAACCAGCAGAGGGCAAAGATGAGGACGAGAGAAAAGACAGCTTTGGCCACCTCTCTCCTCTGCAGAGGGAAACAACAGATTACTGTGTAGTCTGAAGATGATGTTTAGGTAATGAAATGTCAAATGTTAAAGCAATGGAATAAACACTGGGATTATATTTAGAGAGAAAAGGCGATTTAGAAATGTTGTTGAACCTGTTTGAGGTGCTCACTGAGAGCGATCCGGAGGCTGCCATTCCTGCGGTTGAGCATCTCGCAGGTCATGAGAGTGTAGAAGATAGCTGTGCAAATCAGTGGTACACAAAAGTAGAAGCCAAACAGCCACCAGTCCTTTGCATCTCTGTAGAACTAGAGAGCGACAAACACAGTGACGCGGTTAGTTATGAAAAACTGCAATAAATTCATGTTTTACTGTGACCTGGGAGTTTGAGACTAGGGAGTTGAAGGTTTATGACCTACTGGGACTCCAGACCGCTGAGCTCCACACATTTCCCATACATACATATTTATTAATGCCCCTTAAGCTTATCCTTGCACATACAATAATGTGAAAAAGTACTTTTTCACATGATTACATACAGTCCTGTGAAAACACCCCCACGATTCAATAGCCTGTTGAACTACTGTTAGCAGCAATAACTTGAGGTAATGATTTTCTGGAAGACTATCAGTCTCTCACATCGTTGGAGGAATTTTGGCTCACTCTTCTTTACAATGTTGCTTCAGTTCATTGAGGTCTGTGCGAATTTGTTGATGCACAGTTCTCTTAAAATCCCACCGCAGCATTTATTTTTACTGCTTTTTCTGGTATGTTTGGGATCATTGTCCTGTTGTATGACTGAATTTTCCGACAGATGGCTTGACATTTGACTCTAGAATACTTTGGCATACAGAGGAGTTCAGTGCTGACCTCAATGACTGCCAGGTGCCCAGATCCTGTGGTTTCAAAAAAAGCCCAAGTCCTCACCACTCCACCATTGTGCTGACAACTGGTATGAGGTGTTTGTGCTGATATCACGTGTTTGGTTTTTGCCAAACATGGCATTGTCAAACATGGTCAAACTTTCCACTTTGGTCTCGTTTGATCAAAGGACATTGTTCCAGATGTCCTGTGGTTAGTTCAGATGCAACTTTGCAAACCTAAACTGTGCTGCAGTGTTCTTTTTAGAGAGAAGAGACTTTCTCCTTTCTCCACTTCCTTTCTCTTTCCAAACAAGCCATCCTTGTCCAGTCTTTTCCCAATCGTACTGTTGTGAACTTTAACATTTAACATGCTAACGGAGGCCTGTAGCTCCTGGGGTTTTGGCAGCCTCTCTGAGCCTTGCATGATCTGACCTTTGGGTGAATTTGCTGGCATGTCCACTCCTGGGAACACTGGAAACTGTCTTAAATGTTTTCCACTTCTAAATAATCTTTCTCTCTGGTGAATGAAGGACTTGAGATTCTTTGAGAAATAGCCTTCCCAGAGTAATGAGCAGCAACAATTTGCCTCTCTGACACTGTGTACTCCTTGGCATGGCGTTAAAACACACCTGAATGCTCCAGACCAGCAAACTGCTGAAATTTCTGCTTTTATAGAGGTGCTCACATTTGCTGAGGATCAGTTAATCAAGTCTCCTCTTAATTCCTATGGAAGACTTTTTTTTAACCCTTTAAAACCAAGTGTATCAGATTTGATACATGTGTTTTTGTGAGTTTTTGAGACTTCTACATCATCAGCGTGACTTTTTTTTTTACCCTCAAAAAATCATATAAATTGCATGACAAATTTTGACTAAATTGCAAAAATATTGTACATAAGCACAATTTAGCAAATGTGATACAAATTCAACCTCATATATGCAGATTCAAGTTTTTGTCTAAAGGTTTGACAAACACTCCATTATCAAAAAATGAAAGATTTCTGGTGGTTATTTCATGGTTCAGGTTTTAAAGGGTTTAGGACTTTATGCAGTTTCTGCACTATAATCTATAGTTCCATTTCATCAGCTATTCACATGGCCCTAACATTAATAAAAATCCTAAATAAGATGTCATATGTGGTGTTGGGCTATGGAAGTAAACTGAAAATCATTAAACTGGACTTCATGCTATAGTAGAATCTATGCTTTTGTAACCGAAGCAGTTCTCCTCACACCACTACCAGCCTCCCCCTGTACTCCAGTGTTAATGAAGTCCATGTGAATGCTGCTCTGTACACAGACTGTGTAGCAAGTCTGAAATCAAGCCGTTCTAATTACACTGTGTATAATAAGAGCCTCTGGTTTTCTGTGGTTCTAAAAAATATGCTAAATATGCACTGTTTCAAAACCCTACAAACCAGACCAAACCTTATTACACCAAGTTTTTCTGGACTCTTCGTAGAACCACTTCAGGTTTTGGTATCTTGTGCTTTATGGACAAAATAGAATTAGGTGTCTTTCAAAAATATCCTATTTCATTGCTATTAAACAATGGCACAGACTTTAGCACTGTATTGATATCTGGGAGAGATTACCTCAAGGGTATGCACATGTGGCCTGAGCCTGAGGCCCCAGGTCTGTGTAATTGCACTTGGCCTGCAATCAATTACGTGGTCCAAAATTGTGAAACAGGGCATAATCACTAAGAAAGACTAAGCCGGCCAGGTCTATTCCTTTAATATTCACTGGAGCGGATTCATGGCTGTATTCTAGTTTTCTTAAGGTCTAAACATGCTTTACTGGGGCACCGATGCTTTAAAAACATGCGCCCATATATAATGAAAATAGCACACCAGTGCACCAGCTGTCCATTAGAACCACTTACCGACTCCAAACGAACAATACGATGCTTTTAAGATGATGGCAGTGATCACGATGGAACTATTATGCTGATCTTACACTCTGAGTAGTTCTCCCACGTGTGTGTGTCCCATGTCAGCAGTCATGTCAGCAGATCATTTTGTCTCTACATTACAGAATTCAACAATTCTTTTGCACATCCTGGCTTTAGCGCAGTCTAAAAAGTTGGGCACAAAATGCAATTTCTTTAAAGGGATGGCAAAGTGGTAACAGCGCACCTCCATGAAGGCACTCCGGGGTCTAAGCATGCAAGTGCGCATGGTTTTGTTGGCATAGTCGAAGGTGATTATGTCGAAACCGACGGCCTCCGGCACTGCCAGGATGAGTGAAAGCACCCAGATGGACACGATCTCAATGACGGTGATCAGAGGGATGCCCACGCCCTGCACTCTGCTCCACGATGCCACAGCCCGGTATCTGTGACACAGCGGGACACAAAGTTATCACCTGGCATATGGCTATTTATGCCATAACTGTTACACACAATGAGCAGCTTAGATTAAAGCACCGGCTGATTTTAAGTTACTGCAGTAATGACTGTAATTACTGCAGTTATCCTTACAGCACCCTAGGATACAAATAATGTAAGACGAATATAAAGTGTCAGTTTAATGTTTAAAACAGGTCAGCAAGAGTTCAGCTGTGCGATAGAAATGTAATATTAAAGTAAAGTCATCACTTTCTTCATCTCTCCTGATTGACAAAGCTAACAAGAGCTTCCTTATGCATGGCAGCACACCAAGCACAACAAACTGCTCAGTCAGCAAACACTATCAAAATGTTAAGAATTCATGAGCAGAGATGATCAATTGTTTATTTTAAATATCTAATATTTATATTTTTGTGAAGCCTCCAAACAGACTGGCCCATGTTGGCAGAGGGGTCTGTGTGTTGGCTTGTGTTTCCCGTGCACTGAATACTTGTTTGCTTGTTTGTTTCATTAATGGAAACCACTTGTCGAAATGTTTTAGTAAAATCGGGCATCAAGATTTTATAGCAAAAACAATATATTTTTCATGACACATTTGAATTTCTCTGTTGAACAACATGGTGGCATTTATATTTTACTAAGTGGTAATGTATCCACCTTTTCCTCTTCCTCCAACATTGAAAAGATACAAAAGGGACTCGAGCACTTTCATAATACACACACACACACACACACACACACACACACACACAGATGAAGATATGCTACACATTTCCTGGAAACAAATGGAGAGCATCTGCACTTGAACTACAACGGTACAGAGCTGCAGCCTGGCTTTTCTCATAACAGAGGTCATTAATATTGTCTTCTTATAGCTGAGCCCCGGTGCTCCAGGCGAGCCTCTTATCTATAAAGTTGAGTGTAGTAGATCATATGAGATGACCGTGAGCTTCAGCACTTCATGATCATCAATTATTCATTAAGGAAATTCTATTAAGGTGCTATTAAAAAAAAGAACCTGTCAATATGCTTGCAATCAACATACTGCAGACTAATGTTAACATCAGAAGTGTGCAGCTTATATATAATATACAACTCCATAAAAGAAGTAAAGAGTCTCTTTTTTGAGGGGGTTGCAGTGAAGCAATAGAAAAGAAAGTAAAGGGATGACTCTTGAGTGATTATGCACAATCAGTACTGACGTAGTGTAGCAAGTTTCCTGGAACAGATGATCTTAGCATTCCTGCCATTACCCTGAAATCCAATCGAAATGTTCATACATTTTGCTGAAATTAATTCCAGCATCTCCTGTTTATGTTAGAAAAAAATATTTGTGAGCAACTAATCTAAAGCAATGTTCTCTTGTGCCGAGCACAATATGGATTAATTGGCACGGCTGGTCGGCCAAATTGAATTTGTTTAATTTTCTTTCCAGTTGTTTGGCTGCTGTTTTCAGCTTCTGCTTTTTCCATCTAAGAAAAGCGTACGGGGATGATCGTGCATGTTTATGCGCAGAGACCTGGCTGGGTGAAAGAATGTAAGCTCTGTGGGAAGCTGCTGCTTTTAATAATGGGGAAAAAGCAAAAACTGGTTCACTAGTTAATAAAACTGAAGTTCACACTTAAGCAAATACACGTACAGATGTCAGATGTACAACGCGAGCTTTTTAAATGCCAGATCCTCATATAAGAGCTCTCTACTATGTGACTGAGCAGTGTGGCAATGTGGCAGCACTGACCTGTCGACGCTGAGGGCGCACAGGTTGAGCACTGTGATGCCCACAGATGCTTTCTGCAGGAAGGGAACAAACTTACAAAGGCACAGGCCCACAATGCTGTCATCGAATGGGAAGCGTGATGCCAGGAGCTGGAAAATATAGAAAAAAAGGAAAGGATTTAAATCCGATTTAATACGTATTCTTTACGCACATCAGCAAAACTCACACTTCCCTGATGTATCATTAAAAAGTAAATAATTTTCTTTGTCTTCACGTGCGTTTTACAAGCCTGCTGTTACTGTTGTTTTCCTGACTCAAATGGGTCCTTTTGCATATATAAGACCTTCCTAGTGGATTTTACTTTGAAGTCCGTCAGTGTCATCTTAACATCACTGTCAGTCTGCAGGGACCACTTCCAATATTGGAGAAATCTCAATATTGGCTTTCTACTTTTATCACTAGTGTCTAACAGTTGTTTTCTACTACTTCTTCCTTTGGTAAAATTAGTCAGGGTCACGTAAGCACTTGGACACTGAAGCGTTTTTCAGCAGCACAAAAGTTTTACAAAGCAAAACAAAAGACAGTGTTTCTGGAAACAATGTCTTTGCCCCGAGGAAGACAACAGGAGGTTTCAACATTGTAGATGTGGCTCTTTCTTTGTTTATGCATAAACTGCTCCCCCATGCAGAAGGATTGTTGTTTCCTCTTTGCACATGTGTTGCTCAGACTACAAAGTCACTCTGCCCTCAAAGTCCCAAGATAATTTTAACCAGGTGCTTTTTTTTCTTGGTTAAACCACATCCTATAATGAGCTCAAAGGATCAGGTTGACTGATCACTTCATTTTGCCATCATTCTTTATTATTGCAAAAAAACCATGACAGTGTTTACTGAAAGAAATCAAACGAAGGCAGGGGGCCTGTAATGATTTAACATAGTCATTCACATTCTGAAGCTGTCCCAGCGTAAACAAAAGGGTCGAGTCAAACCAAACTGAAACGAGCTGCAGTTGTGCTCTCGTGACAGTGTCTTTTAAAGATGCTGATAATCATTAAAAGACTGTTTAACATGTTTAACAGTTGCTTATTTGGGTAAAACTAATAATAATAATTATAATGCTCATAAGGACGAGAATAAAACCAGTCGATTTCAAACATGACCGACCGATAAGCTCTCATGCTCCTATTTCACCTCACTTTTATTTGGATGATAAAGTACAATAAGTACAAAAGTTATTTATCACTTGTGGAGCAGTGAGATTTGAGAACAAAACAAAAAAAACCCAAATTCCAGATAAGGGTTCATGACTAATGTCTCAGGTCAGCGCAAGGCCAGTGATGTGTGTGACTACAGCCTGATTCTTATGTTTAGTTATGTCAGCCATACCACTGCTTGTCTCATCGCCACACGAACACGATAACAACCTGACTGATTAGGCTTTGCCATCTATTTGTACACTCACTCAGGCCCTTTCCCACTCACCCCCCTCTCTCCTCTTCTCCAGTCTGCCTGTAATATTCCACTTTATCTGTGCATATCGCCTTTGCTGTCCCTGCATTTCATCATATTCACAACGAGACATGTCACTCAGCAGCCTTGACATGAAAATAAGAGTTTAGAGTAAGCAAAAAAAAAACTGTACCTTGTACACATTGATGGGTATATCAATGACAATGTAGATAAGGTCGCCCAGGGCCAGGCTGGCAATGAGGGCGTTGGGTCCATTCCTCATGCATTTGTGCTGGTATATAATCCTCAGCAGGGTGGCGTTGCCTACTATCCCGACTACAAAGACTATAATGGAAATGATTGTGTTGATGTACTTAAAATGCGCGTTGATTGAGGTATTTACAGTGCAATTAGGTGGTTTCTTTACTGCAGTTGCGTTGCCAGAGCCAGATACCACCGCTTGTGTCCGCTGGTGGATGCCGGACCCCGTGCTTGGGCTGACAGTGCTGTAGAGACCAGACTGGAGGGTGGAGTGGACGAGAAAGCTGGAGAGAGGGTCCTGGTCCGCTTCAGCTCTGTTTATCTGGCAGATTCCTCTGGCTGCCATACAGGCCATTAGCAAAAACATATGTCCAGCTGGAGAGCCCATTATGGGACGCATTGAGCGCTTTGATATCACTGACAGAAAGATGGTCCCAATGTATCACTGGTAAGAAGAGAAAACAAACAAAAGCAAGAAAGACGTGGTTATTTTTTCAGAAAGCTCACAGTAAATCTGAAAAGACGGGAGTGTAATGTTAGAAGTCAGAGATGACGAGAATGTTTGATGGCCTTAATGTCCCTTTCAAAAGCTATGAGGAAGTTCAGCAACATCTTTATGACTTCTAAAAGGTTTTGCCAAGGGGGCACAGATGGATGATGCCAGGAGTAGTTACAGTGAGGATGAGGCATCAACAGAACACGTCGGGGATCTGTTTTGCTCTCAGTCAGTCCTGGATGAAGCAGCACTTGGTTGTATCGATAATGTTGCAGCTGGACGTTGGGGTTTTATGTCAGCTTGTGCTGTTTTGACAACAAGCCCTTCATGTGAGTTTGATTTCCTATGTTCTTTATTCTCCATCTGTTTCTAATTTCAAAAAGTTTAGACTTGTGGTACTGAGCTTTTTATAGACACGCGGGATTGACTTCTAGTTAGCTGAGTAATGCAAGAGCCCAGGTTAAAATAAAAACCAGATGAAGACCCAAACCCACAGAACTAAGAGGTAGTAGTAGTAGTTTATAACTTGAATCCCTCTTCTTATTAAAAGGAAAAAAACAACCCTACAACAACAACAACAACAAACTTTCTGGACAAAATCAGAGTAAGAGAGAAAGTTTTAAACTATCACATCCACAGTGAAGCCCTTTTCATCATGTCACAGTACCGGCAACTCTTATAGCCCAGAGTTCTTCCTGTTCAAAGTCCCAGCTGTCACCAAGTACACAAAGAACTATTTAGCAGCCAGCCCTTCAAGTAGCATCACAGTTTAGCATCAGCATGACACTGCTGGGATCTGTGACAGCACGCAAACTGATCTATCCATAAATAATAAATACATTTGGTTTTCACCTACCGCTTCTAAAATGTCTGCCTGGCCCCCTTGGAAAGCGTCAGGCAAACTTTCAGCTGAAGCCCCCAGACATCTGTATCACATCACATGAGTAATTAACGCACTATCAAAGCCGCAGCGTATCCCACTTGGTTTGAGCAATGCACCCGTCTGCTCTGAGGTGCCTTCGCATTATGGCTCAGAGTTTCCTGTGGAGAGTTTGCAGTACGTCTAAGTGTGTGCGTGCTCAGTCGTGTGAGTCTGAGGTTTTGTGTACTTCTACATGTGTATGTGTGTGGGTGTGTGTGTGTGCGTGTCAGAGCACCAGTGAGACACTTTGACTGGGTGGGATAGTAAATCTCCACCTCCCTTTGGTAACAGACTGGGCCCCCTTTGGAAACATCACCCTCCTCTCTTCTCTCTCCTCTCTCTCAGAGGCACCGCCTGCTGACAGTCATCTCCATGGCGCAGCAGCACCCACACACACACACACACACACACACACACACACACACACACACACAAGGGCAGGGGCATCTGGGAGCCCAACGCCCCTCCAATCTGCCCCTTTCCTTAAATCCCTCCCACCTCCACTTTCAATCCCCTCTGACTCGCAATATGTCTTGTATACATTACATACAACTGTTTCCTCACACAAAAGGCAGCAGAGATTAGACTGGAAGGAGGAAGGCAAGAGGAAGTCAGTGTCCATGTTGTGATGTTGTGTTTGTTTCATCTAAGTGGGAAACGGAGACGGGAAGTGGGAGCTAACCATCAGCCAGCCTTTACATCAACATACTACGAGC
Organism: Astatotilapia calliptera; assembly: GCF_964374335.1. Classification (NCBI taxonomy): domain Eukaryota; kingdom Metazoa; phylum Chordata; class Actinopteri; order Cichliformes; family Cichlidae; genus Astatotilapia; species Astatotilapia calliptera. Next base: position 26,703,196 of record NC_137427.1, on the reverse strand, counting down.
TGTGTGGGTGGCCGAGCCACATCACACTTTCTTAACTTTCGATTTATTTAAGGTGTGAAAGATATATAATATCTGTTGAATAAGTTATAAGTTAGGGGAAAAGCATTAAACAAGCGTTCTGCTCCATTACCAGACTTCTAAATGAACAAATATTAAATCAACTGGAAATTTCTTTCACCTTTTTAAGGGGAAAAAACCCCAAAACAGAGGAAAAATAAACAAAATTCCCAAACTGAGTGCTATCTGAGATAACCAGACGCCTGAGATGGGAGAAGAAGCCATTTCGATGTCAAGCGAGAAGAGTGCTTGTGCATCAGTGTCCATTATGGATTTCAAAATAGTTTATGATGTGAGCTGAGAGCAGGAAGAAGGCTATTGAAGTCACCACAATCTCTGTTTTGCAATACCAAAAAAGCTGACGCAGCAACTGCACAAAGAGGAAAACACCACTCAGTTGTATGCCATTCCTGATACAGAACCAGCTGCATATAAGCTAAAAATGAAAAACTGTCTTCTCAATAGATTAAATGGCAAAAAGGCGACAAGAAGTTGTGTTTTATGTTGATTCTGAGCATTTGTGGACTTTCCAAAGTTTTCTTTTGCATAGAAATAAGCCAAAAAATGCACTTTACGTCAAAGGTATTTTATTTATTGGGCACTATTGGAAAATTTAAACTGTATCTACGTTACAGCGACACATATACAGTGGGGCAAAAAAGTATTTAGTCAGCCACCGATTGTGCAAGTTCCCCCACCTAAAATGATGACAGAGGTCAGTAATTTGCACCAGAGGTACACTTCAACTGTGAGAGACAGAATGTGAAAAAAAAAAATCCATGAATCCACATGGTAGGATTTGTAAAGAATTTATTCGTAAATCAGGGTGGAAAATAAGTATTTGGTCAATAACAAAAATACAACTCAATACTTTGTAACATAACCTTTGTTGGCAATAACAGAGGTCAAACGTTTACTATAGGTCTTTACCAGGTTTGCACACACTGTAGCTGGTATTTTGGCCCATTCCTCCATGCAGATCTTCTCGAGAACAGTGATGTTTTGGGGCTGTCGCCGAGCAACACGGACTTTCAACTCCCGCCACAGATTTTCTATGGGGTTGAGGTCTGGAGACTGGCTAGGCCACTCCAGGACTTTCAAATGCTTCTTACGGAGCCACTCCTTTGTTGCCCGGGCGGTGTGTTTTGGATCATTGTCATGTTGGAAGACCTAGCCTCGTTTCATCTTCAAAGTTCTCACTGATGGAAGGAGGTTTTGGCTCAAAATCTCACGATACATGGCCCCATTCATTCTGTCCTTAACACGGATCAGTCGTCCTGTCCCCTTGGCAGAAAAACAGCCCCATAGCATGATGTTTCCACCCCCATGCTTCACAGTAGGTATGGTGTTCTTGGGATGGAACTCAGTATTCTTCTTCCTCCAAACACGACGAGTTGAGTTTATACCAAAAAGTTCTACTTTGGTTTCATCTGACCACATGACATTCTCCCAATCCTCTGCTGTATCATCCATGTGCTCTCTGGCAAACTTCAGACGGGCCTGGACATGCACTGGCTTCAGCAGCGGAACACGTCTGGCACTGCGGGATTTGATTCCCTGCCGTTGTAGTGTGTTACTGATGGTGACCTTTGTTACTTTGGTCCCAGCTCTCTGCAGGTCATTCACCAGGTCCCCCCGTGTGGTTCTGGGATCTTTGCTCACCGTTCTCATGATCATTTTGACCCCACGGGATGAGATCTTGCGTGGAGCCCCAGATCGAGGGAGATTATCAGTGGTCTTGTATGTCTTCCATTTTCTGATGATTGCTCCCACAGTTGATTTTTTCACACCAAGCTGCTTGCCTATTGTAGATTCACTCTTCCCAGTCTGGTGCAGGTCTACAATACTTTTCCTGGTGTCCTTCGAAAGCTCTTTGGTCTTGGCCATGGCGGAGTTTGGAGTCTGACTGTTTGAGGCTGTGGACAGGTGTCTTTTATACAGATGATGAGTTCAAACAGGTGCCATTCATACAGGTAACGAGTGGGGGACAGAAAAGCTTCTTACAGAAGACGTTACAGGTCTGTGAGAGCCAGAGATTTTCCTTGTTTGAGGTGACCAAATACTTATTTTCCACCCTAATTTACGAATAAATTCTTTACAAATCCTACCATGTGAATTCATGGATTTTTTTTTCACATTCTGTCTCTCACAGTTAAAGTGTACCTCTGGTGCAAATTACTGACCTCTGTCATCATTTTAGGTGGGGGAACTTGCACAATCGGTGGCTGACTAAATACTTTTTTGCCCCACTGTATACGCAACTGTTAAGAAGCAGTAGAGAATAATTTTGCTGTAGAAATCATACATTTATTGTTGATCATGCACACACTATATGACGAAAGAGAAATCCGGATGAAACGTACACATACATGCACACATGGTATATGCAAGCACTCACTGACTGGCTGTGGCCCCGAGACCTTCGGTGTCAAAGGGCGCTGAGTGAACATCCACTAAGTCTCTATTGTTTAAATATGTTTTCTCCTGAGAATTTTAATTTCTCGTGTGAGGCTCCATGCCATAGGTTTGTACAAAGGCTTCCTTCTACCTCCGGTCATCCAAACTAATTGATGAATGACTTCTTTGCAAAAGTGATTAATCACTAATGTGTTATAGTTATGGGTTCACTAAAGGTTTTTTATTATTATGAGAAAGCACGTCACAAAATATTTTCTTGTTTGCATCATGTCACTATAAAATATTTGTCCTGATAACCTTAACTAATAAAAAAATATTCTATTTTCCAAGATGAGGTCAAATTTTTATATTATTGCTACCAAATACAAGTTAATTACAAATTAAAACTATGTGTTAAAATCATATATAGTTTAACAATAATATATATATTTTTTGTGAATAAAACTTTTATGCTTCCTCAGATAAAGTATAATTTCAGCACATATGGTTGATTTTCAGGTACTTTTCCTACAGTCAAATGTGACTTAATTGGGTAATGCCAATATTTACAGCCATCTGAAATTAAAGGGATCGTGTTTTCTTTAATTGTAGTCATGAATATATCATGGCTTCTGAATTAGTTATGGTCAGCAGTGGCGAATATTTAATTTATTGGAACGTGATTTGCTGACGGCATCTGATTTCGTACCCCTATTTTTTTCCCCTTCCAAAGTCCCCTGATTGTTGGCAGCTTCTATGACATTTTAACTTTTTTTTTTGGAGGGGGGTGGGGGGGTAGAGTCTTTGTTAGTAAATCCATTAATATATAAATGATGAAACCTTTACCTGCTCCCAGTTGCTTTGGCTTTCATGTTGTTGTTGTGTTGTTGTTTGGATCGTAATCAGGTATTAATGCCATTCTGTCTGAACTCAAAGATGGCAGGCTGCCTGGTAATTCATATGCTTGTTCTCTGATGGCATCTGTCGAAGTGTGCTCTCTGCATATTGGTACATACCCTATGGGAAATTTCAATCCAGCCCCAGACTGAGTGGGATGTAAGCAATTTCTTAACTGGGACACTTGCGTGAAAACAGAAAGAACAGAGAGAGAGAGAGAGAGGGAGCGAGAGAGATACTGGGAGAGAGGGACCGAAGCAGTGAGGGAGGGAGAGAATAGGTTTGAGGCCAATCCTACAGTGACAAGCAGCGACAGAGTGAAGAGGGCTCAGTATACTGCCTGGCTTTATTAATTTGGGCCATATGGCTCACGCAAACAAAAAGTTACAGCACAAGAGCAAAATAAATTTTGACTCTGGATGGAAGAAATTTTCATTGTAGTCTGATTAGTGCCAGCACTTGACTTCATCTGAAATTTATCAATATAATATTAACAGACTATTTTAATTAGAAGGAGGGAAGCTTTGTCAAAGCGGCGATGATGATGACGGCTGATGAAAAGAGCCTGTAGAAAAAATCTGTTCGTGAGAACTCGTCTGTTTTAAAGTTCATGAAACTTTCTACACTGTGGCCTTGAGGCAGTGGCAGTATGTTGTTTTTGTGCAACTTTGGCTATGCTAAATCTGCAGGAAAAACAAATTGTTGGGGTCTGGGAGCTCGTTATCTTTTGGAACTGCACATTTTCCTTAAAACAGTAATCTAAAATATGACAGTAATCCAGATTTTTTTGTCTGATTAGAGAAATAAGGTTAATAAAACTAAAAGCCAGTTTCTAGAAATATGTGTATTATTTCCGTACTTTGCTCACAGTACATCTTTACCCAGAGATGGCAGAAAGGAAAATAAAAGGAACACTTCAGATTAGCTCAGACAGCTTGCTGTGAAATGTGAGGTGGCAGCATGTTTTGCTCTTAAGGATATTGAAGCTTTGTTGATTCATGTCTCAGAAATACATTACTAGACATTGGCTTGGAAAGCCAAATGCTCTCCCACTCTGGCCTGATACTGCTGTGATTCATGCAGAATGTGGTTTGTCATTGTCTTGCTGAAATAAGCAAGTCTGTCTCTGAAAACGATGTCATTTGGCAGCACAGGTTGCTTAGAAACCTGAAGATATTGGTCAGAGCATTACAGCACATTTTTCTGCTTCGAGCTTGATTTTATACTGTAACGACTGTGGGTTTGGGTAGCTGACTGGCTAAACTGCTCACTAGCTAAACGGCTAGCGGGGCGCTAGCAGCTATCGCTAAACTTCGCAATGAATGGAGAGCGCTCGTGCCTCGTACACCGCATGACCCCGAGCGTCTCAGCAGCAGACTGGTAATCCCCGAATAATCCAGCAGGAGGCAGTAGTGGTTCACCACAGGCATTTATTCACCATCTTTTTCAACAACAACGTAACACTGCTGACACCGAACCCCTATCACGCTCCCACCACATAGAGTCGCGGTGTCAGCCAACCATGCCAATTCACCCCCCTCCACAGAACACACATCAACTTCACTGTGGCTTACATTAACATAACACTAACACAACATGCAAATCAAACACATATGAACTAGCAGAACGATAGAAAACACAGAGACAACACAATACCCAGAATGCACCTGGCTAACAACCCCAGCCAGGTCATTACACAGCCCCCTCCCAAAAAGGTTTAGTGTCCCCACAACCTTAACTGTCCACACTGTAGTCCAGCAAATGTCCGGGCCGGCGTCGAGTACGCTTCGGCCTCGACTGGGAATCCATGGCGCCCCCATCTGGGCCGGGCGTAGGGGGCGAGGAGTCCCCAGGCTGCACACCAGCCTGCGGGTTGGGGGCAAGCGGATGGTATGGCGCCAGCCGGTCCTTGTGTAGCACCACCCGCCTTCCCCGCCCCGGCATCCGGATTCTGAAGACCACCTCCGACAGCTGTTCCAGGATCTCGCCCGGGCCTTGCCAGTGGCTCATGAGCTTGGGGGTCAGCCCCCGCTTCCTCTGGGGGCGGAACACCCAGACCCGATCTCCGGCCCCCAGCATAGGACCGTGCGCACGGGTATCATACGCCCGTTTCTGGCGGGCCCCGGCTCCCTCCAATGTCCGTCTTGCCAGTTGATGCACCGTGTGCAACCGCTCCCTGAGCCGCCGGAAGTAGTCCATCTCTGGTCCACCAGCAATCTCCGGCTCAGGGGGTGCTCTGAACACCAAGTCCACCGGGGTCCGGAGCTCCCTTCCGAACATCAACGCTGCAGGAGTACACTGACTTGACTCCTGCACTGCTGTTCGATATGCCCACAAAACAAGGGGCAGGTGTTGGTCCCAGTCCCTCTGATGTTGGCTGGTCAGGATGGCCAGCTGGGTGGCCAGCGTGCGGTTGAACCGCTCAACCAGACCATCGCTCTGAGGATGGAGGGGGGTGGTCCTCATTTTTCTCACCCCCAGCCTCCGACACACTTCTCCCAGCACCTGGCTCTCAAAGTTCCTCCCTTGGTCGCTATGGAGCTCCTCCGGTACACCAAACCGCGTGAACATCTCATCCACCAGAGTCCGCGCCATCATCACCGCACTCTGATCCGGCACCGCGTACGCCTCTGGCCACTTTGAGAAATAATCCATCGCGACCAGGACATACCGGTTGCCGGCATCAGTAACAGGGAATGGACCCAGGATATCCACTCCGATCCGCTCCATTGGCGCCCCAACTAGGTATTGCTGCAATGGGGCATGGGAGCGCTGGCTGGGACCTTTCTGCGCCGTGCAGTCGTCACAGCAGTGGACGTGGATCTCCACGTCCTGACGACACCCCGGCCAGTAGAACCGCCGTCTCAGCCGTCGCAACGTCTTGCCATTCCCAAAATGGCCAGTACCTGCAGCCCCATGGACCCAGCGGAGGACCTCAGGCCGCAAGGCCCGGGGAACCAGGAGCTGGAGTATGTCGCCTCCCCCGTCTGGCGCTCGCCACCGCCGGTAGATTACACCGCCATGGAGCTCCAGGCTGTTCCACTGGGAGTACAGCGACTTTGTCTCGGGCCCTTGGGAAGACACGGCGGACCAGTCTGGCCGTGTCCCTGCCTCCATCCAGTCCCTCACCATCTCCAGCACTGGATCGCTCACCTGGTGTTGCTGTAGCTCCGCCGCGGTGAAAGGTTCCTGCCCTTCATCCACACCCTCAGGTTCTGCTGCTGCCGATGTCGGACCCCGGTCCAGCTCCTCCAGGCGCCTGCAGTACCGGCACTCATCCGCAGAACAGGGGCGCCTGGACAGGGCGTCAGCGTTGGCGTGTTGCCGCCCTGGTCGGTGCTGGGCCTCAAAGTCGTACTCTTGTAGTATTTCCAGCCACCGGGCCACCTGACCCTCTGGCTGGCGAAAGTTCAGCATCCAGGTTAGGCTGGCGTGGTCTGTCCTGAGCAGGAACTTAGTGCCCAGGAGGTAAGGTCGGAAGTGACGAACCGCCAGGACCACAGCCAACAGCTCACGCCGGGTAACACAGTAATTCCTCTCGGCCCGGCTGAGGCTGCAGCTGTAGTATGCCACCACTCGCTCCTCAGCCTCTCCCCTCTGGGAGAGCACCGCTCCGACCCCCACGTTGCTGGCGTCGGTGTCCAAAAGGAAAGGCTGGCTGGGGTCAGGATACGCCAAGACCAGGGCACTCACAAGGGCAGTTTTCAGCTGCTCGAAAGCCGTTGCACAGCCCTCCGTCCAACCAAACCGCTGACCCTTGTTTGTCAACTGATGCAAGGGGCTAGCGACGGTGGCAAAGTCTTTTACAAACCTCCTGTAATAGGAGGCCAGCCCCAGGAAGCTTCGTAGCTCGGCGACGTTCGATGGGGTAGGCCAGTCCCCCACAGCAACCACCTTCTCGGGGTCAGTAGCCACCCCCTGTTCGCTCACCACATGTCCCAGGAACTTCACCTGGCGAGCAAGAAGGTTGCACTTGGCCGGGTTCAGCTTTAGTCCGGCCCCGCGGATGGCAGTCAGAACCTCTCGTAGGTTGGCCACGGCCTGTTCAAAGTCCTTAGCATGAGTCAGCAAGTCATCCAAATAGACCACGCAGCGGGCACGGGGAATGTCTTTGAGGACCCTTTCCATTAACCTTTCGAACGTGGCTGGTGCATTGCATAGTCCAAAAGGCATCACCTTAAACTGCCACAGTCCTTGCCCTATGGTGAATGCAGTCTTGGGCCGCGCCTCGGCAGCGAGCTCCACCTGCCAGTACCCACTGCGGAGGTCTAGCGAGCTGAACCAACTGGACCCAGCGATGTAATCCAGTGCGTCATCGATGCGAGGTAATGGGTAAGAGTCCTTGCGGGTGACCGCGTTCAGACGCCTGTAGTCCACACAAGGGCGCCACCCCCCTGTTTTCTTCCGCACCATAACCATAGGTGCGGCCCATGGACTATCCGAGGGTTCAATGACGCCATTAGCTGCCATCTCTTTTATCAGTCCCTCAGCAGCTTGGCGTTTGGCGAGGGGCAGGCGGTGGGGCCACAGCCGGATTGGAGCAGCTGCTCCGGTGTCTATAGTGTGTTGCACCAGGCCCGTCCTTGTGCAGTCCTCTTCCCTGGCGGCAAAAGTGTCCATAAACTCTGCCAAGAGGCTCTGCAACTGCTGCTGCTGTGTCGCACTGAGGTGCACCCCACTTCGCCGCCCAAGCTCCTCTACTGCCGCGACAGTCTCAGGTGACAGGGAGACTGCCGAGCTAGGCGGCGACTCTGGCTGCGGGATGTTGGCCCTGCTTACGTCCACCCCCTGGGTCCTCCTCCGCACCCTTGCCGCCCTCGGCCCCTGGCTGTGGCATGGAGCTGCGGGGCGTAAGGGCTTTGGGGGTGCTGGTGGGGGTCTGTCCCTGGCTACCGCGGCCCACTTGAAGCTGCACGGTCTCAGCACCAAGGTGGATGGCAACTCCCGGTACATCGACCCGTGCCCCCCAGTGGGCCAGCAAGTCCAGTCCAACAATGCACTCGTCTGTTATGTCGGCAAGCCAGAACTCATGGTTCACACTGTTCGTTCCCACCACCACCTGCAGAGTCTTTCTCCCCGGCATCACAGTCTTTTCTCCTGTGACAGTGTACAACGCTGTGTGAGTAGGGGTCCAGTCTTTTGGCAATGAGCCACCCGTCTCCGGGAGCACCCCCCTTCGCAGCAAGCAGATGGTGGACCCCGTGTCTACCAGGGCCCGGCAAGACCGTCCATCAACTATACAGTCCAGGTACAGTCCACGGGTGGACCCACAGCGGCCCACCACGGGATGAGTGTCATGGAGAGGGTTTAACGATTGGGGTGGGGGTTCCCTCACTGTCCCACCCCGTGGCCGTTTCCTGTCGGTGATGTCACTCGGCTCCGAGGACTAGGTGCGGGACAGTTCCGGGCCAGGTGACCAGGTTCCCCGCACCGATAACAGCAGTCCGTCCGGCGCCTCCGACGTGGAACTGCCTCTGATTGGGCTCATCTGGCCTCCTCCTCCTCATCCGACTGGGACGCGTTCATCTCTCGCTCGACCATCCTGGCCGATCGTCGGGTCCCTGGCTCGCCCCGCAGCACCTCCTCAGCTCGCTCAGCCTCCCTCAGTGCCTCCTCCAGGTCTCGGGGGGATGACAGCCGGACATGCTGTCGCAGCCTCTCCGGTGTGAGGCCCCTCAGGAAGGCGTGGAGACCCAGCTCCTCTCGTGCCGCTCCTGGGAATGTCGGGTAGCCCCGTCGGGCATAGAGGCGGACGTCCGCAGCAAAGGACCCCAGGCTCTCTCCCTCGCGTCGGCAAGCCAGCTCCTCCCTGCTCTGTTCGGCTGGTGGTCTCTGTCCAAACCGTCTGCCGAGCGCCGTGGTCAAGGCCCGGAGGTCGCGCTGTTCCTTTGGGGGCAGGTCCAGCAGAACCTGGAGCGCTGGGCCCTCCAGTGCAAGCGCCAGGTGGGTGGCAGTCTCTTCTTGACCCCACCCGTTGTGAGTGGCAGCCAGCGTGACTTGGGCCAGATACGGCTCCAGCTGCGTCGCCCCAGTGTAGTGCTGTAGCTTAGCAGCCGTCCTGCCAGGAAGCTGTGGTGCGGCCCCAGGAATCCCCTCCCGTCGCAGGGAGAGCAGGGGGTGGCTGTTCCGGGGCGCGCTGTGGCCCTCTGGCCGCCCCAGCTCGGGTCTTCTCCGCTGGGTCTCGGCAGCCATGCTTTCCAGAAGCGAGCTGTTGTCTCGGATTACACGCTCTAATTCGCCTATGGTCGGCTCCATAGTGTCTGCTAGACACTCATGAATCCCACTTCTGACACCAATTGTAACGACTGTGGGTTTGGGGAGCTGACTGGCTAAACTGCTCACTAGCTAAACGGCTAGCGGGGCGCTAGCAGCTATCGCTAAACTTCGCAATGAATGGAGAGCGCTCGTGCCTCGTACACCGCATGACCCCGAGCGTCTCAGCAGCAGACTGGTAATCCCCGAATAATCCAGCAGGAGGCAGTAGTGGTTCACCACAGGCATTTATTCACCATCTTTTTCAACAACAACGTAACACTGCTGACACCGAACCCCTATCACGCTCCCACCACATAGAGTCGCGGTGTCAGCCAACCATGCCAATTCACCCCCCTCCACAGAACACACATCAACTTCACTGTGGCTTACATTAACATAACACTAACACAACATGCAAATCAAACACATATGAACTAGCAGAACGATAGAAAACACAGAGACAACACAATACCCAGAATGCACCTGGCTAACAACCCCAGCCAGGTCATTACAATACGTTTTATTTTTTATATGGCAGAGTTATAAGTTATGCGGCAAAAAACTGCTCTAAGTGAAACTAAGTGTCCACAAACACACATTTTTATTTTATTTTTTTTACAATTAATCAAATCTGTCTTTTTTTATTCTTATATTTTATATAATGCAGAACACCAAGGTTACAGCCATGCAGTGTTGTTTTTTGGCCTTGTGTTTTTGCATACAGAGATTTCACTTTTTTTCTTATGTATTAGTTTTTGTTCAGGACATCTTTAGGACAGTGTGATTGTGTGCGTGTGTATGGGTGTGTGTGTCTAGACATCAGCAGCTTATCTGCATGGGCGGCTGTAGTAATGGTGGAGTCCTCAGTATTTACATAGTGCGCTGTTATTAGCAGCTAACTGGCGTTGTCCAGGGTGTAACCCACTTTTTACTCTATGTTAGCAGAGACAAACTCCAGCAAACCTGTGACTCTAAGCTAAACATGCGGTTAAATGGGTTGATTAAGTTGCATTTTTATGTATTTGACAATTGTTCCTTTACAAGTGACACAAAATCCCCTTAGCAAACCAACTTCTTTGGCGAGAGCATCTAGACTAAATCACGACCTCTTATAAATGTACCTCGGATCTACTCTGCAAGCACTTCTTTTTCGAAAGGTGTTTGCTTTCCAAACTTTCTAAAAATCAATCTGGAAACAAGTTGGATATGTCAAGAGTTTAGGCTGGTATTTTGAACAAGACTTTTCATTTGCTATAAATTTTCAAAACTATCATCACGCCATGCAAACCCAGTGCTGATGACTAAACATAGAGCTCTTAGACAACATGGTAACTGATAGTGGAGTCTCTCACAGGGCAGCCTAGACACATTCCTGTTTATAATCTGGCACTTGTTGGACAGAGGCTCAAAGCACTGATAAACTCAGTCTCTGCCCATCTCACTTTGCTTTCCCCTATCAGAAAACCCATGAGCGCATGCTCAAAATTTCTAGGAATAATTATAACTCCATTACACTCTGACCAGTAAACACTTCAGAGAATAAAAATTGACTATTAGATATTTTCGTTTTGGTATTCTTTTAAATTATTGATTTCTTGTGTATGTTCTCTGTAAATCTTCACATTTGCCTAGAGCTGTGGTGCTACTGCGCTGCAAGTCTCACCAAAATGCAGTATAAACAGCCACTGAAGCCGCGATCAACAGTTTGCTGCCTATACTTCAGTTAGGTTACATTTGAAAAACATCTGCGGACAATTTGAACATGGCACGCTACTGGTAAACACAGCTGTAAAGATCAAGTGGCCAAACAGAAGATAACAAACCTCCGTTAAGAAAGACTGATGGGATTTACTTGTTGAATTTCCAGATGTTGCTCCGGTCAGTTACCTGATAATGATCTAATATTAGACGACAATTTCAGCTTCTTTTTAGGAAACTATTCTGGCTCTCCGAAAAATGAAATGGCTGTGCGTTTAGCTACAGGTGGTTGAGCCTAAAATGGTTTACTTCTGTCTGAAACACCGACTAGTAAGTTTACATATGTAAGTGACGGCAGTCTGTCAAGAGCTGCCCTCCTGTCTGCCAAACCTGTGCGTGTGTTTCTTCCAATCAGTTCCCAACTGCCTATTATATATACAGTTGCTATTTCAATCAGACAAACCTCCTGCCTTGCCCTCCGTCTCTCTCCAGAACACTTAATCCCTCCACTCATTTCCCTTGATTGCTAGCAGTGTTGCTTTCTGCTTTGATGTAGGGCACTGGGCCCATTTGTATTCCTCTGTTATACTGCCTTATGAAACTAGTGAAGGGGATTTTTTGTGTGTGAATGCTTAACATTTATAGATGGTTTTTAGATGGATTTGTGAGTTAAAGGTTGTTGTGGTGCAAACTACTACAAACACCAGTTTAACATAAAAATAAGTCAATAATGGCGACTCAATCCCAAAAATGATTTCAGTTTTTTTTCCTTTATTAGAAACAATATGAGTTTTTTGTTTATTACTGGTTAAAAGTGGCACCATGTTTTTTGATTGTATTGAGTTAAAGTTAGAACCGCTTGATCTTCTTCTCTTCATCGTCTTTGTGGATCACACACACACACACACACACACACACACACACACACACACACACACACACACACACACACACACACACACACACACACACACACACACACAACAACAAAACAAAAAGCAAGAAAATAAAACAAAATAAAACTGCCCATTGGATTTTTAAGCAATAAATTACAAAAATGCTGAAATGTACCAAATATGATGTAAATTAAAACGTATATATACAAATGAATATTTAATTAATTTTTTTAAAATTAGCATTTAAAAAAAAGAATTTTATGGTTTAGACTTTAAAGAGTTAAACATGAACTCCTTTAAGAAAAGTCCTTTTAAATCACTGACCATTGACCACTACTCGATTATTAGCCATTTTCAGCATTTTAGCCTATGTAACTGATTTCACAGCAGCAACATCAGCTCTTATTGTGCATATAAAAATGCAGTGTAGTCCCATACCCGACTCAATGCTGCTTTCCTTTTCCTCAGAAGTTGGGTGTTGGGAGGTACATCACTTCAGAGTTGCGATACCGTTTCCATTTTTTGTGCAAAAACACCACAGCATGTTCACAAGGGAGTGCCTGGTCAGTGGTCTGTGCATGGTTTACTTAGCAAGTCACAAATACAGCAGCAGTAAACATCCCAAGTTTTACAGTTTTACTAATGGCACTGCTACCACCTTTGATTTTGAACTTGAGGTTGGTGGACCATCTCCAATTTTCTAAATTTGAAATCTGATTTGAGGGCTTGAGGGGTTGCGGACCGCTGAACTAAGGGGCTTAGCTCGACTTCCAAAAAACGACCCGTACACCATAATCCCCTCTACACAAACGACCAAACCCAGACTTGTCCATCGGATTTCCAGATGGAGGAGATTAATTAGAGAACACGCCTCCACTGCTCTAGAGTAAAGTGGTGGCGTGCTTTACACCACTGCATCTGATGTTTTGCATCATGCTTGGTGTTGGAAACCCATCCATGAAACTCTCTACACTGTTCTTGGGCTAATCTGAAGGCCATATGAAGTTTGGAAGTAATTGACTCTAAAGAAAGTTGGCGACACCTGCACACTATGCAACTCAGCATCCATCAGGTGCTTGATTTTACACACCCGTGGCCATGGAAATGATTGGAGCACCTGAATTCAATGATTTGGATGGGTGGGTGAATACATTTGGCAATACAATGTAAATATGCTTTATGTTTTTCAAACCTTTTGTGTGGCAGTGAAACCCAGTGAAAGTATACCCCACAGATGAATACATTTAAAGGGAAAAGCTGATGAGATTTTGCGTGTGTGTGTTTATGTGTTTTTCCACTGTTAACAAGCAGCCAATGTCTGATGTACCTCGTTTCTGCGTGCCAAAGATCTTCATAGTCTCTACATCAAACACAATAACCCCAGTGTTTTGGGTTATTTCCTTTCATTACAAAAACAAAAGAAAATAAAAACATATGGATGATGATTATACATTTGGTGTACTGCTGCAGGAAGCATCCAATACTGCACCACATTCACAAGTGAAAACAGTCCAAAACAAATGCATTATCTACTACAGGAAATGATTTCGTTCCACGCCGTGTCTGTTTTAAAGATTTCTTCAGCTGGAGCTAATGGGCCTGAGTGCCAAAGACAGGATAGAAAAAAAAATTAAGAACACGCTCGAATATTGTTAGCGTTGATTTTTTCTTTTATCTGAAAGATCAGTATAAAAATGACCAGCTTCAACCTCCAAGCAGAAGTCTGTCTGTACTGTGTTTCACAGTGTTTCTAAATGTTTTTTGACGTTTCATGTCATCATGCTGCCAAACAGCTGCAGTGTTGCAGACTGCAGTTATCTCATAAGACCCTCTCACATTAATTCATTACCATTTGTGGTTATATTTTGTTTTTCCTTTCTGTTGATTAAGAGACCACAGGGATTTCCTGGCCTCATCTGGCACGTCATACCTTATGACCTCCTTCTGAGTTTTACTCCTCTGGCAACTCCCCGAATCTTGTCATTCTCCCTCGGGTGCATGTGTAAGGCACAGAGCGAGGGGGAGTCAAAGGTTAGTGCGGGGAGACAAGACCGACACCATCTGGCAGTGATTACGTCTCTGAAGAGAAGCCGAGATATCACTCTGTGCTGTGAATGTCTATTTGTGGTGTTTGTACTGAAAATGAAAAGCATGTTCGTCCTGTATTCTGATAACAAATAAAAGCCTGAGCTAAGATAGTCAGATTATTTATTTATTTATTCATTTTTGCTTTATTTACTGTTTGGAGCAAATTACTGTTTTAGCACTCTATCAAGCAGGAAGTGAAAAACTGTTGCGGTAAAATCTATTAAGAAATTATAAAACCTTTGTTGGCCTCTCGCTTTAAAATACAAGGATAATCACAATAATTGCTGTGATTCATTGAATATGCATATCTAAGCACTAGCCAAATCAATTAGCCTCAAGCATTAAACTGACCTTTGACTTCCATAATGGGGCCCCTATTCAGCCCTGAGGGTCAAAGGATACTTAGAGGCCCACCTGTGTAGACAATTAAAACCAGGAAGCTGCTTTTTAAACTGACACCCAGCACTGAGAAGATAATTTTAACATGCGGCTCATGTGCAGCATTTCAATATTTACTTACACGTTTCAGTGGAATTAGTTTACAATATAGCATATTGTAAAGGGTTTAATTGCTTCTCTGGTGAGTTGATTAGTTATTAATAACTAACTTGGAATACTTCACAGGTTCTCCATGAGGGGCTCAACACACAAATACAGACAATAAATGTGAATGAATGCCTCATTGTCTGCAAAGCACATATTAAATTGTATTAATATTTATAATTCCTTTAATATGTGTGATTTACAATCAAAACAAAATTAGATTGTTTCAGTAGTAATAACCATAACACTCAGCGTAGGCCTATAAAGCTGTCACGGCAAACATGTTAGCAATTTCCCATCTAGCAGCAGCATTAGCTTCAGTTTGGACTCGGCTTCAATACTCACGCTTTAGTTTTACCTTTAGCTTTACTTGCTTTACAAAACACTGCGGTGGCTGAAAGTGACACGTGATGATGGTAAATCAAAACAGCAAACTCACAACAGTGGAGCGCAAAAGTGGCAAGAAGCTAATACGATGGCGCTAGGCACAGTGCAATACAAGAAGTCTGTAAGAGGAAGACCGGGGCTGTCTACTAGGTGGAAGGTTAGTGGTTTGATCTCCGGTGTCACGCCAAAAAGATCAAATTTTTTCTGCCAGGAAAAAATGAGTTCTGGCATTTAAGCTGTCAAACATGTCTGTCATGAATGATATCAAGTGATTTTAAGCATAAAGGAAATTCCTGTCGTGATGCAGAAGCTGCAATTAGTTTTTAGCAAAGTGACTTTCCTATGTTTATCCATTTATCCAAATAAAACTGTCATTAATGTTAAACATGCCAAGATCTGGTCTAGAGGTGAATAGAAATTGCAACATAAATAACACATAACATATATCATAAAGACATTGTGGCCAAAAATGACTGGATTGATTAGAGTGTAGGACACAGAGCAGGTACAATAGAGCAGGGTCATAAAGATGCTTGCAAAACATGTAAGTTCTTTATTTTACATAAAACCCCTGTGTAACTCCCTGTCATTACAGGCTATTTACCAACGTAAATGAAGATATTAGACATAAAAAACACATCGAAACATCGGAAATCACTTTATGGCAGATGATTAGTTTTTTTTAATAAGAAAGTACTTAGAGTGAACTCAAATAAAGTAGAAAAGTCCTGCATAGTTACAAGTCCATCCTTAAGATAAACTGATGCACCCTACAGTAAGCGATAAGTGTTAAGAACCCAAATGTCACAACTTATGATTAATCTGTGTGTCATTCATAAAAAAATAAAGCAGAAAATCATTAACACATTTCAGTATGTCTAGCTTAAAAATTGTGTACTTTTGGACACATTTTTCTATGTGTTTTTTTGCCATGCAGTTATACTAGAGTCTCTTAATAGCTGCTTTCCGTCTTCTTTCCTTATCACTCATGCAATTAGTTTCAGTGTAGAAAGAGTTTTACTCACCCAGTCTTTCACACTGACTCATGTTTCCTGTGTGCCATGATCAAATGAGGGGAAATGGGCACTGCCTGGGCAGGGCTACCAAGTACCTTGCTGTATGTTTTGGAGATTTGGGTTATTAAGCACAGCCTTTATAACGCTACTGTGTGTTCATTTAGTTTCCAGGATTTCCCCGAGAGTCTTTTAGTAGTCGTGGTTGATAAAGATTGTTGATAGACAACATTTAAACACTTATTTTAAGAGAAAATTAAATAAAATGGTTTTTTTTAAAGTAATGAAATGAGAGATATAGGACCTGATTATTTAAAGGTATTATTATTCTAGTTTTCTAATAGCATTCATGGAAACCGGTGATGAAAGTGTAACTTTTTTTTCCTTACTGAGAGATTTGTTGACATGGTGAAACTGAATTATTTTCACCATAAAGGCAGACTGAATGTAGTATAAATACTGACTATTTAAGGCCCGAGAAGCAAGAAACTTTCAATTCCAACTATGAATATTCACACAAGAACAAGTGTTATCAGGGGGCCAGCGTGTCAACACCCTCATGATTCACAAAGGGCATAAACTCTGTCAAACTAGCCGAGTGCCAAAAATGAAATCCTGAAAAACTATGAGCGATCATCATCGTCATCACCATTTCCTGTACTTGTTTACACAGAACGTTCTTGCAGAAGACAGAGCTGCTGTGACTATCGGTAAATGTTAAAGACTTATCAAAAAAAATGCCAGATAACAGCTCAGATTTAATACGTGACCGTGCCAAGACAAGCCTGGAGTGAAGCAGACCGTTTCCTTGGTTGCCCAGCAAGTTGAGTTAGTGTACACATAGAGTCATGTGGGCACCGTAGCCAAAAACTTCAGCCGGTAGTATCAACAAAGCATGCGCGGTAATTCTGGAACAAAAATTGTTAAGAACTTTGTTGTATAAGGCTTATCCAACTCATTCCTCCCTTTCTTTGTAAAACTGTGCAACAACTCTCCTTGTTGTGACAGCTGAACACATCTGTCAGGACAGATTTCACAGACACAGTATTAAACCTTCATCTTGCTGTTTCTTAGACTTACAGTGTACATGTTGTTTATTTATTCTGGACATTTTTTTTTGCCATTATTTGGTAGTGGAGCAGTGCAGATACACAGAAAGGGCTGCAGGTCAGATTCAAACCTGGACCACTGAACTGGCCGTGTTGCATACGGTTGGCTACTCACCTACTGAGCTAAACTAGCACCCCCAGACTTAGCTTTATTTTTTACTTTTTTGTTTTCATTTTTTTAAATTACCACCATAGGTACTTACCTACCTACATTTTGCCTGTAATTATTATCCCTTTAAAACCCGAACCATGAAATAACTGCCAGAAACCTTAAATTTTTTAATAATGGAGTGTTTGTTGAACCTTTAGACAAACTATATAAAAATATGTCAACTTTTAATCTGCATATATGAGTTTTAATTTGTATCACATTTTTCTACATAACCCATATTTATGTAATTTATTCATTAAAAATTTGTCATGCCATTTATATCATTTTTTGAGGTTAAAAAAAGATGATGTAGATGTCTCAAAACTCAGAAAAACACATGTATCAAATGCGATATGCTTGGCTTTAAAGGGTTATATACGTTTGTAAAATTTAGGCACTGGAATTGAGCACAGAATGAAAACAGGGGGAAAGACAAGGAAAAGTGCTAGAATTTAAGTGAAAGAAAAATTTCTTAATCTTTGATGTAAACTCCACATTTATTTTTTCAGTGCTTAGTAGTATTCCTCATGATCAATGCGCATCAGTCGATTTATGGTCATTTGTTGATGCACAGCTCTCTTAAGCTCCCAACACAGCATTTCATTCAGGCAGAGGTCTGTACTTCTACCTGGACCACTGCACCCTTTTTAATAGCTGTTGTAAATTAGCTGTTGTACTTTGGATTCGACAGTCAAAGTGCTTTATGCCTATTTATATAAACACCTTTTACTATGCTTAAGTGCTTTCTATCTAACATTCACACTCTAACTGATGCATCACAGAGCAACCTGGGTTTAGGAAGTTTTGCTCAAGGATGGCATGCAGACTGGAGCAGGCAGGAACTGAACCACCAACCTTCTGATTAGTAGGGGTGGTGTGCTTTCTTTTTGCCCTGACTGCATGCACATACTGCATGTATAAATTTATTTCCACCTGTCAGCTTTGCTACAGAAGGAAATACTGGGATGAGAATGTGATCATTAGCAAAATGCTCTTGCTATACTCCTCTACGGGTGTCAGCCAAGCTAAAGCAGCAACATTAAGAACACAATAAAAATAATAAATAATAATAAAAAATAATAAATAATAGATAATTATTATTTTTATATTACAGCTGCTAATAATAATACTAATAGTAATACATTAAATTAGAATCAAATTAAAATAACAATAATAAAATAGCACTGACAACAATTAGTCATTAAGCCAGCCACAGTAGTGGGCCCTCCTGAGCTGTCGGCAGCATCTGCTGTAACTGTTGTTTACAACTGAGATTGTACTTCTCAAAACTATTCTTTACCTCATAAATCTCTCATGTTACGCAGTCCAATTTGAGTTAATGTGATTATATCTATTTTTCTTGAACTATGAAAATAAATAAAAAAGAATCAATAGACCAACTCAAGTTACAGACACAACACAGACATCATAAACAACAGGAAGGCAAGCTGGATCAATGATTTAGAAATATTTTTATCACTTTTTCAGTGGCATGAAAAGTATAAGATAGATCTCATGGATGTATAGCTTTATTGGTGAAACTGGGTGGAACATGTTGTAAGGTGCGCTGAGGCCATGAGGCAGAGATCAGTAGAGCTGCATGAGAGGCTTCGTGTGGTTAGGGACCCTCAGAGGAGAATAGATTACATGTTTAGAAGTCTTGGATCACAGTGCAGCCTACAGCTATACCTCCACCTCCATCCACAGCAGTCAAGATAATGACCCAAGTCATGATCTCGGCTCAGATGGGCTTCAGTCATCAATATGTCTAACCTGAGGATGGACCTGACACTGCTTCTCAGCAGGAGGTCCACTGTTGCTGATGTCTATTTTTAGATAGTTTCTTACAACCTAGAGAATAAAATGTGGCGTTAGAGACCATGGAAGCGCAGTTTTTACAGGAATTTACTTCTCAAACATTAAACAGCAACAACACCTAAAAGCAAAGAAGAATTAGCATTTTAAAATGTATAAAGACTTCCTTAGGTATTTGTTTAAAGCTGTACCTGACTTAACTATTAGGGTGGAAGGTAGTTATATGAATTTCTTCACACTATGCTTCTGATTGACTGCAAGTAGCATTTCTTCAGTAACAGAAAGTGGCTAATTCACCCTGTCATGTGACTTTAGTTAGGGGTCAATGTAAACTTTCTTTATATTGTTTTGTCACATTATTTTACTAACCTAGCATCTTTTTTCTCTAAAACGCAACCACCAGCACCTCACAATGTCAATAACGAGGTGAAGCGGTTCTCACGCTGGGTATGAATTGTGAAACTTTAAATATTACTTCCTGAGGATTAATGAATAATGGCGCCCTTTCACTTAATCTCAAACATGCTGGCTTTCACTGTAATGATCATTTGATTAAAAGGCCAATCTAGAGCCTTATAGTTAAGTAAAATGAAAAATAAAAAATGGTAAAGATATTCTTAATGTCTTCAATTGCTATCATGAGAAATGCTCTCCGAACAGGAACAAGCAAACCTGATGATATGAACTGTGAAAAATCACTAGTTAAGAAATAAATCAAAAGACAAACTAAGAAAAATGCAAAAACTTTAATAACTCTTAATACCCCATGATTAATACTGAGAAATCCATAAAAAACAGTCTGAAAGTTTTAGGTTTGATTGAACTAAATGCATTATTTAGTAAATAATGTGGTGCTCATTAAATTTCAGTAAATAATGCTAAACTATACTTTTAATGGAGGGAAAATGAACTTTACTCAACCTAACAGTGACCTTCTTATGCCTACCAATGCTTGTTTTCATTGACAGAAAAACCCCAGTGAAAATGGATTACTTGTAACTTTGTAACATAGTACACTTGCTGTCCACTGACTGGCTTTCCAACTTCGATCCAAGCACTGACAAATTCAAGAACTCCTCACCGATTGTGTCCTGTAAAGACTGCAATCGTTAGTTCCTTAATAAATTATAAACAGAACCTGAGCAGACCTGACATGCCCTCTAGCATATTGTGAATGCAAGGCCACCCACTGGGAGGCTCTCCAATCAAAGATCTGAGTTGCTCTTGGTGTTAGGGTGCAAGACCGGGATGAGTCTGTTCTCAACATTTTTTTCTGATGTGTATGCTCCAGATCTCCACTGTTGTGCTTTTGTTCCTCCACAAAGGACCCGGTTCCCAGAGAGAACACAAGCACTCTCATGAAACTTGTCCAAGAAAAACAGCCACCCCTGCGACCTGCAGGGACTGTCAGTGTGGGCCTCCAAATCCTCCAGGGAGCTTCCATGGGCTGAGTATGGGGCGCTTTAATTACACTAGGAAAATAGTGTATATGCGTGTGTGTGTGTGTGTGTGTGTGTGTGTGTGTGTGTGTGTGTGTGTGTATAGCAATTTTGAAAGACTGTTTGAACCAAATGTTCTTTCGAATGTCTTACAATTTCCAAATAGTCCACCGGACTACATGAAGGATGCAGCAGTAAAATGTTTGGAGGGACTGTAAAAGGAAACAAAGGATACGTGTGAGTGGGTTTTGGTATGTGTGTGTGTGGAAAATTGGCCTGGGGTTTTGTGCAGAAGGCAGAACAACACTGTATTAAGGACAGAGAACCCAAATGAGATCAGAAAAGGTTAAATTGGTCAAAATACGGCCTGTTTCTACTCATTATCACTTCCTTACTGTAAAGAATTTCTGAAGGTTTCTCGGTATGGGTGTATCATCGAAGAAACAGTTCCTGTTTATCACTGAGATAAAGAAAAAATAAATTTTTTGTTGGAATCATATCATTCAGTTATAGACATGCCCATGCATCACACTAATATTTACAACAGATACCATTTTAAACCCTGCCAAAACAAACAAAATCCTTTAAATAACAGTAATTACAAACCAGGACCATAACGTATACACATTTAGGTTCGCTCCCTTTCCCTCGCTGCAAATGAGAACCAGCATATTTATTTCTCAGGCACAAGCAACATATTAAAAAGTTATATTTTGTAGTATCACCCACACTTGCGGTGGAGCAATCAGCAGTCCGCAGAGTGAGTAACACCATCGCCTTGTAAGCAGTCCCCAAAGTACACTTTAGTTCAAATGATCCTTTTTATAAACAAAACCTCTCAGTGCAAAACAATACACATTAAAACAACGAATGAGAAAAGATACTGTAAAACAGAGGGTAGAAAACATAGACAGGGCTGTGTATACTGACCAGTCAGACCAAAAAACCCCCCAAAAAACAGAGTGATTCCAGTGACTGTTATGATTTATTATATATATGGTGAGCCCTGGAGTTCATAAAAATGAAAACAAAACTACTATAGTGTGACTGACGTGGGTTGAAGAGTGCAGGTTCTGACAAACTATCATTTTATCTGAGAGATGCCAGTCAACAGATCTGTCAGCAAGCAGCCTTAGTATTTTTTTGCATCTCTGGAGAGAAGATTCATTGGCAATAAATCTTCCAGATTGGGAATTTCCACACAACTTTCCCATAGTTTTGCATTTCGTATCCCCTGTCAACAAAGTGCTGATTTAACTAAAGCCTAAATACCTCGATGGCTTTTAACAAACAGGCTTTAATACGGCTTTAAATGCTGCTTGACTTAACATATGGCAGCACTTAATTGGGAGAGACTTGATCTTGGTCGAAGGATTAAAGATGAAAGAACATACAAGTTTGGAGAAAAAAAAAACTACTAATGCAAACAAATAAGAAACACGACTACACTGCGTTTTCCTTGCTAGACTGAGCTGCATTTGTTTCAAAGATGTTTCAGATATCATGTAAAGGCTATGTGAAAAAGACAGCTGTAAAACGGTGACCTCAGTGGAAATGGGGAGACCTTCCTCTGATGTTGGAAATATTTATTTGGCTATTTAGCCTATCTGCTGATAAACCTTGTTAAGTACTTGTGATAGATGTTTACACTTTTTCTTTCATTTAGCTTACCGTTACTGATTTCCTCACTATGAAAAAAAGCAGTTTAACACCATAATTTGAAGCTGAATGAAGCTGGTTACCTCATTGTCTATAAGATAATGTTACATCAAAAGACCTTAAAGGAAAACAGAAAATCCACAGCAGGGTAAACTATCCACTGCCATGTGAAACAGATTTTCTTCTAACCTCTTTTGAAGATAGGGAATAGACGCGGTCAAATTCTAGCACATATCACTGAGCAGAGCCTGCTTTTGTGCTTCTCCTAAAATGGCACTAAATTAACAAAGGTGCCGAGACGGATTATATACAACTCTGAGCATATGTAAATATCCACAAATAGATGTAACTGCCTAAGATAGATTGATATTTGAACCCTTTCTTTGTGCACTTCATGAGCAGCTGATGCGTAATGACTCTACACGGGTGAAAGACATATGGCAGATCCACCAGCCGTCTCCACGCTAAAAGAAAAAGGTATATTTAGAAACATGGTTATCATCATCAGGTTTGTTAAAGTCAGCTGTGGCAGCCGATCACACTTTGGGTAATCCCTGCAGAACAACTCGTACCGCTCCAAACTGGGAACAGCAAGGCTGCGTGTATAATCTTTTGGAAATGATCTTGTGCTGCTTACTCTTATTGGCAATAAATTACCGAAGCGCAGACTTTGAGCGAAAGGCATGTTTGCAGACCAGCTACAAACATGCGTGAGAAATTTCTAACCTCTCTCAGGGTTCAGTGTGCTTTGGCTCGCTGCCTGGAGTCATCAAGCTGTGGCTGATGTTTTGGGCCTCCTGAATATTAAAAAACATATAAGAGGATAGTTTCTATAAAAAGTATATCAAATAAATGATGGAGTTGAAACAACCTTTCTGGATTTTGATTTGTTTTCATATATATATGAAGGAAAAACAACATTTAAAAATCTTGTTATAAATAAAGTTCAACATTTTACATATTCTACAACCGCTTGAGGACCTTGTTAGAAATGGTGGTCTAATGTTTAGGTAGTCAGATCACTTCTAGGAATTTTTTTTTAAATGTATAATGCCTTTTTTGTTTTTTTAAGAAGAAGCTGGGAATGTGAGATTGTTGGTCAAGTTTTGCTTATTTGTGGGTATGAAGATAGTTTGTAAAACTGTGTTTTAAGGAAACGACCACTAGATGTCATAGTTGCTTGGTTTTCAGGGATGTCAAGCAGCGTGATTGCAAATCTATCCGCTCTACCCTGAGAAATCTGATCAGCTGGTTTGTTCTTTTGTTAGCAGGCTTGTAAAAATATAAACATTACTAATATTGCATTTTACATCATGTGTTGCCAAGAGTTACAGTTTTTCAGTTAGTGTTTTCGCTGGTTTACATAAGTGGGGCACAAATGTCATTTGAACACTAATGTAAATTTACACATCTGTAAATGTGAGTGTTGCTTTATGTGTTTTTAACACAAAAAATATATAAGGTTTATGAAGGGACTCTACAGGCCTTTAAAAAAGGCCTGAACAGTAGTCAGAACCCCCCCCCCACTAAAATCAATCATAAATACAATCTCCAACTAAAAGGTAATACAGCAAGGCGCTCACTTAAACTCATTTGCAAAACTCCAGCATTAATGCTAAAAAAAAATCGCTCTACCTTTAACATTTCACTTTCCTTCTTCACAGTTAGAACAAAAGCGGGGTATCTGCCCCCACATGGGCCACAAACCCCCCACCTCCCACCCCTCCCTATGCTTTCTTGCTTCTTCAATTTCTTCCCTCTATAAATTTCTCTCACTGTGCATCTCTCCATCTTTCCAATTCAAGTCAGACAGATGCCTCTCCGGAACTTCAGAGCTGTGGAGTGGAAGTGATGAAAGCCACAAGCCGGGTCCCACTGCAAGACCCCAGCTCCTCGTCTGCCAGCGCAAACTCCCTCATTTAGAAGCACATCCTGGAACTGGGGCTGCTTTTTAATTAAAGCCTTGGTGGATTGGGCGAGACCCAGTAGAGGTTGCGAGGGAAACTTTAAAGTTGCACTTGACAGGTATATTTAAGTTCACCAAGTTTGACCAGATGGAACATGTATATTGTATAAGTCTTCGAATATTGTGGTGGTGGTGGGGTGGAAAGAAATATATCAAACAAGCAAAAAGAAAAAAAAATAGATGGGAGGGGGGAGGAAGCGTAGAAGAGTGGGTGCTAGTTGAGGGGATGCAGGCGTGGGGGTGGATGAGGGAGCCCAGAGCAACTAGCATGGAGCAAGCAGAGCACAGCCTTCTGGGTGAATCTTAGATGTTTCGGCAAGGAGCATCTCAGGCATTAATTCACTAAGAGCGGCAGTCTTTATCTGGCATCAGATAAAATGAGACATTTGAAAGACTTAATTGTTAATATTCATCAATATGTCTAATTATGCAGCGGAAAGTTGAAAAATGCATTGCAAGTTTCTCCTCAGATGAATGGACGCGTCCCTCGGAGAAGACACTTCTGACAAGTCTTTTTATGATTCATTAATCCACCTTCACTAATCAGCAGCATCCCAACATCGGACAAACAAACACCGCTAAGTCAACGGATCAAAAACAGCCCAGTGTGAAGTCCTGAAGCGCACGAGGCACAAACATCCTTCAGCTGTGCTTTGGAGGGAAAAAAATCCCTCATTAACCCTTTGCTACTGGTGACTGTTCTTCATCCAAAATGAAAAGTTTTCAAACTGTCAGTTCGAGTGAATAAAAAAAGTACTGCACAGAAAAGCTGAGCATAGGAATATGCGAGGAGCATCAGGCCTTCTATAAAAATAGGATTAGAAAGATATTTAATCATTTCCTACTGAGTATTTAATTTTAATTAAAAACAAACCTAAAAACCCCAAAAGGATACAAACAGTCCATTCTTATCTTCTGAGTGGAGAAAGACTCAGGAGCTTTGTTTTTGCTCCCTCTAGTGAATCATTTTGGCAATGACAGACTGGACAGCTGATCATGAAATATCATGAATTGTTTGTGAATGAGAAGGAAAAAAAAGACAAGACTGTCTTGGATCTCTGCGTGTTTGTATTTTACGTGCTGTTTTCTTCATTAAGCTAAAATAAAATATTATCCTGTATTTTCTGGCAACTCCTTCCAAAAACTCCTTCAGTCAGAGAACATCTCAAATCCTGAGAGCTCAGCGGGTCAGCTCAGCTATTTCCCAACACCCAGCACTTCTTACCCTTTGGCCACAACCCAGCACCCCAGCACTTTCACTTTGATTTCATCATCATCCTGGATTTAGGTAATTGGGGAATGTCAAACTGTTAAACAAGCACTTTTAAAAAAGATTTCCAATACACATTTATATATACAGATAGAGAAATTCATAAAGTGTGCACAATTTAATCTTTCTTTGTTAAATAATTTATCTCCATTTTTTAAACTTTATGGTTAGGTGTATGTCATATATGAAAATATAATAAATCCAGCCTCTGTATAGTTTCCATTTTACGCCACTATTTTACAATAATGTAACAGAAGGAATATTTTAGTGGGGTTTTTTTTTTGACAAAATTGCTGTAACATTAACAGCGACTCTGTTATATCCGCACGTGCTCACATTTGACACTTTCCCTATTGTGCATGTCAAAAAACATCTGATGTGAAACAAGGCCTGCCTGCCCATATCAAAGTCATGTATTTACCCACTGTAGGGTCCATCTAACCCATAGATGGTACTTCAGTGAGCAGTTAAGATTTAAAAGCGCTGTGCAAGTTCTCTTTTGCTTCTGTGAATTAATAATCAAAGAAAAAGGGAAGAAGGAGCGAGGCCTTCAAAAATCAATGGACCCATCAACAAGCCGTGGTGTTGTGTGTGCCTTCCTTCACCTGGGTGACTGAGTGTGTGCATGAACTTAGGTGTGTGTGCGTGCGCGCGGGCAGGCGCGTGTGTGTACTCACATGCTTATACCCATAACTGCAGTAGTATGTCAATGTCGGCAAAGCTGCACAAAGCGGAGCAACCGTTCCACCGGTTGTACATCTAAATCACTGGCAGAGTGGATTTAACTTGTGTAGAGCTGCAGCCCTTTTTTTGGGATTTACTCCGTCTAAACACGATGTCTCATCCAATCAGTGTGGTCGTGTTTGCATTATTGATACAGTACGGGGCCTGAAGGGCCCAGGCTGAGATGGTACACAGGCTCACATTTATTCTCCTGTGTGTCTGCAAAGGGTTTGACTCTTTTGAGAGTTTAGAAGCAGGTTTGGACAAAACTAAAATTACGGGTTAGGAAGAAGTATTAGTCGGGGATCACGTCAGCTACCTGTACAGGAAGAGGGTGAGAGGGACCATGCAGAAAACGAATATAGGTTACAAGATGAAGAGGAATCAATATTTTGATTCAAAGTCTTTCTTTCAATCCTCCCTGATAATCACTTAATAATACATAGGACCCATCAATGCTGTCATATAGAACAGTTTTAGCACTAGTATTATCCCCTAATCGCATACTGAAGGAAATAATTACTCTTAATTATTAGAAACGTCGTCGTGGATTACGTGAGACATCTTTAATGAGCAGTTAAAAGACAAATTACATTTTTAAGCCTAAAATGATCCAATTTTAGCTTTTTAAACACATTTCATAAATTAAAAAAAAAACTGAGAAATTTTGAATCATTCATAATAACAATTAGTTACACCATCAATAATTAATTTTACAATATCATGTACAGAAGTGACACGAGTGATTGATATAGTGACCGACAAAAAGTTCACAACTTAATTTTTTTCCTTTCGTTATTGGACTCCCGCAGCAACCGTACTAATTTTATTCAGCAAACATTTAACATTAGAAAGTCAACTGATGAAAACAAATTTTTTAAAAACTTCTTTTCACAGCATTCCAGCCTCACAAGGCTACATTTTTAATTGAAGCATAGTTTAGTGAAACCCTGTAACAATTAGCTGTAACACAAGTGATTGGTTAAATGCTTCTGCAGCAGAGCAGGGCACACTTCTTACTTACTGGGCTAATGTGATTTCGTGTGACTGTGATTGGCTAGATGAGGCTTAATTTGGAATCTTCTTTTAGCTTGAAAGGATAAATTTAAACTAAAATTTAAATAGAATTTCACATTTAATTTGATAGCATGCACAGGCAGGAAGTTTTTAAATGAGGGGCTATTAAATAAATAGGAATTCAGTTTTTCTTTAAAAAAACAATTTGTTTTTTTTACTGTTATTGACTTATACTGATTTGATATGACTAATACTGATCTGGCAACACATAAAAGGATTAATTCAAGAATGAATGCATTATTTTAACAGTAATATTCACTGTTATTGTAAGAAAAAACCTTCACAAATGACAACATTTTCCCTGAACATCTAATTATCTTTAACAAGATTCTCGAATGAATCTATTACATCTGTGGGCTCAGCTGAATACGTTTTCCACACTTCTAATGAATATAAATCACAAATCTATCTGGAACATAAAGACCTAATCAAAGCTGGTGTCAAAATACAAAACAGCTCGTGATGACCGTAACGCCGTGTTTATGCAAGCCAAGTTTAGATTTTAATATTTTAAGTTACAGGGCAATATTTATTTTCATCTGTCATAAAGGAATTGGGGATGTGGTTTACCTTGATGTGTTTTGATTTATTCTGCAGGCCCTCAGGTTATACCCGTGAATTAGAGCACATCAATAAGGAAAGACCATCTCCCCTATCCCAAAAGTGATAATTACCAACATCACTATTGATCTGACTATTGATGCATTGCTAATTGTTTCTTGCAGTTTATTTATTTAATTCCATCTCTTACCACGTGAATGTGTTGACCTTGTGCAGCAGGAAATATAAGGGATGTTGAGTAGAGAAAGAAACCCCACACGTTAAGATTCGACTTAAAACCTTAAAAGAGCAAGGACTTTTCCCTTTTTCCCCCCATCCTAAGGAGAGAAGTTGGATCTCACGAGGCTGACGAGCACAAGCTGAATGGCAATTTGAGTTGAGCATCAGAGGATATGTTAGTTTCACTCCAGCGCAGCCTTGATGATCTTCCAGAAAGCCTCCGTGGACATTACCGATGGTTCAAGATGGCATCATATTGATCAACTACAACACCGCATTATCAGAGATATAGAATAATGATGAAGATTATTCCTCATTAAGGCAGTATTGGATTTAACGCATCAAAAATGTATTCATAGCTCCTAAATTAGTTTCTCTACACATTGGCTGTAACAGAAACTCAAGGTCTGGCTTCATGTGTATGTAATTATAGCTGGGATAAATAATAAAACAGGAGAATAGTTTTAGAATTTAATCTTTGTTTTTGTGGCCAAAATCCATCACGTAAGTTTAAAGACTATATAAACACGTTTAGTCTACACATTTACATGAAAAACTTATTTTCTATCGATTATTTTCACTGAAAAATGCCGACCATGTAATGAGACTCGATTAGTTATCAATGTTTTACATGTTTGCAAGGATATTTTAACCATCAGAAACTATGAGAAAACTTTTTTTGGACTGTGACATGGTAGTTGACCAGAATGTAGGAGTAGCCTATAAGATTTAATTTACTTTTAACATTTTAGCATAAAAGTTGGGGCGATTTTACTATAACACTATAAAATACTACATAACTGCAACACAATAGGTCAAGTCCACTGTGAGGAAAAACCACTAAAAAAACGTAATATGTATGAGAAAAATAACATTTAAGTTATGAATATAATTATAAAGAAAATATGCAAAACTCTTTTTGTATTGTTGCATTTTTCTTACATTTTTTTTCTTTATTATGTATCTGTAACAGTATATTGAGGATGAAAGTCATTAAATTGGTCTGCAATTATATCACAAGCTGTGGCATGTAATACAGAACAAACCCCTTGAAATCAAACGACTGACTTCCAGCAGGATTGTCTTTGCACGCAGGGATGAATGAACTGTCTGCATCCCGTGTCTCCAAAATATATTTGCGCTGTTACATGAAGGTAGGTGTTTGCAGCAGGGAGTTAGAGAGATAGCGCACACTGATGTGGGCAATCCACTTACTGTGTGTCAGACCACAGGTGATTTGGGCTGCATAGGATCCGCATCATAGCCAAACGCAACGTGTGCGCACATGTGGGTGAGCGGCTGTGTGTATGTGCAGTAGTGTGTACGTGGGGGTGGGGGGAGTTGTCATCCACGGAGACAGTTGGCCCTTGCCAAGACATCTGGTACCCGTCACACACTTTGCGGGTGCATGAGCTCTTCATTGGCGTGACCTGCCCAGTTGTGCCCACCCATCAGGTACCTGTTTAGACCTTTAGTCAGAGCTGTAACAGAACATCAGCTAGGGCCATGTAGGTGTGTAATGCAAGGAGTGTGTTAGGCTTGTGTCCCAGCATGATGCTAGGAAGTCCTTGAAGAGGAGTCTCTTCAATCGTCACACATTGAGGGTTTTTGGATTTTGTCCAAGAGTGAGGTGATTATCTAAGTAGATACGACATCACTGGCCTGAGGATCAGCCTGCCTGACTGCTGACCTCGGTATCTCCATGCGTAACCTGTCTGAGTCTCATCTAATGAACTATTGTTTTGACACAATGGAAGGTGATGGCTTTTGCTGCCATATGAACACATACACACATGCACATATTTACAATGGATGTCAGTAGGTGATGATTTGAAGATAATTACAGTGTATTTATTTTCTCCTGCTCTTCCCTCTTTCTCTCCCTTCGACTCCCGCCCCTCCAGATTGTGAAGCCAAGCCTCTAGCAGTGTAGTGCTGAAGGTGTGTTTGTGCTGTTATGCCCTCTGGCTTGGCTGCCAGCTTACTCCCACTGATCTGAGCCAGAAGGCAGACTGCCGAGGAATACCGATCACCTTGCCCAGACCGAATCCTTTGAGCTCTCTCTGGCATCTTTCCCCTTTCTGCCAGTTTCCTCCTCTGCTCCTCTCTCCCCCCTTCTGAAGTTGACAACAAAGACATCCTCGGGGTCCTCCTTGATGTGAGACCCACTCTTGATCTTTTTTCCCTATGTTTTTGTACCTTATAGTTGCACTACTTTCATATTCTGCTAGCACAATATTTACACACTAGAGGACAAAGAAACAGGGGTCTTTTCATGTAGGAACCCCTGCCAACATGTTAATCACCCAAAGACCTGAAGTGGTCATGTTGGCCCGGCAGAGGCAGGACGGACATTAGCGAGACACTTCTCACATTGCTTTGTATTTGACCAAATCCTTAAGATTATCCATCTATCTGTCTATGCTTCACTTCGTACACCTGTCAGTACAACAACTAGTGCACCGTCATCTGAGCCATCCTATCCAAAAGGACTCATCACTCCTCTTCGCATCATTCTGCTGCTTCTTTCCTTACCCCACCCCACTCCGCCCGTCAAGCCCCCAACACCCCACCACCAACCCCCTACTTCCATGAAGAGAAATCTCTGAAGAGCTAATTAGTGGTGGAATGGAGTCCAGGAGCAGCCAACAGAGCTGAAGAACGGAGACTGGCGCTCGTGGTAGTTTTATCGGTCAGGGCCTGACAGAGGGGTGACAATGAGTGGAGGCAAACCACCAGCTCACGACTGACAGAGACAATAAAGTGAGCCTCTGAGACAGAGGCAAAGAGAGTGACAGATAGGCAGGTGATGTGAATGCTTGCTTCTTCTAGGGGCTTTTCCTGTGACCTATGCAAGCTGCATAGCCACAGCCACCATCCCATCTCATATTGATAGAGAGACGGGATAGAAAGTTGAGATATCTTGGACCCATTACAATTTCAAAACATGTGCTTGATCTCAAATAATAACATGCCACCATTAGTGCTACATTAATACATGTGTTCTTTAAACTACACTTCACGTATTTAAAACCCTTTATATCCGATCCCATTAATGTATCCGGTGGATGAGGATGAAAATTTTATACAAAACATTAGTAAAAACATATCCTTTTTTTTTTTTTTAAACATGCATTAGTTTCACACTTAAACCACTTAAATCAGCTCATGGCAACAATAACCAGAAAGTATTAGTACTCAGAATAAAAACATTGTTTAATTATAAAAACAAATTGTGGTCTGGTCATGTGAGCAACTAAAAGTTATTCTGTAAATTCTTATTTAAGGTTTTTTTTTTTTTTTTTTTAAACTGTGTATTTTTAACTGAATTAGCTTGGGTGTAATGTATCAGAGTACATGGGGTATTTTACATATTGAAGAAATTATTATTGTAGATATACTCTTCATTGTTTATGTGTGTATTTGTTATCATAACTGTATGTAAATGCATTACAGATAAAATTAGAAAAAATGCTACTAATAGCAAAGCTGTTAGAGCCCTAGCATCAGGTCTTGTGCGAAATGGATGGATGGTAAAATAAGGGGGTTCATTCTTACAGAAGAAACAAACAGAACTACTGCCGATATGAAATCAATGCCTTACTTTAGATCACTGCCTTGAAGAAGTTAATGCTGGTCCTGATGATTTAATAATGCCACAACTTGTGGAAAGCTGTAAGGCTCCAGGAGTTTCTTTTGACTTTTGAAAATTTGGAAAACCTTTTGAAAACTGCTTTTACCTGTGCCAGTAAATATGCTCTGGGCTGCGAGCTGAAGATAACTGGGTACTGAGAAAAAATAATTGTGTTAGCTGAACTTACCTAGAATTTACATCAGTGGCTAGTAGGCATTTTTTGTCCACATGTTGTAGGGATCAGGTTACTTGAGTAGCCTACATTAGTTTCTCAAGGACCGAATGTTAAATTTATGATTTTAATACATTTTGAGAGAACATTTAAAAATAAAGGGGAAAAAAGTCAGTTTTAAAAACTTTGTATCAAATTAAAAAATGGTTGTAAAAAAGTAATGAAACACTATTGGTCTCACGGTTAATAATCAGTCAAGACAATTGAAGTGTTAAGCTGGGCCAAAATCCAATCTGGTTCTTCCACCCTCCCTCCCGCTCCGTGATGAGTATGAATCTGTGTTAAGTCACGATTGTGGTGGGTATCCTAATTAAGAGTTAATGGAGAAATTATTATATATTAAGCTATATTAAGATCACATCCCTCACCTGTTTTCATGGCACAGACAAAAACTTTCTCCCCCTAAAATGATCCCACTGTCTTCATCAATTCTCTCTTTTTTTTTAATCATTTACTATTACCATTTATATCAAGGACCTCTATTCTGGCCATAAAACTGGTGCTGTGCTTGCCCGGAGTGGTTATCAAGCCCTCATCAATGTAGACTTGTGTGTTGAAGGCCTTTATAAAACTATATATACTAATGTTAGCTTTGCGCTAACAAACTTACATTACTCATTACTCACAGGATTCTAATGGACCACATCCCACTGTCAACATCTTTTAACTTATCTAACAGAAATATAGATTTTAATAACCAGCACTGGGTGTTTTAATCACATTACAGTGCTCTGTAATGGAGTAATTATCTTACAGTATTACAGTAATGCATTACTGCAATGTAATAATTCAATAATCATATTACAGTTGCATTTATGCCTTTACTTACATTGCAAAGGGCCGACATTTATCTGTGTGATGGGCAGACAGAAGGAATTTTTTCTGATCAAATGTGTCTTTTTTCTGTACACTTGCATTTCAGTCAGACAATTTTGGTTTGTGTGGAAAGGGGGGTTAAAAATTGTTGAGTGATCTACAGCTTTTGTGGAGTGGAAATATGGACATGGCTTTTATTTTCATGGCGCAAGAAAGACAACAATGTGATGGTAAAGCACAAATGCCAGAAATGACTGCTGATAACACAACACTGACTGTGCAAACAAATACAATGCAAAGCCAACAAGCTAACATAAAGGTCTGATCTTCAACAGGTAACAGAACCAGAGATGAGGAGCTACACTTGTGGCTTTGTAGCCTCAGTTTTTGCTCATCTTTGTTTCTTTGAATGAATGGCAATCACTGTGAAGTGCTCTTTGGGCTGTCTTTGTGTTTCTTTCTTCTTTCTCACTCTCTTTTTTTAAAGTGTGCTGTCAGCTTTGTGTTTGCACTTAGGAGGAGCAAACTAGTTTTTTGCGTGGGTCTGTAGCCAAAGGCTCCTATTGTTAACTGGAAGTTATATGATAATGGATCCCAGGCCACGTTATGGAGTAAAGATAAGTGTAGTGTAACAAATAGTAGTATGTAACACAAATTTTTTGCAGCATCACAGGCATACTAAATGTTATGATCCTACATTTTCTCCATCTTCTTGCTTTTAGCACTTCACATCCTTTGGCCACATTCTGCCATTTTCTCATTAAATGCTCACCTTTTTTTTTTTAATTTGCAAAAAACACAAACATAATTCTGGGTTCCTTCCTGTTGGAAGTTCATCCCAGCGCAAAGATTTTAGACGTCATGAATGTATTTGCTAGAAGACAGAAGTAACAAGCAGAACCTTCAAGTTAAGTTTAAGCATTTGAGAAACCACTGTTCAAACAGCCATTTTATGTAAGAACACAATGTAGCAGGAAATATTGCAGAAAAGGGTCCCGGTGGCTCTTAGCTATTGCATGCAAGGTTAATAATGCTCTTAAAAATAACCATATTGTGCATGTTGTACAATATTATTTACATATCTTTTTTTTGGCCTATAGTAGTTATAAAAAGGGAAGACTTTGCAGCTTTCTGTGGCGATAACGCTTGACTCTGCACTGCCTTCTGCTCAGCTGTGATGCATATGGATGTTACTAATTAAAACTATGGTGTTAGGAAGTTGTGCTTGACAGACTTTGTGATGTCACGGTTTCTAAATTACACTTATTCTGTAAAAAGTTCTCAAAAAGAAAGAGCTTTAATATTGATACATAATAGAAAATGTGCAGTGTATACCTGTACCAAAATTATTTATTCACACCAAGGTTGTGTGCATGCATCATAGGTGGCCATGATAAGCTCCTGTCAAATCTGATTTTAAATTGAAATGTCAAATGCTGTTGCTGTATCGCTTGGCAAGTGAAGCCAAGTGTAGGCACCAAGGCTGGAGGCAGCGGAACTGGTTAAAAGGCAGTTTTATTCAAAAGCTGACACAGAAAGCAGGGGAATGAACTGGGCTGGGAAAAGAGGCTGGAAAAGAGCTAAGCTGGTAGTAGGAACATTAGAGCTATGGCTTGGACTGATGGCTCGGAGCCTGGGGCTGTGGCTGGGCTGGAAGCTGAGCTGAGCAGGGCAGAGGAAAATGCTGAGAGGAGTCAGGCGGAAGGGATTCAGGGAGCTGGAGCTGAGCTGAGCCAATGAGGGGATTAGACAAGGCGGGAGGTCTGGTAACAGGGATTGCTCATAAGAAAAACTACACAGGAAAACAAAGGCATGTCCTCTGTACATTGCTCAGGATCAGCTGTGCAGTCACAGTTCTTCAAAACCCCAAGGAGGTGCTTGCTCAGAGAGGGATACAGAGTGGCATCAGCATCCCGAATAAGATTGCCTTGTTTATATTGAACAAACCCTCTTTCTTAAAAGGTTTGGCTTTACTAATATGATGATGTTCTGCTTCTGGCTTCCTGTCTCCACTTCTGTGATCCACCTTTACCAGTGAAAAAGGTGCTGGTATTGAATCTATTTCCAACATACTGACACAGGCACGGCACCAATAAAATTGGAGGGGCCAATTACCGACATCGGTGGCGAGTAGAAGAAATGAATAGATGACTTTTCAGATGCGAACTGTAACTTCTGTGCATCATTCATTTCAGACCACTAAAATTCAAAACCTGATCATCAAAACCTTTCATGTTAAGCAACAAAGGGTTTTGATTAGCAAATAAAAGCAGTTTCAAAAGCCACAGGTACATAAATGACACAGCACTGGTTTTTGGAAAGGCACGATGCAACGCCATGTGGAAAAATAGACAAGAGACAAGAAAGGAGGCACGAGTGGATATAATATGGTTATATAGTAACCACTCAGCTCCTATTACAAGCCCTTTAGAAGGAAATATGGGGCAATTCTGTGCATTTTCTTCATTTACATCATCATTTTCTTGCAACATAGTATATACTGTAGGTTATACAGCAGCACTGTAAAATAAATCACAACAAAACTTCATGTACATCATCCCAGAGTATGCCAAAAGGTTTAAAACTGCCATGAAATGAGACACAGTAACTACGGTATAATAGTTGCCAGGAAATCCCTAATGTTGTTGTATTGTCTATTAGTCTTCCACTCATGTTATTATTCCATGTAATGTAGATATTTTGATTTAACACATAAGTGATTAATTTACCAAAAACAGTAATGAGCCATTGTTCTTTACCCACAGAGAGCATAATTTCTGCATTTGTATATGACAGGTGATATCAATGCACTCAATAGTGATATCAGTGCAGGATTTCATAGATGTGCTGCACAGCTAATTCGGCTTACTAAGAGGACATTAGTTTCTATCTAATGAGGCATTAGTTTAATCAGATTGAGGATCAGGAACCTGCACTCGTATCCAGAGAGAAATAGATTACTCCTGCCATCTTTACTTACTACCTACACCTCACCAGCATGGCCTTACTAAAATGTTGGAGTAGTAAAATTTTACTTGTGACTTTGGAAAGTCAGCTGTTTCAGTCCCCACCAATCAGTGCTACCAAGCAGTGACTTCAGCTTCTATTCTTGTTGCTCCAAACATAACTGATATTTTTCCACTACTTTTCTTGCTTCAGTGGAGTGAGAGCATCAGCAGACGTTAAATCCACATAATAAAGCTGTATTATGATGTAGTTATGTGCACCCACATGGTTGGGGACTCTAAAAAAAGGTGGATGCCCAGTCATGCATTGACTTTTTTTTTCTTTTTCTTTTTTTGCTGTCAGAGAATGATTGCAACTAGTTTCTGTGACCAACTTGTCTCCGAACAATCGTGGTCTGATGTGGATTGACTGCAGTAACAGCTGTTTAATTTATAAATGCAGACACATTGCAATCAATCAGAGTTTCTCTGTAACTACGTTCCTATTTGTTGAGAAATTTCTGCAGTTCTGGACTCTAAAAGTAAATCTGAATTTCTACTTCATTTGAGTTTCTGTTTTGTAATTTTCACTGATTCGATACGGCTAATTTATATTATCACAAACAAACTGCATGTAACTGCCTACCTGACACCTTCAAATGCAAACTAACAGCAGACTGAGTGTATACTGACTCTGTCTAATTGCTGTTTTGAAAACAGCAACTAACCGTGAGTAGTCACGGACACGTTTGAGACAACCATTTTAAAGGCAGCAAGACTGGAAGTTCAGAGTTACAGAGACTTCCAGTGTTTAATTAAGTTGTTTTTTCCCACCAGTATACTACAAACATTAAGATTATAATGAAACTGTTAAGTTAGTAGACTAACATTTCCATGGTGCTGGATCTTCAACCTAGTTTTTTGAGTTTTTGCATTTAAGAGATGAATGCAAATTATGTTCTAGTTCTGTCTTATTTAGTCTTGAAGGTAGTTTTTGCTAGTCCCTCTGAGTTTTGTTTCTAGTTCCTTGTTCCTTTCGTGTATCTTAGTCTCATCTCCGTGTTTGTCTCCCCAGCCATGTCCCCACGTCTGTCTGGTCTCGCCATGTCCTGTCTGTCAAGTTGGCGTGTCACAGTCCTGGTCTCAGTTTTCCCATTTCCTATTTTACTTTGATAGTCCCATGTGTTATGTGTGGTATGTTAAGTTTTGCTTTCCCTGTTTTTTTAGTTAGAGTCTCTTCAGATTTGCTCCCAGGAGTACCCACTTTGCCCTAATCCCCCTTGTATATATTCTGTGGGTCTCCCTCTGTTCTTTGTTGTGTCTTCCCTTGTGTTGTGTTAGTCTGTTTTACCTCCAGTTAATTTGTTCCTGCCCTGTTTTGTGATTTTATAATAATTGTATTATTAATAAAGCTCTGGTTTTGAGCTTAATTCCATCTGCAGAAGGTCAGGCAGGGAGTGTGGCTCCACACTCTGCTTGCCAGATGACCATCACATCACAAATATATATTTTATATTAGCCTGCTGTTTTGGTAAATAATTTTTACATGTATAAAACCACCTGTAAGATGTATGTGAGCCATAAAGCAGAAGAAGAAGAAAAGTGTTTAAATCAGCAGCGTTTCTTGCACGTTTAACCGTTCATATCTTTTGTCTGCTGCCCTCAGCTAAGAAAATCAAGTTTATCGGAAGTTTATATAAAGTCAGATAAAACCTCAGTCATCACACCATGATGTGTATCTACACAAGCCAACAATTTTTGCTCTTGTATAAAAAGTGCATCATATATACTGTATTCATCGTAACTTTATCATGTCAGTGTCTTCAAAGACAGAAGCAATGACAAGAATCAGCAGGCAGAATATGAGTGAGGAACACACACAAGGATTTTTCCCTGGCAGGTATCAAGAATGGTTTAAGAGGGAGAAAGTATCTAACACAGGAACAAAAGATTCTAACAATGTTTGCTTCACTATACCTTTGCTAACACGGCCTCAGTAAGGTCAGAGAGTTGGCATTACGCTTTTATGATGATCATTTATTTATTTTGTGAAGTAAATCCAATCAGAATGCCTGGAAGCTACCCAGATAGCAAACAGGGATAATTAGCATCACTGGGAGAGGTGGCGTCTCCTTGTACTCTGGCCTCTGCTTGCTTTTATCTGTAGAAGAAGTGAGGTGGTGAAGAACTAAATATTAATGGAGCTGCCCATAGTCAGTGAAGCTCACACACACTGTCTAGCTTTAAGGGCTGTATTTCAATGCTGAACTATCTCCTCACATACGCTAAGAATGACAAACATAATTTCATTGACTTTTTAAAAAACTTTTTTCTCTTTTTGCAAGTGAGCGCTTTAATTGAAATTAGTGGAGACTGCACTTTACCTAATTTTTTATAGCTATAGTCATGGACAGCTAGAATTAGAGGAGGGAAATTAGATGCATCAGTGTCATAATACAGATTAATGTGAAACTTGCAGATGGATGATTTGAGGTTCCGAGGAGGTTAGTTGAATGAGTGTGTCTGAGATGCAACGTGTGGGAAAATGAGGTTCCAACCTTATATTTCCAGTGACCCGGTGAGCAGGAGGCCAGGCAGGTGCCAAGAGGTGTGTAATTGAGTTTTGAAAAGAGTTTGCAAGATGACTTGGTGAGTCGTCACAAGAGTGACCAGAATCCAGGTAATTACATGGCAGATGAGTAGATTCTGAGCATTGGTGAGGAAAAACCAAGATGTGAAGAGTGGAAGACAGAGCTGGTCTTAAATGCTGAGAACAAGAAACTGTTGGGGATGCTTCAATGACGTGGGAGTGGGCCATTCACTCAGCCCAAATCTTCACCGGCTCAGTCTCCACCTGCCCTCCTGCCAAGATGCAGCCCAGGAAGGTGACTGACAGGAAGTAAAATTCACATTTCTCTGCCTTGACTTCCAAACGGTTTTCCAGGGAGGCGTTGCAGCATGCTGCAGACATGGACTCTGTGTTCTTCTAGAAACTAGAAAATCAGAATGTCATCTAAATATATGAAAAGAAAATGTTCACATTGTCCCTAAACATATTGTTCTCTGGGGCCTGGAAAACTGCAGGGGCCAAAGGGCATTACTAAAAATTTGAAATGTCCCAGGGTTGTTTTGAATGCAGTTTTCCATTTAGCCCCCTATCTGATGCGAAAAATATGGTAAGCCTTTCGAAGGTTGAGGCAGAGCTAGTCTTAAATGCTGCTCTGCTGATTGCCATAGATTAATCGCAGGTGGCAGGAGAAGGTGAGGAACCAGGACTCTGCCCTTGTAGGCGGACACAGGAAAACACAGGGAAAAACACCAGATACTCACTCGGATCATTACAGGTTGGCTCCATTTCTCTCCACGGCTATTTCTTTCTCAGGTTGATGGCAGTGTTACATGTTCTCCCAAACATTGCGTTCTTACAGTTATTCATGGTAGTCTGTTTGTGCCAGCATTACCTAAATTATTATTTTGTATTAAACCACACAAAAGGTTTAGAAGTTAATAAGTACTTAGAGTGTCAATGAAAATTAATGAAATAAAAGGGATCAAGCAGGGGTCTAGGATTTCTTAAAAATGTAGTGTGATACATGTGATACATGCAAAATTGCAAAAATAAAAAGGGGTGGGGGTGGAATCACACTAATGATGTAGAGGTCTCAAAAACTCATGTATCAAATATGATACACTTGGTTTTATGTGGTTAAATGTATTTTTATGTATTTAATGTAGGATTTTTTGGTAAAATGTCTGTGTCCTCTGTTTGTTTCTATGTGTACATGATGCATTTTCATACTAGACTGTTAGTGTAAGATTAGAAGTGGTAGGGAGCTGGTAAATGTTGTATTCAGTGTACCTGAAACATGTTGGCACTGCAGCATTAAAAGCACCCACCACCACCACCACCGACTCCTTTCTTATTGTCCTGCAGTATTCTCTTGGATGCTTATCATAATGGTTGTCCAGCCCTGAAGGTATTTCTCAAGGCACCCAGAGCAGCAATATTGATCAGTGCCTCCTGTGTACCAGAGGTCAGGTTGAATTGGTGAAGTCTGTTTACCTCTGTTTGGATTATTACTTCTTGTAACTAAATGACCAAAATGAAAAAGGACAGCAGATGCAAGAGGGTGAACTGGGGAACCTCCAAACAGTAATTGATTAGAACAACTACCAAGTGAAATTCAGTCTTCTACTGTGCCTACTAGGGAATTGTATTGTCCTGTTTTGTGCCTATCTTTTGCTCAAGACATTCAGTGTATACCTTGGGGTGTGCTGAATTATTAATACTGCCCTAATGACAACTGTATTCCCAGATATAAGAATGACCTTAAGAACATTGATTTTCTTTTTTATGTTGCAAAGCACTTTGAACTATAAATCTATTTACATTTGACTCAAAGACTGATCTAGAGACAAAGTGTACTTTTGAGTGGTATTACAAGATGAACGTTTAGCAACTAAAGAGTCAGAGATACAATATTGAGTAGTTGTAATTTATTACCCATGTAATTGGTCTTTTATTGTAAAAAAAAAACAAAAAAAACAAGTACAGAAATAATAGTGAATGAAAAGGTATTGTAAAGTAGGAAAAGCTATTTCCTAAACTATAATCCCCATTGAAAATGTGACGTGACACCTGTTACAAAATCAGTCTAAAAAGTTGAATTAATGCTGAAACATTTACAGTAACTAATATGCATAATACCTCAAAAATAAAGCAATGGAAAGAATTTAATACAAACTCGCTACACATGAACTACAAATCCCAGGGTGCAGTTCTTCATCATTTAATCATGTATAAAAATCTCAATCAAGCAGAAACCTCCAGCGCTGTAAAAGTCAGTGGGGAATTGTCAAATATTGTAGTTCCTTTAGTGTCCACTGGCCAATACCCACACACTCCTGTATTAAAAATATCCAGGTTTCCGGCATTAGAAGGTATGTTTGAAATGTTCTACATATTCTTATTCACAAAGAGTCACCTCTTTGGTGTAAATGTTCGATGTTGCCTTCCTAATGCAACTTCAAAGAGATTTGAAGTTTCCCTGGGATCAAACCAGGGGATCTTTTGTTTGTTAGGTAAATATATAGGCCAGTACAGTATGGAGCCACTAACTTAAGATATGATAGATATGAATAACACAGTAGATATATGAGATCAGCCGTTAATAGCTATCTATCAAAATAAGATAAGATAAGATAAGATAGAACTTTATTAATCCCTCGGGTGGGTTCCTCTGGGAAATTCGATTTCCAAAAAAGCACAGCACCGACAGAAGTTACAGAGTTATATACACACACACATATATATAAATACAGAGACAATATAAATAAAATATACGAAGGGGATAAATAGAATAAATAGGAATAAAAATAAAAATACAAGTGAATTGCACATTTCAAGTATTGAGTCTATTGCACCGTTGACTATTTACAAAAGTATTGCACAAAAGGTATTGCACAGTGAGGTGAAGAGGCACTACAGCTTAGTTGTTCCCTCCTTTGATTTATGTTACCACTATAAATCAGTTTTTACATGCGTCTTTCTAGGTTCCAGCTGAGAGTGAATATTTTGCTGTCAGTTTAGACT
Source organism: Astatotilapia calliptera (assembly GCF_964374335.1). NCBI lineage: Eukaryota > Metazoa > Chordata > Actinopteri > Cichliformes > Cichlidae > Astatotilapia > Astatotilapia calliptera. The sequence goes on along the minus strand of NC_137427.1, from coordinate 26,661,756 downwards.
AGTTTAGAATCACCAGTTAACACCAGTTAACAAGCAGATCATTTGAATCTTTAAGAGAAAACACAAACTCCACAGAAAGGCTCCAGGTGATCAAAAAGTTTGTCCCAATCTCATCCCAAATACCACATGTTCTTTCTTACTACAGGGGCAGGTATGCTAGCTCTTTCTCATGAAACACTTCTAACTCCCTAGTTCTTTTGAAATAAAACTTGAAACCTACCAAATAAGGAAAATATAAAATATCTTTGAAGTTAAGGGAAACCTGCTGTAAGGTTTAACTTGCAAGCAAGAAGTCATTTTTCTGATCCCAAAGTTGTGCATGCAGTGGAAACAACATGGAGATGTGCCAACCGCAGACAAGAGAAAGTGATGTTCCCTAAATTCATGTGACTATGAGGCCGAGATAAACGTTTTGTCAACTTCCACGTGAGAGATTAGACTGCTAATGAGAGTGAAGAATACCTGTGATTGACATATGACCTGGTAATGAATACATTAGAGGGTGACCAAGGCAACCAGAGACTATGAATGTCCACAAGCAAATTGCTTAAGGCTATGTCCATCTTTTAAATACAGTTTATATCCTTGCATGTAAAGCCAACTTCTCTTGCTTATTTACCTGATTTTCTAATAAGACAGTCTTTGTTGTTTATTATACTTTGGCTGCTGCGGCTACATAACACACACATGACGTCTGTGCGAGGTTAGGAGGAAGTTACAGGGAGAGGGCCATCGCTTTTGCGGCCTTTAAGTGGAGGTGACAGCATTAGATGTGGTGACCTTGTGGGGGGAACTAGTGACTTGCTTCCTTGTGACTGAAGGAACATATCTGGAGGCACCCTGCAAGGCTTTTTGCTTTACGAGGGCCTGTCAACAAGGGAACGTGCATGGCAGCGGCAAGAGTGGCTTTTTAAAAAAATTTTCACATCGACAAACTCCAACTGCACCACCAGAACTCGCTGTGACTGGCTAGGCTTTGATGGGCATGCGGTTTGTAAAGGAAGTGTAGATTGATAAGATAAAACATATTTCATCCTGAAAGTGTACAGTATATTGATTTTGGAAAGCTCTATGACATAAAAGTAACATAAGGTGCCTTAAAAGAAATATGAAAGCTTGCAGATGAGGAGGTGTATTAAGTTTGAGGCTTTTTCATTCATCCTTGGATCAGTGATTATTTGCAAAATTATACACAGTCGATACTTCAAAAATGACTTCAAATTCATAAAATGCTAAATATATACAGGCTGGTAAAAGCATGCAGAGGACTGTCAAGGTTTTTTAAAGGTTTACTTAGGAAGAGTAATAGATGAGATATGTCAGTTTCACTGTTTATAAGCCCTCTTTGTCCCCAGAGGGCTGCCGTAGCCTCTGGCCATTCTCCCCTTACCTTAGGCATCATCTGGAAAAAAAACCTGATGCTTCTAGTCATTCTGCATCCCTGCATCTGTCTGAAAATAATTGGTCAGGAACCTTCTCTCCAAAAAGAGTCCATGAAAGAGTAATATCTTGTAGCCAAAACACACATGTCTGACAGATCATATTTGAAACAAAAAAAAAAATATAGACCTACACTATGCACGGTTCAAACCCTGTGCCCAGTTTAAAAAGTTTCCTGGACTTTAGCAACATCACGCAGGTGGAAAATGTAATTTAACACCCCGAGGTTTAAAACGAGCAGACATCTCCAAGAGTTTTTCTTGGTGTGTGTGTGTTTACTTTAAATAAGTAAATTTATGTTATGTAATTTAAAAAACACACCCTAAAGGATGAAAATAATCAACATTATACCAATTTGTATTGTTTTTTTTAGTGAAATATGGATGTTTTTTTAAGTGACGTAAAAAAAAAGGGAAATCTTGCAGTTGTTGGTGATTTTGCTAAAATAACTGTTAATTAAGTAGCTCTCAGTTGAGTCTGATGTAACACAATTTCTTCCCTTTTGTGGTATTTTATCCTTATCTCAGATTTTTTTTTTAAATCAAAAATAAAGTAGGGGAGACCGGGGATAGTTGTAACATTTTTGACATTTCTGTCTGTAAATTGGAGCTCTTTTAAGGTAGTGGATTCAAAATGTAATGCAAAGTATTTACATGTCTCTGCTATTAAATAGTGCAGCTATTTTCTCTGCAGCACAATTACCCATTGCATGGTATGGCCTCAAACACAAAGAGTGAAATGTTACAATTAACCCCATAGTCTGGGTTAGTTGTAACATATCCCGGGGTGAAATGTAACACAATGAAATAAGGGTACTAACAAAATATTAACATGTAATCTTTGTTTATTCAACACATGAATGCACTTATAGCCATTTATGCAACTATGTGTGTGTGTGACAGAATACAGAAATCTAGCTTTTGAACATATTCCAACTCCCCAAAAAAGACAAATTATGGAATTTTCTGCAGCTGAATATTTCATTAATTTTGGTTGGTCTTCCTTGAGTTTGGCCTCATTGGCTCAGTGGGCATTATAACCTACAACTCTTGCACCAATTTTGAACATAACAATGAAGCTGAAAAAAATGTAGTTGTTCACCAGCATCGCAATTCCATTACTTTTTATCCTGGCTTACCTTGGTGTGGTTTGCAAAGTGCTTCAGAAAGATGAGGAAATCTGTTTCTTGCACCCATCGTGATTTATTTCCACTACCAGTACTTCCTACTGGTCCATCTCTGACACAGTGGTCTGCACAATGTATGTGTGGGAACACAAACAGTGGAGGAATTGTGTTGCCAATGGCATTAACCACATATACAAATGTGACCAGTGAACCTCTCTCTGCTGATGTCGTTGCCCCAACTTGTTTAATATAAATTAAAGTAATAGTGTGGTAAAGTTGTAACATCTGCATTATTGTTACAACTAACCCAGACTTTTTCTGTTACAACTGACCCAGACTCCTATAGCCATGAACTAGCTAACATTACAGCCAACGGCTAAAACATTAGAACTAAAGACCTACACAGAATATATCCCCATAGACAAACAAATAACATAATTTAAGTTTGATGAGTTTAACTGCAAAGCAGATAATGCTATTACAAATTGAAATAAAGTAGAAAAACTTACTTTTTGGCATACAAATTACTTTTTTTCATGTTAAATTGTCTGTGTTTGACAAAATGTGCTGATTTTTCACATGTGATAGCAGAACTGAGTTGGGCATGCACAGGATGAGTCACATCATTTGAAACTTTGCCCTGATTGGAGAAATTGGAAGTGTTACAACTGACCCACGTTACAACTATCCCCGGTCTCCCCTAATGTAACTCTGGATCCAAAAAGCAAAGGAAGTTAAGTTGCAAAAAGCTAACTCAATGAAAATACTCAGCGAATAATGTAAAAGCTAAACAAATACTTTGGTTGATGAACTTTGTTGCTTTTTATTTCTCTGTGTTAGAGGGTTGTTGAGGTTGTTTGGTTAAAACTCTGGCCCAGATAACTGCTTGTCTCACATGGCAATATTTTTCTCCAGCGCTGTTTTTGACCATCGTTCCTGTGAACAACAATAGATATTTCATATTCAGTCGCATCCTTATATTCGTGGGAATATATGCACAAAAGGAATACTGTTTACACTGTATATTTTATATCTATCTATCTATCTATCTATCTATCTATCTATCTATCTATCTATCTATCTATCTATCTATCTATCTATCTATCTATCTATCTATCTATCTATCTATCTATCTATCTATCTATCTATCTATCTATCTAAAATAAAAGATACATATTTACCTACTTCCAGTCCAATTTTGGATGGGATATCAATGTATTTGGCGGATTAGGCCTGAATTTTCACTGCGTAGCCAACTCCTAATAATGTGGCATATCTACATTTGCCATTCTTTTTGGCCATGTCTAATCTGGCAGAAGAAAGGCTCCTGTGCTCAAGTACTGGAGGGAAAACAATACCATTGGGCTTTGCTCTACCTGTAAGCTCACAGATGAGACAGAGACAGAGAAAATTACGGGGGAAAAATCATTATTCTCTGAATGAGATGTCTTGGGTTTGATCAGGCTGTGAATCAAAGCCCATCTCTTAGACTACTTAAACATTCACTTTTAAAATTCCAACCTGATTGTACTTTTATGGAAATTTCTTGCCATCAGTGTCGGCATTCTCTCCTGTCTCCAGGTCCTCTTGTATCCCTGTAGATATCTGACTCTGCCCTTCATTAGAATTCTCTTGGTAAGAAAGCAGGAGAAATGAGCCGGAGATGTAAATTCAGTAGAAAAGAGAAAGGTTTAGATCTTTCCCTTTTTTGTCCAGGGAATTTAAAAAAAAGAAAAGAAAAATCATGGATATACCGCATGATCGACTGACATGAGGGCAGAAGACTCGAGAATTTCATTAGGAATATGTTACAATGCATCAGAATCTCTGTCATCATCATGAAAGAGATTATACCTCAGTACTGTAGTTCTTGTTTTTAGTGCAACTCTGAAACAATGGAACAATAAGTAGTGGTTACAAATTAAAGACATCAAAGCCAACACAAAGCAATAATTACATAGGAGGCTTCTTACGTAACATTCAGAGGGGGAATAACATATTTTTCTTTTTTATTCTTTCATACTAAAAAATCTAAACATCTGCATAATTTTGCATTTGTGTGTATTGTGTGTTTTTGTGTTGCAGAATATTGATTTGTTCAGAAAACATGTCCCAAACTAAATGTTTCTGGCTCATCTCATGTAGCTGGTGTCTATAATGATCACCGGACAAATGTCAAAAAATACACCTTTTTAAGTTTTCATTATAATTCATAATATTGACAATTTAATTGTGGTTCAATGGCCATGCAGACTGCAGATTAACTAGATAGATCTAGTTAATGACCACTAATTCTTTCCTTTAACTAGCTTTGTCTGTGTAAAGTGCATCTGGCATCTGATATAACTTGTATTTATTGTGCCACTGTGTGAGTTTGTCAGTAAGTTTTAGAAATTTAGAAAAGAGGCTTTTGAAAAATAACCTTGTTATTATTTCAGGTTTCTTTCTATTAGTTTCCTGCTTTAGTTTCCTTGGATGGTTCACACAACAATTTTAGTATCTATATATATATATATATATATATATATATATATATATATATATATATATATATATATATATATATATAGATATATATATATAGATATATATATATAGATATATATATATATATATAAATTGTTGTGTGAAGACGGTAAGCACAAAGCCCCTCCCATTCTCTATGCTGTGTGATATGTGTAGAAAATATGATACCAGGAGCAACCCTGGCCACAGTCACATCTCCATTCTGGTGGTGAGATTATCAGAAAAGGCCTTTCAAGTGAAGATGTTATGTGATGACTGCCTGCCAGGGTGGACACAGGAATAATTGAAGGCTGTAATGATGTCTGATTGACAAGGGAAATGTCATCTAGTGCAGGAGTCACATGGCAGCCAACCAGTTCTTCTTCTTATTATGAAGAAGTGATGCACTGACTCCCAGATGCTAATCAGTCTCCCAGAGACCTCAGCGCTGTGTGTTTAGTACAGGTTTACAGCTCTTCTTAGCCCTCCACTTTTATTGGAAATGATCTTTCAGACACAAGGAAAAGGATGTTCTCTCGACAAATGTTAAAATGCAATGCAAAGTTTCAGGCATGAAAGGCAAAAACTGTAGGATTATTCCACAGCTACTCCAGAGAGGATGAAAAAGGAGGAAAGAATTAGAACAAAAACATCAAAGGGCCATAGAAAAAGGGGTAAAAATGGAGAAAAGTTATGAAATATTTAGCAGAAGGTCCCAACAGGTGGTCAAAAGTGCAGTGCAGGATTTTACATCACCATGAATATGATCATTGAACAAATTTTAAGTATGAAAATGTTCAGCTTCCAATTAAAAACAAAATGATTCATGTACGAAAAAAATGAAGCATAAAGTTAGAGTATTGTTAAATCTAGTTAGAAGTACAAAAACCATTATGTTGTTTTAAAATGATTATACTGGAAAATACCAGAAAAGTAAATAGAAGCTCAAGTCTGCACACTGAAATTCTGAAGTAATTTCACATCAAGGCTTCAAACTGCATCTCTTAAAGATATGAAAAACTGCTTGAAAAATACAGAACAGATCATTTAAAAACACTGAATTGACCCTTTGACTGTTCATTCACTTCTCTAAGAGAAACCATTCAGACATTGGCATTTGATTACACGCTGTCCTTTTGAATGCAGTATTAGCTGTTATTGTATTTGGGGAATAAAGTTGACAAAATCTAAACTGATTTGTCACAGAAATTGTTCACCACAATGGGACTCACTACAAATGCTGAAAAAAATGGGAAATAAACTGGAATGTGATTAATGTACCTTTTACACAAACACATGCAGCAGTTAGGTATGAAAACCTCTCAAAAGTCAAACAACATTATCATTATCATTATGATAAATAAACTGACAAGCATGTCGGTGTGACTGCAGTACCTTTGAACAAAGTACATGATGAGAAGAGCGAGTTTACACAGTATGAAAGTACCGCTACTCTTTACTGGCACCACATTATAGAAGTAATAATATAGCTTTTATTAAAATTTTAATACATTGTATTAATCGGAAATTAAGTATTCTGAATGATACATTGAAGTTTCTCAAATAAATCTTTCAAAGAGCCACCTTAAAGTTATTGTTACATCTTGACAGGTGTTTTATATTAACCGTTTCTATACACTGTGATTGCTTTTTAATGATCTATAGTACATATTCATTTTATTAAGACTAAATTGACATTCATTTCTGTAATAAAATAAATAACTAGCGATAATAACCAATGGTTGTTTTTTTTATGAAGGTTTTTTCTTACTGGTAAGTGAGTCTGTCCTCCTTCCAAACGCCTCTGGTATCTGAGAGATATTCCGGGTGTATCTTTAGTCTTGATTATGTGAGGCATGTGTTATGGTAGTACTGTAACAAGTCTCACTCCCAACTAGTTATATTTTAACATGCACCTTTTCCTAAAGCCATCTATGTAGTTTTGGATCATAAATCCAATCAAACATCCAGTGAAAGTAAAGGTTGAAAGTGAAAATAAAACTAAACTGGAACAGGAGGCAAACCACAGTCTCAGCTGGGAAAGCCTACATAAACATCAACTATAACTTTTTGTCACGGATCCAAATTCAGTTTAAAAACCAATCATCATTCAGTTATGAGTCCTATCACATGTCAATTGGAAGGAAATGCACTAGAAAGAGGGCAATAATGAGTGTTTCCAGCCTGATCTATAATCACATACTTTGCTTTAGAAAGACTACATTTAATTTATCTTAAATCTTTCTTGTCTGGCACTACTCTGTTTATAATTTTTAGTGAGATCAAGTTAAAAGTGCTTCCTATCAGAAGTAGGATTGCCAAGATCTGCGTCGTCTCAGTATAACTTATCTTCCCCTTCCTCATTCTTCACCCACAGCTGTATGACCAAGTTAATATGGAACGTGGTCGCCTCAACATCTGTTCTTTCCTGGTGTCACATCTGCAGGACATTTCATAGCGGTTTAGTCACCCAGACAGTAAGGTATTTCATACTGTACGGAAAGACTCTCTTTTAACATTTAATCTGCATGAAGCTAACAGTAAATTATGGACGACAAGTAACAGCAGCACATCAGTGATCTTTTAAGACAAGCCTTTTAAGTTTTGCCGGTCTTTCACAAGGGCAGATCTCCACAGTTGAACCTTGTATCTCTAAGATTATTAATACAACCCTTAGGGAGAACAAACTGCAAATCTAGCAACTACTTTATTAATCTCTCCTTAAATTAAGGAGCAGTGGTGGGCATCCTTTTCCTGTGGTTTTCCTTTTCAGGTTTTACACACAGTAGAAGCCTGCATAGGTTCATAAACCCAAATGTCCTGTGGCAATTATTAGACACACTAACGACAATGCAATTAAGACCTTCGCCTAACTAAAAACAACTGACTGTGCAAAAAAGTAAACTGTGCTGGAGTGTTTTTATTTGCCTTAATTCATAGACAGGTCCTGAGTCTGCCTTGCAGGTAAGTTTGAATTTAATTTGGCTCTGCTCTCTCTTAACAAATGAGATGAAGAAAAGGGGGTTAATTAACATATATTTACAAATTATACTATTCAAACTAATTTAGTTTTTGCAAAATGAATCTCAGTTACAAAGGCAACTGGAATGGAAATTTCTTAGCATTAAAATGGATGAGTGTTGTTTTATGAGAGAGTCTTTAGCATCACTGATCTTTTATTAAAGTTATTCAGTAGCCTTTTGCAGGATTTGAACGAGCAGTGCTTACAGAAGATCACGTGACAGAGTGTTTCCAAATTATGCATGAACTCATTCTCAGCATGCAGCATTCATGGGGAGGAAATGCCACTGGGAAATTTTGTAAGCGGTCACTTTTTATTTCCTTGTCAATCTGGCCGTGTGCAAGCATAGCGTCACAGTAAAAGAACTACCTGGCTGCGATTTATACATTTGATTGACAAATAAAGGTTCTAAGAAGGCCTGATCAGTAACACAGCTGGTAATTTATGGCAATTCTTTTTAAGCTTTATTGTGAAAATTAAATATCTAATTTCTGGTCAAAATAAAGGAACTTTTGTCTAGATTTGCAGTATTCTGTTAAAGATAAAGAATGTTTTACAGGTAAGGACAGACCGCTTTGAAAATATGAATGTATGATACTCATGATGAACCTACTAAGTATTTATATATAATTTTATGCAGTATATTAGCACTAAAAACATGATTTTCCTACGTATCCATTGCCATTTGTCTAATATGTCAAACGTTGGTAGTTACAGTAAACACTAAAATTAGACATAATTAAAATTTGAATATTGTGTGAATAAATATTGTGAGTATTCTGATGAATATTTTAGCTATTTTTATTTCTTAATAGCTCAAACACTGAAATTTCACACAGGGTCCAGAGTAAGACTCACATGCATTAGTAACAACAATAACAAAATAATACATTTTCTCTCGGAGCACAATTATGAAGCCATCACAGCAGAGAGAAGTCTCACACTAGTTAGTTTTGTTCTACATATTTCTTCCACATTCCACTCATTACTATTCATTTCAACAGCGAATATACATATCATGATTTGATAATGCAACCATAAAGAAAGCTTTTCTTTCCCAGCGATAAAGCAAACCATTTGTTCGCCAGCTCCATTTTTTTTTGTTCCTTTGACTCTGTCACACACAATTTATTATTTATCCCAGTCTTCTGTATTACAAATGGTCTCAGGATTAGGACAAATCAGGGCTCTCCAAACTATCAGGAGGGAAATGGATTCCTGAACAATTTGTGTCAACTGAGAAATTGGCAAAGGAGCGACAGTGGCTCTGGAGAGGGGCCAAACAATGCCTGTATGTCACAGGAGGAAATCGCACTGTTCCACTTGAGACAAACACAATTTCATATTAATGAATAATTGAGAAAGTTTAGAACTGGGTTGGGATAAATGTGCGCGGGCGTTAGATGTATCTGTGTCATGACAATACTCAGATTGTTTCCAGCTGTGCAGACGTATTTTGTGGGATTAGGCGGATTGATCATCTGGGGTCACAATAAGACATGTTTTTAGGACGTTTTTTTTAACATGTTGCTCAGAAATGCACATTATGAAATGTGTTTCGATGGTAAATTTAGTGACTTCGCATAAATCTTAAACTTTTGGGTTAATTTGAATCAGAATAAATTCCACCAAACCCTATTTCAAATTAATTTACTTACAACTATTATTTGAATTAATTGCTTGCAAGATGCATTAGCTGATGTTCTCCATGTATTCATCAGCATGAACTCGTGCCGGTGCTTGTTAACCTGTGCCTGGGTAACAAGGCCGGGCTCGTTTGTTACATGAGAGGGAGGAGAAAGGAGGGGGTGGTCGACTTGACTTGACTGGAGACGAGGACGCTCCGTACGGCTCCCCCATCCATGCTAATGATCCAGGCTCTGCACATAATTAAAGCCCTGGTACCCCTCTCCTGTGAAACGCAAGGGGGGACTTACGTACGTCTCCCAACGTAGCTAGAGGAGGTTTGGAAAACTTCTGAACATCTATGGTCCATTATGTATAATTTCAAAACACATCCCAAGTATGAGGAAAAGAAACTTTTCATTTTTAATGACAAAATCATGAATTATTCCATTTATTGTATACACTCACTCGTTCAAAGGTATCTGGTCCATGAAAGGTGAAACTGAATCAGGAGGAAAGTCTTTTTGCTTCTAACTAGGACTTACGGTCACAAACGACACCTGTTGAGTGCCGAGGAGAAGAGCAGAAGCTAAATGAGAAAAACATTAAAGGGCTACACTTTAGCATTACCGTGTCTTTTTGTGTGTTCTTCTTTTGTTTTGCTTTCCCATCAGTCTGGTTTTTATGAATGCAGAGAGCTCAGAACAAGGTGATGTGTTCAAAACAAAAGTTTTTGCAAGGATTTTTAAAATATATTTGTCATAATAACATTGTTAAAAATGGAAAGTAGCATGTGGTGAAGGAAAGGAATTTAAAATAATCCACATTTTTTTCCATTTCCAAAATGTATTCATGTGTTCTTGGACGTTTTAATCAGACGTTCTGCAGGGGGGCTGCTGAGGCGCTGTGCTTTTCACTGAGGCTGAGATGTTTTGTGATAATATATTGTCTGAAGTCTGAAAATTTCAGACATGTTTCTTGTTTTAATTACAATATTACTAGTTGTTGCATATCCTGGGACTGAGCTGTGTGCTTGTGGCTTGTGAGACGCTTGCGTTTATAAACCAATAATGATTATCTTTTATACATGATTCATTAGTATGTCCTAAGGAAACACTGCTTTTTTTAAATTCCTAACAGGCTGACTTGACTGCTCAGTATGTGACTGCATTGAGTAATAAAAATCGAAAAACTCTATCCCTGTTTTTCTGTTTTTGAGCTGAAGAGGTAGAAAGCGCCTTGCGCTTTAATTGTTATTCATTATGTATGACAAATTGTGTTTGTTATTTAACGCTAATGAACTACACCAATTAAAAGTAGTGCACTCTTGATTTGTGGTACATTTTGATCTTGTCTGCAACCTAAAGTGTAGTTTTCACATGTAGCCAATAGGTGTCCCTGCAAGCCACACAAACACTGCACTGTGCTGCCCTGCCTGCAACCTCACACTGACTTAACTGGAGACATAACAATCGTCACCATCTTTCACTATAACAAAACTAGAGGGTATACAGTGACAAAAATGCAGGGAGTTTAAGCGCGATTTAAGTTTTCACATATTTTTCTTTACTTTTTGTTGGAGTAGTTAAGCCTAAAATACAATCTAAGACCTTTTTAAGGCTTAATGAGATATATAAATAGGATTATAGGGAATTATGATGCATGCAAATACATCACACATTGCCCAACTCTAAATTTATCCCATACGTAATAAGATTGAAATTGAAAATGTTGAATGTTTGAATAGATTCCCAAGACATCTGAACACTGCTGAAATCTAGATGAACTCAAAAAATTGATGTTATTCAGCTTTGAAAGTGATGTAAGACCACAACACAACAAAAACATTAGGCGAGAGGTGGTAGTGGTGTCTCGGTTTGCCCCTATGCTTTTTTGTGATTACACTGGCTAACTTCTATCAGACACTGGCCCAGTTCAAACACTCAAACAAAGGATATTCCAGTAATAATACACAAAGGGACTTTCCAATACATTGATGATAAAAAAAACCCTCCTGATCGTATCATTTGATGACAGCACAGATTAGATTACAAACCTAAGCATGCTACAAATCTCATCTGTCAGTTATAATACCCGATTTGCCTGTCAGTTAACAGTCCCTGGAGCTAACGCCTCCATCAGCCTCTCCTCATTACAATTTACTGTTCCCAGCAACTGCAATGAGCTGCAAAGCAATAGTGAAATGGACATTTTTATGTCAACAGCTTCACGCTTTTACTGATGCCCTCGCTGATAATTGCTTTTGCTTCCAAAGCCAGCAATAACCGAGCAATAACCAAAACCTGATGTTCCTCTATGTTCTGCCTCCTTTGTTCTGTGATAGCTTTTAACTGTCTTGAGTGCACTTCTGCCTTTGCACTGCTACATTTGGGCTGTTTTGGTATTAATGATGTCTTATTGTCTGATGCACTGACTGTGGAGGAACTTTGTCTTGTTAAAATGTTAGTTGGCTTACAGTTACAGTTAACAGTTTGCCAATGAGTTGCTCCTATTTAAACTTTAAAGTTTTTTCTGTCCCTTTGTGATCCTGTGGTACTGTTGTCATTTTTCATATTGATCAGTTTATTAAGTCAAAAACCGCAAAGCTAAACTAAAAACAAATATTCAGAAATGATCTTATATAAAGACCAAATTGTACTAGTGCTGGCTGTATATGCTCTTGTTTGTGGAGCAAAATTTGCAGTATATATTGAGTCAGGTCCGTAAGTGGCGCTTAACTCAGTTGTTTTGTTATTTTGTCTGTCTACACCACCAAACGAATTTAATATTAGACAGTGAATAGTGTGCAGATTTGCACCGAATTACAAAAATATTGTATTAAGTATTTACAGAGTACCAAATGTACATAGATTCTCCAGTTTACAAACCTCAGGAGTCTTCTTCTTCTTCTTTCCTCCACCTGACAGTCCCTGCCCCCTATTTCACTACTATGGGGTCCAGAACCTTCAGCTGCTTTGCTCCTCACCTCTGCATTTCCCTCCCATCTGACATCTGTAACACCACCTTAAACTGGCATATTCACTTTGTCTTCCACCTATCAAATGCATCCTCTGTTCTCAGTGATTCTGCATACTGTAAACTTGTTTTATTGACTTGACATTGTTTTGCTTATTCTTACTGTTTTTAACTCTTCTGTGTAACATGACCTTTATTATTACGATGATGACTAAGACGAGTAACTGGACACCTAACTGAATTTGCATTTGGAATTTACAGTTCAAAAAGGTGTTAGTGCAAGCAAATGAAACCGATACACACCTATCAGAGGAACAGAAACTTTTTTAGTGTATAAAGCAGACTCTGAAGAAGAAAGAACATGCTGCCAAATTAAGAGCACGTTTGAGGAAACATGCTTTGAGATCATTATCAAAGTCTATAGGAGCTACATTTCCTCGACATGCAAGTCAATGATACGACTGAAGAACACATAGAAAACAAAGAACCTTCACTAGAAAACATCTGAAAAAGTCAGTGCAGGTCTGGAAGCAGCTTGAGAATAGAATTTAATAGAGAGGTAGGGGCTTGTGCAAAGCTTACACCATCATCATCCTTCCTTCAGTATTGGTAATGCAGGGTCTCCGTTGTTCTGTTTATATGGTGTATCCTGTAGATACAATATTAGATTGAGATTGGGGACATTTCTATGGCAAGTCAACACCTTGTTCCGTTTTATTATGCACTGGGAGAGAACATCATCCTGGTGCGAGAGGCCACTGCCATCAAGGGATGTACATCTGCAACAGTTGGAACTATCCTGAGTAAATGCTAAAAGTCAAAGTGATCTTTACATACACCTGGTACCCAAGGTGTCTCAGAAGAACATTAGTCTGTGTGCACAATTTTTTTGTCAGCTTTAAAATAACATCAACTTTAAAAGGTAAGGTTTGTAACATATAGTATATATTTTTTTAATACTGTTTGTTAGTGTGTTTAAAACATGGATCAGTTTTATAGGCAGAAGTAGAGGTTACGTGAAACTGTTAATGACATCTGCCTAATTCCTAAGTGAAAACCAGTGCACACGGCAAATAAATAAACATATACAAATTGGATAACAAGGTAGCCACAACAAGTACTATAGAGGATTGTGGTGGGTTGGCTCTTTTTGCCTCTTGTTGATATACCATCTGGCCCATGTAACAGCTACATCCCTTTAGGCCTGCAAATAATGACTTTCCATATCCTTGCATCTAACTTGTGCATGGCTTATTGTGCTTCAGGGGAATATGTGACACTTTACATCCCTCCCTTTTTCTTTCCTAGTCTTTACTACACCTCTGTAGTTGATGTTTTTTACTTTGGAGAGAGGCAGACCTTCGCTTGGAGGATGAAAGGCAGGGGTAGCACCCCTCAATCATTCCGCCCTCCAGGAGGTGAGAGGAACGAGGGATGAGAGGGACGGGGGGGCTTAGCAGGGTGCAGAGATGTAAGACACATTGAGATACAGCTTTGGCTAGTGTAAAAACTGTTGACTTTTTTCCATTCCATTCCCTTTCTTTCCTCTTTTGTTGCCTTTGGGGACAAAAGGCATGCAAATATTGGCTCAGGACCATTGAAACTACCATTGAAAGCATATTTAAAATGTCAGGGCACCGCCTGGAAAGTGAAGCGGTTGGAAAGTGCATCTGCTACCTAGTATTGTGGTAAAGACCTCTGTCCATTTGCCAGACTGTGCCTTTTTTTTTTTTTTTTACCATTTATTTATTAATTAATTTTTATTCAAGTACTTGAAAAGAAAATCCCACCAGCTGACATTTCTCAAATCATATCAAATATCAGGAAGAAACATAGCTCGATGAAGAGCTGGCAAATCCCAAATTAACTTTTTTGGATGTGCCCCCAGTCCTTTTTCATCCTCTTACTGTAGTTCACATTTTTCAGGAATTTGCTGAAACAACATCTGTGCAGTCCTGCTGGGGGTAAAGGGGTAACAGTGAGAGCCGTATACTCTGAATTGTTACTCTGATCCATGTGCAAGTTACCCCTGGGGAGGCTGCAGGGCCTGGGTCAGCCATATGGTGGCAGAAGCCCCCGGAGGAGCCAGCCCGATAAGCTGGATCAGCTTCAACACTTCCTGACCGAGGCGTGGGCCGCACCACCGAGCAGGTAACTGAGGGGGATGGTGGCAGCCACCCCTTTGCAGCAGGAACCACAGCAGCACCATTAGAAGCCTGAGGGCAGAGAAATGGAAATGGTTTCATCCACGGCATCTGCAATGCTAAGAGAAATTAAAGTCACAGCTCCTTAAAGTTAACCTAAATCTGCAGAGCCTCTCTGATAAAATACTGCAAATCATAACTTGTTGAATGCAGAGATGTTTTTTTTTTTTATTTGGATGTCAGACACATTTTCTGATGCATACCAGTACTTTAAAGTACTAATACTATACTACTTTATGAGAGTACTTTTGAAAAAGATAATTAAGAAACTCAAAACTAGGGCAGCAGTGTTTAGAATGGACACATATATTCTAATACAGTGGGGCAAAAAAGTATTTAGTCAGCCACCGATTGTGCAAGTTCCCCCACCTAAAATGATGACAGAGGTCAGTAATTTGCACCAGAGGTACACTTCAACTGTGAGAGACAGAATGTGAAAAAAAAAAAAAATCCATGAATCCACATGGTAGGATTTGTAAAGAATTTATTTGTAAATCAGGGTGGAAAATAAGTATTTGGTCAATAACAAAAATACAACTCAATACTTTGTAACATAACCTTTGTTGGCAATAACAGAGGTCAAACGTTTACTATAGGTCTTTACCAGGTTTGCACACACAGTAGTTGGTATTTTGGCCCATTCCTCCATGCAGATCTTCTCGAGAGCAGTGATGTTTTGGGGCTGTCGCCGAGCAACACGGACTTTCAACTCCCGCCACAGATTTTCTATGGGGTTGAGGTCTGGAGACTGGCTAGGCCACTCCAGGACTTTCAAATGCTTCTTACGGAGCCACTCCTTTGTTGCCCGGGCGGTGTGTTTTGGATCATTGTCATGTTGGAAGACCCAGCCTCGTTTCATCTTCAAAGTTCTCACTGATGGAAGGAGGTTTTGGCTCAAAATCTCACGATACATGGCCCCATTCATTCTGTCCTTAACACGGATCAGTCGTCCTGTCCCCTTGGCAGAAAAACAGCCCCATAGCATGATGTTTCCACCCCCATGCTTCACAGTAGGTATGGTGTTCTTGGGATGCAACTCAGTATTCTTCTTCCTCCAAACACGACGAGTTGAGTTTATACCAAAAAGTTCTACTTTGGTTTCATCTGACCACATGACATTCTCCCAATCCTCTGCTGTATCATCCATGTGCTCTCTGGCAAACTTCAGACGGGCCTGGACATGCACTGGCTTCAGCAGCGGAACACGTCTGGCACTGCGGGATTTGATTCCCTGCCGTTGTAGTGTGTTACTGATGGTGACCTTTGTTACTTTGGTCCCAGCTCTCTGCAGGTCATTCACCAGGTCCCCCCGTGTGGTTCTGGGATCTTTGCTCACCGTTCTCATGATCATTTTGACCCCACGGGATGAGATCTTGCGTGGAGCCCCAGATCGAGGGAGATTATCAGTGGTCTTGTATGTCTTCCATTTTCTGATGATTGCTCCCACAGTTGATTTTTTCACACCAAGCTGCTTGCCTATTGTAGATTCACTCTTCCCAGTCTGGTGCAGGTCTACAATACTTTTCCTGGTGTCCTTCGAAAGCTCTTTGGTCTTGGCCATGGCGGAGTTTGGAGTCTGACTGTTTGAGGCTGTGGACAGGTGTCTTTTATACAGATGATGAGTTCAAACAGGTGCCATTCATACAGGTAACGAGTGGGGGACAGAAAAGCTTCTTACAGAAGACGTTACAGGTCTGTGAGAGCCAGAGATTTTCCATGTTTGAGGTGACCAAATACTTATTTTCCACCCTAATTTACAAATAAATTCTTTACAAATCCTACCATGTGGATTCATGGATTTTTTTTTTCACATTCTGTCTCTCACAGTTGAAGTGTACCTCTGGTGCAAATTACTGACCTCTGTCATCATTTTAAGTGGGGGAACTTGCACAATCAGTGGCTGACTAAATACTTTTTTGCCCCACTGTAAAGGCATATTTTCTCTTTTATTTCTTGTGAGGGAAACTTATGCTCTTAACTAAAATGGAAGAAACAGATCCATATTTTCTTAGATGTACTAGGGGAAGGCCCTTAGTGAAAGTCTGATCATTTCCAGTCTGATAAATCAGAGTGCCCCTTATCTACTGGGCACGAGTGGGAGATGCTGCTAATTTCCACTTAGTCAATATTAATCTTCTAGGAAGTAGAGTGGCAACAGCTAGGGCATTCTTTTTAGATGCAGACGGGGAAAGAATTGAAGGAAGGACCTCAAAGAGTTCACTAAGAATGTTTGGCTCTACTTTTTCCTATGTTAACTCTGATAATGTGTCACACACTATATGGAAAAAAGCACAAGGCCACCTATACCCACAGGAGCTGCTTGGATGTAGAAAGCCATGCCATGAAGCTCCCAGCACACAGTTTATGTGCTGATGTTAACGCCAGAGGAGAGGAGGAACTCTACAGCTATTGATTCAACAGAGTATTGGTGACTTTTAGACACTATGCGCTTCGCTGTAACTTTTCATGGTCTGCCTCTTCATGGGTGAGTTGCTGTGGTTTCTTAATGCTTCACTTTATTTTTAGGCCTTGACATTTTTCAATTGACTTCAACATATTTTTCATTGACTCAAAATATGTTGATGAAACACGTTTTTGTCCAAGTGTGCTCGACTTTCAAAATTCCTGAAACAAAGAATTTGCTGTTCACTTGCAACTGCATTTGTAAAATCTGTAACAGATTGTATAGTTTAAATAGTTTCGTCTGCTGCTGTTACTGTCTTGGAACAACTGAAACCCACATAATTTCCTTAGGGATTAATAAAGTTTTCTGATTCTGGTTCTGATTCTGATTTTGTGTGAGTTATGTGCAAAACACCTTAAACAGCCATGTTTTATATAGCAGGTACTTGACCAGGCAGAAGTTTGTACACAACTTAGGATCTGAATGCTTTTCATTCAACTAATGAGGAACACATAAAGATTTTGTTTCTCTGGAAACTGGCTTGCTTGATCAGTAACTGGCCAATCCTCGAAACCAAATGAAAAACACTTGAATTACAGGAAAAGACAAGACTCAGACATATACAGTGTGTGTCAGTGACAGATTTAACCAGTAAGTTTGTCCACACAAAATGATATACTAGGTTCCTTGTCCAGTCTTCTTGGAAAGCCACACATTTGAGTCGGTCTTATGAATAATGTGAGCAACTTTCCACAAATATTACTGATAGCAATCCAAATTTTAATGAACACATTTTGTTTCATTTGACCAATTAATGTGCTGCTTATTGTCCCATTCTTTGACAAATGATTATCCTGCAGTTTTGCACTGTCTTTTTAACGTGGACAGCTCCTGCCCCTTCAGCTATTAGCAGTAGTAGTGGTTTTTTTCATGTCTTCTAAGCAGTGCTGCCTCTCATATTTAGTATTCCACTGCTTCTCTTGTTCTCTTTCTAACGTGTTCGGGAGCTTCTTTACCATGTGGGTCCAGTGCATCAGACATTATCCAGTCCACAAATGCGACATCTAGAGTTTAATGTGTCCTTGATCTTTCAGAACTTTGTTTAAACATAAATGAAAAAAAAAAAGTAATGTAATGACTTTTGCTAGTGGTCAGAGATATAGCTACACACTTGCATTATTTCCGTGAGTTTGTGTTGTCCTAAATGATATATGTGATCAAACGTCCCACGTGCGGGACTAATAAAGGTTATCTCATTTTATCTTATCTTAAATACTCCACACATTTACTTGAAGTTGAAACTATTGTAAATGAATGAACATTTAAGTGAGTCGCACAGGGCTGTATAGGCTTTGTTGTCGATTGTAGATCTATATATTGTATATCTGTATTTATCTATGACATCAGATTACAGATTTGTCTAAAAGGACTATAATCCCTGTGTTTTCACTGGATATAGAAGTGTATTATGAATTCATATTGGATATGCAATAATTGTGGCATTACTAGTTTAAAGACTCGTCACTTCTAGAAATCTATCAACTGTTGTCAAATCAATCTATTCCTAATTCTCTTGTACCAGGATCTATGGTATGTACTCACTCCCATATGGAGGGATTTCCAACTTTTTTTTTTCTCATCATAAATCAAATAGAGCAAATTTTAAGAACATAGCCTGGGGCAGAGGAATTGGTATGCTGTGTGTCTTCAGCTTCCCCAGTATTAATGAGAATTAGTGGTAATTAGACTCATTCATACTGAGTCGTTTAATTTTATAAACTCTAAATGCCACAGTTTGAAGCTACTTCTAGACATTTTTGTAGGTATGATCGCTTGGGTTCTGCCTCTCTCCCTTAATTTAAGTAATTTTTCATCCAACCTGAGTAACCCCCATGCAGCGTTCTCTTGGGTGGGGCAAATTCGCTTCTACATTAATGCTTGAGCTGGATCAGAATTATATAATGAGCCTGACACAATAAGAGCCAAACGCCTTCCCACTCAGCAGAACAGATTAGCTGCAATTTACTATCAGAGTCTAAAAACTCAACTGAGTCCTTGGAGAAAAGGATTTTTGAAAGTTTTCAGTCAGTGCCAAGTTTCTGAGCTGCAACATGTCATTTTCATTTTGTTTGGCAGTTTTGAGGCGTCTGAGGGAGCTGGTGTGCACTTTAAGAGATGTTGACATGTTATTGTCTGAGTGCCTCTCAGTCTTCATCTCTAATAGAGAATGGCTTGTCTTTTTGTATTTATAATGCATGTTCTCTTTGAGCTTGTTACAGGTGCCACTGTGAGACTCCTTATGAGTCCCTCCTTGTTGATATTCACACCGGCATAATTGTTTTGCCTCCTTAACAGAGGAGTATATATTTAACATATTAACTTATCATTGATTCTCTCAACAGTATGGCATTATCTACTTTCTAATTAATTAAGTATGTTTATGCTAGTCATCATCATAACCTTGACAGCTCATTACTTTCATCCCAGGAAAGGCTTCTTTCATGACAAATTACTAGGCTGGATGTGTGACACCTCTCTGACTTGCCTGTGGTGTCCTGTGCAGGGGACAAAAGCCCAGATGACTCTAACGGAGCCTTGTCTTGAAGATATGAGATATTCAAATGAGATGCTAACATAGAGGGACTTTGTGATGCTGGATGTCTAATGTTAATGTTCTCATTTGAATATAAAAGAATCTTTGCCATTTTTTGTGGATCAAAAAAATGAGAATAAGAGATGTGAATGTGAGTTCTTCGGGCTTGACTGACAAGACAATGGGAAAGTTTTACACTGCCGCCGCCTTTGTTGATCTGGTATTCAGTTAGTACTCAAACAGTGGGGGTTATGGGTTAAATGTGGAGCACTTAATGGAAAATGAAAAATATTTCGGTCTTGTTTTGGCTACGAAAGAAGAAGTTCAATAAAGTGATGGCACATAAAGAACAGAGTAGGTAAACACCTGAGCTTAAATATCCTAGGAAATGTACTATAAGGCAAAAAGTAAATGTTTAACTGGCATGGCAGTAGATTTTCAAACTCGATACTAATACCCAGGAAAATACTTGGTGTTCGATACATGAAAAAATGTCAAATATGAGAGCAATTATTTATTAATGAAGATGAGAACGAACACTAATAACACTATTTTTAAGACAGTGCACAAAAAACGACAAAAAAACCCAGTAAGATAATCGTAAGATATATATGACAAATATTTTTAGTTACTTTTTGTAGTGCAACAAAAAGAACAATATTGTAGGTTTTTTTGCCGTAGTGCTGTGCTTCTCGTGCCTATCATTAACTGCATAAAACATGGACTTAGCTTCAGGGTCGGAAAAATGAAGGCAGTGTGCCTTAAACCTGCCTATGGTGGGTCTAAACCCTCTGAAGGTCAACAGATGGTGAAACCTGTGGTTGCACAAGATTTCCAGTCTTATAGAAGTCCATGGAAAAACTTTTCTTTTTCTGACCTCTGTAAACACTTTCCTGATGAGTTTATGAATTCAGTCACACACTAAGTCTGGTTTGTAAATATTGGTCATGCTTTTTTTTAAAAAAAAAATGCGTTAGCTAATGAGCAAGCGGTTTAACAGTCAAATGCAGACCTTGAGTCTAAAATGGGACTTAAGGACTTCTGCATACCTTGGTTGTAACCAGTGGTTATATGAGTAATTTTTGCCTTTCTGCCAACTCAAAGCAGTCTGGCCATTCTGCTCTGACCTCTGGCATCAACAAGGCATTTTTGCCCAGAAGACTTCACTGGATGTTTTCTCTTTTCCTGACCGTTCTCGGCAACAGATGATTTCATTGGAAAATCCCAGGGGGAAAAATCATACTGATGAGGTAGCATTTTAAAAAAACTCCCCAAAACTTATGTATCAAATATGATATACTGGGCATTAAGAAGTTGTTGAAACTTAACAAGCTGGTAATCGACACTAAAGGCTAAAGCTTCATGTGAAGTTTTAGAACTGACTTTGAAAAAAATGACCACTAACACATTTTGACTATAAATTCGTAAAACTGTGTTTTATCAGCAAATGCAGGGCAAGTTTCACAACTCTCCCTTCATCAGTGAGGCCACTTCCTGCAGCCTTGGCGTACTTGGGTTTGACAATATTCAAAGTTCTCCACATGTCCCTGGAAAGCAATTACAGCTTACTCAGATAAATAGGCCTATTCAGGAAGGGTTCAAGATTTCCCCGAACCCAGCAGAGTGTCCTTCAGCCTGTGGGAGACGATTCATGCTCAGGGGCTCCAGTTATACCAGCAGGTCTTATCTACAACTCCTTTTTCAACATCATTGCTCAATATACTGGATTGTCGAAGGCAAATTGAGAATGTATAATTCAATAAGCAGTATACTAAAGAATTAATATATTCAAGTTAATTATGCCACCGTGCGAGGGAACTGTTGTACATCGGATTACCAAAATGATTTTTACTTTTGACCTTGGTCTCTGAGGATCAGCTTCATTATGAGGTTTTAGTTATAGCTTAACATTTTTAAACAACTGGCATGGTTCAGCCCCTTTATTTATGATTCATTTACAATGTCCTTTGTTTAAATACAATCTGTCTGAAAGGGGTGGGGTGGAGTGGGGTGGGGGGGGGCACATGAATGAATCTACTGAAATGAGTGATTAGATAGGAAATGTATTTATTTTTGCTTTATGTTAGTTTTGCTGTTCTTTACAAAGGTGCTCCACTGAAGGGAAGCTGCAGAAGGAATGCAAAGGAAATGGTGCAAAGTGCTGATGGAGAAACTGAAGATAAGCTGAAGGTTTTAATGAGAGGTTCCAATTCTCTCAACCTTCGCTTTGCCAATATGCAAAGCACCCTGCAGGTCCAGTACCTGCTCTGAGCTGAACAACTTGTTCAGCGGAAAATGAGTGGCCTCACTGCATATCCTCCCAACTTTGACAGCTGGGAGACGCCTAAGGCTCATCCCGAAGCTACAGCCTCCACTTTTGATAGCAGCCGAGTTGCTCTTTGGGTTTTTGCAGTTGTACATTAATTGCAATGCTCTGCCAATGACATTGTTTTTCCCTATACTAGACGCCTTTATAGTCCTGACTGACGGCGCGAATGTTAAAATGGAGAGGGCACTACTTAAAAATTTGATATTCCACGCTGGCTACTGGCAGCTGATAATGATGAGGAAGGGGGGGGGAGAGAAAAGGTTCTTGTGAGGTTGAGGTTTTAAAGGCCGCCTCAGAGGATCAGAGCAACTTCTGTAAACTGCATTAACTTTTTACTATGTAGGCTATGGTTCTTTGTGTCTGCTAGCCTCATCTCATTAGATTTTCCAATTATTATTCTTTTTCGCTGGGTTACTACCGGGCGAAAAAATGCACACCCCTGACACAGTAAAGATAATTAGCTACTCCCAATAATGCAGCTGTGATTTTGGAGCAGAGAGGTCTCAGGATTTTTTTTCTTTTTTTTTTATTGGGGTCAAGCCACTGTGAATTACCTGAAGAATACCTGGAGCAATATATAAACCTAATTGACTTTCCACAGAGGTCAAGTCTACTCATCATTTTCAAATATGTGGGAAATTAATAAAAGAAAAAGGAGCATTTGCCAATGTTTGTCCCTTTTCTTTCTTCCCTCTCTTGTTGTCTTGCAAAAGCGTCTTTCTCTCTGGAATCTACTGCATGTAAGCAGAGCTGAAGAATGATGAGGGAATGCAGCGGGAAGGGCCCATTTGTTCCATCAAGTAATCAATGTGCAGTTTGAATTCATTTGAATGCATTCAATCACGGCTCTTATGTTGATGGCTCACGGGTGTGAGCATCAGTTATGCAGGAGTGTTATATGGCTTTGCTTTAGACTCTTTTCATCAATTATTTATGCGATTTAAAAAAAACCCCTGCATCAAAATTGAAGTGAACAGAATTACACTTAAGTTTCTCATGTTTTGGGAGTGCTTGACATGTATTGTTCTGAATGCTGATAATCCTTTGGTCCATATTTTTGTACAGGGTGTCTGAGGAATCAGACATGTCATGAAAGATTTTTTTTTTATTCTCCTTTTTTTTTTTTTTTTTTTGTATTTTCTTTTTTTTTTTGCTTATTTACTTAGATGAACTCCTCAAACTCTTACTTTCATGCCATAAAAGGCTCTTGTCTGAATGGACATATAGAACAAAAGCAAGTGATGCAAAAAGGTGAAATAGGGGTATATCTCTCCATCTCAATTGAGCCTGCCTTTACTCCTCACTCTTCATCAGCCCTGCCTGCCTCGCCTCTGCCTGCCAGTGTGTTTGGCTTTTTAGATGTTATGTGAACGTGCTATTCTCTCAGACCCAGGCAGTTACTTTGTGAGCCAGCCTCTGCCTGCACACTGATGGTATTTCAGTGCTGCATCCCCCAAGTTATATTAAATTTGCAACTGGCCCTCTTTAAGTCTTTTTCATGAGATGTATGTTTTAAAGAGTGTGTCAATTCTTAAAGACACCCTTGGCTTTTATCAGTCGTTTTTAAGAAAGCTTTCAATAAAGACTGAGGCAAGAGCTCAATGTGGCGGTGGCCCATTTTGCTTGCATAAACTGCATATAAAATCTTAAACTCAGATCTTAAAGGCTGATACGATGTGACTTAAAACCGTCTCAACAAAGCTGGGCCTTCAATATTAATGATTTTAACTTAACATCATCTTAACAATGATTCAATGTTTGCTCTTTTCTGTTTAAAGGACTTTTTTTGTTATGAAATTCTAACTACGCAGGCCTTTTCAGGCGTAGCTTCAGCTGTGTGCTTCCAACTGAAGGGGAGGCTTAAAGCCGTGACTTTCCCAATAAAGACCCGTTACAGTAGCTAAGATTTTTTTTATTTTATGTTTAAGCTGATTTACAAATACATCTCGAGCAGCCATGGTTGTTTTTAACAATCTCTAAGCTCCAGCTGTTCAGCTGACCCGTATGTCTTGTGGGGTGCCAGCGTAAAGCAAGGGCACAATTATTTCTCATTAGAGCTCTGACTCCTGATACACCTCTCTCCTAGGAGGGAGCAAAGCATCAATTTTAGACATGCTAAAACTCTTGTAGCAGAAGACAGGGGAGCCCAGCAAATGTGAGTTTATGTCTACAGCTGATGGGATAGTGGAGTCGGTGGTAGTGTCCTGCTGAGTTCCTCCACAGATCAGAGATCACAGATCAACTGTGCTCGCTCCTGAGACTCTGGCCTTCTGCAGTATTTACCTCCTACATGGGATCTTTGAGCTGTCATTCATACAGCGAGAGCATACACATGGATGCGCATACATTACAGTACGCTTTTATGTAAATATATATCAGCCTGCAACAAATCAGGCCTTTCAACAGGCCCGTTTAACACATTAATTATGTTTACAGCGGTGTGAATTAATCAGGCTCTGGTGTTTTTGTTTTACTTGATTGATTAGCAGTTTTTTTTTATGTTTGTGTAAAAAAATGTGTTTCTTGAAATCATGAAAAATGTGTTAATTAAAGGTGCACTCAGTGATAAGATGCCGCAGAGCCTGTGCACACATGTGGTTTGCATTCAAGTAATCTTAAAAGAGGAAAGATGAGACTGTAGGGACTTTTCCTTTGTGTAAACCTGATGTCAGTCACATGAAAGGCTGCTACGTTACTCTGCACAGGTAGTTGTCACATTGTAATCAAGATTTGAAGGGACAAAACTGAATGTTTCAGATTTTTTTTACTTTGGTTTAATTTTTTTCTGCCATTAAAAAAAGTCAGTTTGGGTTTAACGTCTCACAGCACATAAACATGTTCAACACGTGATTAGTTGCAAGCGGGTGTCTCGCCTTTGCTTTATCTCACTGTCATAATCCATAAAGTTTGGGAACGCTGCTGTAATAAAAAAAAAAAGCTCTCCTCCACTTCACTTCCATAAAATTTTCGGTCCATAAAATAATGTACAGGAGAGATAAAGACTTTCATTTTAAAGATCCTTTTATTTCTTTAAGCTTTTCAATACAGTAAGGGTCTGCATTATTCAGCACTGAAAGGCAGCAGTGCTGTGTTATCTTTCCTCACTGACGTGGCAGCGCTTCAGAAAAAGCAGGTTATTTACACTTCATTTCCTTTTTGTTTGTCATAATTGGTTTGTATAAGCTTGACCTGCGCTTGACTTTTCACACTAATCCACACACACACACATTGCCAAGATCGTCAATACAAAAGCAAATCCCTGTTGACTTTACCAACTAATTATTCCGAACTCTCATTTAGACTTCAAATCTGTCACCAGTCAATTTTTGCCTGCCAGCTACCCTTAAGATTTGAACCGTAGGGTTTGTCCTCAGTGAACTGCACCTTCAGAAAGATGTTAGAGGTAAATTTGGGGGAAAGTTAAAAGAAAATACAAAATTTGTGTCAAATATATGAGAAGTGAATACCTGTCATAATATCTAATAAGCTGTTTTTAGCACGTCTTAAAATCTAAACTGATGCATTTCTATATAAAAGGTATTAAGATGATATAAACTTAGATTTAGCTTGGTTAATGTGAATTTTTAAAAGAAAAAAAGCTCCACATTTGCATTCTTATGCTCACAAAAAGGAAGCCCTTCGAGACCAACTCTGGAAAGACACTAAACTAACTGATAATAGTGCTTTAAATAATGTGTACTGTCTGTAAATATGTTGACATGGCGTCCGCACATGCTGAAAATTGCATGTGGAAAAAACAGAAAACAACGATTTGCATCGCTCAATTAAACAGGAAGTCACCCTGCCAAGTTCTTCAGTTAGTTTAAAGCCCTTTAAAGGTAGGCACATGTGGTCAACAAACCACCAAAATATTAAAACAAGAAAAATAGTCCCTTCATTTTCAGCATCATCTGACGTATCTTCATCTGTTAGTGCAAGTTCAATTTCAGATCTGGAATCTATACCAGTATACAGTGGCTGATTTAAGGTTCAGGGATCTGATTGCCTCAGGCAAGTTATTCTAAGAGGCCCCTGATGTCAGTGGGACTGCCTGGCAGAATAAAAGGCAAGGCAATAAACTGGGGGAAAAAGTAGCACACACGCATTGAAATGGGGGCCTCCCCGAGGCGATGGCCCAACTGGCCCATGGTTAAATCCTCCACTGAAAGTGTAATAATCACACCAGAGCCTCACAGAGGGAAGGGAAGAGAACGAGTGGGGGGAAGACACAGAGGTACCAAAACAAAAGCCACCCCTCTCCGTCCTGTTCTCTTTGTGCCTTCAATCTGGGGGGGTAGAAGAATCTTGGAGCAAAGAAAGGGAATTATAGTGTCTGTGATGATGACTGATGGGAAAGTGGAACAAGATCTGAAACAGATCACAAGGGTTTATTGTAGCTGTGGCAGTCATTCTGATGTGTTTGCAGATATAAGCATTAGTCGTGTACTCTAATCCTGTCCAAAGGCTGTCATTGGCATACCTCAGTGGATGATAAATGGTTAATAATATTTTGAGTAACCTAAACAATCGGCTTTGCAGTTGTAAGATTACCTAACTAACACTTGGATCTATGCAGAATGTATTAGTGACGATTGGATTGTGTCATGTGTACTTTTATAGGCTTTCTTTCCTCTATCTGGAAATATATTGAAGTTATTTTCTGCCTCTATAAAAAGGAAAAAAAAGGTGTTTGTTTGGATAGTTATATTAAGCTCTGGCTATTACATTCTTCATGAATGTCTCTCAATCCTTTCCCCCTGTAAGACTGCCCAGCAGGAACTCCCACTATAAATCACATTTAGTACCTCTGACACGCTGGAAGAAGTGATATAACTGCCAGTGCTCTAATTGCCTCACCCTGCAAGCTTCGTCTTTGGGCTCCCGTCTTACATTTTAAGACGCTTTAAGCTGAGCACCTCTGCATGTGTATTTCAGATCTGCATCCGTGTTACGAATTGTGCAAATAAGGGGCACGCGGAACAAAACACGGTGTCATGTATTGTTTGAAAACGTCAATTAGGAGAATGTTTTCTATCCAGGAGCACAGCTTGAGCGTTGCCTCTTTTGTTCTTTGCTGGTAAATTGTAGGAGGTTGAGTGGGCATGCTAATTATGACAGGAAAGGTCAAACTAATTAGCGCTCCCTTTGAACTTGTCATTGAGAGATCCTGATATCTCCATGCAGACTTGACAGGGTTCAAATTAATCAAGGGTTGTCCCACATGCAGCAAAATGCCAACTTTTTTTTATTTTTTATTTTTTGTAGAAAAAGCTCATTTAAAAAGTTGCATTGTAAGTATGCTGAATAGCTTTTTTCTGTCTTGCTGTCAGTGGTGTTTTGTAGATGCTTTATTTCTTTTAGGCAAACATATCTAAACAGGGGGCTCTTTGCGTGTGCAAACAGCCCTCTCAATCAAGTGGGAAGAGAACATTTTGTGCACCATTAAACCTGCACAATGCTCTAATCGTCTTTGTTTAGATATGTTAAATAAAGCCTGTCATTATGCTCTACTAGGTGCTAAGTGGTATTTTAAAGGTCCATAAATTCAATTAGACAGTGTTTAATGCTGCCCCTAGACCATGTTAGTGCACTGATGCACGTGATCCAACGAAGGGTCGTGTCAGCCATTTTTAAGAATTATTACTTAGGATTTACATTTATATTGTCATTTTAATAGTACGCCCCTCTTCAACTGACGGGGGCCTCAGATGCTTCTGTGACCACAGTCTATCCATATCAGCCCCCCCCCCCCTCCCGCAGGACTGCATCGTATGTGTCATTATATGGAGCTTGTGAGAAAAAAAATCTCTGTCTGTCATTAGAGCGGTCCCGTTAGCCTGGTGTTAATGCACAGTTTAGCAGCCACCGTGGAAAATGCTAAAGAGGTCCTGACAACTCCTGAGGGTTGGCAAAGTGTGGGCCAAAGGTTTCTGTGTGTGTCTGCGTGCGCGAGTGTGCACACACATTAGCGTTTGGAGGCGGGGGTAGGAAGGGGTCCCAGTGGTTGTTTGCCTGTTTTCCATCAAGAGCCCTCATCTCCTTTATCCCCTTTGTGGTGGAGGCCCTCCTCGGGCAGTCTCCTCTGAGGGGGATCTAAAAAGAGCAGCTGCTGGGGAATGAGTGCCATTTCCTCCTGCTGTCACCAGCACACTGGCAACCCTTAGCCCTCCTGTCCCCCATCCACCCACAGCCCCCGCGGATTAATATGCATATGAACTTGTTTCTCTTAGTTCTGAACTCCAATGACAAAGTGGGAAAGCATATGCCTGAAATATTCATGATCGCACGCAGTAATTAAGCGGTGGAGAAGGGAACTCTACAAGGGAGAGTCGCTCACCCTCTGCTGGAGTTAAAAATGGCCCCCTTTTTTTCTTCAGCACTAAAAAGCATGTTGTCCTCTGCTTTCTCTGTAATTCTTCGAAGCATTTAACTCGTTGTGTGTGCCGTCGCACAGCGCGGAGCCATTTACCACAGAAGAGTTAATGAGGCTTAAAAGAAGTGCAGTTTTGTTTAGCGAGCTAACTCCAGTTAGTTAGCGCCACAGACATGTGGACCGTTTTTCTCCTACCGCTTTACTTTATAAGCTTTACATCTTATAAGTAGAATAAGTTAAATGGCCTTACGTTATACCAGTGCGCCTGAAATAAACAACTTTGTGATTTGCATTGAGTCACTGTCATCCTTCTTTTTATTTCTGTGGGTAATGTACTTATTTTATGTTTTGAAGAGACAGACTTTGATGTCAGAGAATAAAACATGTTGCAGACCATTCAGAGATTTGGCCAGAAGAATCAGAGGACACAGAGGTGGGATGCCACCAGAGACATGGACCGAGAGAGAGAGAAGGGGGGGTGAGGGATGTGGGGGGGGGGGGGGGTTAGTTATAGAAGGTGAGAGGGAGGAACAGGGAGAGAGGGCTGTGAGACGGTTGCAGAGGCTTGACAGCCAGGTAGATTGTATCTGACATAAAGCCCAGAGATGAAAGAAGAGCGGACAGCTGGCCCACTGCACTCAGCACACTCCATGCAGTTCCACTCACCTCACCATGCTGCTTGCCACCCCCCCTCCCTGCCCTCCTCCTCAAACACCTTCCACGTCCCTCCCCGTTTTTGCTCTCGTTCTCCCCCTGTTTACGCTCTCCTGAGGGCTCCTCATGGGTGTGTCCTCCACTTTTCCACCCGGGATGTTCTCTCCGTGCCCCGCTGGCTTGGCCGGCCCATCTGAGGAGCAGTGGTCCAGAGTTTAGCCCCTCTCTCCTGCCTCCCGTCTCATCTGCACGCCTCTTCTCTCTGCCCCGCTCCGTGCCTGTCATCTCACAGCCCACTCAGTGCCACACTGACTTGTTTTGTCAATAACCATTTATTTGTTGCTGCAATGGCAGCAGCCATTACATCTGACCTCCCTGTTTCATCAATTATGGATAGATTATTGGATGTGAACATCTGCAAGAGCTTGCTGTTGGACTCACCTCCTGGCAGGGATTAGATAAAGTATTAAACTGTTGTTTATTGTCAGGCCAAAACTCTACTGGGAAGCCAGAGAATTTCTACAACCCCACAGCAAAAAATAACTCCCATCAACGAGGCACCTTAAATAGTTTAGCAGAGCTGCCGGAGCCCCCATGATTGTAAGGTATGGGCCATTTATTATTTACACTTATTATTGGTTGTTATAACACTCATGGTAAAAGCTCCTGGCAGATGGGGCTTAGTCATTGTTTGTCACCTCTGTGAATGTGCGAAGCAGAGGCCGAGAACAGTTAGAAACACATATGTTTGTCTCTAAGGCAGCTATGGGACAAGTCTTTTTTATTTTGCATAGAGTGACTGCTGTAAACCACACATGACTCAGAAGACAAACCAGTGCTTTATTTATAATGCTGACATTTAGAGGTAAATTGATAGGAGCGAGGTAAAAAAAGAATGACTGGCATACATTTTTACAAATTGACTGATATAAATTTAGCTTCATCATGCCTTCCCTAATTTCATATAACGATTTGGCACTTCTTTTTCCCATTCCTGTCTCTCACTCTTTAATTCTCACTCTTTAACATATTGTCTTCTGAGAGAGTCATCAGTTATTTTACAAAATATTTAGAATTACAGTTTTGGCAATGAAGCATCGATCTTGCGGTTTGCATATAGTAAAATACTGAAGGAGCAGTTTAAATATAGCTTTCAGCTATATTTAAACTGCTATGTAATTAAAAGCATTGGTACTACAAAAAAAGTGTTGTTTTGTATATACTGTGTATATGGATGGCAATATTTCCTCTTAAACTCTAGGAGCACTGGTTCATGTAAATGAATTGAGGGCATTGTTAAATGTTGTTAGAAGTGTTGTTGTCCCAGAAATTGATGGAGAATATCAAATTCAAGTAAATGCCAAATTAATTGCCAAAAGCTTGATGCATTTAACAAAGCCTATCTTGACTGATACAGACAATAAATAGAATAAGTGTAGTGAGTTGCGGTTCTTACAGTGCGTCATTTTGAAGGTTTGATTGAAGCTTCCTTAAAATTACATTAAAAAAAGATTTTTTTGGCCAGTTTTGTCAATGAGACCATAGTGATAGTTGATAAATGATTGCCTTGATATCATTTTCCTTATTGATCATCTTCATGATGGATTCATATTCTAGCACACTTGTGTCCAAAGGCAAAAAAAACCCCACTTTGGCCAGTCAGCCTTCAAAATAAGAGCTTCTCATTGCTGAAACATACTTGGGTTAAACACATCAAAGTGTCTGTTACCTTTGTAATGTAATTTTAAAGAGCAGCAAGTCCTCCAGTCATACTTACCTCACGTATACTCACCTTGCCTGCCCTTATTTGCTTTTTGTAAGGTTTGTCTGATTGTGTCCCTTATAGGCTTTTCTTTGTCTATAAAATGGTTTTGTGGCTACATTTTACTGCCTGTGCTAACTGTTTGTTCAGTGATCTTTAATATGAATCCTTTTACCCTGTTTTCGCTTGCTTTGTTATGCAGTGGTTTTAAATATTCGTTTCTGTTTTATCGTTTTAATGGCTAATTGAACATCTGGCCAGGGGACATCAGTTTGGTAACACTAGCACTTTATAGTAATGCTGATTAATGTGCATTGTCCCTGAAATAAATAAATAAACTGATTGTTTAAAGGCTAGCATTTGGTATACTTATACACTTTTATTTGCACTGGTGACCAGAACTTCGAATAATGTTTTTTTTTTCTTGAAGTGAAGAACAGGTTGCTTTGCTGTCTTTTCAGTCCCCTGTCAAAGCCTCTCACAGTTCACCTTCAAGGCAACTGCTCAGCTGTCAGCACCAGTTGTCAAACCGACACTTAGCATTCACATTGTTTCTGTAAAATGAAGATATGTATTTCCACTGTGTATCAAAAAAAAAAAACCCCAAAAAAACAGCCCCAGCATTTTCATTAATGTCTTTAGGTGGTTTAGGCAGTGATGTAACCTCTGTCAAACAGGAAGTGTCTTTTTTTTCGAGGCTTTGAACAGAGAGCGTAAAAAAACCTCCTGTGTGCTAGAGAGTAGCGGGGCACTGTGCATCAAAATATCAGTGCAGGTTGAAAGGCACAAAATAAGGTCAGTGTCACCGCACTGCATTATTAATACCTCACTGTTTATCTCCTTGCCCATTGAATCTGTGCCGAAGAAAATGCTGCCTCCTATGAAATATTGATACAATTTCCTAGCTTTACATGTAGAAAAAGTAATCAAAAAACTAGGTGTTACACACTGGCAGCGGGTTGCTGAATGGCATGTCGCCCTCTAAATTGTCAAACACAGCAAAACACTGGTGGAACACTGGTGAGACAAGACATCACACTGTAAGCTGCGGATCAGGTAAAGCCTGATCCACTTTGAAATAGGCTTCAGCTTGGTAAAGCCTATTTTATTATATAAACACATACCACTCTTTAAACCAGTAAATTATAATTTATTTTAAAGGGTAAAATAATCTTGCTTCTGATAATCCAAAAAAAAAAAATGTGTTGTAATCACGTTTATTACACACCAGCCAGATAACCAGGCAAACATTACATCCTTTTTGGGACTGGCTACAAAATGATCTGCATATATTTGCTGCGTGCGTCTGAATAGAGGTTTTCAATGATTGTTTCTCAAGTGTTTACCATTATAAGCTTAAGACCATACACATGCACAGCAGTAGTAATATGCTAGCATGGAAGCTTCTCACTGTGAGTGAGGACAAAAAGTTTGTCATAGTAAACAATGGGGTGACCATCATTAAACAACCTTATCAGACACTTAAATCACCCAACTGGGCAGGAAGATTTTATGAAACTAACAAAGGAAACACTAAAGCTAAAGCTATCCAGAGCTCAGAGCCAGTCACAAGCTAGCAGCCTCGGTATGAGCAAAGGATTAAAGTAGTTATGGAGATGAAAAAAGAGAGGAAAAGCTGAATTTCTTTTTATCTTATTTCTTTATAAACATTTATAAACATACTGGAAATGATGTAATGAGCTGGCATTTGTTTTGTTGCATGAAATCTGCTTTTGTTTATTAAGGTAAAATATGTCACACAAAGGTAAGTTATACAGCAGTTTGTTTTCAGTTTGTCATTCAAAACTCTTTCCAACAACAGAGGACTTTACTTTCAGGTGTTTAAGTGAGAGAAGAGCCTATAACTGAGTGCAGTTTGGGAGACATTGTTTACAAGTTTAATAATGTCTTTTATTATGAAAATAAAAGTTGTCAATGAACAATTGCTGAGTTTTTCTTGGGAATGCTGTCAGTAATTGTTCTGTGAAAGAAAATCAGAATCTACAAAAATCATTATTAGCATGTCACTTACAAAAAATTTGGAATTAGCCAAGAGAAAAAATAGGAGCTAACTTTCTTTTTCAACATTTCCTTGAATTGGAGAAATTGCAACTCAAACCTTTGTTTGACCTATAAGGGCAACAGTTAAAATAAGCATGCATAAACAGTTGGATACAGCTGTGTATTAGCACAGAGCCCTAATAGCACACGCACAGGTGTCGGTGGTGGACTGCATCTCTGCTGAAACCCAAAACGCTTTCTCCCTTTTGTCTTTTGTCTCTTTCATGTTAAAATCGCTTACTAATTAAGCCAAATGCCAGTGCATGCAGAGTGCATGCTTACACACAGACACAAAGAGAGAGGAAGAGTGAGCTCTCTAATGATCAACACGCGCCAGTGTCTTTATAATCCCATCTAGCCAGCCTGTGTCTCTACAGCAGGCTCACGCGCTGTTTAAGTGATTGTAAATCATCCCACAGTAATGGGTGAGATTAGCATACTATCAAAAAGCTTTCTTCATGCATGATGCGGTAACATCTTAGGACCTTAAGTGTTTTATGGTGAGTGAGACCATATCATCCACTGCCATTAACGATCTAGCCGTGGCCAGGCAGGCAGCTGTGCTCAGGCTGCTGCTGTTAGTGTTACCAGATGCGTGAGGAAGATGCAGACTTGGACTGCAGCCCATTATGGGTGCTGCCTGTCAGGAGCCATTAGGCACATGCTTTTTGATTAATGCTCTAAGTGATGGTGTGAGCACTACTCAGAGACTAGCACGGGGGGGAAAAGGGAAAAGAAAAGGTTATCGCCTCAGTAAGAAATGCCTGAACAGGCGCCGTAGTGTCAGCGATGATGATGGTGAATATGGTCTGCTTTGCTGAGGCGGTGAGCGGGTGGGAGCATTGCGAGGTTTGTTTTTATCTTTCTGCTCAGAGTAATGCTAGGCTCTGATTTCCTCTTCCTGTTTTTTGAGGGGATCCTGCGTAGGGAGATGATCTTGGGATGTCCCCCGTCTCCCCCTGACTCCCACCGCCTGCTATTGTGACCCATGAATTATTGATTAACCTTGGTAATAGAAAAGATATAACTGGGGCGTGCTTGGACCTGCCTCTACTGTGGTGGATAAGTGTTAATACCAAACAGATATGCATATGCATACCAATGATTACATGAGACTTCTTTAAAAAAGGATAAAGATTATACCTTGTCTGTGCGATTACTGTATGAATGACATTAAAATAAAAAACACAAACTTTATTCTTGTAATTGTTAATGAAATGTATGTTTAACACACTTTACAAACTGGCCTCAATATAGATTGAAGTTTTTTTTTGTGAATCAGTCATCAACTATTGAACTTATCAGTTCAACTTGGAAAAATTGTTTATCTTATCACAGCTCATATAAAAATGTCATTTTGTCTTCCATCCCTGTGTAACAAGTTATTCTCCAGAGTAACAAGACCCATGTGTTCTCATGACATGTTCAAATGAATCCATCTGCTCAGGTTGTGTTCCTGTGATGATCTCACCTAGCCCGGCGGATCAATAAACGAAACGCTATGTTTAAACTGAATCAAATTTTCCAGTTGTAGGGTTAGGCTTTCATCCGCAACAAGCCGCTACACTCCTCACTCTTAGATTTACCGTATATACAATTAAACGCCCCAGTAACCTGGGCGTTTTCATTAGATTGGACCTGCAGGGATGTAGCCGCAGGTTTACCCCCACCCAGACCTGAAAGAGATGACCAGCCGCAGTAATTGCATGGTGTTGTGTTTACATTTATTCATGAAACGGAGGACCGCCTTCTCATCCACATTTCCACCTGTCACCCATTCCATTTGCCTCGTCAGGAGAGAAAAGCCTCCTGACCCTCCGCCACCCGTCAAACTTGGAGCTACAACCACTAATCAGTCCCTCCCTCGTGAAGAACCCGCTGCCTACTTGTTCTGTACCGATATTTGATTCCCCACCATCTAAGCAAATGATTACGTTTTCATGCATTTGGTTCCACCAAAATGTATGTGCACTCAGCCACATCCTTTATTGATTACTTCTCGTGCAAACAGTAGCCGCAGTGTGATATACATAATTGGACAGTTGTCATGGGAGGTCGAGCAGTGATAACCAGCGTCTTATATCCCTGACTTGATGGATATAAAAGACGCCTTCCACGTGATGACTTTATATAAAGATAAATGTTCGAAGCGTAACACTCACTGAGATAAAAATAATAGCAACATCCTGATTGCCAGATACATGTCTCTCCTGATCCAGCGATGAAATACTCAACCATTGACTGACGTTAGAGTGATGAGACGATTAGCACCGTATAGATTACAGAGAAGCCCCGTTTCTTTGTAGAAAAAATAAATACTCCAGAGAGTAAACAGGAGTGGCATGTACTTAATATACACAACATGTGCTCGGCTAATTATTTTCCTGAATGCTTATAACCACAGTAAACTGGCTGCACATTGCTGGAACAAAAGGCATCTTTCTGAGCCAAAGTGCTCCCTCTCAGCTTCTAAAATTACATTTTCAGTGGCATAGCAGAAATATTAACAGTGTAATCAGCGCTAGAGCAAATACTGTTCTGTTAAGAACAACAAAAAGCCATGCTTATAGTTTGTATTTTAGTAATGAAACGCAAACAGTGTCTGCTGCAATTGGCTGACCCCTGACACACAGGTGATGAAATGTCCCAACAGAATCTCAGCTTAGCCCTGTTTCTCCCCGATAATAGATTCAGCTCCACAAATGGTAGAAGCACAGATGTGTAATAACTCTATCAAACTCACGTCTCTGTGTTTTCACAAGGTTAGATACACACAGAGACACCCACTGGAATTTCACATTTTACTCCTCTTCACCCTTCATCCATACCAAAGAATAATTCTGTGTGGCCAAGGTTACCACCACTGTTTGTGTTTGTTGGGTAATCATACAGCATTTCCAAGGTAAGCCTCCCTCCACTCTAGAGCCTTCACATTACAAAAACATTCACTTACATGGATTCATACAGAGACACTGACACTGGTTGGGAGTTTGGTGGGAGCGCGGAGGCAACTGAAGTGGGACCCAAACAGAATCCATATTTAATACTGTGTTCCCACTTGGACATGTACTCTTTCAAGTCAGCATAAAAGAAGATACTGAGACTGTGTTATCTTTGACCAAAGCATTGTGGCATCACAGATGAGCCGGTACCCTTTATAAGAAAATCTGCAGTGGAAACCCTCACATTTTACACACACACACACACACACACACACACACACACACACACACACACACACACACACACACACACACACACACACACACAAAATTGTAGCATTAAGCTACCGATAGCATGGCACGGTACAAACCCTTCAGCATACTTATTGTCGGACAGCATTTAAGAAAAGTTGAACTAATGCGTTTAGTTATCCAAACTCAGACAGGAAATTCGCCTTCGCAAAATCCATGAAGAAGAGGTGGCGAGGCTCTAAAGGCTAACTGCATTATTTGCTAATCATTATTGTCTCATTACAAACTGTCTCTTTTGAATTTTTTTGATCACCAGTCTTATTTCTAATAATAACATAATACTTACCAAGTTAGTTTTGGGGATCTTGGACCATAGCAAGGGTGTCTAACTGAGAAGTCCCTCCAACAGCACTGTATGTGAAATTGTTATTTTCCAGTGCATTACAGGAACATTTTGTTTTTAGATTAAACTGGTGACTTCTTAAAAATAAAATCTGGATTGAAAAGTCACAAACCCTCTCTTTCAGCATTTCTCAGTGTTAGAAGGCCTGCGTATGACAACTTTTAGAAGATGATAATGCAAAACTCACACCAAATTTGCTGAGGTAAGAAAGTAACCATGATTTTTTTATATACTTAAAGTAATTATAAGTGTGTACTTTTGTCTATTTTTGCTTCCACAAATTTTGATGCGAAAATATTCCAGAGACACCAACTGATTTGCAAAATGCACAAATCTGATCAAATCTCTCGAAACAACATTGTGTAAGCTGAAATTAAACTATATGGACTCCACTTTTCGACGACTAGTTCAGGTGCTAGCCACCTTATATTTAGGGACTACTTTTTTTTGGTAATAAACTCCATCTGAGGTAGGTGGGGCAGAGATGGTTGCACAAAGTGTACACTGGAATTTCGGTGAAAAATCTCAACTGCACTTTTTTAAGAATAAGAAAAAATTGCTTTGATTAAAGGTAAACGTGTTTAATGCTTTGGATTTTTTCCTTATCAATCACAAGTAAAAATTGTTAACTGGAGTAAATTACTATTCAATAAGATTTGACCTACATGGGAGGCTTACGAGCAAAAATAAAGGTATCAAAACAATCATTAGACTAAGCCAAAGATTGCCAGTACACACTGAAATAAGGTACGCTGGACAGAAGAGTCAAAGATAGAGCTTTAAAGGCACAGCTAACTGTTTATCTGCTGGTTGTAACCTTGTCCATCTCAAAATGTGAGAGTGTTTGAATAGCAATTCTTTAATCTATTCATGCGCTTTTACTTTTTAATACACTATATATTTTTTTTTTCTACAAACAGAAACAACTCTGAGATCAGTTGTGTTGGAGAGCAAGACAGGCAGGTTGAAAAGGTCACAAGTCGTTTTGCTTAGTTCGGTATTCGTGTGACAGAAACAGAGTGCTACATTAACTGCCGTGTAGGTGGGAGTGGGTGGACCTGAAAAGACCCGATAGCAGAGTTTAGTGACAGGAACATAGAGGGAAGCAGATGAAGGAGACAAAAACCTAAGCAGAAGTGGGTGTTGTGACATCATCCTCCCCTTCGTTGTTTCCTTACGAGCAGCGTAAGCTGCTGTGGCCTGCTCTGTAACATCTAGACTGCATGTAATTATCAAGCCATCAAAGCCAAGCTGCTGTGCCAGTCATCTTATCAAGGGTTAAGGGGACACACTTGTCTACAGCAGTACTCTGCTCACATCTCTGGCCCGAGCGTATCTCAGCAGTCTTTGCTAATGACTTGTAGCCAACAAATTCCTAAGACTCTCAGGTGGCTTCCTCCAACCAAGCTCTGTGCGATGATGAAAAGCCTGAGATAAAATAAACTGACAGTTGCAACTCATTGCGAGGTGCAGGCAGCAACCGAGCAGCAGCTGAGACCCTGGGAGCCCAGCACTCCCTCTCTTTATTTCATCCTTTCCTTCATCACCCCCTCCATTCTCCTCTGCCCTCCTCCTGTGTGTCTCAGTGTGTATGTGTGTGTGTTTGGCTGTGTGTGCAGGCATGGCAGAGGGCAAGCGTGTACATTTGTTGCGGTATATTTAAATGCACTGTCTGTGGTATTGTGTGAGTGCACATGTGGGCATCAGAATGAGAAAATGCAAGGGCGGATGAGTGTGTTGTTAGGGGGGAGAGTCCAGGGTAACTACTGGGAGGGGAAACTAGATGCCCCTGCCACTGTTCCCTAATTAAAGCCCATTCCCGCCTTTTTGATTTCAGTCCATTAAGCAAAAAACTGTGGCCACCCCTCTCTCGCTTCCACACATGACGCACTCCAATCAATACACTCCCACTGGCTGCCTCACTGGGTGCCTCAAATGAATAGATTGGAGCGCAACATTATGTCTAATTGAATTTCGCAGAGAACGCCATGCAGAGCGCTGTTGCAATATTGCATATTTCTTTAAAGTTAAAAGAAAAGATTTCTTTTATTTTACATTTCAAAAATATGCTTTCTTCGTGACAAGACTGAAAAAAAAATATGATCATAAAAGTACACAGAAGTTGTTGTTGATATGTTGTTAGGCTCTAAAATCATTACTTACATGTATCTTAATACATGATTAGCTATAATGTCTTGGATAGTATTATTTGGTTCTGTATACCACTGAGAGACAAAGCTAAAAAAACAAAAAACTAGCTATCCACTGAGGTCAGCACCACAAAGGTTCACATTAGCACATCAGGCCCCGGGAGAGAGTCTCCTCCTGGCTGGTGGCTGTGGGGGGTTCAGTCAGGGATGGGGGGGAGGCTGGCAGATGGTTCAGTAGTATGTCTGATGGATGGACTGACAGACCGATGGATGGATAGATGGATGGCCCTGACTCTTCTGTTGTGTGTATTGTCTCTGTTTCTACACATGTGACATTTATATGGACTGCCATCTCTACTCTGGAATGTTTTTATCCAGTTGCACTTCAGTAACAATGTGGTAATAATGGGTTAATAAAGCAGAAACATGAAGGTAATAATATGGAAACAGCAAGTTATTACCATCTAAATACCAAAGCAATATCATTGTTCTTCTCTGAACAATGATTTCAGTTGAGGAATATTACACAGAAATATAGGTTAGTGTCACCTTAATACAAGGTCAGAAACTGGTCATTACACATAAACCACTTCACATGTTTTCAGGCAATGATCACATAGTTAGTAGGTTAGTGACCAGTGACCAGTGACCATCAACACACAGCTGTACCTTTTTTTTTTTTACAGGTTATAATAATTAATACAAATATTTCCTCATAATTTTGTCATAATATTTCCACATTAATAACCTCAGTTCTTGGCCAATTATTACCCAGTTACATACATTTCAGTGTAACATTACTCAGCTATAATTGTTGTTGATAAAAGAGATTACTCGGCTGACGTAATAACTGCAGTAATAACTTAAAATTTCAATATTATTATCTTGCTTGTTTCCTCCATATTACCATGTAATTATAAAACTCTAACAGAAAGTGCTACCTTTTATCTTTGGTTCAAACATGAAGGGAAACTTTTAAGCGTACAATCCATAACGGCTTTAAGTTGGCCTTATGTAAAGGCTCCATATAAAAACGACCAAATATTAGATTTGGATTTCCATGTTTAAAGTCAAAATTGGCGGTATATATGAAAAAAAATTATAATTCTATAGGAACACTTACCAGCTTTTCAATTGTGATGTTCAAGTCATGGTTGAATTCTGTGTTCATAGTTATTGTGTCAATTTATTGGTACTTTGTTGACTTTCTAAAATGTAATTTTTGTAAAAAACAAAACAAAAAAAACATTACAATCATAATTATAATTACAATATTACAATACAACTTTGAAATCCCTTCCTGGTTCCACTATGATCGGTCTTCTGTTCAGATTTTGGTGATCCAGTCATTACAAAATGTAGATGCTGTTTGAAGACAATGTCAGAGACATGATGCATTACAGATTCTTTTCTAACAAAAAAACTGACATAAAATTTTATGTGAAGTGCAGGAAAATAAAACCAACCAAACAAACAAACAAACAAAAAGCTCATATTTGAAAAAATAGTTAAATCCATTTTAAGACACGTATCAATTTGGGCTGTGTAATATTTATCTTTGCAATATTTGGCAACATATATTGAAGTTTCATAATGAGGATTAGATACAACTCAACCAAAGCTTGCAGCCTCAACCTCAATTTCCTGGATGTCACAGTTTCTTCTTTCCTAATTGATTTGTTCGCCTGTGCCACTGAGTTTCTGTTTGAACATCTCATTGTGTGCCTTGAGTGGCCGCTGCAGCAGTTCCCATGCCAATTAGCACAGTGGCTCAAAGCAGGTGCCAAGGCAAATATTTAGCTAATTATCAATATTTAATAGCATTTCTGCACTGGCTCCTTTCCTAAGGTCCAGCAGATGCTATTAAATCTCACCCCATAGATACACAGTTATGACACGTAATAACTACTTGAATATAAAAGAGATTAATAATTTAAAGAGAGCCAACAAATTAGGACCATCATTAAAAAACTGGGCTTAAAACCATTTTGCATAAAACCAGCCCAGTTCAAGGTAATGCCAAGGCTTTCCTGATAAAGAATTACAGCATTAATTCAGCAAAGTGAACTTATTGCTCCTACTCCCTCTCCGAGATCCCTGGAGCATTCAGAGTAGAGGAGTGAAATGATAGCATTCATGGGCACAGTGGCGCCTATTTCCATTTCCCCCATCAAACCTAGTCCGAGTTTTGAGTGTGTGTGTTGTGGCAGAAGAGAAAGACTGATCCCTTTATTATTATGGCGCTATTGCTAAAGTCCCTGTGAATAGCATGCTTTTATACTGAAGTTTCCCTCCTCTAGAGGGGTTGAAGGGGCCCATTTTTACAAGAAGTGTTTACATAAACAGAAACTTGGACACGTACTGTGAACTCTCTGGGTCATCGCTGGATATACATGGAGAAATCACACCTTTGATGTGGATATATTGACTGGTATTTTAATTGACTCCCCAAGTGGTGTCAACAGAATATCATCAACCATTGTTTGGGGTTTTTTTACACCAAATGTCTATCACGGCTTACGAATGATCCTTTGTGGTAAGTGTGCAATCATACTTTACATTATATTTAGTCACAATAAAAACAGATAGACAGTTACAAAACCCATTACTGATTTTTTGTAATCTTTGGACTCTAAAGCTGCATTAAAAATAGACACAATTCTGCAAAGAATTCTGCATGTGCTCAGGGACACTTTGTCAGTAAACACAGTTTATCACCACATTCATAAGAGTGTTTAAAAAAATTCAAAACAATGCTG
Organism: Astatotilapia calliptera; assembly: GCF_964374335.1. Classification (NCBI taxonomy): domain Eukaryota; kingdom Metazoa; phylum Chordata; class Actinopteri; order Cichliformes; family Cichlidae; genus Astatotilapia; species Astatotilapia calliptera. The sequence continues at coordinate 26,620,175 of NC_137427.1, read as the reverse complement.
TTGAAAGAAAAAACTTACCTTTTAGATTGATTAAGGAAATGGGCTTAAAAGCAGGGCTATCTGGCTTGTTGTTAGCACAGTTCAAAAGAAAGAAGATATACCTGTATGGGTCTAAACATAACACTGATTAGTGCGAATGTGTTGTGGTGGTTAGCACTGTTGCCCCAGAAAGGTTAGGATGGTCCAAGATTCAACTCCAGTGGTCGTCTAGGGCTGTTTGGTGTAGAGTTTGTATGTTCTCTTGCCTGTGTAGGTTCATTCCAGGTACGCCGACTTCCTCCCACAGTCTAAAGACATGCAGTCAGTGGGGTTAGGTTAATTGGTGATTTTAGGTTGCTCACAGGTGTGAACGTGAGTGGTTGTCTGTCTCTCTGTCCAGGGTGTACCATACTTCTCGTCCTATGGTATTTGAGATGGAGCGCCTTCATTATTTCTACAATGCCTAACCACATTAAGCGTACATTACAACAGCATGACTCCAATATTCCCGACCTGACGTGAAAAATATAACAATCGAATTTTAGGAAACCTGTTCTTAACATCAATTTATAAAATTAGAATAATAATAAAAAATGCATACAATTTATTAGCGTCTGCAATAAAAATATTGTTTTGACTAGTTTTTTTTGATGATTTTCAAGTCTTTGCTTTCTGTTTTTATTGACATTTCCTTTGGAAAGAGGGTTGTACATTAAAGTGTGTATTTAGAATTCCTGTTCAATTCCCTCTGAGCAAACAGTTTGTGCAGACAGAGCTGCACCAACTTGCAAGGCAAATTCTTTTAATGGAGCATGTTGCTGGAGGCACCATTGCTTGCTTGTGTGATATTACCATTTACCTGCTGTTTCGAATTTTATTTGAATTGGGATGAAAAGGTTAGGAGAAGATATGTAAAAGGCAGGCGCATTTTACCTCCAGTTTTTTTGGTTTTTTTTGTTCCCTGCTGCCGCATTCATGCCGATCACTTGACACTGCATTTTATACTTCTGTATTTGTGTGTGCCTTTTGGGATTCAACCTGTCTAGAATATTTCCCAGAAGACATCCATGCAGAGGGCAGAAAACATCAATCGGCCATCTGATGCCTTACACACTGGATCTGTGTTCATACGATGAGGTTTTGTCAAATGTTTTAAATCTGACATGAAATTATGCATTTGGTAGAAACCAGTAGCTCATTTAGGTCAAATCTTACGACTTTGTAAGTGTTTAAAGAAGCAGTTATCAAGAAAAAGCAAATTAACCCCTCTATCAGTTATTTAAGTTCATGACAGATAACAAATTACTTCATATTTACTGTGTAGCATCTATCATTGCTTTTGCATTTACAGCAGTTTCACATCAGTACTCTTCAATCTATCACTTTATTCCTTTATTCCAGCTCTTTATCTTCCACTACTAGAAGGTCAAAGGTTTAACTTACCCACTGAAATGTTTCAACACTTGCCCAATGACATTAAAAATAGATTTTTTTTGTGTTTAAACATGCCAAAAGCAGGACAGCGAGCCACCAAAGATGTCAGTAGATATGTCAGTTCTGTTTATTAGCATGAAGGATTAAAGAAATTGAGAAGATCACACTTTGATTTGTTGCACTGACATTTTTCCCTCTGGAACCATTGGAGAGGTCTTCATGGAAGAATGTGACAAACTTTTCAATAAATAAATAAATCTTCAAAAGGTTACCTTCAAGAAAATGACAAAGTTCATTACAAATGATCACAGATTAGAAAACACCACGTGACGAGAATATGCTGACATTGAAAAAAAAGCATGTTATTGATATTTTATTGTGAGTAAATGCAAGAACACTCTTTTTTGTTGTTGTTGAACATAAAAAAATTTGAAATCTTCTTGCTCCATAGTTCATTGAAACATCCTTTAGAACTCTTGCTGAGAAATCATTGTCCATTCTTTGTTTAATGGCACTGCCTGTCAGCCGTAGGAGAAACCGTCTTCCCTTAGAAATCCCTGAAAAACTAAATTCTCTCAGTCATCTCTATGTACTCTAAATTTGATATACTTGGTCATGAAGCAACTTTTATTGTTTCAATTTAACTTTATTTAAATAAATGTTTGTATTAAGTACAAACAAAAGTAAATACAAAAGGAAGAACTATGGGGAGAATTGTAAATGCTTACAAAGCACCTAGTATTTTTTAAACACAGACAATAAATTGGGCATATTGATATTCTCCCTTCAGGATGCCCAAATGTCCAGTCCAAACTCCCTTGAATTTGTGGTCCTTGAAGACTAAATATGCTTGAAACATAAGGACATCAAAAAAGACCTTCCCAAGGACAGACATCTACAGGTATAAAGGTATAAAAAAGGCTGTTTTGAATTTAAGTATTAAAATGTACTGTGTGTGAGACCTTAATGAGACAGAAAAAAAATTATACAAGGTCATCGTTGGTATGAACAGAAATTTCATCCCTTTGGGGCAGAAAAGACAGAACTTTTTGTTTTAGCAAACTGCCCATCAAATAAGCATAATTACCATCAGAATTCATACAGTGTTCTGAGACTCCTGAAGGCAAGCCGCCCCACTCAAATTAGCAGCTCTGATAAATCACCATTAATTAGCTAATAAAAGCCAGCAGGTGGTTCGGAGCCCAAAGACATTCCCCGGTTGTCTGAATTATGTATATTACAGCAGTGCACTGATAAAGTAAATGAGTAGTGGGAACAACAGATAGGCGTTCTGGAGGGCCCTCATGTAGGGATAATGCTCCACTCAAATCTCCTGCAATCCCACCCAAAGGAATACAAGTGGCTCTGACCCCCACTCAAATCGCATAACACACAGGGCTCTTGTGTGAGGCGTATTTGTACATGGATTATGTAGGCAGAATACAAAGTTTGATTTGCCCACCCTGAATGAAGAGCTTGTAAAGATGTTATAATGTCATTACAGAAACATAAGGCAGAAAGGAGAAACGTGCATTGATTAAGGCATGATGACCTCTCTGCATTGAGCTGGTAAGGGCAGAGTGAATTTTTGATGATCAGCATCATTATACATAAAAAAACAACCACTTAAGGTCCAAAATAAAGGTGTTTTTAAAGCAAGTTATCCTAAAATTACAAGTACAAAAATAAACTAACAGTCAATAATGTAGCAGGTATTGTAATTTATTTAACGTTGCTAACAACCGTGTAACAAAATATTACATACATTATTACATCTTGCCAAAGGTGTATTTTCTTAAAGTTTATCCAAACATCATTTTAAGAAGCAACATCTTATTGTCATTCCTGGGCTAAAATGTGTCTTCTGTTGCGCCGGTGACTGCAGTCAGTAGTGATGTCACTGCATCCTGGACTACGCTGTACATTACTGCAGTAAGGTGAGAAGGTAAACCAATGGAGGTTTGCAAAAAACTCTTTAAAGACTAATAATATAAAATAAATGTTGAAATATATCCTTTTCTTCCTCTTTGTTTATAGCAACGGTATCACCAACCATAACATGTGTATCACATTGTCGAGATATTCACACCTGTGTGTGATAAAGGCAACGTTTGTGTAAACACTTTTCAATGTGGGGTAATAATGATTCAAAACTCCACGGGGCTCCATGGCAAGTTTGACATCAGTCATTTGTTCTGAACAAAATATATGAATGTGTATGTAAATATCCTTTAAATTAAATGTGCTCTAAAAAATTATCAAGAAAATAATACATTTGTACAACATTATTGTGGACTTTTAAAACAAAATGAATCACACCACCTATGGAGCATACGTAGCACAAGCATCCACTTCACATAATCCCTGTGATGTATCATTAGTGTGAATAGCTGTTAATGGAGGCTAAATCAACATGAAATAGCCTGATATCTGTTTAGCTGCAGGAACTTAGCTAATCACTTCTGTGTTTTATGTTAATTGTATAGATTACCAGATGTGATTCATTTCATGTCGATGAACTGTTTTAGTTTTTTGCACATTATAACCCATCTTCACTATTTTGAATGCCGTCGCAACCAAGTTTCCCTGTCAGTAAACACACTCAGAAATCTAGTTTGCTTCGTTCCTCCTTGGGTAAATGAGCTCTTTTCTCTGGGTTAGATGTCCTGAGGCAGCCACTTGGCAGAGGGTGAAAGAAATGGCAAAAAGGCATCAACACAAGTGGGACATGGGAGCAGATGGGACACTGATTGCAGTGTTGTTTACAGCTGTTGAGGTCCTTGCACATTGCTATATAGAGGTCAGAAACTATGTCTGTCTACCACATGATACAGCAATGCCACGGATGTGTGCAGGCATCTCCAAAGCAAATATCCCTGTCAGTAAAACACACTTATAAGGAAAACTAGCATGGTAACTTGTATATTCCCCCCCCCCCCCCCCAGAAATGTGCTTGTTTTGGGCGGCTGTTTTGGTCAGACAGTACAAGATTTATTATTTTTTCAAAGTGCTCCTCTGAAAAACATGGAGTCTGCACCTGCTTACACTTTTGATGCTCCCAGAAAGTGTGAAAGAAATAAAAAGGACAACAGAGAGTGAGAAAGTGAGAGCAACTGGAAGGAAAGCCATCCAACACAAAGGTCTTTGACGATCGTTAACATTTCTTTATGTTCGCATTGAATCACTTTATATGGTTTTACCAGGGACGTTGTCTATTCAGAAATGCTCCATCAGGGTTCTGACTATAGTCTGTATCTCAAGCCATAATAGCCCAGAGCGGCATGTGAAATATATCCAAAGTAATCAACCTTTTGCAAAGGCACCTCAGAAGCACACATTTCAACAGCACAGTGTAATCTAATATATTGGGTGGCATCAACTTTCTTTGCACAGACATTAGTTTCATAGAGAATGGAGTATTTGCATGGCAAGATGATGTAAGTTTTAAGCAATAAAAATGCTATATACCTCTCATTTCCATTACCCTAATCGACATACTGTTGGAAAAATGTGAGCTTCATGGTCAAAAAGAAGCTTTTCTGATTTATGTTGTCATTTTTGGCATTATGTACTTTGTGTTAATTTCAGTGATGTTAAAGAAATATGTAATTCTCTGAGGGGAGACTGTGCCGTCTATTTCTAATAACGCATGACTAAAATGTATGTGCGGCTTGATCGAAAGCCTGTCACAAATTTCTTTCACAAATTTTTGTTATTGTAAATAATTTTTTCCTGTAAATTGTGAAATAAGACTGATTTAAAAACAATTTAAAAATGATTAACAACACAGCACAAATAATATATATCCCCATGCTGAACCGCACGTATGAGCAGTACTCATCTTTGCACAGTGTGCAGACTGTAGTGTAGTGATTTGTGGCTCCTACAAACTAAAGAACATAAAAGCGGGGAACAGACATAAAGCACTATGTGTGAGAAGAATAGAAAACTTAAAAGGTTTCATTAACTGAGGGAAAGAGTGTGTGCGATTTTTGTCCACTACACCCTCTGTTTCTTCATTGGAAATCTTTCAATAGAGTTCACGCCAACCACAATGACTGTGATGGCTGTGAGACATGAAGCGCTTGTTTTTGGTGTAAAATTATCTTCTTTTTTTTATCTTGGAAAAAGGAATGACAGGAACAGCATGAGAGACTTTCACCTAGGAAATTACGGGTTAATGTCCCCTGTATTTTCTTTATTTTCAGTTCTGTGTGGTATCATCACTTTTTTTACATTACTTTTACATTTACTTTCATTTTTTTTAATTTAATTTTGTTTTCAGTTGCTTTTAACTTTTGTTTTTCCTGGCTCATTGATCTAAGGGCAATACTAAGGGCCCAGACGAAGGAAATTTCACAAATTTTTGTAATGTTTGGAATTAAGAAAAAATTTATTCAGGCTTCCATTTTTCATTTTGCTAGGTTGCTAGAGTGATCTCTTCCCCACCGTGTTGCCTAAAATGTAAACATCTAAAAGTTTTACTGCCTTGAAAGTGTTACACTGTGTGGACCGACATAGTTGGTGCTGTTCTACAGAAATGAGCCCAGTTTAACATTTTGCTGGTAGACTGGGCTATAAATGCATTCCAGTAGTTAATGTATTTTTTAAAAATGAAAACATTTTTATTATTCCCAACCCCTCCCTCTCCATCTAATCTCAACTGTCTCTTGTTTAGTCTTGGTTCTTCCTCCATTAAAAAAAACCCAAACCCTTTTCTTAATATATGTGTTTTTAATCAAACAACAAAAAAAAGGAAACAGTGTTTTTGTATTGTTGGACATAAGCTTTGAAACCACTGAGGTCCATAACCTCTGGGATTGTCAGTGGAGAAAGGCAGTCAGCACTGTTTCCATGGGGGTGTAATAATCATACGGCTTAATAATGGCATATTGCTTTGATTATGGTACGCTGGCCAATGTGGGTGTGTTATGTAATGCCTACAAATTCAGTCCAAACATACAGTATTTCCATGTTTGGGGTTTGAGGTTTGTGTGCATGTGTGTGTGTGTATTCTTATTGGTGCTTTGAGATGCATAGCCATTGAGGCCATAATTTAGTCCATTATGTCCTCTGGTTTGCAGTCGTAGCCCGAGGCCTCTGGCACTGAACGTTGTGTCATTTGCTACCAACTGGGTTTTTGATGAGAGTGTGTGACCTAGACGCCTCATCCCTCACCACTGTCTCATTCCTTTTATTTACATCTGTCTTTAGCATTCTAATTACTCTCTTTATTGCTTTAGCCTGGAGGAATCTGTTATACTGGAGAAAAAAAGGACTAAGGACACTGGAGTTTTAACCAATAATAAAGCAGCATAACTCCCATTACCCATAGGCAAAGATTGGGCCTGTGAGGCTCTTATTTTATGGGCTTTGGGCAAGATACCCACAGACAGTATTCTCATTCCAGGATGTATATTGGAAGGATCTATTTGCTTTTCTGATTTGTGAATATCAAAGCAATTTTAATTTCGGAATCATGCATGGTGAAAAGGAAACGCTTTTTTTCCTGAAAATAAAAAGGTTTATAGATTTTTTTTTATGGTGATGCCATCAGACTGAAAAAAGATCATTCATTTGACTTGTGCATTTATAGATTTGCCAAAATTTAAATGAAGGGATGATCATTTGAAACATATCAGGCTGTGGAACATGGTGCGGTTTGTATTTTTGCTTCCACCCAGGAAGAGTACCACGCAGAGTACACACGCTGCACACTGTCTAATCTTTATTTTTAGACAATAGGAATTTAAAAAACAAAAACTTTTAAATTTTCCGTCCCTTCCCACCAAATTTTATGAAATAGCATCGAGTGCAGGCACAGCAGTCTTTAATGAGCTCTCAACTTTAAAGACTTGAAGGATATTAACAAGCTGCTTGACAAATGGTGCTTAGAAGCACATTAAAGACGCAGCTAATGGTGCGCATAATGACGGCTAATTTTCGATCAGATATAAATTAGAGCCCCCAACAGTTATTTGCCTTAAGGACTTTATGTAAATGATTCTGTTCTGTATAAACTGAAAACTGAGAGTGAGTGAGTGAATGAGTGAGGGAGAGAGAGAGGGAGAAAGGGAGAGAGAGAGACTAACACTCCTTGTGGGTATGATTAATAGATCTGCAACAGAGCACGGCTGTCAAAGCCCAATGAACACACATCCACTAGACAGCTCTACCACCTTCTCATTAAGGTCCAGTCTCTGAGCGGTCTACAACTTACTCATTCAGAACACCAAAACAGCCTCTGAGAACAAGGAAGTGTAAAACTCAGTGGTCGCAAGGAAGGAAGACCAAGCAAAAGGGAACGCTAGGAGGAGGCCTGCCGGTCCATAAACATGTATACACATCCAGTGTTGTTAAATATTTGATAGCTGAAGGCACTTTATGGCATCAATTTATATGTTAGGTCATAATACATAACAGTATGATGACTTGATGTGCCTGAAATTAAATGATGAACCCATTTGGTTAATAGCTCTTATATTCATGCACAATATGGCGAATCTGCAGATTGAAATCTAGCAGTCTGAGGTCAACGGTCTTAGTATATGGTTTTGTATTGTTACTGCATGAGCAGGGGTTGTACACAATTTATGTAAACTGGACCTGGTACAATGAATTTAATTATTTTACTATCTTTTCTATTTGCATTGAAAATGTAATAAGAACAATGTTGACACAATGATTTTAATGCTGACATTAATATAAAAATATGGATGAGTAATTTTTATATACCATGATGAGAGCTTGATTTTTGTTATTTTTAATTTTTCAGTTTAGCCCTTCAGAGAAGAACAATTGTATCATTTCTAAAATATGCTTCATATCATCACATGACTCCACACTCCTGTCACACACCCTTATGAACTGGATTTTTCTGTGACACATAACACAGAGAGTTCAGGTTTTACCACATTTCCACAGCATTGTGTACCTTTGTGATATAAATTCACGGAACGGTACGTGAACTACACTTTACAAAAATCTGAAAATCAATATGTTCAAGGATCAGTGAAGATGATATCGGGATTACAAAGCCTTAATTGAATATTGCTTCAAAAGTAACTAATGAGGATTTTTTTTAATATTGTTTAATGTTTAATATATACCAAAAATATAATTCTTTGGTATATATTTTTACACATAGTCAAGTCGATTTCACTAAAATGATGTGTTTAAAATGTTCAAATATATTTTCCCACCAAGTAGCTTTTTATAGCCTCCACTGACGTTACAGTTAATTACTATTCCAGATTTTGCACCTGCACGCCCCTAGCGGTACGAAGCTGTATTGCAAAATGCATGTGGATATTTTTTTTATGACGTAATGGTGAACTTTATTACAACAAGAGATTAATTTGTACCACAGCAGGCTCTGGATCCTAATAGGAAGACTTTTCTATTGAGGATATAATTAATTATTTATTGTTATCTATATTGACAAACCCTGCTCACATCCAAATGCTAAATTTATTTAACACATATAATCTGTCCTTCATAAAGTCTAAAACATGCTCACCATGTTGGAGATAATTGTATTGAAAGAGTCTAAGTGGGGGGTAGACATTATTCCCCCTCAAGCGAAAGGATTCAAATATTCATTTAGTTTCATGAGGAAAAAATAAAATTCACAAAACTGCACCAGCCTGACAAACAATGAAGGCAAAGAAAGAAATCTTTTTTTTTCCTTAAAAGAATAAAAGAAAGTTTATTGTTTTCATTTACAAATGTAGGGGAGATGTGAAAACGCTCTGGGGGGTGGGAAGGTAGGAACTTGGTTTAGCATCCCAAATCATTGTTTTGGTGTTAGCCAAACGTCAGGGGTGACTGTGGCTTCTCAACACCCACCCTCTAATCATGCCCCTGAGCTATTTTAGTTGAAGGCTATGAATGTTTCCTATGCTATTAAATTAACGGGGCTTTTCTTTCTGTTTTTTTTATTTTATTTAAAAAAAAACTATTTTTCCCCTCACAGAAATTGTAATTTATAATTTCTTGCTATGCTACGGTTTTAATTTGCCACTCTTGTTATTGCTCCCGGTTTAGAAATCATCACCTTTCCTTTTATTTCGTTCATCAAAAATATGAATGACTTCAAATAAAGGTACGAGTTTAAATGCAGCAGCGTCATACATTTTTAATGAAGAGCGTATTCTTGACGCATGTGCGGATAGCGAGTCTTCGTTTCTGGTTAGATTTCAAAATAAAGGCTATGCAGCGCGGGCCTTTTCTGAAAGTGTTCGGGTTTAAAAGGCAAACGTTTTGGCTTCACTTTTTACCACCACACTGGAAAATAAAAATCCTATTTCATGATTATTTACTAAGAAATAAACATTTTATCAGCTTCAAGGTTACAATTTCAGTAAAGTGGATGCTTGCCTAACAATCTAGCCTTACCCATCTGACGAACAACACAGCGTTTAAAGACGTGATGATTTCGGAGTGTGCACGTGGATTTGGGTTGTACGTGCACGTGCGTTAGCTAGTGTATTAGAGAGCGAGAGAGACAGCGAGAGAGAGAGAAGGGCTATGTTTCACTGGCACACAGAGTGTGGATTTCCCTCCTTTGCATGCCATCCCAGATCAGAAAGTATCCCACCAACCTCCTCCAGCCATCCAGTGCTACTCCATCGATTAGATTCTGGGGAACACTTAACAAACTAATGACTATTGATGGCTGATTAATATTGCATCAACAACAACTGATTGGCGACACTATCAAATAGCGTGTGCCGCTTCGCATTCAAGCGGCCATCTGACGGGGCTTTTGTACAGTATTTTGGAGGCGTGGAGCAGCCAACAGATGATAAATACGGGATTGCGTGTTGCGCGGCGCGTTCACTTTATGGCTCACAGTTCGTCTAATTCGAGAGCAGTCGGGTCTTTGAAGGCAGACACTTGGCGTAAATGTACAGTTAAAATATTCTACTCTCAGGTCCCCGGGCGGAGCTCCGACAGTCCCTGGCTTCATTAAAATTTCATCAGTATCCCTGTGAAAGAGGGGGGAACTGTTCTGGGGAAAGAGAAAAATAAAACAGAGGGCGTAATTATAACAAAAGGAAACAGCGCTGCCCTTTTCGTTTTGTAGAAGGCTCCCACGGTGTCTTTCTTACGCGTGTGCTTCAATGTATGGAGCCCGTGCAGCGTGGTCTGAGCAGACGTGTCTGTGACTTTAAGGTAAATTGTTTTGGCTCAAATGTTTATTATATATATATATCGCCTTTATGTCTAAGAAGAAAAGAAAAAAACAGACCTTCGATTTTCTTCTTTGTGCTTGGGCCTTTTCTTTATGTGTGTGTGCGTATTTTTTCGGTGCTGGGGTCACATTGATTCGCTATCAAAGAATCCAGATCGATTTTCGCCCAATATGTTTAAACCAAACAGGCGATAGCCGTCTGGTTAAGAAGCTGCCCGCTGCCTGCCCGTCTGTCTGTCTGTCTGTCTTCCTGTGCAGAGCTGCAGCAGCGAAGCTCACTGCATAAAGTTAATTTCAATTCCCGATGAGACACTCACTCGGCAGCCCTCCCTGACCAGCGGTAATTAACAGGGATGGCTAATGACTGCTTAACTCGCTCTTCATAATTATCTGGTTTTCATAATTCGATGTGTAATTTAATAATTCGCTCTTATTAACGTATTAAGTGAATGGCTCGTTTAGGGGAAATTAGAAGCACTCACCAGGAGCATCTTTTAATTGATGAACCATCACCGCTGTCTCATTAATAGGGTCGTTTTGATACCCTTAATATGTCACGAGGGTGGCGCTTCAGCATATTTGGTTTATGGATGAGTTTTCTTTTTTTAATGAAGGCGCTGCTTTACAGATAGGACTAATTTTAATGAGGTGTGTAAATACAGACGAACGGTACACTCCTCACATTTAAATTAATTAAGATATTAGTGGATCTTTTATGTCATTTACACGAAATATTGTTTGACACTCTTTGGAAATACTGCATGTGTAAAATAATATTTTTTAAATCTATAAAAATATGTTGAGAATCACCTGATGTAATTTTTCTAAAGCAGATTTAAAGTATTTAAAAAGTCATCTCGTTTCATCCTGGGTTTTTTGTTTTGTTTTACTGTTATAATGAGTTTGAAGTGATCCAGAAACAATCCCATGAAAATGCATTCCACGTGATGTAAATAATTGGTGTAAAGGTGGATGACAGGTCTCAGAAATGCTAATATTTGGCTCCTCCGGCCTGTCAGGGATCTGTCCATGGTGCTGAAACGCTTGCTCAGCGCTCAGCAAACCAGCAGACCAGTAAGCCCCGAAGACCCCCCCACAAAACAACAACAACAAAATATGTGGACATCACATCACCCTCCTCTTCCTCATATCTAACGATAACTACGAACCAAAGGTTGTGCTTCAAAGCCTGTGTGCCCGCATGCACGAGCGAAGCATGTTGGAGTGTGTATTTAAATAGAGTCGGGCACGTTGGCAGGCGAGCTGTTTTTCTGGCGGGCTGACATCTGGCAAGTCTGCGCTCCAGGGACCCATCTAGCTCTCCACAGACCCCCTGATTAGGCTCTAATAGAATATTAGCATTTGCTCTCAGGTAAGGCAACAGTGAGCTACATAAGCTGGCAGCACGTCAGTGGAGACGCCACGTGTGTCTTTAACGTTGGTGGAATAGAGGGGAAGTGGTTCCTGTAGGGCCTGCTTTATGTCTAGGCCTGGAGGAGGGTGGCGAAACCAGAAAGGCAAGACGAAGAAGAAGCAGAAGAAGAAGAAAAGCAATTTCACATTTTAATTTTTGGTATTCATCTCATGCTCTTATATTGCCCGGATAAGCCAGAGAACAGATTGGGTATAGGGAGTGGTTATGCCTTGCTCATAAGGACTGTGACAGTCCACATGTTGTGTTATAAATAAAACAACCTGGGCACATTTTGGTACCAACAAGTCATGTCATTTTTTTTTAAAAGAGAGAGGTATTTGAAGTAAAAATACTCCAATAACGTCTGCTCTATCCACCAGCCATCTCTAAAAAAAAAAAAAAAAGAAGAAGAAGAAAAAAAAGAGCTGCGTAGCCCACAGCTAAACCGTTTCCCTCCTCCTCATCAATAAATAAATAGATGAATAAATAAAAGAATATTAATATGTCTGGGAGAGCCACTTTGCACAGTGTAGTCATGGAAAAACGTCCGATTAAATGTTAAAGTTTGTTCTTTAATGAAACACATATTGCAGTTCAATAAATTAATTAATTAAAATTACATGGATGTAATAAATTAATAGAATTATTTAACCAGGGAACCAAAAGCAACATACATTACAGAAATAAGTTACCTCAGCTAAACAGCAATACAGCAAAAACCTGTACGGATATATTTATGTGCATCGACTGGTTCCAATGAAATATTTACATTGTACACGTATACTTCCATGAAGCTGTTTCTTTTTCTCTTCAAGAAAAACAAAAAAACAAAAACAAAAACAAAACATTACTTAAACAAGGTGATTTAACAAGCAACGACTCCATAACGATGCGCGTATATTTATACAAATAAATAGCAGGAGAGGGGGGGAAAACATACATAAAATAATATAAAAACAGAATACTATCTCATATATATCTCGATTGTACCATCTCAGACGTTAAAAGTCGCAAAAACAATTTTGTGACCGTACGTTTTACAGTCGTTTCCCTTTAAACCAGAACAACACGCTTAACTTGCTGTCAGAATTTGATTTTCTCAAGCAAAACGAGGAGGAGGAGGAGAAGGGGGTGGGGTGGTAGTGTGGGGGTGGGTGGGTGGGGGGAAATCCCAATAAATATATAATGAAGTAAACATGACCTCACTCAATAAATACTTCATAAGACACCGGCCCACGCTGGATTGTAAACTTATTGTAGCCGGCGACAAATCAAATTTTCTTTTAAATAGCGAAAAAATCTGTAGAAGCCACCCTGTTTTGATAATCCCACATGAGGCATAATAATAATAATAATAATAATAATAATAATAATAATAATAATTAGAATAATATTAACCTTAACTTAATCCAAACCCAGGGTATCTTGAAAAATAGATCCCCGACTTTGAGCACATGTGGTAACAAAAATAAGTGGAATTAATAACACATTTAGACACAAAATGAAGTGTGTGTGTGTGTGTGAGAGAGACAAGGAAGTTATTCATTTACACAAGGATATTTGGCAGTAATCTAATATTAGCTTAAAAGAACAAGTGGTGTGTGGTCCTCTTAATCCCCCTCGTGGACCCTGAATAAATGTCAGACTGCACTGTCATGAACTTGGAGGGGGGTGGGGGGATATAGCTTATCCTATAAGCCAAAAATATAAACACCAATATTCACCAACCAAGTGCTTTGAGTAAAATGGCCCCGCTATTTTCACTTTGAGGGTGGGGAAGGTGGGAGTTCTAACCCAAACTATAGTCACCATTTGAAATGAATTATAAATACAAATTAAAGCGTAGAGTCCTGTAAGTCATACTGCGTTGGCATTAAAAAGGTGAAGCATAGTAAGTGTGGAAACAGTGGTCTTACTTGCTCTGTCAAACGACGCTTTACTTGACTCCACATCTTCCTCTCAGCGAGTAAAAGACGTGACTGGATCTGTTTTTTCTTTCTCTCTCTCTCTCTCTCTCTCTCTCTCTCCAGTTTTTTCTCTCTTTTTCTTTTTTGTCAGTCATTGTTCGATTTCAGGATTTTTTTTTCAAAGTTCAAAGCACAAAGTCATCGATGATTGAAAAAAACGTGTGAGATAGGAAATATGATACAAATCATCTCTAAACAGTTCCAAGTCTTTTTGAGGGTGGTGGGTTGTTTTTTTTTTCAGACGCATGCAGAGTACTTCATTCGTTTCTGTTTCTGTCGCTGGTTGCAAAACCAGACCCGCACCACGTTCTTTTTCAGGTCCAGCTTTTCTGCGATTGCTGCGATTTTCTCCGAGGAGGGACGCGGCTGAATGGCAAAATAGGCCTCCAGCGATCTCTTCTCCGGTGCGGCTATTGACGTGCGCTTCCTCTTTTTCTCCGCGCCGTTGAACAACTCGGGTTTATTAAGTTTCTCCCTGTGTGATTTCTCGGCTTCTTCTAGCCACGCTTGCAGGATGGGCTTCAAAGCGATCATGTTGTTATGTGAGAGCGTGAGGGACTCGAATCGGCAGATGGTGCTTTGGCTGAGGGAGCCCACCCCAGGAATCTTCAGACTGGCTAAAGCTGCCCCTACATCCGCCTGGGTAACCCCGAGTTTGATCCGTCTCTGCTTAAACCTCTCCGCGAAGGCTTCCAAGTCCCTTGGATCGGCGTCCACGTCGTTCATGCCCATGTGCGGCGGTAGCCCGTGGGCATGAGCCATGTTGATAGCTGCCTGGTGCATGTGGTTCATGCCCGCCATGTGGGCAGGGTGCGCAGGCGTGGAAACCACCGAGCCATCGGGTCCTGCCATGGCTCCTAGTGCCAGTCCAGGGGTGATGTGATCCAGCAGGTCCCCCTCCAGTGCCTGGTGAGGCTGGTGGTGATGGTGGTGGTGGTGGTGATGGTGGCCAGCCAGGGCGGATGGATGAGAGATAGGCACCGAGGAGGAAGAGGAGGAAGACGACGTGCAGGGGAGCGTGTTCATGGTGTGGTAGGTTGCGTCCGGCTTGAAGGGACTGTGATGTGGTGGGTGGTGGTGGCTCTTGGTCTGCGAGACTATATCCACCGCCGCTAGAGCTTCAGCCCGGGCCAATAAACTCTCATCCAAGCCTCCGAATATATTGCTCTGCAATTGCAAATAGAATGCACACATAACTGTCAGCAGGGAATTCTCCCTCCACTCCTCGGTTTAAAACATTTCCAGAATGTGAAAAAAAGAAATCCTAAAAAAGGAGGGAGCACACAAAACAAGACACATGCAACATCCCAGGTCATAAAAATTAATACGAAAGGCAAAGTCGACTGAATACATAAGTTGAGCAGAGAGGAGGAAAAAAAATATGGAGGTGTTGGGTGATTTGCTGTGCAGACATGAAAAAAACATCAAGCAACGAAAAAAAAAAGTGGGCTGTCAAAATGTGCCTTTAAGCAGTGATTATGCAGAATACATACCGGTGGGGTTGGGAGACAGGCTCTGCGCATCGCCTCCGAGCTGCTGCTGCTGCCGCTGCTGCTGATGATGGTGCTGCTGTGTCGGGAGGATGAGCAGGAGGACGAAGGTGCATTGGAAGTCAGAGTGGAGGACGAGGAGGAATGCAACGAGTACTTGGGTTCGGGCAAGCTGGCGTGGGCCATGGCAAAAGGCTGCTTGCTGTTCAGAGACATCATCATCATATTTGCGGGCGTCCAAGCCTCGGCAAGTTCCTTTTAATAAGTTAAGACTCCGCCTCCTCTGGTCGGGAGTTGAAGCCCAATTGCTTCGCAGGAATCTCAAGTCACTGTCGAATAAAGTGTCGGCTGAAGACGGTCGTCCAACACTGAATCACATCTATTTATTATTGCGCGCGGAGGTAACGGAGAGGCGTCTCGTCTTTTTGTGGCGAATGAGATATCACAGACGCCAACAAACCATGCAGCCGAGCGCCGATGATACCTCTTCCCGTTGTGGACTTGTGGCGTAATGGTTCAAAAACACTTTGTGCCTTTTCTCCTTCAGCTTGCCCCCCACCTTCACAACTACACAATATGTTTTCTTTGTTGTTGTTGTTGTGTGCCTTGGATTATTTTTGGCAGAGCTCCTCATCAACGACGCCAGCAAGAAAAAAAAGTTTCTCTCCGTCTCTTAGGATTTCCAAAAATACTTCAAGTTTGAAAACTGTTGCCGTTCTCGTTGACCTGTTTATTTTTTCCCCTCAAAAGTTTCCGTCTTGATATGACCGTAAGTGAGAAGTAATGGCGATGACAGTCTCTGTATTGTACCTCTTCGACTACGTTGAATGCTGCGGGGACCCGAACTGCCTCTGCTCTGAGGCGAAGGGCAGACTGAGTCTCTCTCCGCCTCTCTCTCTCTCTCTCTCTCTCTCTCTCTTACACACACGCGCACACACACCCTCTCCCTTCTCTCTCTACAGCGCTCTCAGTGTCTCACTCACTCACACACTCGCACACACACACACACCCTTTTGAGCGCACCTGAAAAAAAAAAACCCTTTCATGATTTATTATTCTTCATTAGCCACACCACCACCACCACCACCACCACAGCCGCCGCCGCTGGGGACTCTGCGCATGGGCAGTCTGCAACAAGGCATTTATTTCAAATGAATCTACTTCATCACCAACACCACCAACACCTCGTTACCAACACCGTGTCCAATAAAAGTCGGAATCCCGGTTTGTTGTAACAGAAAATATTTATATATTTTTAAAATCTTGAATTTAAAAAATTACATGGAAATATTGAACGCGGAGGGAGCAATGGGAGTAAATTATCACGACGGACAGGGACAGCTCCCCTTTACACAAGTTTTTCCGCTATAGTAAAGGGGAAAAAACTGATTACTACGATAACTAAAGGTTGCACAGAGTTTTGAAACAGGAATGGCAAGTGACTCGATTACTATCTTAGCATCCAAAGTAAAAATCATATGAAATTATACTAAATATATAACCATATTTTGTAATCTTGAAAAAAAAGAAAATACCTGAAGAATCACGAATTGTACCTAATGAATTTTTTTTGTTATTCCTCTACGTTGGAATCTATGCGTAAAGGCTGCACGTTAATGAATGACAATAAAAGTGGATTTTTCCTTTTAAAGTAATGAACACCGTTAAATTGTAAATCCACACACTTGTCATAGCAGCCTATTATCTTATCTCTTTGCTAATTACGCCACATTATCGGTAACGTAATTAAAACGTTTAATCACGTTGTAATTAACAAGGGGTGCCTAATTTATTTAATATGGCTCCGTCTATAGAAACAGCTAATTGTTTTCCAAGTAGCCTAAGCTAAAGGAGAGTGGAAATATTCAATCGTTATATATATATATATATATATATATATATATATATATATATATGTATATATATATATATATATATATATATATATATATATATATATATATATATATATATATATATATATAAAAATCTGTGTTTAGACAGAGATAGACAGAGACACTCGGCCTTACACCTGTCACACTTCTTGTGACAGGTGTAAGGCGATGATGTGTTTGAAAAGATCACTCATCTCCTTAAATGTGTTACTAATATCAAATGTTCGGGATTCCACATTTAATCACTTCCTTTTTCAAAGAACATTAAGTCTGTTCTCATTCTTATAATTAAAGTCTACATCTCGCCGCTCTGCTTTGTGTCTGCAACTTCATTTTTTAAAAATACAGATATTACAGCCGCGATTAAAAACGCGCTTTCCTGAATACAGCGTGTGTCTTTGCAAGCGACTCGATGCCATGTTCGCTGTTTTTTTTTTCTAATGCGCACATACGTTTAATATGTCCCCATGGCTGCCACAACAAGCCTGTTGGTGTTGCTGCACACTGCAAGAGAGCCATCCAGCTGCAGAAATATGTTGTTCCCCAGCGGGACAACAGGCGCTGCTGGAGCCACCTCCAGACTTCGGGAGACAGAGATCAGGCTCGGGAGACATCAAGGAGCAATCAGTGTCTGCTCACATACACCGACAGACTGATTTATGATGAAACTTTAAAGAAATCATTTATATTTCACCACCTCTAAATCGGTGTATGAAAATTTCATCCACAATGAAACACACAAAAAAGTATATCTTAAGTCAAATAAATCAGCCCCAGCTTCTCCCAAGCAATTGACTTTGAAGTGCACTTTCAACACTTTCGCGAGTGTGTTCACATACCTAAGGCTTTTACTTCCTTTGCCAACAGCTTTCTCACGTTTGAGGGAGGACACAGTGTCAGAATGTTTAACAGAATTACCTTTGAAGGGTCTGTCATGGCAAACAGAAACACAATTAAGCTGCGATTCCACATATTTCCCCCCTTTTCTTTTTAAAGCTGTTATATTTGTTTTACTGTATTGGTTTAACGTATTACTGTTTTGCTTTTTTTTATTTATAGAATTTTTAATTATAAACAACACATTATGTGCAGCATTTCAATTTTTATCTTTAATCATTCATCAACAATAAATAAATTATTACATCTAACTCACGACAATATTTTATTAAAGAAAATAAAATGCATTAATCAGAATAGCATTTCTGATTTTTTCAATTTTATTTTTACACTGTGAAAATATTTTGATGTGTAAATATGAGTTTTTTCAACATTTTCATATAGTTAGCCAAATGCTCCTCCAGTTTTAAATAGTTTTCCCTCCATTTATATCATCACACTGATACAGTAATTTGAGGCAATGTTGCTATTAGGGGAAAAAACACATAGTTGTTTAAGTTGCACATACCTTGCCTTTAAAAACATATAGCCTCAGTGTAATTGTGCAAAAAAAGAAAAAAGAAAAAAAGATTTCTAGCACTTCAAGGATCTTTGCTACATACATATATAAATAAATCTGCTCCATCTAAAAATAAAAGTAAAGCCAAAAAGTAAAACAGGGAGCACATGCAGCAAGGCTTGATATAACTCAGGTGACTTGTTTGCTTTTTTTCTCCCCTCCTCCTCCTCCTCCTCCTCCTCACTCTCTTACTTACATTCGAATCAAGGAGTGCTGCAGAGGTGTCTGTGTGCTTTTACACAAAGACATACTCTTCTCAGCCTCCCTCAGGAGCTCTCCACGTTAACAATCCCAATTACACCAAGACCACCAGAGACAGCTGTTTTTATTACAGAACCGCTCCTTTGTGCCGCCAACAAGGTATCTCCGCTCCTAGACTGAACACAGAGATAAAGCTCGACTGTGAGGCAGAGGCAGAGAGGAGAGGGAGAGAAGTGTGGAGTGAAGTGGATGAAGTCTCTCGACTGCTCGCAGTGGTGATGCCTTTATTCACAGCTTCCCCCTACCTTTTCTGATCTCGTGGAGCTCTTTACATGCTGGAGCAGAAGGTCAATGCTTGTTGGGAGAGGGTCTACAAAGAGATCAGGATCTAACTCAAGGCAACAGCAAATCACACACACAAAAACGAGAGTGGGGGGTGGGGGGGGGGATGTGTTTCAGTCACCAAAAGCAGCGTTTTATTTATTCATCTGCTTTACCTGGGAAATGTGACAGGTTCCACGAGGAACATTCCGGCTTTAATGTGTTGTTTAAATGCATACAACAAAAGGTAGAAGCCTTCAGGATTTACTAAATGTCACACACTGTACTGTAGCTCTCAGGCGGAACAAGTGGCTCGCCACTTGAGATAATGAAAGCGGGTTCAAAAACTGCTCCAGAATCGCAGCTCAACTGTAAGCGCATTTGATCTCTCCATGGGGCAAAGTATGAGCATCAACAGTTTGCGAGACAGTCAAATTATGTTTTAATTCAGCTCAGTTCAATTCTACGTATACAGCGCCAAATCACAACAACAGTCACCTCAAGGCGCTTTATATTGTAAAGTAGACCCTGCAATAATACAACAGAGAAACTCCCAACAATCATATGACCCCCTATGAGCAAACACTTTGGCAACAGTGGGAAAGAAAAACTCCCTTTTAACAGGAAGAAACCTCCAGCAGAACCAGGCTTAGGGAGGGGCGGTCATCTGCCGCGACCTAGTTGGAATGAGGGGAGAATGACAGGACAAAAGGCATGCTGTGGAAGAGAGCCAGAGATTAATGACAACTAATGATTTTATGGGTAGTTTGAGAAAGAAAAACATTTGGACATTTTTATGACTTTGCAGTCCAAAAAGCTGGAGGGAAGGAGGCTTTCTCTGAACTTGACTTACAAATCTGCATGAAACTATTTTTTCTTTTGCCGCTTGGGGTCAGTGGAACAAGATCTGACATGTTAACTTTAAAAAGCGGGCAAATGTGCAGGCAAACGGTTGTTTACACACGAGCAGTTGTAGGACGTGACTGTGTTATTTTTAACCCTACAGTCTCTCTTTTAGCTCTGTTTTGGTCTCCGACTTCTCTTGGAGATATTTTGGGTCTTCTTAGTGTATAAATGTGCAGCTGATTCAGATGCATCCTGTCTTACACTTGATTTCTGAGCTGTTTAGATAAAAATGACTGAAACTGATGAAGGCTGTGAGAATGAACCAAATTATTAGTGATTCGTAAAGGCTGAAAAACAAAAACAACAGAGTCAGCTGATAATCATATGAGGGTTACACCATTGAAAGTATCACCCTTCACGTTGCACACGTTCATTTCAAATATAGAAACATGGTAAAATGGTGCTTTTTAGACTCCACAATTATTTCCATTGTTTATTTATTTGTACATTTACATTACACCGGTGTTGCTAATTTCATCACTTTCTGTTGATTCCTTTACTGCTGCCAACAGCAAAACCAGCTAACCTGGTGTAGTAGTGAAGTCAACCTCAGGCTAAGAGGTCAGGAAAACAAATAACACCAGCACCAATTTCCCTATTACGCACCAGATGCCAACCTTTAGGGGAGAGGCATTAGATTCTGGCCCAGCCCTGCCTATAGGCTGCAGGGCAGCAGATGATAAGGTCAAGCCTCATAATGATGTCACATACCTTTAGGTACTTCAGATCAATATCGAGAGAGGAGCGTGATACCTGACAGTCAGTCAAATAAAGCCTGCCTGGCAAAGGGAAAAGAGAAAAAAAAACTCACTTTGAGACTGCCTCTGCTGATAAAATGAGATCCTTTCTTTCATGCTGCTTTTGGCAAAGATCACAGTGTAGGCAGGCTTTGTGAGCTCTAAAAATGCGTGGTCATCCTCACATCTGGTAACGTATCCTACAGTTTTGACCACATTTTGCAGATTAACCTTAAATAATGGGACAGAATGAACAAAATTTTACATATGTAACAAAGCACATTTGTTGTTTTTTTTAACTGTAAACTGAATCCGTTTGGTTTATCATCGACTCACACGGCTCTGTAGGATAATATTTGACATGACAGTCATTCCTTTGAGACTTCAAATGGCAGAAAAGGTGCTGGTGAGGAAGGCAGTGCACATGAGGAGAAGAATGCATATGTCAACCGCTATACAAAGTGATTAATGTACCAGGCTGGTTGTAGAATTGTGTCTGACCTGGATGAACATTTCTGCTGCCTCTCTCATTAGTTTGACTGTCCCGCACAGTAATATATTGCTTGTCACTGAGTTGTCTAATGGCTGATGCTAATTGACCTCCTTTCCCCCACTCTCTTCTGCACAAATAAAAAGATTTCCTCCATCCTGTGATGGAGCGTGTCACAATCTGATCCGACAAATTAAAAAGCTCTCTGCTGTCACGCTGTCATCATCCGAAGCCCTTGCCTCATCAGCTATAATGATCATGTCTTCGCTGAAACCGCTGCAGTGCACTGCGAAACACAATACTTAAGGGGCGTGCTGCGGCAGTTGTGCGTTGTGTGACATATCTGAATGTCTGTCATCTGTGAAATTGTCTATACTGTTTAATCTTGAACTCACCATCAACATATACAGGATGTGGATTTTTTTTTTCTGTTTGTGCTCATATTATTTATATGAATCCAGTTATCCAAGTGATTTTAAGCTGTGCATGTTTGAGGATTTTACCTTTATATATATAATATTTATTATTTATCATGACTCCAGTTTTGCAGTAATTATATTTTATTTAGAGATTTTTAAAACATTACCGGTCTAACCTCGTCTTTAACAGCCTCACATTATTTACTTTGTCACATTTACCTGCCCCACTGTAAACAAATGGGCTACTCTGTATAGCGCTTTCCTACTCCATTTAACCACTCATTCATCAAGCATTCACAAACTCACATGGGGGGTGACTCAGGGTTCAGTATCTTGCCCAACGATACTTCGACATGCAGATTGGAGCAGCCAGGGATCGAACCACGGACCTCTCGATTAACTGCCCAAAAAACGTAAAATACATCTTTAAATTGGTTGATTAAAAGTACACATTAGCCTAATTTCTCACTCTTTCATGGCAGGAGAAATCTGGATTCACAGCTACACAAGACTGAGATTTTTTTCTGAGACTCTTCACTGATATTTTTTTCTCTTTCGCTATAAAAACATGTGAGTGCCACTTTCCAAAGCTATTGGCCTGAACATAATAGCAACATGAGAGCTCGGCCACCACACATTATTGGTTGCAGACGGATGATCGTGATGATGATGATGATGATGCTCATTACCTGCAATCATCTGCCCATCTGTGGCCGAAACAGAAATTGAGCGTGGCATTTTACCTGCTGACTTTGTGTGTATAACTTTATAATTTATGCGGTGTACTCATACTATTGACAAAAACGCAGTGCCGTGATCAAAGCAAGCCATTCAGGAGGTTGGACAGGGCCACGAAGACAGGGCCTGTAACACTAATGATCTTCAAACGCTCGCCTATTTCACTGGGAGCTATGCGCAACTCCCTAGCAAGTCCCCCGTCCTCCCCCTGGAGGTAATTGTGCCTGGCTGGTTAGGTGACAGGTGTCAAGTGGCCCCTCCTCAAACGATTCATCACGCTAAGCAGAGAGGAAAAGCTGATCTCACTCTCTGCCTCTCTTTCTCTGTGTCTGTATTTTTCTGCTCGTCAGTCTCTTTCTTGTATCTCCGTGTAACTACTTTGTCATTACCTCGCCGTGGCCTGATGACATGTTAGCTTATCCTTTAATATAAACTTTGATGGAACCAATCAGGCCTCGGTCCACAGTTTGGATCATCTTGTCAAGTTTATCAGGCGTACATTATTATGTGTAGGTTAAACAGTGCAACTAATGATTACTTTCAGTATTGATTAAAACTGCTAGTTACTTTGTTGAGTGTCAAATGGTCATACTTTCAACCCATTTCCAAAAATATCAGCGTGTTTTTCATGCATATTGCCTGAAATTGACAAAATGGTTATTTATGAAACTTGCTGTCAAATCTAATGCTAAACTTCGGGCTAACGGAGCTTTCAAAAAGAGAGACAGCTTTTCCAACTCATTAGATGTGAGCACTTTCCGCACTCTTGTTATACTAAACAGCAAATGATGTCACATCATTTAGCAGGACCAAAACATTGTGACTTTAAAGCTTTAGCCCTGTTTCCGTGTCGAATTATCGGGATTAGTTTAGTGGATAAGTCAGTGAACATACAGTGCAATGCAATCTCAGGCCTACTGACAGCAGGTTAGCACACTGGCCAAAAATCCTGCATCCCAGTGGATAAGTGGAGGGAAAAAATACAGCCTACATTGTGTGCAAGAGAGACAGAGATAGAGAGACCACACCCTCACTATGCCCGCCTGTCTAAGCAGAATCCCATAGGGACCTGCCTTACGCACGCTCTCTCTCTCTCTCTCTCACACGCACACACACAGACACACACACACCAGTCATTAATTCCTGCTTTGCATCTCCACACCATGTAATATTTATGGGTCACCGCAGCTTTGTATTCACAAATGGAAACGCCAAGAGAAAAAAGGGAGAAGACACGATACCTCAATCAATTCTGTGAATAAGGTTCAGATTGTCACATCATGGCTTTTTTCCCTCCACTAAGCCAGTGCTTAGGCAGCATTCTTTTCTTTGACCTCTAAGTGTTTTGTGTGACGGATTGTCAGACACAACCTCTGAGATGGAGTCGTATTTAACTCCCTTAGAGTTGAAAAAGATATATATAAAAAGCTCAAGGCAAAAGGTATTATGAATGTGAAATTTCTCAGCAGCAGAATCTGAAGAACAACAAAACTGCATTAGTAAGTAAAAAATGAATGCGGGCTTAATGTATTTTTGCCAGACATGACACCGGAGTATAAGCGACATACTCCAATCTAGTACAAACATTTGCTGCTACGCAGAATTTCCACACTAATCAAGAAAAGTCTTTGGTGCCTCCCCCCGCCTCTCCCTACATCTGACAGATCATAATTGGGGTGTTTTTTTCCCCCCACTTCCTAAGATGTTGCCTGAATCCTGAGATGCAACAGTGGGAGCCGTACCCTCGCTGCCTTTCAAATCAACAGTGGTGTCAAAACAGAGCCCTGAGGAGCCCCCAGTAGAGCATGGCTCTCTAGACCCCTGTAGAGATTTGAAGACCACTTTGGAACTCTAATCCACTCAAAATGTGCTGATAATTTTCCTTGCCAGGACACTCTCTGCCTGGTGTCACAAGAGTGGCCTCCCGGGAGCAGATCAGCCAATGATAACAAAGTAGCCAGATGTCTGGCGCTGGCAGAATCCCAGAAGCCAGACAGCGGCACGCAGCAGCATCCGCTGTGGGCCACAGATCAAAGATACCTGAGAATTACTTATGGGCACAAAATATGTGTTGCTTACTCTACAGTTCCCATTAATAACAATCTGGGAGAATTTGTATTTCTAATTAACTCTTTTCTTTCGGCATACAAAGTATGGTAGGTTGTCTAAGGCTGCAGCAGCAATTTTTTCTGTGGCAACTGCGAGTCGACAACAGGAAGTCGGATGCAGCGCTGTCTGAAGGAGCCAGATCAGCTTTAAATGCAGTTCTGAGGCTCAGAGCACCCCCTGACTTGCCTCAATAAACAAACAAACTGAGTAAGAGTCAGCCTTTTTTAGATTTAATCATGCTGCACAGTGCCTACTTAGACTGGTCCTTGATGCATACCTCGAAAGCTGTGCATGTAAGGACACTGAACCGATTCAGCTGAGGCGTAACTGCCATTAGTGGCTCAATTCTAAGAGCTTCTTTTTGTCTTATTATATATATTTTTGAAACAGACAGAAGGTGATGCTTTATCTGCAAAGACCAGACCAGTTCCATCAATGTTCCCAGCACAAGTATGAATTGCAGGGACCATGCTTCTGAGCAATGCTGATACTTTCAACAAGATTTGAAGCTCTGGCTTGTTTTTCATGGTTGTTTGTGTTAGTCGAGCTGACATTAAGAAGCATTGCAGCGCTGTGCTGTTTTCTCCTGCAGGCCGTGCACTTCTTTTTCGAGCCCTCCATTTATTCCATCTTTGCTGTTATGTTTAATACACAAATATTTAGAGTAGACCCCTGACTTTGAACTCAGAGGAATAGTTCTCTCTGCTTAGGGAAGGCGTTTGTTGCTTTTTTCTCTTCTTTTTTTTTTTTTTACTTCATCTTTATGGGGAAAGAAGGCATATTTCATCGTGCACACATTTGTGCATATTTTGTCTGGCTCGCTATGTTCTAGTGCACTTAAAAGTCATTGTTCAACGGATGGATGACATGTAACCCTTGCAATGTGTGTGTGCATTGTATTATATTAATTATTAAGTACAGAAAGTGTTGCTTCATGTCCGTATTTGATGGAGAACCCCCCACACCCCAGCTATCCCCAATCCCCTCCCACCCTTTCCTCAATTATGTATATTACCTTTCCTGGTGCATAGTTCATGCAAATTCTCATTTGCATTGCTCTCTTGAACGTGCTATCTGCTGGATGAAATCCCTTATAGCACATTGTGCGCACTGCCCTTCATCAGATCTTGGTTATGACCTTTTTCTTTATACTTTACTTGTTCCACTGTGATTCTCACTGTTGCAAATTATTAACCAGCAAAGAAAACCCCAGCTTCTAGCACTTCTGGCTTTTAATGAAGGTTAAGATAACATGGGTATATTTTACGTTTTAGCTCAAGGCGCATTCCAACTTTAGACAGCAACCCTTTATATAATCCTATAACGATTAATTGAGGATCGCCTTAATTGTGCAGGTTAAACTATGCAGCCAATTAACAGAGGAACCAAAAATACTCGAGTATGTTCTTTGATTTCCACTTCCTACTCACAATTAACTTCTCATTGTGAACTTGATGCCTCTCCCCAGAAAAAGACGTCTTTTAAAGTGTATTTAAAGCTCTGCGCCAACACTCGGGGTTACTCCGGGTCATTTTTTTTTAACGTCGTTTACTTGAAAATGTAACTTTAAAACGAGGCTTAAAACTGCCTTAGTGAGATCCTGTCTCCCAGCTCCAGCAGCTCATCATTCCTAAAACAGCCGCTCTCGTCCACCCCGGCCCCAACTGTTATTAATGTGCGCTGAATAATTTAACAGGGTAAAATTACCATGCTCTTTTGAAAAGATTTTTTGCCTACACAATTAAAGAGCATTATAGTGATTTTTAGTTGAACGAGAATTATGACTGTTTTCCCTCCTCTCTGCTACGCTTTCTGGCTTCCTTGTTATGAGCAGTGGATGAGCTGAGTTGTTAGAGCCCCTTATTCTTGGCTTCTGTGCGACTGCTCGGAGAGTTTGTGCTCCAGCTCTGACCTACACCATGATGGGCGGCTAATGGATAATGGATGAAGCAAGTGTAGGTTCCACTTCCGCCGAGAAGGACCCCCATAATGGTCTGCTGGCCGGGCTAAACATGGGCTTTATTTGGGCTGTTAAAAAAGTGCAGGCTCAGTTCGGTGGTCGAGATTACGGTTAGCTTCAAGTGTTTACGCTCCACGTGTTCCTAGTGCCTTATATTGAACTTATTTTAGTTTCAAGGGGTCATTAACAAGTTAAATCAAAATGATGTGTGTTTAACAAATGCTAATAGCTTATTTTTAAGAAAGTATGTGGTCTAACCGTGCCATTTTATATCGCTGTTATATCATATTAGCATCAGCAGCAGCGTTTGCCAGGCCTTCACTCTTATTCCATGTGGACAACTGTCCACATCTCAACCACAGGCCAACAATTGGCAGTAATTGGCACGTTGCTTTGGCTGTCCTGGGAGAGATCTAAGAGCGCACACGGCCACGGACAGGCTTCCCTTTCCACCAATTAGAGAGTTGTCGTTTCATGGGGCGGGGGCTTGGGGGGGAGAGGTATACCTCACTCTCACCTTGTCTCCTGATCAAAATGATCTGTGGAGATCCTTTTTCTCTTCACTCCTCTCTTCTTCCACAGCTGCCTCACTCTTGCTACTGAGGTGCTACTGTGTGTGAACTGTTAGTGAGTGTCTTCAGTCAAGGACCCCAACCAGCGACTGACAGCCTAACAGCAGTCAGTGGGACATTCACATTAGAGGTGCTCTGACAGACAGACTGTGCTAGACAGGCCTTCCAATGAAAATGCTCCACACAGCCCTTTGCTACAGCTTTCCTAATACATTACTTGCTGACTCTCTTCTCTGAGTGAACCCTTGCTTTTCCACCCCTCGATGTGACTCCGAATTGGGTTTGGCAGAAGTTGAAGTTTCTCCGACTGGCTGAACTCGAGTCTCTTATTCCACATTTTCTCTTGCTGCTGGTGTGTTGGCTTTTTGTTGTCGTGTCTCCAGGCGTAAGCGGTGCAATAAAGCTGCATGGCTTTATTACGACAGCTTTGATGCAATGATAGTAAATGTCTCATGTGGTTAGAAATGTGCAGGCCACACAAGGTACCATGGGACCCCAGTGCAAAGGATTATAGGCCTCAGTGCATGCTGCTAACACTCCCCAGTTTATGCCACAGGGAAGGCTGCGGAACCAACACCCAACCCCCTTATTCTCTCCCCTCTCGGTCTCTCTTGTCCTCAAAGCTTATGTCTCTCCGCATTTCGCTTCAGTAAATATGAGGAGGCGAGGAGATGCTTCCTATACTCAGAAATATGTGTCAGGCTACTGGGTTATGTTGTGTTGCAATGCGATGCATTGCAGAAGGCAACAAAGCAACTGCGCGCAGAGAGGGAGAGAAAGAAACAGCCTTACTTATTCTCTTTAATCCGTCGTGAGATATTCAGAAGTAGGTTAAGTTACACCTCACATTAGCCAGCACTTAGCCTTTTTTGTGAACGCAACAAGATCTCTCTTCACACGTGTGCTGCTGGTGGCGCCGCGCGGTTCGCTCTCAGTCAACAATTAGCACAGGTAAATCCTTGCCTTTGCTACAGGTTGACAGGCTCGCCATAAAGCAGCTTTATTTCTCTGCAAGGACCTTCACGAGGGGGGCCTACCTAATATGCTGTCTGGCCCTGGGGCCTGTGGGAGTGTGGTTGGATTATTATGTTAATGCATGTGCCTCCTGCCCTCTCCTCAGTCCCAGCTGGCTTCCCTGTCGTTAGGAAGTGCTTTGCTCTGACAGAGGAGTAATATGCTCCGTGATTGAGGGGCCAAAAGATCGAGCTCTATAAGAGAGGGGCCACCACTGATAAGCATATGATAAAAGTGCCATTGTAAGTGAATGCCTCAGAGACATGGAAGATGACTTAGGAATTCCTTTGGATTTCAATGGAGGGAGTGAATATGTATAAGGCCTTTTTTGTTTGACTGAACTTAATTGCTCGCAGCATTATGTGCAATGCCGTGTATTCTACTGTGCTTTTATTGCACAGACTCCTTCATTATGAGCTGGTGACACATCCACCCGCAACGGCAACTGATCGCTAAACAAGACAAGGTGCGATGCTTCTAATTAAGTTGTAGGAATGAATGTGAAACCGAGAGAAGATTTCGTTTATACTAGTTCATAATGTGAATGAAGCAATAAGATTAGCTCTAATTTGGAGGGCTGCCGGTGGAAATAATCAATCAAAACCACATTTTAAGATATCACAAGTGTAGCGGAGTGTGCGTGTAACTGTCTTAAGATTAATTGATGGAGAGTTAAGTCAGCGAACCTCCATCAGGAAACATGACGACACTGTTCTGCCAGACGGCATTATTCTGCAGATCTATGTCACGCGCTCTCATTTAATCAACCTGACACGAAGGTAAAGGAAGAGGTGAGGAAAGTAAACTTCTTGTGACTTGTCGAGAAGGAGAAATGCCGGTTGCGCTGCTTTGGATCCCGCACATAATTGTGTAAATATGTCAGCCAAACAGAAGACGATCTCTCCTTTTAAACAGTTGTCTTTTTCATCTCACCTCCTCAGGAGCATTTCAGGGAGCTACATATTAGCTTTGCGCAGTCCCATTCACAAAGTGCGCAGAGTGTTTGTGTTTTGTAGGGGGTTTGTTTTGTTTGCTTTTTAATCAAGTTCAATTTCATCTCTATCAATGCACGGTCTTTCCACACCCTTCGTTCTTATGTCTGCCCGCATTATAATGTGTCTCTTTTAGTTGAGGAGCTTTCACTGTTGTTATTGTTTGTTCCCTTTTAAAGGGGCCCCGGCTGTAAGGAGAGAAAGGGGTTCTGTGGGTAATTGGTGGGTGAATACTTTGCTGTGTCTAAACGTCAGAGCGAGAGAGGCTGTAACACAAGCAGGTTGTTGTGCTGCTTTCAGGAGAAAGACAAGAGGCCTTTTAAAGCTTGTTTTTTCCCCCCCTAATTTTCTTTTAGATCATCAAACAAAATATTGAATCTTTGTTTTTCTGGCTTCTGGCTTTTACCTGGGTAGACTTTTTTAGTATCATACAATGCTTACCATTTGTAGATGTGACTGATTCATATGTAAACTCCAAACATTCTGTGGCTTAACGCTGTGAGGTCTAACCATAACTCCCCAACCACGTGCTGGCTTTTTAAAATTAACCTCCCTGGCTTCAGAGACGCATGCAAACCATTCACATTAAAACAGACTATTTAGAGCTACAGTCATTTATCAACATGGCTTAAAAATGAGACCTGACAGGGTTGAGCTTCTCAAAAGTGTTGCTTTGCTGCTTCTCTATTCTGTTACCTAAAACTGATGATGATTATGTCATTTCCTATTTGAACAATTAGTTTTATATTCTTAAAAAAATTGAAGAATAATTAAAAATACCCTTTCTTCTTTCAAAGTGAACATCAAGCTCAAGGTAACTCCGAAAGTCTGATTTGTCTACAATTATGTATTAATGTATATAATTTGTAGACACAATAGCCTGGAAGTTAGACAGATAAGCGCCTTCAAATTGGATTCAAGATCTAAAGAAATCAGTGTCATGTGCTCAAAAGTTTAGATTACCCAGCTAGTTAAATGACCATCAGCTAGGTTTTCCATCAGTAGGATTTTTAGAGCCTGATGGTGCAGGCATATTCCAAGATGGCAATGCCAGGATTCATCAGGCTCAGGGAGTGGTTTAGGAAGCATGAGGCATCATTTTCCCACATGGATTGGTCAACAGAGAGTCCAGACTTTAACCCCATTGAGAATCTTTGGGATGTGCTGGAACAGATTTAATCATCAAGTTAATGTAACTGGATGGACATATGCTGTGGCACAAGCTTATTTCCACATGCTTATTGTATTACACAATAAAAATAACCACGGTTTCCAGCACTGTTCCTGTTTTTCTGCATCTATACATGCAAGAACATATCTTGACCTCGAGGTGCTTTTAAATACTTTATAGTGCCTCTATATCAAACAGTGTCTAATGGGGGGCATGGTCTTACTAAAGACTGGAAACAAAGTGATAAAGTAGATGTTGTTTGCTCGAGGCTGAATACCTTAGTGGCATTTGTCATAATTATTTTTCTCTACAGCCAGACTGTGATATAATTTCTTTGGACAAAGAAGTTAAATCTAACCGATACATCCCACCTTTTTCACAGGACTAAACATTACAAAAACACCCTGTTGTTTAACTGTTGTTAGATTTCATCAGTTACACTTACTAAAACATCTAAAGCCCCGAAACACTGACGTTATTTTTCACTTATAAGCATTTAGGTTCTTTTGGGGACACTCCAGCTGTCATTTGCGAGCTGGCAACTTTTCACTCAAGTTTGGCAAACAGACATCGGCTCTTTGATTGTTAACCTCTCCTTTGTTGCTTGTTAAAGGCCCAGTGGTTTGGCAGCTATTGTCTTTATAAACTCAAAGCGTTAAGTGCCGGGCCGACTCAGCTAATGAGAGGGAACCTTCAAAACCTCCATTAGATGATGCTGTCAAACGGATGACATAAAAACGCTGCATGTAATCCCCCCACGGACCATGGGTGTAAATATGCCAGCTCCGCCATTTTCACAGCGTTTACTCGCAGTTCAAACAATATGTCTCCCTCCTCTCTCCCTCCCTGAAAACACAATGACAGCTCTGCGATATTCTCCTCCACAATCCTTGGCTGCCTGCGACCAATGAAACAACCAGGAGCAGCTCTGATAATCTCTTTCATCCACATTGTGGGTAAGACACCTCGCTATTCTTTGTTTCTATGGACTGAAACTTGTGCCACTCACTCATTTTGTGCTGAATGTGTTGGGTGTGATGCTTGGAAATGAATTTTTGAGGTATGAATTTGAGGTGTTTTTGCCTTTCTTCTTCTATCTTTTTTTTTTTTTGCAAGGTGATATCCTTGTTAATAAATGCTATTAGAAATTTACTGTTGATATAAAACCAAATTAATTGTTGGATATAAGTAAAGAACATATATAGTAACAGACTTACGTATACGGAACTTCGCTCATTATCATTTTTACTTTGTAAGGGTGATATCTGGTGACACGTTGGTTCACGTGATTTTACAAAATCCTTTGAAAGCAAATATATAAATAAATATGTAACTAGAAATTATATTAAAAACATGTTTTACTTTTATCCACACAAGCACAAAAACACACTAACGGTCCTTGTAGAAGCAGCAAGTCTCACAATTTTGTGTTATTATCTCAGTTTTGAGTTACATTTCTCTAAATGTCAAATGTCACATCTGAATAAGGCAAAATGTCGACACACTAACCTGAAATTTTAGGTTATTAATAGCAAGTTTTTTCCCCAGTGGTGAACAAAAGCTTGCATAGAGAAAATACCTTGTTTGAAAACAATTACCTGTGATTTTCTTGTTCGTGAAGTGCCAGTGCCAAGGTTTGCTTGTTTTTTTGGCATTTTGAGCAGTATTTTTGTACACATATAGCATGCTGGTGTTTATGGCATTGGCTACAGAGTTTCTGATTTTAAAATTTGTTTTTAAGTATTAGTATTTTTTGACATTTTAGTATTTGCTAAGTAAGCTAGGGTGCCAAACATGGAGCGAGTACACTGCAAGTAAAAACAAATTCTGTTTGTTACGCTCAAACAATCAATGTTGTTAACAGTAAAATTAGCATAACTAAGGAATTAAATTATTATAATTTATAATACTTAGAATTTTAAAGTCTTGTTTATCAAATAGCTAGCAGTTGCATTTTTTGATGGCTCAGACTAGCTTGCCAGTTGTGTAAGCTTACCCCTTAAACGAGACACAAGGACACTTTTTTGGTTCTCAATATTTAAATATTTTAGTTTAGCACACTGCTAATGTTTTAATTGACTGCTAGCATCCTAAAGTTATCTTCTAAGTATTAGTTTAAGTAGCGAATATCTGCCTTACGGGTTTGCCAGGCCTGCAGCACAAACTTGAATGCAAACCTATTCTGTTATTTCTTTTATGTTCATTATGCCTCTAAATATAGTGAGATGGCTGTTCATAAACAACAAACGAATTAATAATAAAAACATTTATTGTTCGTCTTCTTTGTAAGCTACATATTTATTGTATGAGACAAAATAATCAATTACAGGAACTATTACCATCGCTGTTTGAAGAACACTTAATTACACGTATGATTGAAAACATGTTTCAGTAAATTTTTAGTGCCACTGGAATGAAACTTGTTCAGCAAAAATGTATTTACAAACAACAAAATAGACATAACGCACAAGTAATGTGGCAGTCCATTTTGATCATAATTTGTAGGGATTTGTTATAAAAATAATTCTCAAACATTGGAGGCCTGTTCCTTAAGGGGTTTAAGGCAGTGTAAAAATATCAAAGTATCCTCTTTTTCATGACCTCAAGAGGTAACATCTCGGGGCAGTGTGAACACAAGTTATTTTTATTGTTTGCACAACTAACTTGTGATATTTTCTTTTTGGAGATTGGAATGATTTGAGATAATGTTGCAAACCACATAACACTTTGTGTGTATAATTAATATTTAGACATATGCTCAGGTAAAGCTCTTTTTACTATAGAGTCCGGGGTAAATATAGGACAACGTTCATTTAGAAGAGAGGCATTATTTTTTATGATATACCATTTGTGTTTAAAATCTTTGTGTGAAAATGCACGCACTGTATGTTTAACAGGCCTACAAAAGACCCAAACTGAAGTGAAACATTGAACTGAAAAAAATCCTATACGTACAAGCACAATACCACATTTATTCCAACGCACTAATTTACTGTCTTAAGCCATATGTATCTTCCTCAGTCAGCCCTTCTCTCTATCTAATTTGGTTGCTCATCATGCATCAGTCCATACTGTGGCTTCTCATTTGTGTTTTGTGTGGTCCCTCTTTTGCATCCCACGGATCTCTCTGCAGGGAGCTGAGAGGACTGACTTGTCTGATTGATGTATTAGGGTACAACCCATCAACTATTGTTTTCCTTACCAGTGTTTAGTGGCTACTGTCTTCACTGCCACTCCTATCTGGATACAAATGTTTCAGATTCAATGCACTGTAGTAATAAATGGCTCATATGGTGACCTCACAGTAGGTGAAGCACAGTAAACGTCACATTTGCCTGAGTTCAGTTTTATCATTTGTTGGTTATTTCGGGTTGGCTGTAGCTCAGGTGGCAGAGCAGGTCAGCCACTAATCAGAAGGTCGGTGGTTCGATCCCAGGCTGCCTCCTGGCTGCATGCCAAATATCCTTGGGCAAGATACTAACCCCGTGTTTGCCTACTGGTGGTGGTCAGAGGGCCCGGTGGCGCCAGTGTCCGGCAGCCTCGCCTCTCTCAGTGCGCCCCAGGGCAGCTGTGGCTACAGTGTAGCTTACCATCACCAGTGTGTGAAAGTGTGTGTGAATGACTGAATGTAGTGTAAAGCGCTTCGGGGTCCTATGGACTAGAAAAGCGCTATACAAATGCAGGCCATTTACCATTTATTTGGAATGGCATCGTGTTGCTCTGTGCACAACTTTTCTTTGGGTGACTTTTTCAACTTTTATCAAAATAGCCAGGACTCTCACTTTAAGACCATGAATACTTTTCTTCTAGTTTGAGTGTGTACCTGAAAACTTTCCCACAGAACTTTCCTGGATGTCAGTGTTCGCTCCCCTGTCTACCTCTCTGCACCCTTTGATAATCCTGCCCAAAACTCCTTAAATTCACAAGAGAGTTCTTAAGAATTCTTGAAAAACTCCTCTCTGGCAGTAGATGTGTTGCTGCCCAACCGTTCACCTTCTTGATGAACTGGGCAAGGCTGGAAGGTTGGAGAGGCTGGATGTCCGATCACGGCACAGGCCATTAAAGATGAAGGACTGGTGTGTGGTCAGAGGTAGAGGGGAAAACCAAGCCGGACGGTGGGCGCTCGCACCTTCCCTCATAGCATCACAAACCAGGCCGACACTTCCCCCAGTAATGAGCAGGGGCCCAGACTATGGGGTCAATTATTCATATCCAGTCAGCTGGGAGAGATGGAGGTAGAGAGGAGGTGTGTTGAAGCTTCATCGAATCCTACAATTCCACCACACTCCACAATGATTTTTTTTTTTGTTATAGTGCTGCCTCCATCCACACAACTAAATCTAAGACTGGGTCTTGTCTGGATGGATGGAGTGTAACTTTAAAAGGCATACATGAGTGGCCACTCACTCCAGTGGGCATCCTGCAGCAGTAGCCTGAGCTACTCAGCCATTCTCAGGCCTTACAAATTACTGTGTTGAAAGGACAGACATTGATCGTCAACATGCTACATCTGTTTCCAAGTACTGCCATCATGCATACAGCAGACCATATCAGGTCAGTTATCAAAGGGAATTACTCAACATGCTGCGCTTCAGTGGCGAGTGTGGATTTTTCTTTTGTAGATGCTTCTGTAGGTGTGGTAAACACGGCAACAAGTGCACCTCAATACCAGAGATTCTTCCAGAATAACAGTTCTCGTTTTTGTCAGATGCTACGAGATGCTACACATCACGTCCGTTTGCGACACTCGGGCAACTCCTGGGAATGGGAATGACTCCTGTTTCATGGCCATGTTGCCTCGGCAGAAATTTCTTTTTGCCTCCATGTTTAGTGGCAATATCTCTGACGTCGGGGTAATCCATTTAGAGTGACAGATTGCTGAGCTTTTTGCTTAGAAGTTGCATATGAGTCGGTATTTTAATAGTTGTCATGCGCAAGGGGAAGAATAAATCGAGTGTGATTCTACAGGATTGATCAGAATGTGTGCGGTGATAATATCTTCAACGTGTCCTCATCATCAAAGGCTGTTGTGAAGGTGAATAAATTGTACAATTAACCAGAATAGAGACAAGTTTAATAAGGTTCAAGAAACAACTCCAAAGAAACACTCCACCATATTCCAGTTTTGAAATATACACATCCATCTGTTACATGTTTTTAAGTCATCAGGTTTTTTTCTAAGTTGTAGTATTTGCAGGTAGTCATGTGCCTACTTGCACAACAGATTTCCAGTGACTGCTACAATGCAGGTGTCCGCTAAGACTGCAGCATGATTCACAATGCCTTCATGGGAATTGTGTGAATGCATTGCTCATTTAACTCGTGCATTTTACTACCTTTTTTCCCATATAATTAACAACGGGACAGATCGACAATTAAAATCGAATGGCAACATTAGTGTTGAGTGGTATAATAAAGATAATATATATATAGATATATATAAATCTTATAAAGTTTGTATCTGTCTTGTGTGAAACTTGTATGAAAAGCATACAAGAGTGAAAAGAGATATAGGATCCCTTGAAAAATTATATAAATGAAACTTGTATGTTTTGGACACTTAATAAAACAATATATGAAAGCAATGAGAAAGTGGCCACTTTCATGAGTAAATCATATAAGCCTTATATGATTCACTATATGAAGTAGGCCGCATCTTATGCAATTCTTTTATAAGTTTTTACTATTTCTTTTCCATATGGGAATGATTAAACTTTATATGTATATATATATATATATAAATATATATATATATATATATATATATATATATATATATATATATATATATATATATATATATATACATATTAGGGGTGCAACGATATTCGTATCGATATTGAACCGTTCGATACAGTGCTTTCGGTTCGGTATGCATATGTATCGAACAATACAACATTTGTAATTTATTTTATCAATTTTCCTTCTGATGATGCTGTCTGTGTTGAGCGCTCAGTGAATCTGTGTTCGACTACTCCGCCTAGGCTGCACTGTCGAGCGCAGATCCACTGAGCGCTCAACACAGACAGCATAGTCAGAAGGAAGAGCGCAGGGCAAGCTAGCAAGACAGAAGTTAAGCTCTCCTTGCAACAGGCAAATTGAACCTCATTCAGATCTGGCGTTTGGAATTATTTTGGTTTTCATGTGACGTATGACCCTGAAGGTAAGCGAGTCATGGACTAAAGTAAAACAGTATGTTGAATGTGCCATGCAATGCTCAATTACATGGGTGTGAACTAGTGTGTTAGCGCAGTTAGCTCGTTAACGTGTTGGCCGTCTAGCCCCATGCACGGAGCGATCGGCGGTAGCTCGTTAACGGAGATTTGCCGTGTTGTGGCGTTAAGGTCATTTCAACGAGATTAACCTGAAAGCACTAGTGGGAACACAACGAATATGACTGCACATTTACGCCGACATCATCCTAGTGCAAAGACAAGTGGAAGCAGACAAAAAAAAGCAAGCATGCTACTAACTTTAGCCGAGTTATTTAGACAGCTGTTAGCACATGATTCTCCTTATGCTGCTGAGAATATAGCCCAGAAGAAGCGGATAGTATAGCTTTTATTTTGGAAAGAGCCATTTCTCTGTAATAAACTCTTTTCCAAAGATGAGTGATTCCTCAATCAGATACAGGGCTTGCAATATCGCTAGCCCGACGTCCTGGAGCTAGCGATTTTTTTCAGTCGGGCTACCAAAATCTATCTCTTCCCTGCCCGTCGGGCTATTGTAGGAAAAATATATGTCAATGCTTTTGCATTCTTTCAGAAATGTAGCTGGGTAATTATGTCATTGGCATCGGTGAGCCACTGTCAATATGTGACATATTGAAGTCGCGTTTGAATTTGCGCTTGTTTTTTGCTTTCACTTTGCAATCGTGCGAACTGTGTATAGAGAGCGACAGCACTGATCTGTGAGTGATGATAATTTGTGCACCAATTCCTCTGACATCGTCTTATTAATCGTTAGCTTACTATGCAAACATGACAAGTGAAATCTCCCGCAGCTTACACATGTGAGAGGTTGATCGCGCAGAGAATCGCTGAGCTTATGTGAGTGAGCGTGTAAAAGCATTTCAGTTCTGCTGAGCCAAATAAGACAGGTCAGGGTGAAGAAGTGACAGCCAAAGAAAAGCTTACCACAAAACGGAGAAGTTATGACAAATCAGACTATAAGGCAAAAAGAAAGTGCAGCTTTATGGTTTCATGGACAAAAGAATTCCTGTGGCTGCAATATGACAAGCTAAATAACCAGGGCTGCACATAAGTGGTCCGCAGGTGCGCATTCGCTGTCAAAATAAAAAACACGCACAAGGGTTAGGGTTAAATTTAAAAACTGTACTTTTGAGTTAAAATATATATTTATAATTTTAATAAATGACAAATTAAAAATGCATGAACATTTTTTTGTATCGAAAAAATATCGAACCGTGACACCAAAGTATCGAACCGAACCGTGAATTTTGTGTATCGTTGCACCCCTAATATATATATATATATATATATATATATATATATATATATATATATATATATATATATATATATAGAGAGAGAGAGAGAGAGAGAGAGAGAGAGAGAGAGAGAGAGACATGTTAAACAGGCCACAGAAACTTCTAGATCGCTGCATTTTGACAAAAATTTATATTTAAAAACAATGAAAACATTTAAAATTGGCTATATTTTTTAAAAATTATATATAAACGAAACACCTGCAGTGAGTAAAACAATGGACATAACATAACTTTTCCTATTAGTTGATACAATTCAGTTTAATTCAGTTTTATTTATATAGTGTCAATTTACAATTAGCACTTTTAATTGTAGCTTAAAGACCCTACAGCGTTAGAGAGAAAACCCCTACAATCTGATGGCCCCCTACAACCAAGCACTTGGCAACAGTGTGAAGGAAAAACTCCATTTTAACAGGAAGAAACCTCCAGCAGTAACAGGCTCAGGGAGGGCCGGCTATCTGCCATGACAGGGGTGAGGGGAGAGAGACAGATCTTTAAGACATTGGGGGGAGCTTAAATTATTCAACATTGTGTTTCCCAGTTCTTACAACTCCATAGAGGAGCACTGGGTGACATAAATTTTTGTCAAAATGCAGCGATCTAGAAGTTTCTGTGGCCTGTTTAACATGTCTCTGGAACTTTGAAATTAATAACATGTGAGTTTACACATGGCTATGATGACCTCACACGCCTTTTAAGAGAATGAGATACTCAACAAAGTACATTTTTACTATAGTTTGATTTTAAATTAACATTCAATGCTAGTTTTCCCCATTATCACTGCTTAAAATGTTCCCGTGTAATAATTGTTCATAAATATTTTATGCATAAAGGTTAAGCAGAGGAGATGTCCTTGGTGCATTCATATACAAATGCATAGTAATAAACGTAATAAAAATAAACCTTACAGTACCTCTATTGTAATGGGGTTTCCTTGCAGCTAAATCCTACTGTAGAGTGTACGGCAGAGCATGCTGTGTGCATTATGTGAGAGGGTCTGTGACTATAGAAAGACATCTATCAAAATCGCATAATGGCCACCATCAAGAAGCGCTGTGAAGTAAAAACACATGGAAAGAAGATTCCCCTCTTTATTAGCTGTCATCTTTCCCGTGAATATATGTGCAAATAAATGACTAGTATCGCACAGGGAGCAAATGTGGCCCGAATGAAGCCCTGGAAATGGGAGGGTGGAAGGGGAAGTGAGGATATGTGTGTCTGTGCATGCGTGTGTGTGTTTGAGGGGGGTCCACGGATGAAAAATCATCACCGGTCCGAATGCAGATATTGTGGCAGCCTCACACTCTTGCCAGTGTCACCCTCCATTCGTCACTGTCCGCAAGCCTGCCTCTCATTAAGTGGCCCCGCTCCGGCGACAACTTAATTTCCTTAAGAGGACCAGACACCTGATTCAATTGTGCACCCATTACAGATTTGTTTTCCCCGTCTAGGCCTCGCTGGGTCTACATAGCTCTGAACAGAAATACACTCCCACTATATTAAATGTTGTGGACGTAATTCCCAGACATATGATTCATGTCTGCCTCCCAGTATCCATCGCTCACAATGCCCTCAGCTCACATGGTGGTGGTGTAGCTCCAGTCAGCTGGGCTGGTTCAGCACAGTTCCTGCTGCTGTAGATATTATATCATCACTGATGTGTTTTATTTCATATGTTCACATTGCTTTTTTTTTTTGATAGAGCCTCATGGGTGAAATCCTAGCAGGGTGTGCACATAAACTGTCCTTTGTTCATCTGGTTCTTTCTAGTTTTTCATATTATTTTGATTTCTGATAGCTACCCCAATGAATTTGCTGTGTCTTGAATACTATTTTAAACATGACAAACTTGCCTCCCCTAATTAATAAGCCTATTGGCTAGTTATCACGTCATCCAAAAACCCAGAGCTCGTCAATAATTCAGAAACACTTTTGAGCCATTTCAACATGACTGCTCCTCGGTCTTCTGTCTTTGTAGATCAGACAGCGTAAGATGTTTTTACCTGTACATCAGCACAAGTGAGACTTCCATTGTCCATTTGACTGCTGGTCTCTATGGTTTACCTCTCACCTACACCTGTCAGTCAAACGGTAGCCATTGGAGACCGGTGGGAACCAGCGTTTTCTCTTGTACAGGGTTTAACTGATTGTTGCTGTAATTTTTCTGTCATGGCTTTTATCCGCAAAGTGTGAGTGTGTTTGATACCAGATGTTCACCAAAAAAACACACAAAAGCCTCATGTATTCATTTATTTATGGCTCGCTCTGTTTTTTTCTTTTTGTTTTGTTTTTGTTTTTTTGCAATCATCCTGTCATTTACCCATAACAGCATTTCCTTTGAGGAGTTATATTTGATCTCCCAATCATCCAAATAGGACCATACATCAGCGTGCACTGTTTTGGTGCTGGTAATACTCTAAATCCTGAGTAAAGCTACGGATTAACACCCACTGTCCTCACATCTACGGAAACACACGCGCGCACACACACTGAGAGTGCAGGTTTTGCCTTAAACCTATCCAGAAGACACCTGCAAAATATAAAACTGCTGAGTATGGGTCTGTTTTCAGCAGCCAATAAAGCTCCGAGAAAACTTAAAGTTACAGAAGGCATTTGCTCCCCCTCGCTGCTCCCTTCCTGTGATGGTTTCCCTCTGATCCTGCTCAATGTGTTTGTGTGTTCACGTGTGTGTGCGCGCTTCATTTGCTTTTCTATTGGCAAGTTCAAAATGCAAAGAAAATCCAGGTATTAAAATATTATGAAAATGGAATAAAAGTGGAGGTCAGCTAATTTAGAAAAAAAGTCATTTATTTTCCAGTTGTTCAGCAAAACTTGTAAGGACATGTCTGCTACATGTTGTAAAACAAACAAGTGGTCTTATATAAATCTCCTTATCCATATAAATAATGTCAGTTTTATTTAGTTTCCAATTTCTGCTTAAAGCTTCTTTTTAAAATCACATCTCTTTCTATAAATTCCTGATTCCTCTGCAGCTTTTTTCCATTTTACCTCTTTATTTCCTGCATTTTGCTCCAACTGGTCCTCAGCAGCGTGTGTGGAGGAGTGTCTCCTGTTCCCCCTGTCCTCTCCCTCTCCAGGAGCTTCAAAAGGAGGAGGACCCACGCAGGGTGTTTGAAGAGCTCACTGACACTCCCCTATGGGTGGTGAACTGGCAGATGCTGAAACCACACAACTCTATCTATGCAGGAGGAGCATCCTTCTCATCTGCTTTTGTACCCCAGCCACTGGTTTTTCTTGCAGCCATGAACCAGACATTAGTTTCAACAGAATGATTGTTTGTAGGTTTGTAACAATGTGCAGTCACCGAAAGCCTTCCTTCAGTCTTGCTCTTACAACCATTTTAGTTTTAGACCTCAAGGCTGTAGCGTAAATATGACGAGTATTTTTGATTTTATAGGATATCAGTGTGGGTGATAAAAAATGCTACTATGGCCTTTGAATGCAACCATTATGAATAAAGCATTTCACATTTTGAGAGCTGTCTAACATCTGTAGTTCCAAATTTTTGTTTCTTTTTTAGTTAAATTAAATTTTTAAGGCTGATGTGACCCTCTTGTCTCGTAATTTTTACCTTGGAGGTTCAAAAACAGGGTCGCAGCAGCCAGATCTAATCTAATTAATAACCGATTACGAGATGACATTGAATTAAATTCTGCAGAAGCATGTGTTTCTAGAAGGACTTATTCATGATCATGCTAAAGTCAAACTAAGGAAACCAGGAGATGAACGCCTAAATTATTACAACTGTGTGCAGTGATGATGAGGGACAAGATTGTTGTCTTCAAAATGAATCAGGTGCATCAAGAAACTAGCAGTTTGTGATTGAATGCAGCTGAGTTGATAATCCATTTGAAAAAATATGGCAATTAACTGTTAGAAAACTGCTGCAGTCTGCATACGCAGAAATTCACATTAAGCAGGCAATCACATTAACATTAACATAAGTGTAGACAGAAATGTGTAGATTTGAAACAGAAATTCTGCCACAAATAGTGATGTAGTTGCTGCAGGACAATGGTTTAATTGCAAACAGAATCAGACACCCAGCAACCTTTTTTATGTAGGAATGTAACCAGAACAAAACCAGTTGTCAACCAGTTGATTCGAGTCCCCTGTTACAAAGAGACATAATACAGTTGAATTGGATGTAGTAGCACAAACTGACTCTGATCGATTGGAACGTGTTGGCTGTATATCGCAGTTTAAAAACTAGACAGCAATTGTTTGCAGACAGTCTCCAATCTGTTTGAGAGTGACTGCAGTCAATTTGAGTCAGACTATGATTATTCGGAGACAGCTTTTCTCCAACTAGTCACCTTGCAATTGAAAGTGGTCACCCAGAGGTCAGCTGCTCTTTGCATTTGGTCTACAACTGCAAAAAACTTCAGTGCAGTTACTGGGCAACCAGATTTTTCCTAGTCATCTGTTATTTAATGTGACTGAGCCATAAAATAACTGTAGAGTTGCACCAGGGGTAATGATGGTTGGTCTGCCACTTTGCTCCAGGCTAAAAGACTTAAAAGTCTGGGATAAATAAATACAAAGTCTTCATCAGACATGACCCACATAGGATGTTACTGATTTATGGTTTTTGAAACTATCATATAAACTGAACTAAAACTAAAAGCCTCATGTTCTCCTCTGGACATGCTGTCGTAACTTCAGCAGTTCCTGGTGTTTTTGTCTACCCGCACCATCCATAGTTTACGGTTGAGTATCTGCGACTTCCATTAGCCTCAGCTCGGATTTTGTGTTTACTGTTTATTGATGGTGACTAGTATAAATACTTTCCTGCTGAATATTACTGTGTTGGTCTGAGCATGCCATCAAACTGACTTGTATTGTTTTAAAGGCAATGTTTTTATACCTTAATCACCACACCAACAACCCCACAATATTAGTTACCAGTTTATTTTGGACATTTGGTACAAACACACATGGGTTTTGTATATCATACAGGAATATTGTTTGCTGCCAGCACAGAGAAATGCTCTGTATTGTCAGTATTTTTTTATAGCATCACACAGCTGTGGTTCCTGCCATGCTGATTGTTTGGCCTTTAGCTTCCTGGGTGGCAGCATTGAAGCTTTGACCTGTTCTGTCTCGCAGTACTCCACCTGCTCACTCATCTGCCTCTGTGTGCTCGACAGCACTCACCTCCTCCGACGGGCCTTCCAGAACATCAGCTTCTGAAAGACAGAGCCTCCCTCCCTCTCTTTAATTCCTCCCTTTTTTTCTCCCAGTGTTTTCACAGCCTTGCCGTATCTCTCTTCCTCTGCCTGTCCGTCTATTACAGCCAACTGCTCTCCCATCTCCTGTGCTCTCATGTCAGCAGGAGGCAAAAGAGGTGTCTTTCTGTAAAGAAGAACTTGCAGCTTTGTTTTATATCCCAACCTGTAGTGCTCTACCTGTC
The DNA here is from genome assembly GCF_964374335.1 of Astatotilapia calliptera. Classification (NCBI taxonomy): domain Eukaryota; kingdom Metazoa; phylum Chordata; class Actinopteri; order Cichliformes; family Cichlidae; genus Astatotilapia; species Astatotilapia calliptera. Next base: position 26,576,770 of record NC_137427.1, on the reverse strand, counting down.
TGTGCCTATCATCCTCTGCTGCTTCCTGCTACAAAGGCTCTTCTCCATCATATCCTTTATTTAGTGGATTCAGAAGTGCACTGTACAAATACAAGATTGATATATCACAAATGTAGTTCATGTAAGAACCTTGCAAAAATATGTATTTTAAAAAATATATGTATTAAATTTATGCTTTTTATTGAAACAATGGTAAAATCCCAATCATACATGTAGCATGCTAGCATCACTTCAGCCATGATGGAGCTAATAACTAAGGAGCCCCTCTGATGACATGGTCAAAAAAATAAATAAATTGTGGCCACAAAATACTACTTCGTGCCCTCGAAATAGTATAATGTGCCCACGAAATACTTATTTGTGGGCACGAAATATTATTTCAAGGGCACGAAATAGGTATAACGTGCGCACGAAATGCTAATTTGTGGGCACGAATTGGGTATAACGTGGCAACGAATTACGCATTTGTGGCAACGAAATAGATAACGTGCGCACATCTTATTGATACGATTCCTGGACAGCTGCGTAGAGACATAAGCATAAGAGAAGGCTAAACCTATACACCATGGACAGATAGTATGATTGAGTTTTATTTTAGGCTGGGAATGAGCTAGAAATTCATTTTGAAAAGCCTGCAATGCAAGGAACCATTATTATGGAGAGACATTTAAACAGGATATTGAGAGCCCAGTTGCTTTACAGACGTAAGTACGACCTGGACGCGGGATAGATTTTATTGTCAACCAACTGCAAGTGCCTGGGAAGGATCACGGTTATCGGTCAAGTGTTTCGTGCCCTCGAAATAGTATTTTGTGGCCACAATTTATTTATTTTTTGGACCTTGTCATCAGAGGGGCTCCGTAAATAACATCTGTAGTTGTGCTTTGTGGAATGACAGCTAGGTGTTAGCTTAATAAAGATACACAAGCGTCTCTCTCAAAATGCACTCTTGATTGATTAATTCAGATTCATCTTTTCAGTACAACCACTGACAAACCTGATCCCTCTTTGAAAACAACTTATAATTTCAGGCTGCTGCGTGGATTTGTTGGAAGGAAACAGGCAGGTAACATGTATTTCTGTGCAAATTAAGGTTTTTTTCATCTTCCACTTTTTAAACAAAATTCTCTAAAATAAACACGTTACCTGATAAAGATAAACTACTAAAACAATGACAGCAGCATTGGCTGGCTGCCATTTCGTGTCTCTATGACGCTCATTGACCTTTTAAGTCGTTTTCTGTAATCGTTGTTGCCTGATATGTAAAAATGACAACGTTCACGTACATTGACACATAATTCTTGCTCACAAAGCTTGCATTTAACTTTTTTTTTTTACCTTCTTCAAAGGTTAAAAGTGCTGACGTGTCTTTCTTTTGGGCTGTTAGCCTTCATTGTTTGAACCTGTTAGTGTTCTTAGTGATGTAGGCGTACCAAACAAGTTTTACTTTTTGTACATGGCAACATTTAGAAAATCTGTTAGACTGAAACATGGTTGATTACATTGATACCTCTGCCTGTAGCTTCACACAAGTCAGGGTGGTGTGACGTTTTATTTGTGGCCCATTTGTCCCTTACAGCAGCTAAGCAACTGCATTCACTTTCCTCAGAGTACAGATCAGTTTCAGTCAGTCCCTTTGTCAGTTACGGTCAGTAAATAGGAACACAGGTAAAGGAGTGAAAAAGGCGGCTGAGGTAAGAACAGAATAGAATGGCTTTATTTGTCATTTTATGGGAGTACTAAATTTGGAGCATCTCACTACAATTAAAAGCTATTGTCACATAACATTGTTTGAGAAAACAATAAATGAATAAAAAATAAATAAATCACTGGCCTGAATACGATGAGTCACATTCGCACATTTAAATACATGAACTTTAGATGCCTTACTCTTAAGCAGTGAAATCGTGTTATAGCATGTCTTTAATCAGCTGAGGGATGAACTACAAATACGGACATTTTTGCATCATGTTTGGTTTGTAATTCAGCGGGGAAACAGAAAACACAGTTCTGTTTTACCCTTTTCATTTACAGTGATCCTACTTCCCCCGAGCAAGCTATTACAACTCTGTGGTCATATTTCATTAAAGGACTGTTTAAAATGCAACATTCTTAATAGGCTCATTGTAACTTTGTGTGTGTGTGTGTGTGTGTGTGTGTGTGTGTGTGTGTGTGTGTGTGTGTGTGTGTGTGTGTGTGTGTGTGTGTGTGTGTGTGTTACAGCTGTGCCCGCCCATTATTCTAGCGCGTGTGATTCCTGCGTTTGTTCGATCCCTTTATCTAGTGATCAAAAAGGGACTGTGTGCCCATGCTGAAGGGGGCTGGCCCAATGAAGGAAGAGAGAGGGTCTCTACACATGTAATCCTTGTCAATGAATTTAGGCAATCTTTTTTTTTTTTTTATTAATGAATTTTTCAGTAGTTATTGCAGCGAGCTTCTCTTGTGAGTCTCTCTTTTCACTGTTCCCTTTGCTCATAAGTGAATCGCTCATCTAATGATTTAATTAATAGCATTGTATCCACAGATGAAAAGCTTATATTTAATCAGCAAAATGGAGTGAACTGAGATCAGGGGCCTTGCCTGTCATCAAAAACGTGCTTGAGGTCCCACTTGTTCACTAAGCCACTCTAAGCCCTGGGACGCCCATACTTAATTGAGAGTTAATAAATAAATGTGGTTAGAGTAATCCCTGGATCCATCCCCTCAGAGCCCCAAATCTAGCTCTGTGTGTGTGGCGCGGCCGCCTGTGTGTGTGTGTGTGTGTGTGTGTGTGTGTGTGTGTGTGTGTGTGTGTGTGTGTGTGTGCGCATACATGCATACGCTGGCCAAGCTCCCTGTGCCACTGCAATTGTGCCAAAGCAGACTCTACTGTGGCATGCCAGATACTGGTTTATTTACCTGAGATGCTCCCCGTGTCACTGCATGTGCCATATGTTTGATCCCAGGATGACGGGTCCCAGATGGGTCCCTTTTTTCAATTTTAGTCAGATGCAATATGTGCATTAAGCAAGTGTAATGTAAAGCTTAGTGTTTAAAGGAATATAATCTACTAAATGTACTAGTGTTATTATAAAAGATATATGCATATATATGGTAAGGAGTGGAGAAATGTTTGTAGTGAAAATCTTTATTGAAAAATGGAAATTAGTCCATAATCAACAAGTGTATTTGTTGGTTGTGCACGATGTATAAAATAAAGAGTAATGAAATAAAAATGAACATAAAAAAGCAGGGTAGATGTTAGATGAAATGCCAAGGAGGTAAAGAAATTAAATAAATGGATAAACTACAATGCAGGATGTGAGTTGCTTCTGATGCTAACAGCTGTTGGATACCGCTTCTCAAATATGTGAGAAAATAGTGAGTAAAAACTTGGAAGACTGAAGCTTGGAGCTTTACTTCAGATTCAGAAACATTCAGATTTTTTTTTTTGTCCTCTCTGTCCTTTTTTTTTGTCCTCACTGTTTTTATTATACTAATGCAAATTTTCTCGTATGAAAAGAAGGAAAAGGGGAAAGAAATTGAGGGAGAGAAGTGTGTGTTTAGCTAAGCAGGGGCAGCCCCTGGTCCATTGCCCATCATTTATTGATAAAGGCCCTGGAAAATGCGCGGGGGGGAAAAAAACTAATGAAATTATCAACGTTGTTGAATTAATGATGAATGGGAATAAGAAAAGGCCGGGTTCTCTGTGGAGTCAGAGAGGAGCGCTGCTTCATTAGCCATGCAGTCTCATCACATCCTCTTTTGGAGCTGCAGACACTGGGGCTCTCCACTCTCTCCTCTCCTCACCATCAGGACCTGCCATTGGATTTCATTCAAAAAAAAAAGAAAAAAAAAAGGAAAACCTCCCATCTTCCCTTATTCCCTCCGCCCCTACCTCTCAGCTTTTTCTCTTTTGCTTATCTTTTTTTTTCTCTTTTTAGTTACATCACCTGCCTCCGCTGCTGCCACCACCCTTTTTTTTTTGCTTTTTAGAAGCCAGGATCTTGTGGTGGCTATTTTTTTACCTGTCACTGTAATTTTTCCCGAGATGAAGCTAAAGACAACCAAATCAAAGGTGACCAGATTTCTGCAGACTTTTGTGGTCACACCTCTTTTTCTTCTTCCTCCCTTTTTATTTTTTGTTCTCCAGCTATCCCATCTGACTACATCTCTGTGGATATCCTTCCTAATTCTGAACATGCAAATGATATAGGAGGTAAAAAGGAGGAGGGCGGGGGGTGCGTTTGGATTCATCGCCCCCTCCTGCTCCTCCTCTTCGTCTCCTTCTTCTTTTCCCTGGGTGGAGCAGAAGTGGGCTGGTGAGGCGAAGCACGCTGAGAAATGACGGGCATGGGGTCTCATTAGGTAAGCAGAGGCCAGGGCAGCAGGGCTTCACCCAGACGCTGATTATTCTGTGAGCAATATCTGGAGAATCACCTCAGCTATACACCTGATTAAAGCTACTGTCTCTTATAGTTCACAGCCCTCTTTGACTTGAAAAAATGAATTAATCTTCTCTGTTAACTTGGATTTAGTATGAGGTTTGGAATTTACTGCATTTAAAGGTCAAATAAATGTGTTTTCCCCATTTAAGCATTGTCTGGTTAGGCCTTTTCGTTTTATGATTCCTAAAGCATTAAAAAAGCATTTATTTTTCTTTCCCTCACAGTCACTCCTCCATCTGAATCCCAGCTGCTGTTTTCTGCTTCTTGTTTCATTCATCTGCCGCTGAATGCACTAAACGATTGTACTGCCACTCTGATAGATGTAATTATCTGTCAGCGCCATATTTATTTCAATTCATTTTGTAACAGAACGAATCATTTTGCAGTGATTTTCCGAGCTTGGTGCATGCGTGGAGCCCACTCATAAAAATTGATGACGCGAAGCACAATGTGTGACAGACAGCAGTGACACGCATAATGTAATGTGCAGGCCCTTACATGGTAATCTGATCTGAGAGGGATTCAATTATTTAATAACAACAAGACAGACTATCATTAAAACAAATTGTGTGTGTCAACGTGAGCACACGGAGTGAGGTCACAGGTGTAATGTTACGTCCCACGCGCAAACGCGCGCGCTCCTTCTCCATCCGCTGGCGCTTTTCTTATGAATTGGCTGAATTGATCCTCTTATGAATTAGCCTGTCCTCAAAGGGCTCCGTCAATACATTGACTCCTTTTATGAGGGTCATCAAACACCCATTACTGGGCATCAGGGGGTCCCGTTTGGGGAGAGACTGCCCAGGGTGACTGATGAGGTGGATGGGGATGGTAGCTCGTCTGGGGGCCTCGGAGCTCTGGGCCTATAGCGAAGAAAAGAGGGGAGGGGGTGCTTATTGAGTGATAGATTCATTAGTTAAGCAAAGATAGATGAATTTGCTGGGAAACAGTGCTGCTGCAAGTTGTTTATATTCTGTCTGCTTGGAACTGTTATATTTTCTACTACTTTGGTCTATATGAAGTAAGGGTCCACCAGGGTTACAACCACCACTGTTCCCTTCAGTATTCATTATCATACTCTGGATGCGGTCATGTTCTTGCATAATTACTTTACCTTTTTATTTATAAAGTTAAAAGAAAAGAGTAAAAAAAAGAAAAGAGTAAAAAAAATAGCTGTCATACAATTTCTGTCAGGGTAACATCAGATCCATTGGATTTGTCTGACCCACATTACTGATTCCCTAAATCTCAAGGAAAAGCAGAAAATCCTCACAGTGAATGAGCTGGCAACGGTGACTAATATGTTTCTTGAAAATGATGATTAATCATTTTTCAACACACTTTCAGTTAAATATTAACAAACCAACCCAATGTTTCAGCCTTGGAGTGGAAAAATGATCTTCTTCTGATGTATTTTCACTGTAATAGGACTACTTCTGCCCGCTGTTGTCCTTTAATAATAATAATAATAATAATAATAAACAAAGTGCTTCACAGCGTGAATAAATGCCACACATTAAAGAAAAGCAAACATGTTCGAACATGCAGACACATAATCAACCATAATTTGCAAACCATGGCTGAAAATTAAGGGGAAACTTTGAGGGAAAGCTAAGGCACAAAAAATAGTTTTCTGCAGTGTTTTAAGACTAATAACACAATCAGCCAACCTGATTGGCTGAAAAAGACTGTTTGAGTGCAACAACCTTAAAATTGGGATCACTGCTGATTTTAAAATCAGATCAAGGGTCAGTTAGGTAGACAATGGTTAGGAGACAATGCCGGGCTGTATTGATAAGGTCTTAGAAGCTCTGCTCTATAAGCAGGGACCTGCCATGAACCTTGCTGTCCTAGTAGAGCGCATCTCTTTCAGACTGCAGGCTTTTTGTAGTTACTAGAGAATTTAAAAGTAGAATGGGAGACAGAGCCTTCATCTCTCCAGCTCCCAGTTTGGATTCAGTAGACAGGCTCAAAACTTTGCCTTTTTTGATAAAGCTTATAGTTAGGACTGCAGCAGGTGACCCTGAATCATCCCTTAGTTATGCTGCAATAGGCTTTGGGCGTTTGGGGCTTCCTGTGATGCTCTAAGCTGAACTCTGGCTCTCTCTGTCATAGTTTTCTTTTTTTCCCATCTCTCTCTCTGCTTTCTTCTCTTTCCCTCATCCCAACTCTTCACAGCAGATGGTGACATGGCTCTTCCTGTTAAAAGAATGTTTTTTCTTCCTAGTGTCACCAAGTGCTTGGTCATCTGGGTCGTCTAATTACTGGGGTTTTTATTTCTAAAACCCTTTACAATATAGTGCCTCGAGGTGATAAAACACAGTCACTTTGTCATTTAAAAGCACAGATTGTTGATCTTCTCTGATATTGCTACTTTATGTCTCAATTATAACTGCGTGGATTTTTCTTTTAAGTAACTTCTAGCCCTAAACATATCTAACTGTTGCATAAGCAAGGCTGGACAATCACTTTCTTGATCCAGAAAACAAACAGGGGGAAAAGGAAATCAAACAAAGTGCTCAAAGCGTGTGATATTTTACTCATGAAGCAGAAGAAATTGTGTTGATGTGCCAGCAATAAACAAGCAAAGGGGAAAAGGAGTCCTGAAATATTCCCTTTAGTTGCTTTCAGGTGTTCCGAAACAATCTTTGAAACCGAACGTAGACGCAACGGGATGTAAACAAACTGTCACTGCTGTCAAACACTTGCTTCAAGAAGTGTCAAAAGTTCAGACTTTTCAATTACAGCAGCTTTAATATGCACGCAAGCCTCCCCTGACTGATTAAAATGCACCATTTTAAGTCTAATTGTTCAAGAAAACTGTGTTTTATGTTGCTGCAATGGTAATAACTAATGATAGATGCATAAAATTAGCATACATTTCCCAGACCAAGAGAATATCTGATCATTGTGCCATAGAGAATTGCTCTAAGTTAGGAAGTTAATTTCATTATCTCCTCCTCCTCATTTAAAGCCCGCCACTTTACAATAATTGGAAAACAGAATAAAAGATTAGCTTTTGACTGGATGACGGGCATTAATAAAGTGTGATAGAATGTGAGTGTTACAGAGTGGGTACCAATTACAGCAGCCAATCCCAGCCAGGCAGCCGTTGATGGTGGTGGTTCAATCTCTTCATCTGCTGTATAGTACCATCAGGGACCCACTGCAGAGACCTCTGCTCCAGCTACCAGGCTAATTGTCAATTCTGCTTAAGTCATAAGGAGAGCTATTTTACCCAGGCTTTGGAGAGGAAGTGAACTGTAAAATGAAAGTTAAAGGGGAGTATGAATGTAGAAATAAAGTTCAAGGAGAAGCGCAGGGAGATTTTGTGGAATAATTTGGGTGAAAAGATGAAGTGAAAAATGTTTTTCGGGGAGAAATAATCCAAACGAATCATATCAGTCAACTTTATGAAACTTGGTACAACCTGGTACGATAAAATTGATAAAGTTTATGCATAAATGTCCTTTATTTTTCAAGAATGTGGCCATTATCTGCAGAATAATTGCGCCGAATGAAAAACGTTAGAGTCTTAAAGGTCCACCTTGGGCTAAAGCAGAAAATTCATGGCATCAGTTTCTTCCCAATTCTCATGGGTCACCCTCATCCCTCATCATGTCACCGCCTTAGTCACATAAATCACATCAGTCGCGGCGGCCCGACGGCATCACTCACCAGCTGTTTCAACTATTTTAAACAAGTGACCAACGCAAATGTAATTTTGCTTTCACACTGAATGGTATGTGTAGAATTAAAAAATAAGACTAAGGACAGAAACAGCACTTTCTATAAACTAGTCAATGCACTTTTTTTTATATAGCACAGCTACTAACACATTATTTATATAGACCATCCCTTTAGGAGGTGGTCTAAAGTGCTTTCCATTATGCAGAGTTTTAATATGTCACACATTAATTTTGGAACTGTTGATATTGATGTTGATGTTTGTGCACATTTAGGTTTAAAATTTAAACACACTAAATCAAACTAAAAGAGTTGCAAGAGGTCTTACACAAAACCAGAGAACAGAGCTTTGACCAGTGCTACATGTGGTAAAATATTTAACTATTTACAGCTTGTCATAATGTTAATAGGTGTGCTGCTAAGAAAGACGCACTTTATTACCCCAAACTTAGAAATCTCTCTTTTTTTTACAGTAGGAATTAAACAGATATTTACAGATTTGACAAGTTATCTTCATTATAACTACTATATAATAATCAGTTTGCAACTCTTATAAACCTTTTCGTAAAGGTGAATTAAAGAGCAATGACCATGTAGCACCAGTAGTGTTCCAGTCTGGCTTTTAAATCACTGTCACCTCAAAATCTAAGATAAATACATCATGTAATATGACACTTATTACCAGTTTGCATTGTTCAGAACATAAATTAAAGTAACAATATGTTAATAAAGTTCTCATTCTAAATTCAAGAAAATGCATCAAGCAAATGAATCATATCAGCTGTTCAAAACACCTTTCACTTCACCTTTCCACTCCCTCTAATTGGATGCAAGTAGGACAGAATAGCAGGAACCTGCCGATCTATACACCCTCATACATACACACAAAACGCAGACAATGTAGCCTCATCAAAAACAATGCGGTGGGCCCTTTGTTGTCAAACTCTTCATACCGAACTCGCATATTCATGGGGGTGTATTTAAGCCATTTCTGCTGGCATAAGCACGCAGTGCAGCAGCGGTGTTCTGAAATGTCGTTTTTCTGCTATTCTTTGCCACTTAACCTACCTCTGTGTTTGAGAAAACGTGGCACCTCGTTTTTGATGCTCTGCTCTGCATCGCGGCCCCCGTCACGGTAAAGTCTCGGGGTTTAACAGCGGCTCGGAGGCCTGCGGTAACTCGAAACACCTCCCGATTATACACTAAACAGCAAGATTTGCAGTTATTCAACTGACATCAGTTTGCTGAGAAGTGGCAGTGGACAAACAGGACTGCTTTGAATTAGTGAGCAGCTGCAGTGTTGGTGGCGTATCCTACAGATGTTGAATGCAGCTGCCTTCTTATTCTAACAATAAAGGACATGCATCATATACATACCACCCTGAACTGGAGTATTATTATTTTATTATTACTCCATGCTCCCCGGCACCTTTTTTTTTTCAGTAACACAGATGCTCTTTAAAGAAGTTAGAGACGCCTGATACAGATTTTAAATTTTGCATTTTGCAGCACAATTACTTATTAGTTCAATATCGATACCATTTATCTTAAAACCTGCTGAGCTGGCTTGATATAAATTATAGGAGAAAGCATTTTCCTGAATCAAATTTTGACACAAACAACAGAAAAATCACCTCAAGCCAGCCCCAATCCTCCTCCGACCAACAGAGTCATAAGGTTTTGTTTCTCCGGTGCAGAATGATCCACCTGCTGTCAAGCCTCTTTGATCCTCAGTAGGTTTAGCATTCGCCGTTTCCATTAAATCTCGCCTTTGGAAGAGCTGCCAATAAAGACAGGGTTTTCAGCAGCAATGTCCCAGACCTGCCGGATGTGGACCGTAACACCCTGTCGCACTTCTCTTCTCGTGTGTCTTTGAACTGACAATAACATTACACCACTTCCTGCACAGCAGATTCTTAGGAATATGGCACTTTGGGATATATGCTTACACTAAAAATGAAGTCGCGGGATGCAGCTGGTTAGCTTAGCTCAGGTTAAAAACTAGAACTGGGGGGAGACAGCTGGCCGATCTCTGTCCGTGCATAAGAAAAGCAACAAATATTAAGACGGAGGGCTCTCTCTTATATTCTCGGTTTAATGTGTGTCTGTTAAGTCGTAACACAAGTTTGCAGCTTACTAATCGATGTGTCCGTACCAGCTGGTGACTAGATAAGATATCAGTTCCAGAATAAGAAAACTTAACAACTTCATCGCACTTGAGAGTTCTGTAATGTGTATCTACATGTACAAAGTAATTTGTAATTTACCCATACCAGCCACACCATGAATTATCTTAATTAGAAAAAACACCCCGAGCTCTTTCTATTGATCACCCAGCATGTTAAATCAAAAGTAATGTTGGACAGTTATCCAAGAAAGTCATTGGTGATTAATCAAGCCATGCTCAATGATTAGTCTTCTAAAGAAATTCTTCTTCTTTTAATGTCTGCTTTTTCACCCCAGCGTTTTGTATTTTTAATTTTCCTTTCCCACTGCCTTATTTGATGTTTTGTAACTTTTCATGTGTTGCCAGTGCATTGGTGCCTTTAAAAAGGAAACGCTTCCCCTTCTAGGGTGGCAAGGGTCTATATGCATATGAATATTTTCCATTGATGAATACGATAAGCCACCGCAGAGCCTTTGATAGACCGCTGCTCGAGTCCTGAGTGATGTCATAATGGTGGGACAGCAACCCTGGGCAAAACATCCCAATGCACAGTCGAGAGGAGCAAACGTTAGAGCCCTTTGACGCCCTCTGTGTTTAATATTACAGGACTGTTTACAGAGGAGGGAGCTGGTTCTCTGATCCACCGGGGACCACAAGTATGTTTAAGGTCAAGCCATCTCAGTTCCTCTTCAGTCAACTTCAGGATCTTTGATCACTTGTTGTTTTTGAGTGTGCTGTTTTCAATCGTGGCCAGGTCTTTATAATGCATGAGGACATTACATAGTGATGAACAGCTTGGCAGGCGAGTCAAGGCAGTGATGGAACTTGTTACGTACTTTCCAAAAAAAACCCCAAAAACTTCATATTCTTCAGCGTACCTTAAACTTAACGGGGTAGTTTGAAAATCTGGGTAAGGTGCTTATTTGCTTTCTTGCCGAGAGCTGGATGCAAACATGGATGAAACTCTGAGCACTGTATCTAAAACCGCACCTTTAAACTCTGACTCTGGTACAGATGAAGGCATAGGCATGTGATATACACTATTAAACAGTGGTATTTAGACAGTTTGTTGGTGTCTCTGTTTAACACAGTCAGGATACCCAATTTTGAAGTCTTCATGCTGGTTAGAATTTATTTAAAGTGTTGGTTGACAGCTTCAGCTTCATCGCTTCCCCCCCAGTGCAGCTGATTTCTGTTTGGAAACACTCGCATACAGTCAATTTATATAGCAGCAACTTTTTTTACTTACTGAGTTTATTTGGAGCCCTTTCAGCTGGCTGAGATTCATTGCATGTCACCTTTCTATACCAGTTTCTTAGGGTCACTGTTTGAGTTACATCCGAAATAAAAGGTAAGTTTTCCAGGAAAAACAAAAGCATTATCCTCTTCCTGAGGCTTATAGAGAACCATTCAACAACATTTTTATTAGGATGATGATAAGTTAAAGCAAAAACTACTTGCCTATTGCCCATTTTATTTTGCTCTCACAAGAAAGCAAATATATTTACAAAATTGTCTATATGTAGCACGAGCACCACGTAATGCATAAACCATAACTCCAATCTACTTATCTTTTGTGACTCTACTCTCTAATTCTCAGGAGATGAGCAATGGTCACACAACTTCTTCTAACATCCAGTGGCCCATACCTGATTTGGCACAGCAACAATTTAAAGCTTTTAAATCATTTAAATGTAAAATGCATGTAGACTAAACACTGTTATTTATTGTTTAATCATACATTTGCTCCTCGGAGCAAGTGTAAAAATGTAAAGGGGAAGCATCAAAGTAAAAACGCATGTGTTACTGGTTCTTTTACACTTTTTTTTTTTTAAATTTATACATCTTGGTTTTGAACAAAGGTAGTAAAGATGTCAGCGTGTTCACGTGTTAAACACATGGGGATGCTCGTTCGCTGTCTTCGTAAGTCTTTGTAACCAAATCCAGATTTTTAGTCAGGTGTGTATACATCATTTTATTTCCTTGATGCGCATCAACAAATATGCTGCATCTCTAATATTATGTAAACTCAAGGGAACGTATAGACTAAAGCTTCCCAGGGTTAATTGTGTCATTATTTAAAGAGGAAGAAACACTGATCTGGAAAATTCTGGGACTTTTTTGTCCCCCTGAACAAACAGACCACCTGCACTATATTTAGAACTCCCTGATGTAACCTCACTTGCGTGGTAATTTAATAAAATTCAGCCAGAAAGGTTGTAATATCAATGATAACTTGTCAGCATTAAATTAATGTGATTATCCTATCATTTTTTTATGACTAAACTTTTTTTTAAAAGGCTGATAACTGCACTATAAGTGCTCTTGACATTTCAGGCAACGTGATCCATGTTTACTTTCTGAAAATCTTCTTCTTCTTTTTTTCAATAGCACAATTAAGACCTGATGTTTAGACTTCTTTTGCGCTTTATATGCGAAACCTTTGCAAGCACAGAGCCTCTTTCCTGTTTTGAAGATTTTTGCAGGTTCTGAAATGATCTAACAAAGGTTACTGCCGGTGGAGGCGGCAGGAAGAAGGGAAGCTATCGAACTTGTGTCCTGGTTTCTCTACTGGATAATGATCTCTTGAAAGTGTGTGTTTTTTCCTCTTCTTCCAGTAACAGTGTGTGCGAGATGAAAGATAGTTCCGGGGCTAGTGCACCGGCGCACATCTGACTGAGGCAGGTGTTAGAAATGTAGATGGCTGGCGGAGACTAAAGACAATACAAATTTGAAGTGAAAACGCTACTGGCACGCCTCCTCTGTTCTTAACACGTGAAGCCCCAGGCCGATCAATTATTCATCCTACTGTGCGTGCGCGTGGCATAGTGTTAGTTCTGTAGTCGGAGAGGAGGTGTCTGTTGCACTTAAAGAGCGAGCGCCACATCGTTTGGCAGGCCCAGGTCTGTCAGCCTGTCTCTGTCTGTCTCTCTCTCTTTTTCTTACACACACACACGCACACGTAAAAAGCCCTTGTTCTGCCTGAGCCTTTTTAATGATGGGATCAGGGGCCTGAATTGGTGGCTAAAGTGCATCTCCAGTTATTCTGGGGGAAAAAAGGGGAAAAGAAAGAGAAACACAGAGCAAGAAGAGTGTGAAAGAGAGAAAGATAGGGTGGGTGGAAAAAAAAGGGAGGAGGAGGCGGGTGCTTTGTACACTGGGGGTATTTTTCAAAGCAGTGCAGACTTGAAGCCATTGGGAGACTCCTTTGACTTTAATCTTGGCTACTTCTTTGAAAATTATGACCGAGGACCACGGTTGCTTCATTAAAAGACATGTTCTGTTTTTTTTGTGTAGTTTCAGCCAGATTTTCTTTTTTTTTTTGTGCATGTGGTGCTGATTTCAGCTTTCCACCCTCAGTGCTTCCCACAGCCTCCTGAGCACCTTACCAAGTTTGAGGACCACTCATTTAGGATGTGTGTGTGCAAATAGACCTGCGAGCGTTAGTCGGGCGGACACTTATACATCGACTGGGCAGATTTTCTGTTTCCTCAAATTGCCACAGAGAAATACACACCTCCCTGTTCCCTGGTCAACATCATCCCTATCCAATTGGCATTAGTTAAATGATGATTATACCATCTACAAAGATAGAAATCCTGTGCTTTGCTTGGTGAGATTGGGTCATCAGTGTGTAAAGTCCGGTGTGCCTCTGGTAACTCTTCTCTAAAAATAGCGAACAAAGTAGGCCGGGGTGATGAACTCAGGGGTTTGACTAGAACTAATCTGTAGGAAGCGTTCATGGATTTAAACACAGTCACTCATGTGAAAAGTGACAGAAAAGAAATGAAAAGGAAAGTGAATGCAGTGTTAGGGAAAGAAGTTGAAATCAAAATTTTGGTTTCGCGTTCGCACAACTGACCCAACTTGGTGTTCATGTGACTGCTGGATTAGGTTCTTGTTGGCAGCTCATCCAGAGTACATCCTGGATGAGCTGCCAATAAGAACCATCAATGGATGAACCATATTACTAGTACTTTAACTGATCAATCTTGGTTTCATTTAACTGTGAATAAGACTTGTTCCTAAGCTTAATGAAGTAATTTTAGCCACATGTACACATCCCATAACTGAGTCATTCCTTTTTTCTGGCGTGCCACTATTCAGAAGCTGAAAACAGTTAACACCCCAAGCCTAAATAAACTAATAACACAAAAGGATCCAAGCTAAATGTTATTTAAACACAGCCTTTTGCAATAGTATTAGCAAACTCAAAAAAATTTATATCACCAGCTCAACTACACTGCAGATTGTGTTGAACCTACACTGGTGTGGGTGCATTTGCTCATATTTGTGCTTTTTTAGGTCATTTATTTTACCCCCTTCAGTGAAGACAGGATATCTTGTTGCAGTGTGACACAATTAAAAGTGTCCAATGCAGCCACTCCTTGTGTTTGCAAGATTTTCTATGTGTGGTCCATCTTTGGTGGTTCTTCCAATACATGGTGAAATCTTTGACCTGTGCATAGTATCATCAGTGTCAGTTTAAATGCTGCTGTTTTCGGATTTTGAAACGCATCAAACATGCCTCAAATGGATGCATTCATTCCGAGCACCCACAGACCTACACAAACAGGCCTGCTGGCTTTTTGTGCTTTGATTTGACTGTCAAAGTTCTCCTTTCCTACACACATTTTACTAGTACTGCTCTTCCTTTGTTCAATAGCAAAATTAACTTGAACTTTTTACTTCACTTTTGAAAGAAAAAACAGCCACGAATGATCTGCAGTAACTTGAATCACTTTAACCGCAGTGTTGAAGCAGAAGCAGGAGCATTAATTCTTCCCCACAAATGGGATTTACTGAGAATCTTAAACTGATTAAATCTGTAAATGTTGCTGACTGAAAACTGTTCAAATGTGACAGTAATATTAGTTATGCATAATCATGCCTGTTGCCCAGGTATTTATACAACTGATATTTGGCCTAAATTCGGTGTTCTGCATTGATAAAATATTGAAAACTCTACTAATGTTCATGGCTTAGCTGTTGCCAGGACACATTGTTGACAAAACAAAGTCTTTTGACAGGATAACACTCGGGATCCTTTTAACCACTCACCCTGGCGAGCTGACTTCTCAACTGGTTTTTAGCACCACTCCAACACAGGAAAGGTTACTGGTTTGCTATCTTTCTCTCTCTTTGCACCCCCCCCCCCCACACACACACACACACACACACACACACCCACACATACACCCACACGCAGGCGTATCGTAGATCTGATCCAGTTGATCCAGTGACAGTAGAAAATGAAGGTTGAGAGATGAGACCTGTGTGAAATGCCACACAAAGTACTAATCGATGTCATGCTGTGTTCACATACTGTGAATGCACAAATCAGGGCACAGCAAGCTGCTTCTAATGACCTGGACCAGAAGACACGCACACACAGACACACACACATCTATACACGCACATTACGCACAGACACAAGCAGCCTGTAGACCACAAAATATATAGAGTATGTATGACACACATAAACTGCTTGTATGCAGACGCTGAGCTAGGATGATTTGCCCTTTTGCTCCTTCATCATCCTCTCACTCGTCTCCCTGTCTGTCAGTTGCTGCTCTCTGTGAATATACAGCTCACACAAATGTTGCCTGGTAAATGCTTTATGAAGTGTAAGTTGTACAAATCATGCCAGTACAGTTCCCCAAAGCACTGCCAGCAGGAAGCATGTGTAGGTTGTGATCCTCTGTAAACTGTATGTGCTTTAAACATACTGTGCATGCAGTATTCATGGTGTACCAGTGCCATCGCCACTGTGTGTGCAGTGTGTGTGTTAAAATGTCACGGTGTGAAAGTGTGCTTGTTTGTTTGGTTGTATATTTGTGTGTGTGTGTGTGTGTGTGTGTGTGTGTGTGTGTGTGTGTGTGTGTGTGTGTGTGTGTGTGTGTGTGTGTGTGTGAGAGAGAGAGAGAGAGAGAGAGAGAGATAGGGAGAGTGGACATACTAGAAAAGAAATTAGAGTGCTTAAACCACTGAGCATTAGCCAAGCTGCTTTTAATCATTATAAAAACTACATAATAACTTGAAATCTACACCAACCTGTCTCCGTTCAGGCCACACCCTCCATTCAAAATAGAGCAAGAGGTGCCTGTGCTGCTCCAAGTAGAAGTATGAGTGTAAACTTCCTGTAAAAGGAATTTTAGGATCATTATTTTGTACGTGTAACATTTTTACTACGTTCAAGTAAATGATGGTGTAAATAAAATGTAGTTTTAAATTGCTAACAGATTGGTGCAGACAACTGTAGTAAGCGTGGAAGACACCGTCTTGTCTGCAAACACTCGCTATGTACTCTCCGAGATGTAGTGAAACAAAAAAGCGCAACAAAAAACAGAAATGGAGTAGAAGTCATGTCTTACTGCTGCAGGCAAGACTTTTTATTTTGAAGGTGAACGGTTTCCGTTTGAATTTTGCGTCACATGTTCATAGTTTCACTACTGCTTGCCAAGTAGTTTTTTAATCCAAATCACAACAACAGTCATCTCAAGGTGTTCTATACTGAAAGGTAGACCCTACAATCATACAACATAGGGGAAAAAAAGACAACAGTCATATAACCCTCTATGAGCAAGCACTTTGCTGACAGTGGGAAGGAAAAACTCCCTTTTAACAGGAAGAAACCTCCAGCAGAACCAGGCTTGGGGAGGGGCGGCCATCTGCTGCTAGTGGTTGGGGCGAAGGGGGGAAAGAGAGGACAAAAGACATGACAACAGCCAAAGCAATCACAAGGAGGATTTCAGAGCAACTTTCAACTAATGTCATACTACCGACCTCCTCCAACAAACACATGCCAACCAGTAAGAGACCACACAGTTTTGCCTTATGACAGGTTGTTACCAGATGGTTGCTGACTGGTTTCTAGGCCTGTGTGACAAATAACGTTGGCAAATACTATTCTGAACAGGGTTTTTTTGGTTAAAATGACATGCTCAAAAACAAGCAAATAATCAGTGTGTTATCTTCATGAAGGAAATTTTATAGCGTATTTTTATATTTGGGTTGCCCTCTTTATAACAATGTTACTGGTGCTAGCAGTTAATAACTTGAGGAGTAATAAGTTACTGTAACTGTAAAGGCCAAAGATAATAATACCAGAGATTAAACACAATGGTAATATTCCAGAAGTCTTTATGTGTTCGTTGTGTTTCCTAAACTGTATCGAGCATCGTGGGGCTCTCACTATTGCAGCTTTATTTTTTAAACTTGTTAAACACACATGAACGTGTTTGCTATACGAGTAAAACTTCTTTCGTTCCCTTCACTGCGTAAACATTCGGGTTTAAAAAGCCTGTATGTTTTCAGACTCCAAGGTTTACACCGTGTTTACACAGTACAGAAAGTCAAGGTCGGGACTACAGAACTAGGTGTGTTATAAATCTCTTTTAGTGTTTATCAAATGGACTCAAAAATTACAATTTTCACACTACAGTAATAAAAGCCAAAAGTGTCCCTCAGTGTGCGCACATGAAACAAACGGAGACATGCGGGAGCCCTTTGATCAATCAATCCGTAAACAAACCCTGATGCAGAGAAACCCCGCAATTGGGTATGTGCAGATCAAACTGTGTCAAATCATCAACGGGCGAATAATAAGCACTTGTTCTCTGAAGGGCAGCAGTCACAGCAGCCCCATCAATTAGACTCCAGACTCTGTGTCTTTTTCCCTTCTATTGATCGTGAGCTGAGCGAGTCAGACTCGGCTTTGTCTCGTACCATACCTTCAAACTCGGCTTTTTACATTATGATGGAGATGATGGAGAAATGAATGCTGGTGTCTTTAAGTGTTGATCGTTGAAGGGGTTAAATTACAAATGCTGGCATGTTGATGGGAGGAAATTGTTACTGTTTCTTCTTTTTTTTCCCCATCTCTCACTTTTAATTTTATTATTTTTACCTGAAGTTTGTTCACATGCTGACGTGAGACATCTGGATGTGGCATATTTCGAGATACGCCTGTCCCGTCATTGTTTGCTATGTTTTTTTATTTTGTCCCTGATTGCGCGGCCACGAAGGTAGGAGCTTCACAACTATGGATGAAGTTTGGAACATTTTTTTTTCAGTCTGCTCCTTCTTGTTAGTGCATGCCTCACGCTGTGCACAAGAGTATTACCCTCAAACAAGTCTGTCCTCTTTGTTTTGAGCTCTATGGGGACCCCCTCCCCACCCCCCACCCCCTTGCAAAGAAATAATGTTTTGGAAGGCAAGCCAAACCAATGTGCGAGAGAGAGCATGGAATCAATAGTGTCTTCTTTTCTTACTTGATTTAAATGAGGGCTACCAGCCTTGAAGTTCCTTCTTGCCATGTTCATCTTGAAAGAATATACGCTGGTTGCACCGACTCCAAAGCCCAGCACAGTTACCATTGGCATATTAATAATTTAATGCAAATAATCATTGAGTATGCAGTTTGTGTGCGAATTTGAGCTGAAAGACAAAAGTAGAAAGTGGGGCCTCACATTGCGTTGAGGAAAATAAAGTGAGATGTTACACATCCAGCGTCTCCGCGGGGCGAATGCTGGAATGAATCCCCCCAAGAGCTGTACCATCTCATCTAGCTTTCTCTGATTCACATCCTATCAACCGCTCTCATTTCACGCTGCCGTAATACAAGATGTCAAAGTGTAATTTGACAAGGTTTCTCAGAGTAAACAGACGCCGAGTTTTACTCTACATTTTTATTTGTGCCTCTTCTGGACGGCTTGTAACCAAACCTGAAGTGATTGAAATTTTTTGGGAAAGTATGCTGGCAAAATTGTTCTGTATCCACTCAGGTTTTGTTGTGTATTGTGTATGCACAGGTGTTAGTTGTGGTTGCGGCTGGCTGGGGTGTGTATGCGGAGGTTGTTTGGAGGTTGGGGTAGTTGATACACATCATGCAGAGAGAGAAATTGGTATTATATTAAAGCTTCTCCTCAAAATGGTTGCTCTCAGGCTTCAACTCCAGCATCATTCGCACAGTCCCATTAGACTGTCAATAATTCATGTCAGGGATTTCATAGGATTCAGAACATACTTTCGCCTGTACTGATGGCAAATTTCTTTTATTTACACGGGGCCTGTAATGAAATAAGAAGCCTCACATAACTCCACACTTAGTCTGTAGGCTAATTTCTAAGAGAGAAAACAGGAGGATTGGTGGTGGGATTGTGAAGCTGAGGAGCTTTAGTTGTGCAAAGGGTCCCAGAGCAGCTTTCTTGCTTTGTGCTCATTAAATGTTGTGCTTTTCTTCTTGACTTATTTGCGAGTTTTGGTTTGCAATCCTATCAAAAACTTTCTGCAAACACATGTAATTTAGCAGCACTGTCGACTTGAAATGACTAATTGTTTCTTTTGCCATAAACATTTTGAAGTGTATTGCTGTCTGTAACTGTACAATCACCTAAAAACATGCTTTTGCATACCCGGCGTTGGGAGAAGGGCCCACTTCTTATTGTCCACTGCTTAACTGTTGTTAAGCTGAAGCTATAGAGCTTCAGTAAGCAGACGCACTATTGTATCACGTGCTTATCCAAAGGAACGCACAAACAGGAATGTTTGGTGATGCTACGCACATAACAACCGGTGGTTTCCCACACTAAGATGCAGCAATGTGCCAACAAAGTCGGGGGAAAAGAAGACGACAAGCTGATGTAAATATTCATGAATATATTTTTTAGTCAGGTTTGCAGCAGTATTTCAGAAAGGAAGGAAATGCATTCAGCATATTTGCTGGCTCAGAAGGACTTGTTTAACACATTTTGATGGGACCATATCTCGTGCAGAAGAAAGCGCCACAGGGCAGCTTTAAGGTTTATGTTTATTGAATGACGACACCGGTGAGCCAGCAGGGAATGATCACCCAAATCTGTAGTCTCCCTTTGGTTTTACAAAGCAGAGGGTGTCCAGCTTAAAACTTTATTCTTTCTGTTGCTCTCACATAGGCAGGCAATATTTCTGCGGAACCATTCAAAATAAGCTACTGCTTGCTAACAGAACCTAAATGATCATGATAATATGACAATGTTCAGCCTCTGCCAAGAGGCCAGAGAATTTATTTGTAGGATTTTATTTTATTTTTTTAAGTTTTGCTTCCATTTAAAAACAAACAAAAACTGCTTCAATGTTATTTTTGTAAAATTTCGCTTTTCCACTTTTTCCTCAGTTGCTTTGGCACATTTCTTGCGTTTTGAAGTTTTCGACTCTGAAGATGCGTTTCCCAAAGCGGCTCACACATGCAGCAAAGCACTATAGTTAACCTGGAAAAGGCTGTACATCTTTTGTCGTAACAACAGTGGAATTTGTTTGCGTGTGTTTCTCTTCTTCTACTTCCTCTTTCACTCCAACATCCATAGGTTAACAGGATTTCCACTACCTGGGCCCACGTCCTCATTTTAGGTTTGACAGTGTTTTAGTAGGTAAAGGTGAATGCTTGGACATGAATTGAGCTGCAGTTTGGGAAAGGCCTCAAAGGGCAACCTGGCAGATCCCCATGTACTAAATAGAAGTGAAGAAGTTAAAGAATTGAAAAGGGGAGAGAGGGTGGGGCACGTAAATGAGAATGAACAGCTTGCAGACCTGGCGGAACATATATAGATAAGAACCGGAAGGAGCGTGTTGGAGGCGTGGTTCTGCTCCTGAAATTCCGATACCTAATCTCCAATTATTTTTCCAGAATATTACTAAATGCTATTTAGTATCTCTATTGATAGATTGAGCATCTGCTATAGATTAAAAGAATGAACATGAATAAAATAAGGGGCAGGTAAATAAGAGAACAAAGTCCAATTAAATGATAAAAAAAATACAGGTATTGTGCCAAGATAAAGGCTGATAAGTTAAGAGTTACTTAGTTTCCAGCAGTGAGCATCATAGCAGCTAATTCATCCTGTTTAGTTTTAGATCTAGGCACCACTTGGCTTCCTGGAGTTCTCAAAGACTTTTTCTGGTTTATGATGATTAAATATGTCAGCTACATGTTAAGAGCCCAAACCCTTTTCTAACTTGTAAACAAAAAGTAATACTATGAACTAAATGCCATGTCTTACTGGAAGGACTTGAATAAGCTTTTTATAAAATAAAATGTAAAATTTAAGAAATATATAAAATCAAAGTTTTATTATTTGTATAGAAATAATAATTCATTAAAAGAAAATTTGCTTGATATAAACGGGATATATGCCAGTCAAGTTTATTTCATTGGACCAAATTTCATTAAATTTAATAATTTCCACCTTACTCACGCAGCAAAATAACATGTCAATTTTTACATGTAATCAAATTAATTAATTAATTACTTTGCTGCTATCCCATTTTGATAATAATAATAATAAATCAATAGGGCTAAAATAATTTGGTGAGAGAGCTACATAAATGTGGGTGTCATCTGCAAAGCTACAATACCAAAAACATGTACTACCATAACAAAACACAAGCCTACTTTGTGCATATTACAGTAGCAAAACAGTGCTGGGAATCACCGGTCATACTGTCACTCCTCTCTCTTTGGTCATAAATTCTCATCATGTATGGATGAGTAGAAATAAACTTTGCTACACACTTTATCCTTTTCAGTGAGGAGCTGCTCAACGGACTGAGGATAATGTAATCCTTCAGGTGGCTGCAGCAACATTATCTCCTCATCAGCTGGGCTCAGTCCTCAATGAGATGTTATACAAGAGCATAATGTGTGGAAATTGCCCTTTCATTAAGTCTTGCTGTGGGTCTAAAAGTTCAAGTGCTCTGTGTTTTCCACCTTTCCACAACACTAAGTAAAAATAATTAAAATGCAAATGTGTAAGCCCCCATAAGTCAGAATGATCAAAAGGTACTCTAAGCAAGCACAAAAACAGCCATAGAGTGGCTTCATCACCTGCTATAACAATCAATTAAAATACAATATGCAAAGAACGTGTGTGTGTGCTCAGCACAGTGGAATGAATCAGCGAGTGCCTGTGGACATTGTCATACGGACATATTAGCAGCAGCACTGGAATCCTTAGTGTTTTATGTGTATAATTTCCCCCTGATAGTGGTGGTGCTTATGGTGTTTTGTGAGTGTGTGTGTGTGTGTGTGTGTGTGTGTGTGTGTGTGTGTGTGTGTGTGTGTGTGTGTGTGTGTGTGAGAGAGAGAGAGAGAGAGAGAGAGAGAGAGAGAGAGAGCGAGAGAGAGAGAAACAGAAGCAGAAACAGAGAGCGAATGAGAGAGTGAGAGAGGTGATGTGGAAGGATGAAGGAGGCTGAGACAGGAGAGCTGCCCCCAGTAATGAGGCCCTTTTATGGGCTTTAATTTGTCCCGCTCCCCCGGGAGACTGATGAATGGCTCTCTTTATGCTCACTCTCTTTCTTTCCCCCATCTGTGATACAGAGGATTTATTTATACCCTGATATTACCTCTCTAACAAGTGCTGCCTCGCTATTACGACCGCCTGACTCTTCATGCATAGATAGGTAGACAGACAGATAGATAGATTGATTGACTGACTGATTGATTGACAAACAGATATGTGGCTCTCTTATGTTCCTGAAAAAATAAGATTCTACATGTGTGTTTGGATGTCTGTAGGCTCGCCTTGCTGTCTGTGTGCAATTCTTCCTCTGTTCCTTTTTTTTCAGTTTATTTGTTTCTTTTCTGTTCAAGTGGGTGCAGGGGAAAAAACAAAACATTTTTGCCCTTGGGCAATTCATTGCAAATTCTAGCTGACTCCTGCTCGGTTTGACTCTAGGGAAATGAAATTTAAAAACTAACTTAAAAGTTTATCACCAGTTGGCAGCTTTGGCAAGTGATAAAAATGACCGGTTGGAGAGGCAGATTTAGGTTGACAGCCACGGAGGGATGAAAATAGCACGCTGCATACGTTTACCTTGGCTGTTTCAAAGGAATGGGCGCCACGCTGGCAAGGCTGCCGATGCCCATGTTCATCCATTCATCCACGGCTCAGCGGCTTGTCACGGCAGAGACTTCAAAGGAGAGTTTTGAGTCACAACAGTCCTTTGCATCGACAAACAATGCACCAGTGGACACAGATTATGGACCAATGCTCACCAGCTTTTATAAGTGAGGAACATAATGCTAGCTCTAGTTCATGCTGTATTGCAGTTCTGACCTGTCCGGCCATAATGCTCAGCTCATACCAACTGTCATGGTGCTGGATTTGGACCAGGGCACCTTCCATGCATTGGGTCCAGACGTAAACCTGACTGAAATGTAGTGAGATAATAACAGAGCTTTGCATGAATGAATGCTCTCAAACTTCAATGAACTGACGCAACGTTGTAAAGAAGAGAGCACCAAAATTTCTCAAGAATGATGTGAGAGCCTGATGAAGTCACACAGAAAGCAAAGATTTTAAGTAACGTATGCTGAGGGTGAATCATGTGGATCATACTTAGCTTTTCTCACACTGCTTCTAGATTTTGGCTTCGTTTTTTATTAAATAATTACACAGTGTGTTGTTATTCAGCTCGGGTTATATTTACCTTATTTTAAGACCACAGGAGCATGAGATGATTTTTTTTGCTTAAATTACATCCTGATGCATGAAATCTTAGAACTGAAAGATAAGATTCAGATTTATTCTGCAATCTCAACAGTGAAGGGTTGTTTTTACTTCACTGAAAAGTTCAAATACATTGACATATTTATTTAGTATAAGTATTATGTATTATATGACTTGTTTCTGTTTTCTGCTTTAGTTTTACAATGATGATCAGATGAGAAAATCCACCAAATGGTAAATATTCGTATGTATAATATCTAATCTAATAATATAATATCTTCGTGTGAGTCTGCCAATAGATCAGCAGGTAGCTTTAAACAAAAAGTTCAAGTATGCACTTGGATTTCTGGTGATGGGGGAAATGTTCTGACACAGAGAGAGTCAAACCGAGATCATTTGTTTCCTAAATAACTTTTTTTAAAATGTGGTTTTGAAAAGGCCAGTTTTCTATTAATAAATTACAGTATTGGACACAGACATACATCTTAAGAGACGTCATGTTTTACATACACCTTAAGAAAAACGCACAATTTTTTTTTATATATATCTTTTCCATGAGTCAACAGGATGATGGGGAATAGCTGGTGGCAATCTACTCTGTTTTATCTGTGCTGTGCTCATTTGAAAAAACAAAAAAAAACAACAGTTAGTATCCTAGCTCAGTTTCCTTGAAGATAAATTGCTGCTTTTTACCTGTTTCTATCCATCTCCCATTCACTCCGCACCCCCTTCAGCTCACATAAATGAAACAGCAACACAGGAGAAGAAGAGCGCTGAGAGTAAACATAACAAAAATATTGGTTTGCTTTCTTTCTGCTCGCTCTACCCCTCTGGATATGTGATCACTAACATCTATTGCATGTATTGAGGGCTGGGCGATGGTTTGGCACGTAGATTGTCAAATCACACCTCTGAGTAACTCTCAGCACACTTAGCTCAAGGCCCCTCCAGCTTACATAATCCTCTGATCTGTCTGCTGCTGGAGCAGGGCCAGCTGAGGATTGACAAACACACTGAGCTAAAAATGAGACACGCCATGCTGTCTTACAGGGCTGAGAGAGCGCAGTGACGACAACCATTGTGAGTGGTAACACCGTCTACATGGATGTCTGTTCTGAACAGAAATCCCACAGCATCATGAGATTCCCTGGTCCCGGCTTTTTTGCAGTGTTTAATAACTGTCATCAATCCTTAACACATGGTCCTGTTATTACAGGATACCTTTCCCTTTAATAAAAGGAAGCAGGGTGGTCTGCTTTTCAGACCTCACCCCTCTCACCCGTGCATCTTTTTCCATCCATCCATCCCCCTGACCCTCCACCCGTCTGGCTGGTGAGAAGGGAAGCCCACTTGCAGAGCCCCCTTTGGCAGTTCTTTTCAACTTCACAGTGTCCCGTGGTTGAGCTTGGATCCACTACAGAAAGCCATCTGCCCACTGTGATCACTTGCTAAAGTGTCTTAATTAAGCCTCATTGCCTTTGTGTTATATGCTCCCCTTCACATGGACCTCAGAAATACTCAGACAGCGCTGCTAGGCGGAAGAAATATTGTGTAAGTGGAAGGGAAGTGAGAGCTGGACTTAATATGCGCACACTGACCCGTGTGATATCGTATCTCAAAGAGTGGTGTCACACTCTCTGACATATATTGTCATTCTGCTATGTGGCTGTGCTAGAGGGATTTTGTTTTTGTTCAGGGGCTCACAGGAGAGTTCAGGCAGCGAGTGGCCCCGCTGATCTGCAATCATTTGCATGTTGAACACACCCACGGCTCCTTGATGTAGACATGGAACAGTGGATGTGGACCGTGCCACACGTGCAGGGTCCAGAGTGCCAACAATACCCTACGCACGATGACACATACCAAGGGAAGCTCTGTCATCCAGTGTCCTGTTCCGTGTCTTCATTCTGGGGCTGCTGATGAGAGGTTTTATGCTCTCAGGACCTTCAGATCTGTCAGCGGTTGCTCACCTGTTGTCACAATTTGATCCAAAAGAAAAGGGCTGTCGTAGCTTAGCATTATCACTCAAGTATATATCTGTGTGTGTGTGTGTGTGTGTGTGTGTGTGTGTGTGTGTGTGTGTGTGTGTGTGTGTGTGTGTGTGTGTGTGTGTGTGTATAAATATATCTGTACATATATTACAAATCACTGATTTACACTCTGTCAGAGTGGTCTCAAAGTATAGATGAATGGGAGCTAGCATGTAATTCAGGTCTGTCGACATTAGGAAGGTGTAGTCAACAGAAGAGCGGTGCTTCCTTGGCATTTTTCCTGCTCTGATGTATCTCAGTACAACAGTGGATGAATGCAATTTGCAGTAGTGCATCCTTTCCTTGCCACACTTGCAGGAGTAGGCTGCACACAAATGCTGTTCAAGCCACTGTGAGATGCTTCAATCTTAAAGGAACGTGATGGGGCAGTAACTGCAGTGACAATGATAATGCTCACCAGAAGCTCTCTGTATTGGATGAGATTCCAATTCATGATTCACAATCGGTGCCAGTACAGGAAGTGGTATGCATGTTGGTGATGCTGGATGTGTAGCACATGAGATTCCCATTGCAGACCTGTAGTAAATGATAGCCTTCTTATTAAGTGTAACTGTGGCGTTTCCCTTACATTTAGTTGCCTAAACTACCATCCAAACAGGAAGTGACTAGGAGCCGCTGAGACTATGGAAAGTCAACGACATCCAGTGACTTAAAGTGACGCTGAGTGAAATAACTGCTGCTCACACAAAACTTTTTTCAACTTCAAGACGAGTAATTCAAGCTAAACTTGCAGCAAGAATGCAGGATATCATTGATTGACATGTGACCTAGGATACCTGGGTTAGTGACCAACCTGCAGCGATAAAGTGATGCACAATGAGTATATAATTATAATTATATAAATATAAATATATATAAATTATATAAATATAATTCAGATTCAAATTATTCTTTTATGTACCTACTCACATGTGAGATATTATAGTTTTGAATTTTCAAATTAATTTTTATTTTTACGTAGTTTCTGGATTGTGTTTGCTTGTTTCAGGTTAGTTGTTATTCTTAGTTTTCGTTTTTATTAGTTTCATTTGTTTTCATCTTTTTAAAAATATGATTAAATGTTTGGAGGCATATTCCCAGTGTAGGTATTACAATAAAAATGCAGAATGTTTTGTAAGCAGTTGACTCACAGTTCATCAAAACCTGAATAAGCAAGCTGTGATAACCTATTCTACCAAACCAACAGAAACTAAATGGGAGGATATTTATTTTAGCTAGTTTTTCAAGTTTACAAAATTGTTTCAGTTCGTTTTAAATTCTTTCAAAATTCTATTTTTTTTATTTTAGTTAACTAAAATGTTTTTTCAAGTCTAGTTTTAGGTTTTAGTCTAGTTTTAGTTATCTCTAATAACCACGGTTCAGACAGCTACCATTTTGGGGGGCCTGTTCAAAAACATACAAGTCAGTAACAGTGCTTCGGATTAGTAACTGCAGTAAAACTTTAAAAAAAAAAATCCGATGGCAATGAAAGGATCACTAGCTATCATGTCTTAAACATCAAAAAAAGTTTACAGTTAAAAATCCCAGCTTTGTATTTACTTTGTAAAACAAACTAAAAAAATATATTTGCAAGAAATTTCTAGCAAAGTCATGCATCTTAAAGATTACCAAACAAACAAATGGACACCAACAGCTGGAGTCTGAAGATTTATGTATGCCCCTCCTTGTAAAAGGATTATTATTAATAGTGTACAGAAATGGTTTTATATTAGTTTGAATTATTATTCTAAATTTGATTTAGAATAGCTTGTTCAAAAAGTCATTAACTTCTTGTACAGAAAGTAAATACAAATCCAACATTCGGTAATAATATTTCTTCTTCACCCTTTGTGAGCTGTTGAAAACAGATGCACAGCTATCATATTTTTTTCCAAAAAGGCCGAGGGCTTGATTGATCCTTCATTTGTCAAAATCACGGGGAAAAATCCAAAAATACCTCTAACTGTTCTTTTTTTTCTACTTCCTCCCCCTTTCTTTCTTCAAAGTCTTTCTTTCACCATCCATTACAAGTGTGTGACAGGTTCCAGACGGGTTGAGAGGGGAGAACAATGTGTTGTGACCCTCAGTACCGCCCTCAAGCTCAGCGCCTGGCTTCAACTCCTTCTCCCAGCAGGCCATGGGGGAGGGCCTGGCCACCGCCCCTCTGCCCACCTCCCCTCTCCTGGTCCCCCCCTTCTACCACCACCACCAGAATCAATCGCTCTGTGACACCATACAAACGATCCACCGAAGTCCATGCATCACAGTACAGTGCACCACCAACAATGACTGGCCATGTGGTTCAGGAGTGAGAAAGAAGGAGCCAGAATAAGATGGAAAGTTCTTACGGGTAAATATAAAATTAAAGGAGGGAAGGAAAAACAAGAGAGATGTGGCAGCAAAACAAGAAAAATGAAAAAACAAACCATGTGTACATATTGCTCCTAAACAATTCATTAAAATGTTTTAAACTGAGTGTCCGTAGGAAATTACACAGACCTTTAACCAATTAGTATATGCCAGTGCTATGGTGTCTGTGACATGTGCTGTTGAGAATCTGATATACTTAATTACGAAAGCATATTTAAAAAGTCTGGTGCAGTCTGGTGTTTATATGCTAAGAAATGGGCCATTTTAGCTCTTCGCTAGGTGGTTCCTAGGCATGTATCATTACATTTTTGTATATAAATAATGAGTAACACAAATGAGATGTTATTGTCATGAAATTAAAATAATACAATGCTTTTATAATGTATTATAGGTTCATAAATGCTAAAAACAGGTCATTTTAGCCCATTGCTAAGGAGCTGCTAAGCAACGTGATGACATCATAGTATCTGATATAGACAAGAACCTTCAGGGGCCTAAGATGTAGCTGAGTGGTGAGTTTGGTTCCTCAACTCCTGAACATATAGGAGGAGTTAAAGGACAAACAAACAAATAAACACACAGACAGAAACACAGATGATATGTATTATAGTAAGCTATCATTATAATTAATTAGATGTTTGTACCAAGTGTAAACATACACTTGTAAACAAGTGTAATATATAACTGTAAAAGAATGAAACTACTCAATTACATACAAAGAAGTTTAAATTAGCAACACCATCTTCACTAGTTAAACCATGAAAAACTAGTTTTCCTTTTCTAAACAATAATATTGTCTTGTTTCCTTAATGATACGTATACTTTGGGCATTAACTGATAGTAGTATGTAGTTTGACACTTTTAGGTATAGGTTAGAAATAATGAATGAACTCTATAGGTGCTGGTGGGCTCTATAGTGTTATGCTGCACTGCTGGATTAAACCATGTAAGCAGTTTTGTGTGCTGTCTGTGTTCTAAGCTAACTGTCCATATTTTTGTATCCCACTATGATTTTATGCAAGTATGTACCTCTCAACACACCCTTTCTAAATACAGGAATACAAAAATTTTGAAAAAGCGCCCCGGGCCTGGCAGAAAATGCACATGGGGTGGGTTTTTGTTAGTTTGCATAATAAAGCATATATCAAAATCTGTTTCATTCAGTCCCTTTCCTTATCCTTATCCATAGCTTATCGCTGCTTCATAAATGTCTCTGCAGGATATCAAAGTTTTGCAGTAATATTTCTATCCTGGCACAGTGGTAGTGACATTTCTTTACATCCACCAGAAATAGCTGGTTTACCAGAGATGAAGCAGGGAGCAGCTGTAGCAACACAGGTGATCTAGGCTTACATAAACTAGAAGCATGGTGGAGCCACAGTGAAGCGTTTATGATGTTCCACATAAAAGAGAAACTTTGCATTTGGAGGGATAAAGAGAGGGTATGATAACTGTGGCGTTTCTTGTTCTTTCTTGTTCTTCTTAATCACATATTGAGAGCGTTGATGTGTGAGACAGACATATTGCACTGAAGGTAAAATAGTGTGGATCTTCTAAGCTAACTCCTACAATGAAAGTAAGCAATTCTCATGATGTTAATTTAACACATTTACTGACAGCAGCTGCTGGCCGACGGTCACTAGGTAACTCTTTCACCTCCTACTGTTTGTTTTAATGCTGCTAATTGCGCATGTAATAATCATAATAGTAAAATTCACAATGCATCATTCAGTTGTAGTGCATGTGTAGACGACTGAAAATTTATTATAGCTTCAATTATAGCCAGAAGATCCTGCAAGCATCTGAGGTCCTCTCTGGTCAGCTACTGCTATTGTTTACTTCAAGCTGTATTACTCTGACTCCCAGAGGTCCCCTGGGAACCAAGTGCCCTCCGTCAAACCTCCCCCTTATCGTCACGCACACACTTACACACTTACACACACACACACACACACGGTGGAAGAATTGTGTTAATTTACCCAGCCAGTAGTATTAACCATATTATATCAAATAACTGCCACAGACAATTGGGCAGCCAGCTCCGTGACTTCATTTTAATTGATTTTCGTACATGCTCTCAGCTGTGGATGATTTGGTTTCCCTCTGACACTATGTTTATTAAAGGCATATTGCATAAAGGAATAAATAGATATTGTTGGTTGGATTTATATGAGCTTGGAAAGAATGCCGAGATTCGCCCCTTGTTTTAATATGAGCTGGGCGTTTAAATGTGTAGTTTGTTTAAAGTCAATATATTTGTTTAACCTTTGGGCAAAAGGGACACCTTTTGTGCGTGCGTGTGTGCATGCGTGCATGTGTGTGTGTGTGTGTGTGTGTGTGTGTGTGTGTGTGTGTGTGTGTGTGTGTGTGTGTGTGTGTGTGTGTGTGTGTGTGCAATGGACTTTACCTTAATATGTGTAATGAAAAAAGTAAAGAGAAACAGAGAAATGTTTAGATTATTCCCGACCTGTCCATCAGAGGAATAACACTCAGCTTCATGAATGAGGTGACTTCATTGTAATATGCAGCACAGCCCGTGAATAGAGCCGTGCGCTGTGTGTTGGCCTGAAACTGTTTTTATTTTCTGTCTTTTCTTCAAGTGGAATGGCTTCGAGGAGACCCCAGGACCATTTCATCTTGAACATCCTTTACCAGCTGTCTCAGTCTTAAAGGCATGCTGTTCAGCCAACAGAAAATCCCACTAATCATCTTTTTGTGTTTGAGGGCACAATATGCTGAAACAGGCAGGGTGCAAACGCGCGCACACACACACACACGTATATATAGATACACATAAACACACACACATGCAGACACTGCCAGCCTGCTGCTCTCTTGTCCCCATGCCCTGAGGGGGAGAAAAGGGAGCGGAGGGATGGAGGGGGGTTCAGTATAATCACTTGTTAGAGGTCTGGCTCCGTCCCCCACGCTCCCCTCTCTCCTCTTCTCTCAGGAACCTCCTTACTCCTCCCCCAGCGTTCTGTCCATCCACCAGTTTGTACAGTGTCTCTTATTTTGGTTACTCCATGACTTCCTCCTGTGAGTTTTGTTGTTTACGCACACACACTCACACCACCTTATATACTTTGTAATATTTTCTATTTTCTAGTACTGTTGATATGATCATTTATGGAAAAAGGACCACAAATTACCTAACAGAGAAAAAAATTATTTAGGGCTTTGGTGTTATATATGAGAAGTTTTTAAGTAACCTAAATACTGTAGTCGCCTACTCTATGTTTTCCACTTTAGTAGCAATTTTATTAATTTAGTAATAAATTAATAAATGGTGTTTTTTCAATAACATATGTAGAAGTCCGTTAAAATAGAAGAAGGAGAAGAAGGAGACTGTGAAGAAGGCTGCCACATCTTCTGAGGAGGAGGCCGAAAACTCCACTTCTCCAGGTGACAGTGCTGTTCACACTGAGTGATATCTCCAATATGGGAGAGACAAATGTCATATAAGTCTGCATTTTCATCCTGGTTAAGAAAGACTTATTAACAGAACTTAATATGTCTATAAATTCTCAAATTCAGCTGTGTGCTTGATAAAGACTGCGACAGCCAGACTTGAGCAATAGTTCTCCAAGCTTTCTGGAGTTATTTCTTTCGGACATTGGCTGCTGTTTCACTCATTTCTAGTCCAGTTCTTGTACCCGATCATTTTCAGACCAGATGGTTTTTTGTTTGTTAAGCCACTTAATAGTGACCTATGAATCATTCAAGCATGAAAAAGATGAGGCAATGTTTGGTCTACACAGAACAGGCAACTTAGCAAAGAATCAGGTTTGTATCTATCTTTTGTCACTAGCAGCTCATTGCAAAAACATGGGATTTTTTCCCATTTCTTTACATGAATCTACAAAAAATACCAAACATAACAGAGTTTGGCTGGCGTAAAAGTGTAAAAGTTTTTTTCACCAACGAGGTGATTCCAAAAAGGTATTTGCCAAAAAATGTGGCATAACTTGGGCCTTAAGAATTGTGAGAAAACTGGACAAGAGCAGGATAAAGGAAAAAGGGACAGGGCTAGAACTTACAACAAAATAACAGAACCAGGAAGAAAATCCAGGAAAGACCTGATACAGGACCTGAGAGATGCATCTGGCCCGTCAGGTGATCCATTTACTGTTCACTGAAGCCTCATCAGAAATGGGCTCAATGGAAGGTTGACTGTCAAAAAGTTTGACTGTCAACCTTCCATTGAGCAAATTTGAAAGATCTAGTTATAAGTGTGTATAAAAGGCACTCAGGAGAGAGGTACAACAGTGAGTGCCTGCAATCATCTGTACAGATAGATAGATAGATAGATAGATAGATAGATAGATAGATAGATAGATAGATAGATAGATAGATAGATAGATAGATAGATAGATAGATAGATAGATAGATAGATAGATAGATAGATAGATAGATAGATAGATAGATAGATAGATAGATAGATAGATTTAAGTGTTTAAGACACATTTTAAAGGAAAAAGTTGCTGTTTTGTGCATTACGTGTCTTTGCTCCTCTTGATCTTTAGTTTGATATTTACACAGGGAGCTGAAGTCATGTGAACATTAAGTTCTTTCTCTAATTTCCCCACTCAATGACTTTATGAGTGAACAGGTAATACATCATTCTTCCCATTGACTAATGTTCTGGTTCATTTTGTCCTTTCCGCTTCACCATCGCCTGCCGTGCAACACTGATTAATACCATCACAGCAAATTAGATAGCCAAGGAACAACATGTTTATCATTTTCACACATTAAGAAAAGTACTTTCTTTCCCTCAGTGCATTCAAAGCAGTGGCCACATCAAGGTGATCTATGCATACACAGCACAGAGGGGAAATATTAATTGGAATTATAGCCAGAGATGTGGCCTTTCTTCTAAAGGTCTTTAGACAGAGGACGAGAGCTGAGGGTAAGGCACCTTTACGTAATGATGTCATTCTTTACAGTGATCCACACAGAAAGTTCTCATTACGTCTTTTGAATTTTAAACATGCTAACTAAGCAATGGACATACAGGCAAAAAAATGTGTCTATGATATTTGTATATCATATACTTGTGTCATTGTTGTCAAATACAGTTTCTTCCTTTCTAATTGTTTCCAACTTGCAACTTGCTGCGGCGGTTTTAACTGAGTGTCTGGGGGGGACAATAAAACAGGCTACACTTTCCTCAAAGTTGTGTTACACATTCAGCAAACACAGAACAACTTTGACAATCCAAGACTCACTTTTCTTTTTCCTCCGTTTTCATCTCCACCAAGTCCTGAGGAGAATCTTGGGGTGTTTGGAAACTAAACTGCTAATTATTTCACACTTTTCAGTGGCTGGTTGCTAAAACTTTGTCCACTGGCTGCCGTTTGGGGCTGGGCTGTTGGTCTTTTTTTTCCTTTTTTGTGTGTCTGAAAACAGCTCCCTGCTGAGGGCTGCTGGATTTTTGTGTGTGTGTGTTTGTAGGTTTGTTTGTTTTGTTTTTTGCTGAAACAGCTGCCCGCTGAGACTACAAGTTGACTGACATAAACAAGCAAGACTGAATCAAACTAGTAGACACGGAGGCGCTAAAATCAAAACATTTAGCTGAAAGACAGTAAAATTAGATCATAATTAATCTCTGTGTCATTTTCATATATAGTCGATAATTTCTCTTTAATTAATTTATTAATATGATATATATATATCTATATATATATATAAATATATATATAGATATATATGTGTATATATAACCTCTAAACATGGTCGCCATTTCTCTTTTACCTGTTTTTATTTTGTTTTACCTTTGTGCTATATAAGGACATCAGGAATTTTGCGAAAGCACCTTGAAAATCGTGATGGGCCATTCACTTACAATCGCAGCCCCAGGTATTGACAGAAAGAGAGCAAGCACTCAGAAATTCTCATATCATTTTCATCCTCATATCATGCTGAGAACGTAGCCTGGCACTGGTATGTTCTTACCCAGTGTTCCCTCTCTCAGGCTGTATATCACATCATAAAGAATACATAAACCCCTTCTCCAAAAAAACCTAGTCTCTAAGGCATCAGTGCCTAGCCCTGTTCTCTAACTCTGAACAGAAAGAGCTGAAACAAAGAACTTTCCTGAGAAAGAAAAAGAAGAAAAACAACATCGCTCAGAAAAGAAATTGAGAGACAATGCTAATAACTGTAAAATATGAATGGTGACTTGACATATTTACAAATGCGCTGAGAGGCGCCCTACTAAATGTGATAAAATGGGAAACCAATGGCATGGAAGAAGGCGGTTGTGGGCCCCCATCTCTTGCCATTAGATGTTCAGTGGAAGCTGTCAACAGAAGGCGCATTTGCCTGCCAAGCTCCCTCTCTGACTGAGCTCTCTGCCTGCAGCACGCCCCAAGCTCCTCTTTGACTCAAAGGGTTCATTTCACTTCTTTTAGCCTCATTCGCATGTGGTGCTACACAAAAACCCAGCTTGCTCGCAGCCTGCCTCTCATGTGTGTGTGTGTGTCTGTGTAAACTGGTGTGTGTGTGTTTGAAAGGGTGTGTGTTTCAATTTCTTCTTTTACTTGTGTGTATGTGTTTGTGTGTGCTGTTTTTGCACGAGTGCACGTGCAGATGCATGTGTGTAAATCAAAAGGTGATGTCAGGATCCTCACTATTGCACTGACGGCCTTAAAGCAGCAGTGACAGGAACAAGAAGAGAGCAGAGGACCAAGTCCATCATCACACATTATTTTCTAGTGCTATTAGCATGAGCTCCTTTTACTGAGGAATCACAGCCAGCTTGATTTCACTGTGATATCTCCATAATTACATCACAGCTGAAAAATCTACCATAGTAGTATCCTCCCTCATGCTTTGTTTACTCCTCGTCATCTGTGGATAGCTGTTGTTATAAGACTGGGAGCTTTGGGGAGTGTTGATCTTTAAACTGGGAGCCACATATTTCCTTACACTGTTAGATTTCAGAGAGGTTTGTTTAAAAAACTAAACACTAAATCGCTTGCTAGGGTCAGAAGTTATAGGTGTTGCAAACCCTGAAGCTGAGGGGTGCATAAAGTATCCGTGTTTGACGTTGGTAGGTTTGGTTTGGTTACCAGCACGGCCTCATGGCAGTTTATGAAACAGTCACGCAACTGAATTTATACATTTGTTTTCCTGGACACAAATTTTCCCAATTCAACATAAACCTTTATCTATTGATTTGTGTCCTTGTCACAAAGTCAAGTGTCTGCTTTAGTTGGTTGGATCACTGGCAAAGGTGCAAGTTAGGTCAGGACTAACATCAGAGACTAAAGTCTGAATCTGACACAGAACAAGTTTACCAGAGATTTTTAAACCTTTTTTATTACTTTTAGACTTTTCTATTGGTTGTTTGCTTTTGGTTCTCACTCTGTTTTTAGATTTATTGTTAAACTGTAACCACCCCACCCCCCACGCCCACCCCACATATGGCACGTTCTCTTGAGTGTTGTGTTGACTGTACAAAAAAGGGGAAAAGCATTTACAGTGGGGCAAAAAAGTATTTAGTCAGCCACCGATTGTGCAAGTTCCCCCACCTAAAATGATGACAGAGGTCAGTAATTTGCACCAGAGGTACACTTCAACTGTGAGAGACAGAATGTGAAAAAAAAATCCATGAATCCACATGGTAGGATTTGTAAAGAATTTATTCGTAAATCAGGGTGGAAAATAAGTATTTGGTCACCTCAAACAAGGAAAATCTCTGGCTCTCACAGACCTGTAACGTCTTCTGTAAGAAGCTTTTCTGTCCCCCACTCGTTACCTGTATGAATGGCACCTGTTTGAACTCATCATCTGTATAAAAGACACCTGTCCACAGCCTCAAACAGTCAGACTCCAAACTCCGCCATGGCCAAGACCAAAGAGCTTTCGAAGGACACCAGGAAAAGTATTGTAGACCTGCACCAGACTGGGAAGAGTGAATCTACAATAGGCAAGCAGCTTGGTGTGAAAAAATCAACTGTGGGAGCAATCATCAGAAAATGGAAGACATACAAGACCACTGATAATCTCCCTCGATCTGGGGCTCCACGCAAGATCTCATCCCGTGGGGTCAAAATGATCATGAGAACGGTGAGCAAAGATCCCAGAACCACACGGGGGGACCTGGTGAATGACCTGCAGAGAGCTGGGACCAAAGTAACAAAGGTCACCATCAGTAACACACTACAACGGCAGGGAATCAAATCCCGCAGTGCCAGACGTGTTCCGCTGCTGAAGCCAGTGCATGTCCAGGCCCGTCTGAAGTTTGCCAGAGAGCACATGGATGATACAGCAGAGGATTGGGAGAATGTCATGTGGTCAGATGAAACCAAAGTAGAACTTTTTGGTATAAACTCAACTCGTCGTGTTTGGAGGAAGAAGAATACTGAGTTGCATCCCAAGAACACCATACCTACTGTGAAGCATGGGGGTGGAAACATCATGCTATGGGGCTGTTTTTCTGCCAAGGGGACAGGACGACTGATCCGTGTTAAGGACAGAATGAATGGGGCCATGTATCGTGAGATTTTGAGCCAAAACCTCCTTCCATCAGTGAGAACTTTGAAGATGAAACGAGGCTGGGTCTTCCAACATGACAATGATCCAAAACACACCGCCCGGGCAACAAAGGAGTGGCTCCGTAAGAAGCATTTGAAAGTCCTGGAGTGGCCTAGCCAGTCTCCAGACCTCAACCCCATAGAAGATCTGTGGCGGGAGTTGAAAGTCCGTGTTGCTCGGCGACAGCCCTAAAACATCACTGCTCTCGAGAAGATCTGCATGGAGGAATGGGCCAAAATACCAGCTACTGTGTGTGCAAACCTGGTAAAGACCTATAGTAAACGTTTGACCTCTGTTATTGCCAACAAAGGTTATGTTACAAAGTATTGAGTTGTATTTTTGTTATTGACCAAATACTTATTTTCCACCCTGATTTATGAATAAATTCTTTACAAATCCTACCATGTGGATTCATGGATTTTTTTTTTTCACATTCTGTCTCTCACAGTTGAAGTGTACCTCTGGTGCAAATTACTGACCTCTGTCATCATTTTAAGTGGGGGAACTTGCACAATCGGTGGCTGACTAAATACTTTTTTGCCCCACTGTACATACAAAAATGTTTGGGTACCTGAGGAGTGTACTACAAAGCAAGGTTCACTTGATACAAACCGTGGTAACTTATGCCTAACATAAGTTATTCACAGCATCTTTTAACTGCCGTATAGTTTCTCTGTTTCGTTTGTTTCTACATCACAAATGAAGCCTCGCTGTAACGTTAAAGCAGGGCAAACTACATATATCATTGTCACTTGAATTTAAATGTATTCAGCTGGTGACGCAGAGAACATATAAATGTTTTTGTACTTTTTTATCTGTTGCTCGGTCTCTGCTACACTGCTGCAGTCGTAACTGTTAGAACACAGAACATACCAAGAATACATATGCAGCCAATAAATTCAATTTGACTTTGATTTACTGACAAACTTCCACATCTCCTTTATTAATCTTTATATATATTTAGACACTTTCTAGTTTCAGAGCTCAAAGGTGCAGCCTTCACATTAGAAATAAACAGCAGCAGAGTGCACTCAGCATTAGCATAATTAACTTGAATTAAAAAGTTTACTTTAATAAACTAAAATTAATTAATTAGTGCTAGATTAATGTCGTGTTTTGTTTGCAACAGTGTTGCAATTTACTGTTATATTTTTTTTATTCTTTATAGATTTTTTTATCACCATCGCCTGATAATGTCTCAGATTAGAGGAGGTGGCACTCACAGGGATCATTTTGTGCCAAAAACGTAATACAGCACATAAAACACTTTTTCTGTGAGCGTGCCAGAGCCTGAAGCAGAAAGTCTGGCTCAACAGAGAAAATTGATAACCATCACCCTGTACCTGTTGTCGAGCCAGAAATGCAAAAGAATCCATGTTGAACTTTCTTCATATTTTACCCTTCTAGCTGTTATTACAAGATATTAGGGTGCGATTACTCAAATATTTTTGGTTAGATTTAAATATTTTAAACAAAACTGTTATCTCATGATTTAGTAAATGTAATTCTGCAACTTTGTAGATATGTCCAGTTTAATTTATCTCTGCAATACTGATTAAATAAAAATAAATAAGATACATTTTTGTCTCCAAACAAAAATTCTTTGTGTTACATATTCTTAAGAAGAAAAGATTAAATATTTAAATTTTCAAGCATTAAAAAAACATCTGTGTAGTCTTTTTTGGTTGTATGCTTTGTTGTTGTTTTTTGCTACAGAAGGAAATCCTTATGATGATGATGAAACCTTTCAGATAAGGACTCAAAATAAACCAGAGACTGTTTTCCACGAATTGATTTGAAAAAAAATTGAATTGGATTAAACTGATTGTCTCTGTGACTTAACTCTGTTTTAACAATTAAAACGTGCTGCATACATTTTTTTAAATAGCAATAATAATTGGCAATTTAAAGCCACCATTTTTTCTCACAGTATTTGACTTCATAAGGCTCTGGCTGTCCTCTGGCCAGTCTCTTTGACTAGCAGCCCAAGGGTCAGACCAGTGGAGTGGAAGTTGAAGAGGGTTGTTTGAACGTAATAGGTTTTGACTGGCATGTGTTACGCGCTCCACTGCACCATTGATTGAGCGCTTGTTTGCTAAATCACTGCTGGTTTCCCCTGTCTGGTAGCCCTGTGACACGTGTGGTGTGTGGTCACTTCAGCTGGAAGAGAGAGAAAGGGAGAGAAAGCAGCGGGTCATGTGATCAAAAGGTGACACAAGTCAAAGATGTGAGTCAAAAAAAACAAACAAGAAGAGTGGAAATAGAGGGTGGAGAAGTCTTCCTTTTATGATGAAACTCTCCAGCTGAGAAATCATCAGTCCCTTAATTCATTCGCAAATCTTAGCACTTTAGTCTTTCCTCCATGGACACTTGGCACAACACCCCTCCTCCTCTTCCTCTCTCCCATTTCACTCCCACTCTGCCCGCACCCTCTGCGATTCAGACATGCTTTTTACAGCTTGGAGGAAGTGGCAGTGAAGGCAGGCTGGTGTCATGGGTCAATGTCACTCAGCCAGCCATCAACTCAACGGATGTGGATCACTGGGATGAGACCTCCCATCAATCTCTCTTCTGGTCTCACGTTGCCATTATTAATCGATCCCAGCTAATAGACTTCACACTAATGACGGGGGGAAGCCAAAATGTGCTGTGCATCACAATACTTTGACTATGTTTACAAATTGAGCATGGGTACTAGGTACACCTCAGACATGCAGGTAATTGTCATCTTCCTGCTATTCATGTCTGATATCAGCTAGATTTGTTCTTTAAGTGAAGCAGCCCTTTCATTGAGATTCTGGATGTAAAACAATATAATCTGTTATCATGAATGCAGGTCCACATGAATTCAGCAAACTAAGATCTAAAAATCAGAGTTAAGAAACTGAAGGGATCGGGCCGATTTGTGAAATATCACGAAAATCACTGGATAGCGAGCCATAAAATTTGCTATTCATGTCTTTTGAGATGTATCCCAAGATTTGATGCATCTTAGTTATTATTATTGTGTCTAATACTTTTCAGAATTAGATTGCTAAAACTCTATAGCTGTGTCATAGTGTAGTTGTTTAAACATTTTCCTCACTAGCTAAAGATGCCAGTTTGATTTAAAAGGAGACAAAAATACCAAAACGGTTGTGCCGGTAACTGCATCTGGTGTCAAAATCTGCCAGATCAAATATGTAAAACTTTCTGCTGGGGTGACCTTTCGTGAAAAAGGGAGTTGCTAAAGGTAGCTTTGTTTTGCTAAACTTCTAATCTAAGAAGCATGTTGGTATTTCCAAGTAACATCTTTTGTTCTCGAGCTGGCAAGTGTTTCAATGTTTAGTACTTAATCTTATCAGTTTATGATAAATATACAGTATTCCTTAGATGTTTATATTAAAGTAATCTCTAAAAACCATACTGTATTTCCTGCATATAAATATGGAGAGTTTGTAGTCTGTGGTCCGATTTCGTCAGTTTTTGACAAATTATCTTTGAGAAGACTTTGGTTGTGTGCTTCGGTGTGGTGTGACGAGCAAAAGAGGGACAGCAAAACTGCTAGCTGTTGTTTAATGACCATTTAGATTTTTTATTGTTTTTGTTGTTGTGTTTTGGATGGGCTTTTTAGAATTAATCTGTATTCTTGAACAATGACAGTCCAGGAAGCGGAAGCTAAGACCAGACATTTTTATTTGCTATCTGAATATCCTGTCTAAACCACAGAGCCCAAAATACTCTTCTATGGAAAGCAACACTTCAGTCCAGCCTATTGGCTACTAGACTGAGGTATGTTGCATGAGTATGTGCTCACATAGCAAATGACTGCTCTAATCTTGAAATATATATTTTTTGATATTTCAGTTTTGGATAGCAGCAAGTTTTTAACGGCGTACAGGCTAGCATAGTATAAGCTATGCTATATGTTAGCATTTACATTAATTTCAAATACAGAGAAAAATGTTAAGTAAACCTTTTAGATTTAAACTCTTCTGTTCTGCAGAAAGACATTAACTAGCTCATTGTTTTATATCATTCTCTTCTATTTCCCTCTATAATTCTAGATAGGTTGTTGAAAATATCACAGCTAGGCTACGCAGCGCCTGGAGTCCTCCCCGTGCCTCTGGAAGGCTTGGTGAGTAAACAGTGTCTTTGCTGATTACAACTCCCCTCTCTCTGCAGCCCAAGGTAAGCTAAAACACTTTGATCTGTTATTGATTGTCTCCCTCCTTCTCCTTATCCCTCCACCCTCTTTCCTCGCTCCCGCTAAAACATAGGTGAGTCAGCCAGCGGCCCGAGGCACTGAAGCAGAAACCAGCAGGCGCGCTGCTGTGTTTCTAATGCTGACCACTGAGGTTAATTGATACTCTCTCTGTGGTGTAAAAATTATAATTATGTTTAAGGGAAACTGAGGAGCTGTTTAGACAGGAGAATACTAATACAGTTTCAGATACAGAGTAGCTGCAAAATGA
Organism: Astatotilapia calliptera; assembly: GCF_964374335.1. Taxonomy (NCBI): domain Eukaryota; kingdom Metazoa; phylum Chordata; class Actinopteri; order Cichliformes; family Cichlidae; genus Astatotilapia; species Astatotilapia calliptera. Next base: position 26,535,601 of record NC_137427.1, on the reverse strand, counting down.
GTACCACAAGACTATATTGAATCACCATTAGATTCTTTGACAGGGAGTGTGACGCAATGCACAGGATGTAGAGAGGAGCAAACAAGGAGAAAAAACCCAAAAGAGAGCTGTGACAAATTAAAGGAGAGCTAGTCAAGTGTCAGTCGGCACAAAATAAAATCTGGCAGTTAGTGGGCGTTAGTTTGGACAAATACTGGTATTTTAAGAGTGCAGGAAAAACTGTAGAAGTCCTTTGAGCTGTTGCAGAATTTAAAAGCTTCCTATGTTTTGGCATGAGCCAGGGAAGTGTAGGCTCTTTGGCCCTGCTTCAGATCCCATCCTTCTGCAAAATCCAATCAAAGAGCAGCTGAGGATAATAGTAAGAACTCCATTTGACAGCTTTACTTTTCATCATTTTCAAATGCGATAACATGCAGTAAAATGGCACATTTTCACATTTTCCTGACTAGCAAACTCTTCGGGTCTCTTGAGTGATGAGAGCAGCGGCCTGCCAGTAGCAGCCTCTGTCGTCACCTTCATAGTTTCGACGGACTGATGGGAGAAAAACACATTTTTAAAATGAAAGGTTCAACTTAAATCACAAAGCACTCACGTGACCTGAGTGTTTTTTGAATGTGCTACATGGTAGGAAGGGAATAACCCGCTGCTAATATTGTGGTGTACGTAGATTTATAATCCTAATCCAGTAGGGGGCTTGAAAAGGCTGAAACACACAGTATAAGAAAATTACAGTGGCAGCAACCAGCTGATTTGTACTTCATATGTGTTGCTGGATGCTCTCGTGATTTTGACCATCATACTGCAGCAGCAACAGAGCAGAACCCCAAAGGACCGAGGCCAGATGAAGGAATTGAGGAATCGATCAAAGCCCTGGTAGCAACGAGCTGAGATCTATCCTATGCCTTGGTTGTGCTTGACATTGGAGAGTGATTTAGTGGCTTCAGAGTGCTAAGTGTCATGTTCCCACATACTCTCCTTAATGAGAAAGTGTGGAAAAGAACTCACTATCTGCTTAGTCTGTTTTCATTTTTTCTTCTTGTGTAGCATGTCTGTTTCATTTCTCTCTCACGCCTCTCCGTGTGAGGGGGGTGCAGCTGTGAGATGATGAAGTTTCAGGGAAAGGTGGATGTGCCATCCATTACAGGAGGTGGAAAGGTGCAGATAAATCACCTTATCAGCCCTGCCTTCTCCCCACTGAGCTCAGGGAGCAGAGCAAGGGGAAATCCATCAACCTCCACAAATGGGACATGACTTAGAGATCACTCTGCCTCTATATAGGCCTCTGTACATACCTTGCACTGGCTTTAACATTGTATTATAACTCAGATCGAGTTCCATCCAGGCTGAGGCAGACATCCTTGTACAAGATGCAAAGAATAGTGTCTTTACTTTTCAAGCGTATTTGTTTGGTTATGGTTGATGTTTTCTGCTAAATCAAAGTCCAAAAATGTGCCTTACTTATACAGCAACAGTGTACAACAGTTTCCTGGTTGGACTTGGTGATGTTGGGCTTCAGGAAGACATTCAGTGCTGTTGTTTGGCTCTGAAATACCAAACTAGTAATGAAATGTTGTCCCCGCTGCAGGAGCTGTGTGCACGGCCTGGCTTTTGTCATTTGCATCACCTTCTAACAACATTGCCAGATAAGACTGCCAGTATTCATGATTTCATCATGATTCACTCAAGATTCATCAAGTATGTATAACCCAGGATGTTGTATTATTATCATAATGGTAAGGCTAGATTTTGCTAACTATGACGTTTTTTTCTGGTTGAGAAAAAGTTGTGGTTATTTGGAAAAGGACAAATATTAATTGCAGTTTTGTAATGGTACACAGACTTCTATTAGAAACAATATTATTACTGTCATGGTCCTGGGTCGGTGACCCAGTGTTTTTGGTTGTGTACGTTTTCTTTTGATCGTTTTTTGTATTATCACTGTTGTGTTGGGTTTCCCAGGGTTTAGTTGGGTTCCCTCTGTTTGGTGTCATCCCTCCTTGTGTATCCCCCTTAGTGTGGTAGGTCTCTGTGTTTAGTCCGCGTCTCTGAGTTTGTGTCATTACGTGTATGTGTTTCCTGTTTTACTTTGAAGGTCTTTGTCTGATGTCAGTGCGTTCTGTTTACGTTTCCCCTGCCTCATCAGCTGTGATGTCTTCCAGGTGTGTTCCCCTCCTGTTTCCCATCCCTTGATTCCTGGTGTGTGTATTTATAGTGTGTGTTACCTCGTCCTCGTTGCTGGTTCGTCTGCTTCTCTCCATCCGTCTTCCGTGTATTTCCTCGTACCTCCCTGCATATCTGTTTCTGGTTAGTTTCTGTTAGTTTTTCCCAGTTTAGGTTTTCTTAGTTTCATGTTCACCTTCACCATCCCTGTTGTATCCTCTTTTGGTTTAATAAACTCACTTGCACCAGAGCTGCCGCATTTTGGGTCCTAAATCATTTTCACACGGCTTTCACTGCAACTTGTGACAATTACCTTAATCTACAAAAAGGTAACGACATGTAAATGCACAGTTTGAGGGCAAGAGCTTTGGTACTAGCAGCTATCTGGTTTCCATTTGTAGTCGTTTTATCAGGTTTTCAGTTGTTAAGATTCATTATTGAGGAAGGGTACAAGAGGTGATCGAAGAATAACCACACCGATCCGGCCGGGTGAAGTCAAACGATGATTTTAATGAATACACGCGTGGGAAGAGAACTCTGTACGCAGACAGGAAGTAGTCTTCGACTTAATCAAAGCATGAACAGATATTTTATAGCATCAGGGTTTGTTTACTGACGCCCCTTCATACGTCACAGACACATTTTATACATAGATCAGATCAACATCATCATGACTTTTCACCCAGAAAATCATCTCCTATTTTCATGGCTTGGTACTTTCCGTTCTTATCTTAAAATGAATTGTTCCTCTTTCTTGTCGAGACAACAAGAAACGGTTCCTCTTTTACCAAGACAATTTTGCAGTTACAGCCAAACATAACTAACCTCTTCCTCTAAATAAATCTAATTTAAAGTGTGTGTGTGTGTGTGTTGACCTCACATGCTCTTTCTCAATTCACCTGTTGCACTTCTGACCTTTTACCAGACCAGAAGCTCACTGAGACTATGTGTATGTCTTCTACTAAATAAATGTTTTAATCAAGAACCTCTACTAAAACCTTAATATAAAATGATAAAGCTATCTGTTACATTGTTAAAGCCTCGTCTTAGCCTGCGGCTCAAAATAACTTCCTGCTTCTTTCTGCATACAACTTCCTGTCAGCCTGCAACTCAGTCTTTCTGAAAGAGACACTGTTTAAACCTTGGAATGCAATATCCATGCTGCAGATTATATTATTAATGCAATGACAATTATTTAACAATAGCAGTAAAATAATTTCCCTCCTCGACACTCCCCCTTTTGACCTCTGGAACACCAGAGGTCACAATACATTGTGTCCTCACGCAGACCCTTCTCTGGTGGTCTCGAACCTCGAGATCTCCAGGATCCTCGCCCCTCCTGTGGTCGCCGAGATCTTCTGCAAAGGAAACAAAACACCTTTTCTTGCATCTCCCTAACTTATCCTATCTGGGACTCTTTAATCAAAAGCCTGATCCTAATTATCTTCTTAACTTATTGACTTGTATTTATGTATACTCTTCAACGTTACTCATCACTTTAAAATTCTTTTAAGCGCTGGTTTCACGTCCGGTTGCTCGCTCTACTTTCCCTTATCTGATCATCAACATCCTGTGCACAAGTTGTCGCTGCTGCAAGTTAATCTACTCCAAAAGAAAACAACCACTTTAATCAATTAAGTTTAAGCATATAAGCAATTACTCCTGTATACATTTCATCATAGCTAAATGCTGCCTTGAAACAACTCCTATGTGTTAACACTAACTTCATTTTAAAACCTCACATTTCCTATGTTATCACCTGTTTTTGGTATAGCCTTTTTATTTCATTTTGCTCCCTTTAATGTAACAATACCTCCTAATTCTAGTTTATCAGACCTAACCAAAATATATGCTTTCCTTCCTCTTTGGTCCTTCTTTAAGTTCAGTTAAAAGCTAAATGAATTTAAGGCCTTTTGCCTGGAATCAATACTGTCATGTGTGTTTCTTAACTCTGTGTCTGTAAGCGTGTGCAATCCTTCATGAACTCATATTATCCTCACAGTAGATTGGCTAATCATAGCGCTAGCCAAAGGCTCGTGACCCTCCAGAGACAAATTTGAGCCACAACTCCTTTAAAAGCACAAAATGCAATATGTATAAAAATCATTTCTATTTATAAGCTCCCCCTTTTATCCTAAAAATACCTCCTATATAATATCTGTATGTGTAAGCCTACATTATAACCACTACTTCTAGAAATCAAAAAGAAATCAAAGCTGTTCTACCCCTTCAACCCTCACTAATTTTCCCTCTAAGAATTATTCACAGCTTTGAAAAACCGGCATTGTATCTTCTAAACAGGATTCATGGTCCTGGGCCATGTTGGCCCAGTATTCTTGGTTCCTTGTATTTTCGCTCCTTATTTAGGCCAGGTTTTCTGAGGTGTCCTGTTGTGGTGTTCCCTAAGTGTTTTTCCTTTGTGACTCTTACCCCCTTGTGCCCCTCTGTGTATTTATGAGCTCTCGTCTCTCTTTGTGTTTATTCCATGTTTCCCCCAGCCTGTTATGTCTGTGTTCTCCCCGTGCTTTCTCCTCCTGTCTGAACCTCTGTGTACTTCCTGTTTTACTTTGACAGTCTCTCGTCAGTATGCGTAATGTTGTGTTCACTCCTGCCCTGTCTCGTTATGTTTATCAGTGTCACCTGTGTTCCCCACCTGTGTGTAATCTCCCTGTGTTCTCTGTGTGTATTTCCCCGGACCTCCCTGCATCCTCGTTTCTGGTTTGTGTTATTAGCTTACCCAGTTTTCCGGTTTCTTGTTTTTCCACCAGTGCTGTTTTGTGCCCACCGTTGTAAATAAATATTCACCTGCACCAGAGCTGCCGCCTTTTGGGTCCTTTTCTACAACTCCACACGGCTTGCCTCGCAAACCGTGACAAGTTCACTTTTAATCCTTTAACCTTAACTTAAAAATAACAGTTTCAGTTTTACCATATCCAAATGATCAAAAACCCAAAAGGTCCTAAAATGATCCTAAATTATTAAACAATTAAATTATTAAACCCTAAACCCCCCTTTATCTTGATACATTTCATGTGTCAAGATACTATACAAAACTTAAAAATGCTCAGTTTCCCCACTCATGATCCAATCTATGTCATAAAAATAAACTTAAAACAGAACAGTTATCAGTCATGTGCTTCTTCAAACAATGATAACTGAGTTACATCAAAAAATATTTCCCCTTTAGCATTTGGCATTCTCCCAACAATATACTATAATCCCATAATCTAACCCCAGTCAACAAAACAAAAATTTTTCTGGTAAAAGCAAATTGTTTATCCACATTTATTCATCCTCACCTTCATCCAGTCACACATTCACTCACATGCAGTCACACCATGTATTTGCTGATAGTGGAGCCTCCCGCATGATCAGATACTCCACCCTCAGCAAAATGAGCTCCGTCATTTTTTATTTTCCATAGGAAAATATTTCTTTATGCTTTTGGACTGGATTGACTCGCATAAAATCCTTTTTACAGGGACTTACGACCTGAATTGTCCCCAGGTAGCTCTCCTCAGCCAATTGTAATCTGGAAAGCCCCCTTATATTTGCTCTTCCCGAGAACTTTCAGCGCCGTTATTCACTGTTGCAGGCCTGCTTAAAACAGAAATGAAAAAAAAATAGAGCTGATTGTTAGCTCATAAAAACAAAACAAAATCACCTGACAGGTTTTCTTTAAGTGCACTGTTACAAAATAATGGGCCCAATTTTAGACATGTCCATGTTTCCTAAAACTCCCTCTATTTAAAACAAAAACACCAACAACAACCTACCTGACAGAATCAACCCATCACCACAACAACCTTAAACACACAAATCTTGCCACCACATAATTTCACCTCCTCAATACACCAAAAGTCCCATTAAACCCACTCAATTTGCACACAAAAATCACCCCCTTTTGCTTTATAACATACTTCAATTCAGCATAAAACCCCCTTACAACAACATATCACTAAACTATAAATTTCCTACCCCAATCTGCACTTCTCGTCTCTGCTATGCTTCCTCTTCCTGAAAGTCACAGTCACACACACACTCAGGAAGTTCTTTCGTCACCACACACTCCAGCTAATTTGCATACTGAATCATCTCTCAAGAAGCTGTAACAACAGAAACATATGTTTAAACATTCCCAACTCATTAAATCATTTTATTTCTTCCAACAGTGATCACTAGTGTTGATCACTCAGTACGAGAGCACTCCTAAGTCACTCTTTTTTTAAAACTACTTTAATCCCTTTTTCGTTTTCATAACTCCCTTTGTCATATGGCTTATTCTATTCCTCAATTACAAACTCAAATGTATTTTATTAAGCATTCACACCCTTGTATCATTCATACAAAATAGCAAGCTGTTCTTCATTGCCTATGTTTGTGTTCTTAGCTAGGTTTAATCAATGTCTATGCATTAAACTCCATGAGCTTGTCTTGTCTTTATAAGTTTAATGCATTTCCTGTTTGTGTGTGTGAATTTGCATATGGTGCTTTTACAGTGTGTCAGACTCCTTCATAATTTTGCCTTTAAACAGTCAATTTTCTCCTCCCCAACTTTACTAACCCAAATTCTGATTTCCTACCTTAAATAGCAGCATTCCTTGTCCTCAGCCAGAAGGTAGGGCTCCACTTGCCACTTTCCACCTCCACCCTAGCCCAGCGGTCTTACCCGTCAGGTCCGAGAGTAATCGTGACTGTGCCTGCCTTAGGTTGTCCCAGGGTTTCGAGGTGGGATCTTACCCGTCATGGGCTATCCAGCCTTCCATACTCGCCTGATACGGGGCCCAAGTGGGCAGGGGAGGGAACACACTGGCTCTGGGAATTAAAGGAATGTAAGCTGCTTCCTTCATTGCATCTTATGTTAAACTATCTCTATAATAAGCTATCTCAATTCTGACTCCTTCCTAGAATAATTTCACATATGGCACTTTGTGTATGTGTGTTTTCTATTCATTAATGTAATTGTCAGTTATTTTCTCTCTTCATTTTACTTTATTTATCTGTTTGTTTGTAACGTTCTACTTTAGTTCTACTAAACCTTGATGTAAAAAACAATACTCCCTTATTTCATGCACACACTCTGCCTTTTGCCTACACACACACTTCTCTCTCAGACTTCCTCTGTTCACACATCACCTTATATGAGCATGCAAACTTCCTGTCACCCACACCATTTCCTGTTACACACACACCGCACGCAGCTGCTCAGAGCAGCTCAAACTGCTTTGCTGTTTCTCCAGGCTAATCAAACTTATTTTGTATTTACAATCTACAAACCCTCTGTAATTCTACTAACTTTTGACCTAAAATGTAGCATCATTCACACAATGATTTCATAATCCTCTCACACACACCTTTTAAATAAACTAAACTCTTATAACATCACTCATGCCTCTCTCAAATTAAAAACACTTTCAAACTTTAAAACCTCCTACTTTACATCACCAAAGAAATACCTCTCACACCTTCATTCATCATTCAAAACCTTCTAGTCACCGCATTCACACTTAAACTGTGACTAGAGTTGAAGAATATAACTCAACACACTTTCCTAAGAGTATTTTAGACATGCTTGTCATAATCAAAAAGAGCAAGTAAAAAACAAACAAACAAAAAATTGAAACCTCCATTAATTCTCACCGCACACACAAGAAATTGAAAAAATAAAACCCACCAGCAACTAATGCTGGAGAAAAGTTACTACTGAAAGTGATGTGTTAGTCTTAAGTATATACAGTGCACTCAATATATTTATATATCCACATCCAAACTCAGTCAATTACTATACATCCACTACGGCAACTCAAAACTTTATTTATAGTCCTTTACTAAACATAAATGGCATTTTAAACACACACTACAATGTTTGCAGCAGTATTTGTAAAACCAACTGTGGCTTAAACAGTTCACTGCTTACTCATTTGCATTTTCACTCACACACACACCTCCAAAAATAGCAGCAGGCAGTCAGTGCATTACTGACTCGACACACAGAGATCTCTCACACCAAATTTTATTATTCTATATTACAACAACGTCTTATATTTACAACTACTGTCAGATCTGTCAGCTTTAGCGCCTAACCAATTTCGACAAATTTAAAATAACCGCCCACCAATTAACCAGTATCAAGACTTTAACTGTTTCTGGCCTCATTTCTAAAATCCCTAACTCAATTTAAAAGCGTCAACCAACCCAAACTTTGCCTGAAGCTCTATTTTTGGCATTTCACAGCCAAGGCTTACCTCGAAGTGTTAAGTTAAAGTTACACGCCCGAAGACCAACTTCTCCTGTCCAAAAAAGCGCAGGTACCGTTGCAAACGGTAAGGAGACTCTAACTCCTAGCTTAATTCCGGGATGCCCTGTACCCCACAGCTAAACCACACTGAACTAACCCTCTTCGCCGAGAGGTCAATGTCGCGCGTCCACGACAAGGAGGGAGCGTAACCTCCGGGCTCTGCGCTTCCTAGCAGACTCGAACTGCCGTTCTAGAATAATTTATAATATTTTGAAACAACAATCAACACCCGAAACAAGTGTATAACTGAGGCAGGTGCAACCTAGTGGTCAATGGAGACTCCAACTCACAAAATGACCACTCAGGTCCACTCTTATGACCAAATTTGGACTCTAACCAACACAATAACCAATTCCCTACCAAACTACTTGAGACTCTAACTCAATTTCTTTGGGACTTCAACCCATTATTTAAACTTTTCTTATCAGACTCTTAACTACTTTAGCAGACTTTACTGCTTTAGCAGACTTTACTGCTTTCATTTCTTCATTCTTCTTAGCAGAACTCTAACTGCTTCAACTCATGAAATTTTCATCAAAATCAAAACAGACATCCACCAGTAACTTCAGTGAGTAGACTTAAATTTTATCATGTCCAATTTGGCACACTTTGGAAATAATTCAACAGGTAGTGCCTTACCTTTTGGATAAGCCGGCTTATGCCCACTCACTTAGACCACTGGAACTCATGTCTGCCCGTCAGACCACCCAAGACCACCAAATTTCTCCATCTAAACCTCCAACTCACCCTCCTCAATAACCGGACGAAGCCCCCAAATGTTAAGATTCATTATTGAGGAAGGGTACAAGAGGTGATCGAAGAATAACCACACCGATCCGGCCGGGTGAAGTCAAACGATGATTTTAATGAATACACGCGTGGGAAGAGAACTCTGTACGCAGACAGGAAGTAGTCTTCGACTTAATCAAAGCATGAACAGATATTTTATAGCATCAGGGTTTGTTTACTGACGCCCCTTCATACGTCACAGACACATTTTATACATAGATCAGATCAACATCATCATGACTTTTCACCCAGAAAATCATCTCCTATTTTCATGGCTTGGTACTTTCCGTTCTTATCTTAAAATGAATTGTTCCTCTTTCTTGTCGAGACAACAAGAAACGGTTCCTCTTTTACCAAGACAATTTTGCAGTTACAGCCAAACATAACTAACCTCTTCCTCTAAATAAATCTAATTTAAAGTGTGTGTGTGTGTGTGTTGACCTCACATGCTCTTTCTCAATTCACCTGTTGCACTTCTGACCTTTTACCAGACCAGAAGCTCACTGAGACTATGTGTATGTCTTCTACTAAATAAATGTTTTAATCAAGAACCTCTACTAAAACCTTAATATAAAATGATAAAGCTATCTGTTACATTGTTAAAGCCTCGTCTTAGCCTGCGGCTCAAAATAACTTCCTGCTTCTTTCTGCATACAACTTCCTGTCAGCCTGCAACTCAGTCTTTCTGAAAGAGACACTGTTTAAACCTTGGAATGCAATATCCATGCTGCAGATTATATTATTAATGCAATGACAATTATTTAACAATAGCAGTAAAATAATTTCCCTCCTCGACACAGTGCATGCAGGAGAACAACTACAGGGAGTGCAGAATTTTTAGGCAAGTTGTATTTTTGAGGAATAATGTTATTATTGAACAACAACTATGTTCTCAATGAACCCAAAAAACTCATTAATGTCAAAGCTGAATGTTTTTGGAAGTAGTTTTTAGTTTGTTTTTAGTTTTAGCTATTTTAGGGGGATATCTGTGTGTGCAGGTGACTATTACTGTGCATAATTATTAGGCAACTTAACAAAAAACAAATATATACCCATTTCAATTATTTATTTTCACCAGTGAAACCAATATAACATCTCCACATTCACAAATATACATTTCTGACATTCAAAAACAAAACAAAAACAAATCAGCGACCAATATAGCCACCTTTCTTTGCAAGGACACTCAAAAGCCTGCCATCCATGGATTCTGTCAGTGTTTTGATCTGTTCACCATCAAAATTGCGTGCAGCAGCAACCACAGCCTCCCAGACACTGTTCAGAGAGGTGTACTGTTTTCCCTCCTTGTAAATCTCACATTTGATGAAGGACCATAGGTTCTCAATGGGGTTCAGATCAGGTGAACAAGGTGGCCATGTCATTAGTTTTTCTTCTTTTATACCCTTTCTTGCCAGCCACGCTGTGGAGTACTTGGACGCGTGTGATGGAGCATTGTCCTGCATGAAAATCATGTTTTTCTTGAAGGATGCAGACTTCTTCCTGTACCACTGCTTGAAGAAGGTGTCTTCCAGAAACTGGCAGTAGGACTGGGAGTTGAGCTTGACTCCATCCTCAACCCGAAAAGGCCCCACAAGCTCATCTTTGATGATACCAGCCCAAACCAGTACTCCACCTCCACCTTGCTGGCGTCTGAGTCGGACTGGAGCTCTCTGCCCTTTATCAATCCAGCCACGGGCCCATCCATCTGGCCCATCAAGACTCACTCTCATTTCATCAGTCCAGAAAACCTTAGAAAAATCAGTCTTGAGATATTTGTTGGCCCAGTCTTGACGTTTCAGCTTGTGTGTCTTGTTCAGTGGTGGTCGTCTTTCAGCCTTTCTTACCTTGGCCATGTCTCTGAGTATTGCACACCTTTTGGGCACTCCAGTGATGTTGCAGCTCTGAAATATGGCCAAACTGGTGGCAAGTGGCATCTTGGCAGCTGCACGCTTGACTTTTCTCAGTTCATGGGCAGTTATTTGGCACCTTGGTTTTTCCACACGCTTCTTGCGACCCTGTTGACTATTTTGAATGAAACGCTTGATTGTTCGATGATCACGCTTCAGAAGCTTTGCAATTTTGAGACTGCTGCATCCCTCTGCAAGATATCTCACTATTTATGACTTTTCTGAGCCTGTCAAGTCCTTCTTTTGACCCATTTTGCCAAAAGAAAGGAAGTTGCCTAATAATTATGCACACCTGATATAGGGTGTTGATGTCATTAGACCACACCCCTTCTCATTACAGAGATGCACATCACCTAATATGCTTAATTGGTAGTAGGCTTTCGAGCCTATACAGCTTGGAGTAAGACAACATGCATGAAGAGGATGATGTGGACAAAATACTCATTTGCCTAATAATTCTGCACTCCCTGTAGAGGATCACTTTTCCCAGAAAGGAATTTCAGAACATAAGCTAATACCTATGGCCTCAGTCCCAGGAACTGCTCAGAGCCGACCTGGCTACAAAAACTCATCAGCTACTCACTAAGTGGTAGTGAAATAACCAAACATGCTGCAACTAATAAATAGAGACTGTTGGTCTTCAAAGTAAAAATAGCGGTAAGGCACAACTTTCATTTTCAAGACAAATGTTCTCCATTTCGATTGCATCGCATTTTTCAAGTTTCACTACAGCTTGGCAAGTAGTTGGCCAGTGTTTGCAGTCAAGTTGGTGTCTTCTATACAAACCATGTGACCAGCTTCACCTAGCGACTGCCAACTAGTTGGGGAATTCACATTTTTCCCTAGCCACTTAACAGCGGGTCAATCACAGGTCTCTAGTCCTGTGTGACTGAGGCCTGATAATGATTTAGCTTTTCATTAGCTCTCTAATAATGTGTCTGCATTAATACATAATGGATAGGATTCGTATGGGACAGGAAGTCTTGAGTCCCATATCTGCTGGCTACTACACATGCCCCAACTTCTTGGCCTTTGTCCAGTAAGACTAGCTGATGAGTTTTATTGTCATCACCCCAGCATCCACATCTTTAATCCCACATATCCAGTACATCATGATCCCACACTTCATACAACACAACAGGCAAATCAAGCTTCTTACTCAAAGTGCTTTATGTAGTCATTCAAAACATAAAGGAATTTAGCAAATTAGCTAATCCAAAAAATAAATAAATAAATGAAAAAACTCTAATAACTCTTGTATAACTAAGTTGGAACATTTCAATTTTGTGTGTGGAGCTTTATTACTCATTTGATTTTTTGTTTGCGTATCAGCATATGTGTTTTCTGTTCACACCGACAACATATTTTTCATGTCATTACTCAAGTGCCAAGGACTGGAAGCGCAGCCTCTTTGTCTATTAACAAGTCACGGCAACAAGTCAGCATCTTTTTCTCCTTACTCACATGAAAACTTTTTAAATTTGTTGATATTGTGGGTCTTTTCCAATTTTATGTATGTTTTATTCTCATAATAAAAACAGGCGCATACATTTAGCCGCATGAGGTTAACGCGAATATCAGCGCTATCGAAGTGATTCATTATACACTCATGTAAATTTCCCCGTGATCTTCTGCATCTCAGCATCCACAATTGCTGTACGGTGTACACCTATGGCTCCACACACAAGGTTGCTAAGCAACAATAATGACAGTGACCTTTTAGAAATCAGTGGGATATGTCCCGCTAGTGGAAATGATTTCACCACACACTCCAGCGCACGTGTGGGGCCTCAGTGTTTACCTCAGCTCACGTCCTGAATAGGCTGACAGAGAAAGAGAACACCTTCATACAACATCATGCAAAGGCATTAAGCACATTTTTGCCCTTGAGGAAACCGGAGGAGTTAGCACTTCCCCGCTAGCTCTGAATGTAGTGCCTTGTCACCAACCCCCTTTAATGTAAAAGCAGTCTATTGGTATTCAGCTGCACAGGTATCTAAGAGAGAAAAGCCTTTTAAACATCTTAACCGCTGTTTGTTCTGTCTCTAGAGGGCATGTGCCGTACACTGGGGGTTTGAGAATAGACAAGGAGAATTGCAAATTTGTTTTGCCAGCTACATGTGCTCTGTAATTCCATGCCCGCTGCATTGTGAGAGATTGTGTTAGATTTTGCATAAACACGCACAAAGGCAGGATGTTTTGTTTAATTCTTTGAAGATTTGGGATGCTTAGTTGTGATTAATGACTCCTCTGCAGAAGGAACATTACACAGAGAGCAGATATGATGTTACCTTTGTGTTGTTTTGCTGCTACGGTTGTTGTCTTTTTCTGAGAACAGCTAGAGAGCAACAAGAACACATGTAACAGGTTTTCATATTTTACTTTTGATTGGCATACGAGACTACACACCAGAAGACGGTGATGGTTGAAGCAAACAAACAAGACTGAGGCCTGTAAGATATTTAGGTTTAGATGAAGACATCATTATATTGAAGTGATTTGCTATTTTGCTTACTTACAATATTTTTCAGAATTACTTTAATGCATTTTGTTGCTAACATTTATAAAACCAGCATCTGAATGTTGGTCCCCGTGGCTTAGTTTACAGTAAAATGCTTTACCGTGTTATCAGTATAACTTCAGTATAATTAAAATTTTATAGCTAAGGGTTAAATGACAATGACTCAAAATGTCCAAATATAAGGCAAATATAATAATTAAACCATACAAAGTTACACATCACTGAGAGCGGAATATTGATTTGATGAGACTGGTCAACATCACATTTACACCTTTACTGTTTGTGCCGTAATTTCTTGACAGACCGTGTCATTGGGAAGGCACTGCACATCACATATGAAAAACACTGATCACAGCTACAGAAGCTGGATGAGGTTTTTCAAAAAAGAAATTCTCTGAACGCTGCATTGCAACAGAAGACGTCAGCTGATATGAACAGATATGAGTCTGTGTCTCAGTATTTGTCAAACTGGATCACAAATCAGAAGTGGAGACCTTTTGACATCAGAAGTAAAGTAGTACCTGTTGAAATGTGTTGGTTGTCTTGGTTGGAACTACTACTACTTGGAAGACACGCTTTACGTTTCCAGTTGTGTCGCAAGTTTTCAAGTTTCACTAGTGCTCAGCAAGTGTTTTTGCAGACAATTCAGCATCTTTCACACAAAAACTGCAGATGACCGTGGAAGTCCTCATGTAACCAAGCCAAAACACACAGGTTTTTTGGTACTGCACCTTCACTGCAACCAGGATAGCCAGCAACTTGCAGCAAACACTCACCAAATTGTTGGTCCCCCTTTTAAGAAATCCTTTTACAGAGTCACCAGGAGGTTGCCGACCGATCTAGGCCTGTGTAACTGAGGCCTTATGAAAACTGGTTCAACATTTTGCATGAAATTGCTTACACAATGAACCAATTCTGAGGTGTTTAAAGGGGACTAACTTCTTAACAGATGAGAGCGTGATACAATTTAAATAACATGTCGCAAGCCCTTGTTTATGCAGGGAAAAGCAGACATTGGACAGTTCTATTTATGTGCAGTTGTGCCAAAGCACTTGTGATGTGTTCAAAAGCACGAGAATTTGCATTTATTACGCACCAAGGTGACTAAATGAGGTTTAGGTTAAACAGGTACAGTACTTTTGAGAATTTTAGCTCACATCTGAGAAATGTACCAAGGCAACAGAGAAAACTGTAAATTCAGCACAACAGGGAATGACCTAAATGAAAGCAGAAGAAAGTTCCCCAGGCAGAAAGTGTAAGAGAACAGGAAACCTCCTTGGTGTTCATCTCTTAAGTCCTGGGTATGCATCTGAATGACAAACCTGTGTGTCTGTCCCCCTTTTAAGAAATCCTTTACAAGTGGTGAGACACCAGGGCCAGGGCTGTGGAGGCTGTATATTTCTATTCATAATTGATGACCCGGACCCAGACAGACAGCACACTACACATGTAATATGGATTCACTCTTGGTTTCAGATGCATGCCCTCGTCTGGACTTGACTCTAAGCCATCATTGTGTGTGGAGCTGGAATGGAGAGGGAATGGCATATGTGTATGGGAGGCTGGCTACATGTGCAAGGGTGTTCACATGTGTGTGTGTGATGTGGTTGTTACAGCCAAAAATATAATAGACCGACCTTGTGTTCACCAGCACAAGTTTGGCTCATGTTGTGACTGTTGATTCCAAGTTTGGCTTTCCAAATTTCTGTTTTTAGAACTATTTCTTTGACTTCCTACCAGTTGCTTATTTTGTTTCACACTTACTTTGGTTCCTGTGCACCTCTGAGACAAACACAAGCTTAGGGGCTGTTACCTTTGTAGATTCCTGGAGACTAATTGATCAGGAATCCAAGCCCTGGTGTGTTTGCTTGGTCTCACGTTACTGTTCCAGTTTCAGTGAAGGTTCACTTGTTAACATCTTGTTTTATTCAAATCCCTGGTGATTTTTCTTACACCCTGTGATCAGGTGATCGAAAATGTGTCTTCTCCTATTATACGTCTATGGTGCGAAATTCATAAAGGAGATGATGATTAATGCTGGCAGTCAGTTTTGGCATATTTTGACATAATCTGACTAATTGACTAATCCACGTCTGACAACAGACATGGATCATATTAACTTTGTTATAGGCTAAAGCAGCGATTCCCAACCTTTCCATCTCCTTGATGGGTTTAAAAAAAGAAGATTTTTCAGGTTTAAAATAGTTTTATTCCATATTAGCTTCTTATTTCAACCATTCAGTATGTTCGGTGACACTCTAGTTATTCACACATTTTCGTATTATTATTTTAACCTGTTCAGGTCTTAACCAAATATTATAGTTGCGCTTATTTTTCCACTTACCGCTGGCCTTCAGAAGTACCCCTGAAGCACTGAGGTATTCACGGGGCTGAAGTACAAACTAATGTGTAAAAGACGTGTGTTGCGATCATGTGTGCCATGCGACGACAAGCCTTAACTGGACAATTTTTAGCTGGAAAACCAAACAGAAAATCTGTGCAGAAAATAACCACCATATTAGTGACTTGAAAGCTGTAGATATCCTCATGATCATTGTAAGTGACCTCAAAAACAGTGTGTCCATGCTGTTCTGCTCTTGCTGTTCTTGATTTTGGACTTAATTTTAAGACTCATCTTTCAAATTACAATAACAGGTGTAATCATTAAGCATTCTACAACACTTGACCTGGTAAAAAAAAGAGCGCCATTAATCCATGAATATTATAGTCACAATGTGTAATGAGGCTACTGATGCAACAGATAAATGCACCATTAACAAACATAACGTGTTCGTACATTGTGCAGTAACACAACTCAGTTTGCTCAGTTTTACTGCCTGTAGTTGAATAATGAGCCACTTCCTCCATCTGAACAAGCCCGTCACTCGTCCTTGCCTCCTGATTGATTCTGCGCTTTAATGGAGTTGTGTGGTAGCCCGTGAGTCTCACCCTATCCTCTGGTCTCAGCTGAAGTTCACAGAGGCCAGAGTTCATACCCAGCATCCCCATAGCAACATATGACGAGTCAAACAGAAACTCCCTCTCAATAATCTGTAATGGATTTGACCTTTGAACTCTGCCCCCCACTGCCCCTCAAACTGACACATAGCCAAGTGCAAAGCCCTACTAGCTGTAGCCCGCAGCCATGTCCACCACATTTCCCTCCACATACCTGCCACGCAAAGGTTCGTGATTAGCTCTGCTGTGGCATATGTCATCTAAGTGAACTGGCTCGCATGTGCCGTTAATGCCGTCACGGCTTAAAACAGGCACGCGCTCTCAGTGATGACACAAAGTAAACGAGGACTTCATCTGTGCCTGTCATGGTCTGGCGCAGTCATCAGCTTTACCTGCAGTGCCTGACTCACTGCGACCTCACGCAGGTCCCCTGTCATCATTATGCAGCTTCACCTCGCTGCAGCCAATCCCGTTCTCCAACCAGCCTCACTTGCTGCATTATTTATCATCACTAATCAGGACCCCAGCACTGGTGTGCTAGCCACCTACCGGTAACATCACTTCCCTGACCCGACCCTGCCTGTTTCCCCACAGCATTAACGTGTGTTTACGCTAACGCCTGCTCATTAGGTCTAACTATGCTAGGCCGGGGCCAGCTGCCTGAGCTGCAGCTGTGGGGGTTGAGGGCTGGGGGTGCAGAGGCGGGGGGGCTTTTTAACATGCTCTAACCAGCCCAAGCATCCCCCTAGTGGGGTAGGGAGAACAGCTATGTGCTAATCTCAAACAACAGGAAAAAGCAACATCGGTAGCTAGTACACAAAGAGGTGGTTTACTGGGAGACGTGGCCTGCGAGGACCTGCGATCAGGCTCCATTATTGTTGTAATTAGCGTGCCTCGTGGAGCTCGGGCTCCCAAGCAGTGTGCCTCGACCTCCCCGCCTCTCAGTCTGTTTACAGCCAGCTAAGGCAACAAGGAAAGGGCAGGGGGCTGGCCACACGGCTCGATGCCTCTGTATCGCTCCAGCAGCAACACAGCTGTTTGCTCATTTGAAGCAAGACTCAGAAGGCTTTTCATTTCTCTGCTGTCCTACACAATGCAAATATTGTATTGCAGTATTGACGAAGAGAAGCCAAATACCCAAGGAGGGGCCGTTGGAGGTCAGATATAGGATTTCGGTTTTTAATCAGTTTCACTGAAAGATTGCAGCAGTTAGCAAGTGTGCAACAATAAATGACAGGATCAAGCTGACAGCAACACTAAACATTCAAAGCCATCTGAAGGCGTGTGTGCCCACATCAAATCATGCATGACTATGTTATTCCGTGTCGGGTCTGAACCTTCTCTTCCTGACATTCTCATTTCACTTCAACCTTTCAGCAACTGCCTGAACCTCTCACATTTAATTCCAACCCTTTGGTCCTCCATCAGCAAGAGGCCACCCACCGGTGCGACACCCGTCCCCTGATCACCAATTAGCAAGGCCCGTCCCTTTCCCCTGTTGAGATGCAGAGATGGAAGCGTGGAGAGGCAGAAAGGCAGAAAGGTAGAAAGGGGCTATCAGGGCAGTTTGAGGTGGAGGTCCCGTGAAGGACACGGCTCCCTGGGTGGCTGAGCGATGAGCACGGGACCGTGAAGGGCTGAGGCAGGTCTTTCCCACAGAATATCAGTCTTTCAGCAAGTGTTCCAGTGCCTGAGCTAATCAGACAGCTTCTTATATAAGAATAGTGCCACCTTTTCCTCCATAAGGACTTGAACGGATGTCCGTTTTCACTGTAGATGTGTGATGATGTGTGTGGTAATTTTTTTCCATGTGGGACCAGATGCTCTGACATAATTTCAGAAGATAAAGAACCATTTTGTCCGCATAGACGGCGTCTTTCAAAGGCCTTCCCCAATCTTTCTCCTCGTTGTCTCACTTCATTCCCTCTCTTATTGTACCTGATAAGAGACCCTGTGTTGCAGTGTGGTAATGAAGCCTGTGTTAGAAGAGCAGCACCGCCGGGCATTCAGGCCCCACACACCTCGGAGAGGCAGAGAAGCATGTGCATATCGATCTTATATTGTTTCCTTGAACCCAACTGCCTCAGTGTGCTTTGTGCTCTGGCTGCACTGCATCGCAGCTCGCTGTACTCTCTGTTGTCATAAAGAGCAGCAAGTGAGGTGTTTATGTGTACGAGCTCATGTGTCTGTACTTGTGGCTTAATTAGAATTTATTGGAATTTACAGAGAAAAAAAGAGATTCAAATTCCTCAACCTGTTTAAAGGGATCTTATAATTTCATCTGTACATAGTCAGGTTTTTTAATCATTTGAATATATTTTTACTGTTACTTAATACTATTACTTTTTAAATTATTTTATACAGAAAGGATGTTTAATAAATGAAGCAGAAGATGGATGGAAGTTTCACATATAACATATAAATGTTAGTGTAGATGCGGCGTGTTTACACAGGGTCTAATCTGTTCATTCACAGACTCTGTGTGTTTATGTTTGTGTGTTCCTGATTTTTATTTTTTTGGAACGACAACATGAAAAAGAATCTAAAGGGCTAAAGCGCCATCTGGTGGAAATGAAGCAATGTGTTCTCTACTCATATGAGTGTCCATCTTCACACTAATGAGCCTTCATTAGTACACAGACATGTAACTACAGGGATGTGGTGTCTAATTATTGGCTAAAACTTGAAAAAATTGCTTTATCACTACCTAAAACTCACATCCAGGATTTTACCTTCAAATTTCTTTCCTCCATATTTATTTAGTTTCTTCATAGGAATGTTTTTTAGGCCAGAGAGGAGTGAATTGCTGTCTTATTTTATTTATTTGGGGGCTTTTTTTAAGCACATTGCAAAAAGCAAAAATGCAAGAGCTTTTTTTTTTAATGCAAAACGTAAATACTTGTTCATGTTAAAAAAAAAATGCTGAGGAACACGTTTAAAATTTGGCCTCACACTAACAGCAAAAAAGCCAACTCCACTATTTAGCATTTGTGTGCATTTTTTTCTAGATTCAAATCAGCTCTAATTCACTTCTAATGCACCTGCGGCATCCACCGAACGTGGCTCTAAATCTGAATTATCCTCAGAGTGCCTTGTGCGTTCTGCAGAGTAAATCTGTCATGTTCTGGCATCAAAACAAGCACCAAAGTTTATTTGTTTGCAGAATAGCCGGTGAAGCCCGTCCACGCTTTTTGCTGCAGTTCTTTGTACACAAAAGACTTATTTGGAGTAATGCATGTAGAAAGGGCTGGCTGTTCTGTCCTCTCTAATTGGCGCTGTCAGGCATCCCTTCGCTGGCTTGTTTCACAGTCTGATCGGATAACCCAGTCCACATGAAGAGAGGAGTGAAAGACAGCCCGAGCAAAGTTAAAAAAAAAAAAAAAAGAAGAAGGAGAAAAAGGGAGAATAATAAAAGATGTGCAGGTTGTTAGGAGATGGTGAGCTGCTTAAGAATGATCAGCTGCCGAGCAGACGACAGGCTGCGCTTTCTTTTATACATAAATAGTTGTCTTTCACTCTGTATCTTGCCAAACAATCGCTGATCAGAGGTGTGTAAGCAGGTAGATGGGGTGGGACTCTAATGCAACATGACAAAAGTGCTACTTTGATATTGCTGATATCATTACCCTCGTTAGCAGGTAAATGCCACTGATAAGATGGAATGGGAAAATAGATGTGGAAGGCCTGCTTTTAAGTGCAGGGAGGAGCGTGATGTTTAAGTGAAGGGAAGAATGCAAAAAGAAAGATTATTTTATTCTCTTTTATCCCGCAACACTCGAGTCGTTCTCTGTCCAATTATTTAATAAAGCCTGCTTTTATTTTTTGTTTTTTTATTTATTGTTTTCAAACTACTTTTAATTAGTCGTGTGTTTTGTGTGTTTTGTTCCCATCCCTATGTAGGTTTGTCTGGGCGCGCGAGAATGTGTGCGCGCCTATAATTCGGGTTCTCCGTGCGCACGTGTGTGCGTCAGTAATACCTGTGTTACAGTCGAAAGTAAGTAACTTCAGAAGTCAAGTGTATCATGTCGCCGGGATCTTCTTTGTGGTGACAACAGTGATTAATAATGGAAAGCAGATGTTGGCATCTTGATCTGAAATTTTCATGAAACTTCGCTAACGTGATTAAAGTGTATGTCTTCCTCAAGTCACTCCGAGTCTTTTAACTCCTCTCTCCGGGGAGTGGCAACAAATCATGGTTGAGACAACATGTCAAATCACAGAGAATCGTATGCATGTCAGAAACAAGCTCTCTGTGTTTCACCTTGGAAAAATATGAACTCATTCTCCCTCCATTGACGTTAACAGAATTGGGCAAAGTTTGATTATTTTGCAACATTTTTTTCTATAGCTCTAGGAATTTCACTTTCATATTTCTTTATTTCCCACTGATTCGGGCTATTTAAAGCATTTTAAACTTTAAAGCAGCTACAGGCCTTGTAAGTATAATTTCTTTTTCCCCCGCTCTAGGGCATCCTTTTGCACGTAAATCAGCTGCAATAGAAAAAACAACAACACAAACAAATAGAAGCATAAATAATATAAATAAAAGGCTTTCTATTGGCGGTCTTAAAGTAGTTCAACGCCTAAATTTAAAACTTTATCAAATTATTTCAGCATGAAGATGAAATAAATAAGCGTGACTTCGTGCCTGCTAGCGTGTCTTCTCCGGTGAAAAGTGATCTATTTTTCAGGGGAAGTTTAATGACATTTCTATTTTCTCTACTTCAGACTTGGGGATTCATTTTTATATTTCTTGTAAGGTGGGGGCGGTGGGAGGATAAATGCATTTGCAGCTTGCTGCTCAGCAAAGTTTATTTATATCTTAGGATGCATTTAAAAGCTCAGGCTGCTGTCACAAGGAGATGGCATTGCTCACTTTGGATTGTGAGGTGCAAATGTATGAAAAAAGGCTCGAGCTGGAGATTCAGCGCAAAGTAGCCGGGAGTGTTGTGGCAGCAGAAATATCTGATCACTTAAATGCTTTCTCAAACATTTCTGGAAGAGGCACCGAGACCGTCTTTCTAACTATTTCTCTCTCTCTCCATCCTTTTTCCACCCCTCTGCCTCTTTCTTCCTCGCTTTCTCACCACCTCTCCAGAATACTACAGCACTTCACCTGCAGTGCATCAAGATGATGCCATTTTTGCTCTGCGCAAAAATGTACAACACAATACAACACAATCGATAAATTGTCCTAGTGTGATCAGTCAGTCAACTGACAGAGAATTACGCAAGACCTCGCACAGACAGTTTGGCTATTGTTGAACCATCTGATGCACAGCCTGAATTCTGGAGACTTTACCTCCTAAATTATAATGTTTTCTAATCATTTCTGCCATAATTTGAACAGAGGAAGAGAAGGGCTCCTGCAGACAAATTTGTCACGCTCATTTGACTCTGTCTACTTGAAATCTACTCTATTTGAGCCCATAAGTGCAACAAAAAAGTGCCCAGCAACCGGCAATATCCCCTCCTCTAAATGTATTAATAAGCCCACCTGTACATTTTGCATGTGACAAATGTTTTATGCAGTTTTTGTGCAGTAATCTGTGTTTTAGAAACCACAGATAAAGAAAACAAGGTCGAATAAGACGTCTTTCTTGACAGGCGTCAGCGTCTGCTGTAATGCTTTACGAGTTATCCTCGACTTATCTCACCAAACTTTTCATTTGTCTTTCAAAACTTCCTGACAGCCCAGTCCTGTCTACGCCACTAAATCCCAGCGGCGCACTAGTCTGGAGCAAGCGGCAGAAAATAATGCAGTCCATTACAGCAGTATTCCTCAATGAAGGTTATAATGTTGGTTTATAATACTTTAGAGAGGTCTTAAATCAGCCTGCACTAACTTAAACGAACATTTGCCAGTATACAAACAACGCAGTTCAACATCTCAGAAACACTTAAGCCTCTAAAGTGGTCAATCAACACCTATTTTAGTTCAGCTGAGATTTATTTCAGAGCTGTTATGTTAGATTGAATAATGAGCCAAATGAACAGGACATTTCTAAAATGATCAAGGCCTCAGCACTCACAGCAGAGTCTGACCCCACTGACAGCCATCTCACAGTCTCACATCCTTTTCACAGACAGCTTTGGCTGTTTTTAAACCAGCACACTCGGAGCCTGCCTCTGAATTCAAGACACTTTACCTCCTGAATTATAATGTATTACAATAATTTGTGCCATAATTTGAGCAGAGGAGGAGGAGGGCTCCTGCAGACACAGATTTTCCACGCTCATTTGACTCTGTCTACTTGAAATCCACTGTATTTGGGCTCTTAAGAGCAAGCGCCATAAATTGCATGAAAGGATGTGTGTGTAAATGAATATTAAACGCAGTATTCTTTCCAGCGAGCCGACAATAGCTGTTTTCACATTCTATCTCATTTTTGTGTTTTCTCATACCTTTCCCGCTCTTCCCTAAGGCCATAAAACAGTACTTTTACATATATTACCTTTTGATTAATGGAGCTGTATTCATTATTCTGCCCTATTGCTAATTAGAAAATGCTCTCTGCTAATGATATACAGTTGGAATAATACTTGCCCACGAGGCACGCTATCACATCAGGTTTCATGCTCGTGCGCTCGGCGCGAGTCTTTACCCACGGAGCCGGATCTGCCTCGCTCCTCCCGACTCAGCTCGTCCATTAGCAATAGAGTCACGGCGAGCGCTGGGTGTCATTGTTTTTGTTCTGGCATAATGAGGCCTGTTTTCTCCGGAGAGTTGTCACTGAGGGTTGATGAGGTGTGCAAGAACTGAGTCAAGTCTTAATCAGGAGATCTGTGAGAGCACGCGCGTGTGTGGTCTTGATTTTTTTTTTTATCATGCATGAAGATATATTCATTTTGTTGTTGCTTTATAGCGTTTTAAAAAAACATTTACATCTATTAAAAATGAATCATTAGCAGGCAGATCATATTTCAGGTTGGTTATTGTATCGGGTGTTTCCGCTGCTCTGAAAAGGCTTCCGTGTTTCTCCTCCTGTCACGGTCCAAACGACCAGTGGCAGTGACAACCGTCCATGTCCCACAAGCAGACTGGTCTGTACTAATGCAGCCTTATTCCCCTGGCTGCCCCCTGACTGTGTTAATGGTTGCAGGGGTGTGATGGAGGCATAGTGGGGTGGGGATGGGTCACAGCATGCTGGTGACAAGGTAACATCAACTTTTTTTTTTCTACATATAACACAATATATATGCTATATATATACTCATGAATAAATCAAAGTATGAGTCCTACAATAAGAGCCTTAAAAGACTTGATTTTCATGTGTCTTTTCTACTTTGCTACTTTACTGTATTTGCTACTAAATCAAATGGACATGTCTGTGTTTATACCTGCTTTATCTGTCAATTGGCTTTAAAAGTCTATCTCTATATAGTAGTCATGGTAACAGAGCAATCTTAGACATGTGCTGTCAAGACAAAGTTACAAATTTTGTTGCAAAACATGTAGAAACATGAAAAATACACTGATTCATTTTATGCACTCAGTAATTCAATTGTCAAACACTATCTACTGTAGCCAAGTAACATTCAAATATTGCTTCCTTTTAACACTTACATCTGTGTTCTCGCTAATAGTTGCAAGCGCACGAGTGCCAGAATGTTTCGACCTTTTTGTGTTGTTGCTGCTTTTTTTAAGCCTGTTTTTGAGCCTGTTAACAGAAATTGATATTAAACCCATCCTTCAAGTTCGCCTGCAATAATTTCAGCACTTTATCAAGCCTCTACATCCTACAGAGATACACGTGCATGCCCAGGTAAAATAACCACAATAAAAATCCACGTTTCTCATCTGCGGGTAAAACAGACAGCACATCAAAAAGACAGCAATTCAGCCGCGGTTTCGTTTGACCCTACAATACGGTCGGTGAAACGTCTGTAGTAACCGTAGGAGGAAGAGAAGACGAGGTCTGCTCTCGAGAGTCTGTAGAGAGAAAAGGCCAAAGGTTAAAAAAAAAAGCTGGAATAGTGCCAAAGAGCTGTTAACACTTCCCACCTAGTTTTTGTGGCTCAGAGGTCAGCATTTTCTGAGATTACTACTTCTTATTTTCCCTTTTCCGCTCTAGCCGAGCACCATTACAGGCCAGCACACAGCCATTAAAGATCAACAGCACATACGGTTGTAATAGCACTCTCATATAGCTCTAGGGTCTACTAACCTATAGCCTCTCTGTGTACTGCATTATCCTGCTGCTGAAGTTCTCACTCAGGTCAAGCAGGTACTGAGGTAGGTCTCTGTTACATTGTTTTCAGGCTCTGGTTAAATAGTAATGATAACGTGATGCTTGATAAGTCCTCGTGAGGAAATAGTTAACTCTTCCAAAAAGTCACCACACTCAGCACTTTCTTTCAGTCTTCATGTGTAAATAATATTGTCCTTGTGAGATTAGAGTTGGGAGGAAAATAAAATATTATCAAGCACTTTTAGAAATTTACACTGAACCAGAGTAATATGAGAATCAAAACCCAGAACGTAACTTTTTAAATGTTCACAACTCATTGTTTGGATTCTGAGGTCCAAATGATGGTCCGGCAGCTCAAACAACAAACCTGGACCAGCCTTGTTTCCCATAATGAGACAACTAACTGCATTTTCACTGAATCGCTGCACAGAGGCATCAGTTATTGTGACAAGGACCCTTGTAAGCTACGTAAAAAATCATTTCCTCTACAGTTGGGGGCCCATCCAAGAGGCAAATAAGAAAAAAAGGCCAGATTTGTATTGTCTCTAAAATTAGATCTTGAAACCATATATTAGCAAAAAATAGTTTTTTAATAATAAAAAGTAGATAATTGGTATATACAGTTGTCTGTATTTTACCTGACCCTCTCTCCCCTACAAGTGGCAAGTGGTCTTTCCCAAAGTTAGCTAGCTAATGATCGAAACAGGCATGACAGGAAAGCAGGAAAAAAAGGTTTTAGTCAAGTTGTATTGTGATGATTATTTACAGTTTTCCCCAGTAAAGTATGGTTTCTCCATTTTGAACTATTCTGTGTACATGTATGCACACATTCCTGTATGATATGTCTGATTAGTTAAGAAAGACAAAACCTATGATCCTCAAAACAAGATGGCAAGAGCCCATCAAACATTTGTGCTCGGGGGTGTGTAACTCAGTGCTTCGGCATGATTACAAGCAGACTAAAAACAAAAACCGGAAGGCAGATGACTTCAGATTCTGCATATTTATATGGGAAAGGCGTTATGCAGAGATACCAACTTGTCACCAACTGTGTTCTGGGTTTATTCATAGCTCTGTGCTACTGAGTTTGGAAATGTTAGCGCTTTGGATTGACATAGGACTGGGAGCTAGAGTGACAGAATCAAGACAACTAAAACAGATCTGCAATAGGAGAGGAAGACATAAACGGGTACCAGACAAGGAGGAACGTTTTTCTCCCCCTCCCCCGTCCCTCTGGACTCTCCTGTTTGAATCTCAGTTTTCCATTTTAATAGCGTCACAGCCAGAGTACTTAACAGTGCCCTCCAGAGGCAGTGACGTTCGTGTCAGAGTGACACGAAGGCAATGAAGTCAAAAAAGAAATTCACAAGAGGGGGCGCCACTCTTGGAAACAGATACAGGAGGCAACACATATTTCAGCATCAGTCAGACTAAATCACTTGACATAATTACAGATGCATATAGCTTCTTTTTTTTTAAAAATCTTCAGCCTGTTACAAGTAATTATATGACTATGTCAAACCATACTGGTCATTTACTCCATTTTGAAATGTTTCTGGCATTCCCACTTGTCACCTGTTCATAGAACGGCAAAGATACTATAAATAACTTTAATCCTGCATTAAGTTGAAAACGGTAAAAAGACAACATAACTGAATTAAACCTCTTTCAGAAATAGAAATAGTGAGGTGTTCAGGTATGGTTGTGTTGTGTTTCACTCTCTCTGTCATCACTCTTAGTGTGTTAATTTTCATGTCTCATGTTTGTTTTACTTCAGTTTGTTTCCTGCTTTTATTCCTTACCTATCTGAGACCATCGGCTCTCCCCTGAATAGTTTCACCTGTGTCTCATTCTACTCTAAGCCTTGTTTATTCTTGCCTGTCCCCCTCTCCTTTGTCAGACTGATTGTTTGTTCTCCTCATGTCAGTCTTTTGTTCTTCTGTTTAGATTCCGGTTATGTTTAACTTGTCCTTTGGACAGTGTGTATCTTGGTTTTTGCACCAGCCAAATAGATGCTTGCTTTCCATTCATTTCTCCTGAGAGCATGTCCTGTTTCAGATCCTGTCTCCAGTGCTATCATGACAGGTTCACCGCTCTGTGAAAGACTGCCTGGGCTAATAGTTTAAAGAATAATATTCACTTAAAATTACTTCACAACATTGCCAAATATTTAAAGTGTCAGGATACAGAATCAGGTGATCCTGAATTCTCCGTTAGTTATGCTGCAATAGGCCTAGGCTGCCAGGAGCTTCCAGTGATACACAGATTATTTCTTCTTCACTTTTTACAGACACTATGTGTTTACACACTACTTTGAATTTAATTATTAGTTATTATTATTAATCATTGGATCTCCACCACAGTGTGTTTTTTGTCTTGTCTTCCTGCCCTCAGCCTCAGCTGATTGCGGCAAACAGTTGCCCCTCCCTGGGCCTGGTTCCACTGGAGATTTCTTCCTGTTAAATAAGACTTGCCAAGTGCTTGCTCCTAGGACATTGTCTGACTGTTGGGGTTTATTTGTATTATTCTAGGGTCTCTACCTTACAATATGAATCATGTTTGTGTGTTCATGATATTGTCGTTATTCGTTTGGGTTTCATTTGGATGCATTTTGATTGTTGATGTTTCTCACCATTCAGGCCCACTTTGCTTTTAAGTAGGTCAGAATGGTGAAAATCGTATTTCTGTCAGTGTAAAGAAGTTTAACTGCACATTTAATCCCTGTAATTTCTCAATATAAGATTATAAATATGCAATACAATAAAAGGAATCTGTCAGCACAGTTGCTTGAACTTTTAAAAGCTGAATGTGAAATTACCTAAAAGGTTCTGGTAGTTCATGTCCTGTAATTAATACAGTAAGAAAGTAAGTAAATTAAAAAACGTTTGTTAAGTCACAGAAAGTGTCCTATTTTTACTTTTTTTTATTTATCTATCTTACTTTAGACATATTGTAAAAAATAAAAATAAGAATTTTTATAGTAGATTAATAGTCATTGTGAGGTCTTTATCAGTAGGACAACCTGTAAAAATTATGAAAATACAATTAAAAATCCAAAATTTTTGGCCACCCTCACATTCTCCAAAGATGTCCAGTGGGCCGGATTGGAGTCTTTGCTGGGCCGATTCTCACCCCGACCTTATTTTTGACACCCCTGTAGTAATTAAAATACATATTAGCATCTAGAAAATTATTTGTAGTCATTTGAAGGAAACTCTGGTTCATTTATAATATTCACACTATAAGAGAGAAGTTAACTATAAACACGACACCTTTTTATAACATTCATAGAACTAAAAGTTGATGTTGCTAAACTGTCACTGCAGTCAAGCCGCTAACAGAGCTGCATTTTTAATAAGATTTAAGATTTAGAACAACATTTGGTTTCACATTACCGATTACCTGAATAAAATAAAATAGGTATGAGAGCAGAGTCTGTAGCTGTCCCGTTTAGCTATTACAAAGGTAAAAAAGTAACTTACTAAATGTATTTTTAAAATTAACTGTAAATCACTGCATGTTGTTGCCGTTTACATTATATACAGTATCCTAACTTTTTTTTGGATTTGTAGTTGTAGCCTGTAAATTACTTAACAACCACATGTTCCTACAAATTTCACTTTCACATTTTCTGGCAGTTCTGAAAGCAGAAAAACAATAGAAATGTTTACATGCATTTAAAATTGCACAAACCGAGGTTGGAAAACCTGAATATCACCATCTAAGCTCACATAATAATGTGTTATTCGTTAAGGTAATGAGAATGTGATTAATGTATTGATCTTTTAATTTATTGAGTCAATAACAGACAGAAAAGTGATTGTTTATGTCACTTCCCTGTGTGGATAAATATAAAAACTGTGTTATACTGTCTCTAAGAACATTATCTGGGCCAACATGCCACAGTATTTCCAAGATGATGTGGAAAAGTGAAAAAGTAATGATGCAAGCACAAATGCTGCTGAGCCCACACAGTGCACTTCTAATGTTGAAGCTAGTGGGCCTGGTTTAATTAACTTGTATTCAGGTTTCTGGCTGAGGAGAATAATCACAGTGCAGCTCTACTTTCACAGGAGAGCCAAATTAAAACACACACACACGCAAATGAAGGATATTCTTATGAAACTGTGTCAGTTAAGTAAGTGCATCATGTTTCCTGCTAAGGAAAAAGCATGTTTGAACTCAGTCAGTTTACTCTGAGAGATTTTACTTATAAGTTATTGAATGTAATTGATCACTTGCATGATTTTGAACAACTGCTGTTAATAAATTGCTGTTAAATCTTAGGAAAATAATGACAACAGAAAAAATAGCATATTGGAAGGAAGTCAAACTCATTTTATATGGTGGGTCACACTAAGCCCGCTTAACAGGGGCAGACCAGGGAGTGTCCCTTTTCTCTCAGTGTAAAGATGTTTAATTACACATTTAATCCTTTAGATATCTTAATATAAGAAAAAAGAAGTGCAATTTTAACATTGTGTCTCAGTGTTTTCTAAGAAATGGGCAAAGCAGAAATGCTGAATGAAATCTGTCAGCTTGAAATAAACATGCTAAATTACAGAAAAAAGTGTATTCATGTGTACAGTGGATAGTAGGGGGAAAAATTTCTGTAGCATATAGTGAAAGAAAATCTGCAACTTTTCCGTCATTTGTTTTTATTTATATATTACTTAAATGGTTTAATGTAGCATGAACAGCCATGTGAGAATCAGTAAAGCTAAAGCTGTCATGGTCCTGCGACCATGACTCAGTGACTTTATGTTTATGTTCTTTATTGTTATTACTTTCATTATTATTCATGGCTGTTTTGGGATGGTTTGTGTTTGGGATTTTAGACACTGGGTTCTGGGTTTGTGCTCCCTCTGTTGGTCCCTGGTGTTAGTGTTCCCCTGTCTCGTTAGGTTAATCAGGTCCAGCTGTTTCCCCCACCTGTGTGTGATTTCCCAGTGTCTCTTTGTGTACTTATAGTGTGTGATTTCCTCTGCTCCTCGTCGCGTCGTCTGTGTTCATACCCTGTGAAATCCCCTGCTGTTCTCCCTTCATGTTCAGGTTTGCCACTCCTTTGTGTAGTTTCACCCAGTTTAGTTCATCCTTAGTTCTGTTTTGCCATCTCCACTTTATGTTTGATATTGTCAATAAATCGCCTTCACATCTGAGTAAGTGCTGCATTTGAGTCCTCCTTTCCACTCTTCACACGGCCACTGCCCCGGACCGTGACAAAAGCTGTAAAATCCATGAAAGTACAGCTCAGAAACACAGCTAAAAGTTGAAATGAAGTAAATCTTTGGACGGTAACCCAAAAATTACAGATGAAGAGCTAAAATACCTGCAGGAGCTCATCTGTTCTTTGGATTGTTTTACATTCTAACCATTTCATAACTGGCATAGTTAAATGTGGCGTCCTAAACTTTAAACTTAGTTGAGCTTAGATGTGTGCCTTATTCCTCTGCCTTCCCAAAGCATTATGGGAAATCTGGATCACAGTGCATCTTTACAACCATTCTTCACATGAGAGCCAACCTCAGGCTTTCAAAGAGTTGAGTTAAAGGTGTAGACAAGACTACTGGCATCCATCCCCAGGACAGCAGGCCAATTATAAAATTATGAGTGAAGAGTTCCTCTAGCTCCCCGATTGCACCAAAGAACCCTATTACCCAGCAGCCTTAGCTTTGAACACCTCTCCCACACAAAAAGATGACACAAGCCTCCGTCGCTGACTCCTGTCAGGCAAAGGTTTTGCAATTGAAGCTATTTTTTGTGTCTCTGTCTCCCAGAGTGTTTAAAAGCAGCACAACGGAGCCACACTTCCTAACATCCTCGGCTTAAAGGCAGCACTGGCAATATGACAGCCAGAAGAAACAGCAAGTGCCACTATTGACATATTCCCCATCCTTTTGGCATGTCATCTCCCTTTTTCTGGACACCTGATTGATTCTGACAGCCTATATTGGGTATTTCATACGAAAGAGAATTTTGTGATTAAATGTTAATGAGCTGGAATTTCTCTCAGTGCTTTTATTACAGGCCGCCAGTTTTGAACATTTTTCAAAGTAACACACCCAAATTCCACTGTTTGCAATGAATTAATAATACAGTCTTGTCACTGAAGTATCATGCATTCTTTAATCAGGCTCCGGGTCGGAAACAGTAGCTTCTTGAAAGGTATTTCTTTATGATCAGAATAATTAGAAACTTAGCGGCACTCATAAAGGGCTACTCAAAAAGTCATGCACTCATATATACAATATATGTGTGTGCATGTCAGAGACAGAGAAAGCGAGACCCCTGGGGTGGACTACTTTCTTGTAGTTGCTAGCTGAATTATATGTCCTGACTGGTTCACATCAGTCATGACTGGGGACTTGAGAAGACTGAGGCCAAAGGGCTGTGTGAACTGCGAGCACAAAAGAACAGAAGCGCGCATCTTTGTTCCAAGAACTCAAAGTGCTCGCCAAGTTGTAAAATAAACATCCACAAGTTTAGCTCACCCCCCCCCCCCCCCCCCCCCACACGCCTCACCCCTTCCTTCACGCAGCCAAGCCTGGAATCGGGCCTCCGCTGCTGTTCCTGTTGTTGAGGACAAGACACAAAATTGCGCTGGTAGTTTGGGTTGTTTGGTGTCCTTTGTACTAAACTGTATTTGAGCTGACATACAGTATATCTAATGTCTGCATCTGCCTCCTACCTGAAATGCTCTGCGGCTTTTTCTACAACTGCCAGCAAGAGACGAGATGGGAGCAGCCAGACTTGTTTTATTTCATCATCTCAGAACATGATAGTGCCTACCTCACCTACACTCTCTTTACCACTTTACCACCCTCTGCCAGTTGTGTCTGTGTGCACTGACATAGGAATAAAGGGATTAAAAAACAAAACAAAACGGGAATGGGTAAAGTGAAAAATAGAAGGTGCTCAGCAAAATGTCTGAGGTGTTCTCACCGTTAATGCAGTAATCACAGCAGGGAGTGTTATTCTGTCAAAAATGCTCCCCAGTTTCAGGATTGTAATATGCTTGGTATGTGGATGCTGGCTTTCCTTCTCAAGGCAGAGAAAACAAAAGATTTTCACAGCTATTGTGTTTCAGTTTCAATTCTTAGGCTACTACACTTCCATGTACTACACTACGAGTACTGTGTACTTTTTGTTGTATCGCCAGGGTTATGTGAAATCACTGATCATAAGTGTGACCACCCCTGTTGCGCTGGCTGGTACAATTTGTGAGGAAACAATTGAACACCTGAACAACACATGTAACAACAGTAACTAAAGCCACCTCTCATTTCTTTATATTTTGCTTGCAAGGAGACAGATTTTACTGTCATTTTTCAACGTGGTCTTGAGCGATATCTCTACAGGCTTTCATCTTTCATAGTTTTTCTTTGGACATTTTAGCTGCTTTTTTACTCATTTTTAGTCCAGCCCTTACACCTGACCATTTTCAGAGAAAGGTTTTTTGTTCATTCAAGATTAAATAAGAGCACGTAAATGAATGACCCAGTGTCGTGTCTACACAAAGCAGAAAAGTTAGCAGTGAAACCATTTTAAATAGTGTCTTTAGCCACTTTCAGCCTTTCACAAAAACACATAATTTATTGCCATTTCCTGAGCTGAATCTATAAAAATGCCAAAGATAACACAGTTTAACAGACATAAAATAGTATTTTTGCACCAACAAAGAGATTTCCAAATATTAGTGTAAAATTTGGTATATGGTGAGCAATGCGTTCTTATAAAATCTGAGGAAATTTGGCAAATGGTGGACGAAATAAGAAGCGGTAGGCCTAAAAAGAAAACTATGAGGAGCTGATGAACAGTATCTGAAAATCCTTAAGAAATGGGAGCAAAGAAAGACAAAAGACCTGAGAGATGCATCCAGTGTTTCAGTAAGTACACAGGATGTTATGAGTGAGGCATGTAAAACACGTTCATCTGTAAAACACGGTGGAGGTTTGGGATGGCATTCCAGTCAGTGGTGCTGAAGATCTTGTCCGAATTGGTGGAATTATGGATGCAGAAAAGTACAATCAGATTTTGATCCACCACTCAATACATCTACACTGCCAATACAGAAAAAAGAGACATGGATAGAAGGACACACAGAGAAGCCCTGAGAATAATTTCTGGAGGCTAGTTAAAAAGAATTACAAGAAACCTGCCTAAGAAGTTTTGAAGAATAGAGGTAGTCATGCTAAATATTTACTTTAAAGGTTGTTAGAATTCCACAAATTCTGTTTTTATCCCATATACTGGATTTTCATGCATGTTTCCTAGCAAAGAAATAAAGAAAAGAGGGGAAATATGTCTTTACTGTACATTGCCCCACATTCAGGTGCATAAGCTGCCAGATTTGTCGGTGTAAATGCACTCAAAATAGCAAGTGCAAGTATGGAAGTATGCAGCACGGAAGAGATGAAGGTTTCTTTTTTTTGTTAAAAGAGTGAAATCTGCCTTTGTAGACTGATTGACTTTCTGTCTCTTTGGAGTTTGTTTTTCAGAGTCTCTTCTGTTCTGCTCTGCAAAGTACAATCTGTGAGAAGCAGACCTCTGAGCTCTCTCCGTTCCTGAGCAGAAGTTAGAACAGTTGGTGCCCCTCAATAAGTTATAGCGCCATCATCCCAACTCAGGAACACGCAACAGTCTGGAAGAATTTCAGGTAAAGGCCTGTCTAATTAGTTCCCATCAAAAATGTAATTCTTTTCTGGAATTACGCCGCAAGGGCAGAGTAGCCAAAAGCGAAGATACCTGGTGGTAAAAAAAAAAGAGGAAAAAAAAGAAAAATAATGAATGAAAAGAGATATTCTAACCTCGAGCCATAAGTACATTTATATGCTTGACATGACTCTGCCATCAATGTTGGGTCGAATTCTAATTTAATTTCTGAGATGTATGTGTAATTTTGCCATTAATATGAATGTTACCACCCTAAATATTTTACGCTTCTCATGGATATTGTGAGCGTCTCATATATCCTTCAAGACTGTATTAATTAATAAACTCTTTTCTGATACTTTTTTTTTTTGCTGGAAACTTCTAATAGGAGCACGCAGGTGGGATGATATAGTGAGCGGAGCCAGCACATAGATGTCTGGTGCCTCATTAACATCTCCGGTTCATTAGGAGGAGGCTTTTTTCCTGTCATCTTTTTACTATGTGCCAATGTTGTGTGGCCTTTAAGGTAATTAATAATGAATTAATTAACCAAATTAATTCGTAGGTTGGAGACGTTGTTCTGTAGTGAGGCCAGTCAGCTTGGATTTGGGCCCTGATGGGTGAGGCCCTTTACAAGCTGATGTTGTTCATGTTTCTGACAGTGCCAGCCCCCTGTCTAAAAGCCCTAGCAAGTGCCATTTGTCTCCAGGTTAACAGAAAGACGAGATATAGGGCGGGCTGAATTATTTAAGCTCCCACAACACATGCACTTTTGCTTTTCAAGCATGAGTTATAATTTAATTAGAAACTTCTGGTGCGTTGCTGGCTATTTAAATATTAAAATCTTCCGCTGATCACATTGGATTAGCCATCCCTGTGAAATTCCCTGAGATGTCAGTTGTTGTCTTTCTGTGTCCCCCCCCCCCCCCCCCCCACACACACACACACACCTTCCACTCTATCCCTTTTCTCACTCTTGCCGCTTCTCTTGCATCTCCATCAGCGTTTCCTGATCTCCCGCGCTCACAGGTTGTTTGTCGACTCCTCCATTAGAGACAAAGGACTTGTCATGGACCTTTGGGAACCTTAATGGGTGTCAGCTCAGAGTATGTGAGCATAAAACTGATCTGATGTGAATGAAAAGAGAGGGTTATGCCTTACAATCGGGCTGCGTCAGAGGCTGATTACATTAGAGCTTCTCCCCCGACAGCAGTAAATAATCGTCTTCCTGCGGTCATGTCGAGCCCCGTTTTCCGCCACCTTTTATGCTCTGAATTTAACAGATGCAACTTGTTGACTTGTAGCTCCACACGCGTGTTTGTGCCACTGTGTTGATGATTGTGGCATCTAGAAAACTGAAGTAGAAGCAGTTTGTTTTCCAAAAGCAAGAAAATCTTGATATAGCATAAATTCCAATAAGGTGGAATATGCCAGTCAGAATCAGCTGCAGTGGCTGTATTCTCTAGAACAAAGGAACGTGCCATCAACAGTGTGGATAATTTATATGTAGGTCTTGAAGTACAATGGAAGTCTTTGTCACAGATTCATAATCAAGTTCTGACTATGCATACAAAGCTTGGTTATGTATCTGTGCCATAAATACTGAGGCACATTTATGCAGACTGCAGCTGATGATAAGTTTATGCATTGCTGATTTTTTTTTTAATTACCACGATATGCACTAATTTCAAACTAGTTTCTTTTTTCTAGGAAATTTTAAGAATATGAAATCCAATTACAGAAGGTGAGGAAGCGGCTAAAAGCTGTTTTTGTCTGCCCCAAATATGTAGGTGAAAGAGAGAAAAGACAAAATTGTATCACTGCAGCGAGCCGATGCACGGCTTTACTCTGCACTGTATGTATGAATTATGGCTGACAGGTTGCACGATCCCTTTGCACGGTCAACCCAGTGACACACACACTCAATCAGCAGTGGCAAAGATGTACTAGTGATCCTAAGCAGTAGGCCTGCCGCCTAATTATAAACCAGCCTCTACCTAAATAGTCTCCCCCTGAAGGTTATTTATTCCTTTATGCGCCTTTTGAAGCTGCTTCCCTTTTAGCTTTAGCCCCTCTTTCCTGCTGCAGATCAATGGATGCATATCTCACCTGCCTTTGATTCAGAAATAGCTCTCACATGACAGACAAAGAATACCTTACTTTTCTTCCTCACCATATGCCTGTGTGCTTCTGTCTTTCTGTGTATTCCTACCTGTCATTTTGGCTGTATGAACAGGTGTATTTGCCTGCTCGCAGTGGGTGCGCCTTGTGCTGTTTCTCCAAACTCTGGGAGGTGCCCCGGCAGCAGCGCTGCAATTGTGTGTCAATCAGGCAACGCTGCAGACGGCCTCTCAGGCCCCCCATCGTGTGGGGTCCTCTTCTTCTCCTGTCTCATCCTGTCATCCCAAATTCTTTTCATCTCCTCCTCTGTTCCTCCCTCAACCCTTCAATCATCATCACCAGTTACTCTCTGAGAAGCGTTTCCCTCTTCATTTCTCCTCTATAGCATTTATTTGCTGCACAATTCACCGATATAACACTAAAAATCAGTTAAAATCAAATAATGCGGAGGGACATCTGTGGCTTTTTTTATAGACTGAATCGATTATATATGTCATATATATATATATCTATATATCTATATAGATATATAGATATATATTTAGATTCACAGTGTACTGTGTGCTGTACATTTTCTCCATTTCTCCATCATTGCATTGAATCACTTTCTATTTAAATAGCTTTAAGGTCAAGTTAAAGGTAAAGGTTCAGGAAATATCTTAACATTTGTTTTTTCTAGATAGAGAGAGCATTTAAAAAATATACCTTTTCACCATGAGGAGCACAGTGGCTCATAGTAAAAGGGTTATGGTTTCAATGTGGAGCTTTGCATGTTCTCCATGTGCTTGTGCAAGTTTTTCCAGAAACGTCTTCTGGAAAACAGGTTAATGTTGTCTATGTCAGCTCAGGACACTGGGGCAAAAGTGAGTCTTAATCTTAAGAATTTCACATTGTGGTTAAATGAAGGTTAAAATGAAAAACTAAGTGTGGCGTAGGTGTGGTCTCTGGCCCGCTGCAGAGGAGGAGTGGCACGTGAGCTCAGGTGTTTGGGACGAGATTGAGATTCTTGTTATGTTTCAATGACAGTCGAGGAAGAAGGAGAGCGACTACTGAGCGGGAGTGTCTGTGTCCCATGTGTCAAGCCAAAACCACAGTATATAATAAAAGAAGTGTGTGTCACCATAACCACGGCGTGTGTGAGCGTGTGCTGGGGTCCGACGTCACACTAAGTAAATAACCAAAAGCGGAAAACTCTCATGTTTCATCTTTAAAAATTACATTTTATATGGAAGTTAGATCAATTCGGGAGAATCAGAGCTATTTCTAATTTTGTCTCATTCATGTACAATTGTGCTATCAGTGTGCATAAGTATGTGGACATTCTTACAGGCGCCATCAGTGTAATTACTGACTGCAGGTATGAAAAGTTCCCTAAAACACTTTAGTAGACAAGTCCCATATTTAGAACAACGGTTAAAGAGAATATCATCACAGGTGCTTTGTTAGCCGATCAGGACATTACAGTCAACAACTTTGCTCACTCTCTCTCCTTCCCTCTCTTTGCCAGACCTCCCCAGATGTTATTTGACTCTTATTGGCTTTAATATTTCAGCAGTTTGCACAGTTAGAGGAGCTCGATTCGCTGCAAGCCCTAATAATGTTACGTCCCTGTAAACACAGTTGTATTTACTGACTACTCGTAATCACACTGGGGCAAGTGCTGGATAATCAAAGAATGAAGGAGAGGATCCGATGTGTGTGCCGCCTGATGAAACGGTTAAAGAGGCAGAGGTGCACCGACGGAAACATCTAAATATGCTGCCTGCGTGAACGTCTGGATGGGCTTCAAAAAAAATCACCAACAGGTCTTTTGGGACGTATTTGACTCAAATGAGGTCGACAGGATTCAGTCGCTTGCAGCATATATTAGTAAGTGAATAAACTGACCTTCGGCCACCCCCGAAGAATTCTTTCGACCTTCTAACCCCGTATTCTTTCAGATGTATTGATTATTTTAAGCCTCCGTCGGGCCTATGAAAACAGTCTCAGTACAGACCTTTTCAGTCTGCTCTGTTTTGTATTGTATTTCCATTCATAATGAGCTCATCTGCAGCCAGATGTTCAGCTCAAATATGCTAAAGCAACCTCTGAGTCCAAGGCTTTCTTTTCTTTCTTTTTTTTGGCAAGAAGATTATCAGATGGCCCTGACAATTAATACTATGGCGAATAGGGCACTTTAATTATTAACCCTGCGTTACACTTGAAGAATGCTCACCAGGCGTGAGATTTAAAAGAAGCTAATGTTTCACTATCAAACCATTTCATCCAATCTTCATAACAGATGTGTGCGCTGGGGAGAGCATTACTTTCCTCAGTGGGTGCTGAAAATATGCCTGCTTTCCTCTCATCAGGAAAGAAGTCATGGTTTGTCTTGAGGGGCCAAGTGTCTTCTTGTGACTAGCCATTGGTTTTAAGTGGCTTGTGCATTTTTCATGGGACAGTGTTCAGTGGGAATGTCTTGTCACTCTATTAAGGCCTATTCAAATGGTAGTGGCCATAAAAACGAAGCAGCCCTGAAATATTAATTTGATATTGCAACACACCACAGTGTGTGTTAATTAAGGAGAGAGCTATATGCTTCAGACGGGACAGGGCTTTCATGCCGTAATGGTGGAAGATGAGTTAAATGAAAGCGGCGTTTGGGCTTCCCAGCTGATTTCAGTATGTAGATTTTATTTTATAAGTAGAAATGAAATGCCCGCCTTACATGGAGGGCACTCAAGTGCTGATAGAGGGCTGCTGTTAACAGTTCTGCTATTCATTAATATTTTTTTCATAAATTAAATTAAGTAGTACAGTTGTTTGCTGTTTGGTGGCTTTGTTTAATTAAACAGAAACAGCGCCGCTCGATTGAGAGCCTATAACTGAGTCAGGGACAGCCTAAAGGTTACATTTTAACCGCTGTACCTGTTAACGTGTGTCCTGTATAAGTGTCTCCTTAATGTAAGGCTGAAATGATTAGCCAGTAAATCGACTGGCGGGCTGTTATCTTTCTCAGTTTGATATTTAAGCGATAATCCACAGCAAACATCGTCAGAATCCTTTAATACGTTTGTGTATGTGATCACAAAAACATGCTATTTTCTAATAGTTTTAACATTTGTTGCAGTCCCGCACCACACAAGCACACATTTATAAAAGACTCGGTTATATCATCGTCACAATTCTATATTGTTTCTTTATATGTTTTTCCTTCATAGAGCAGTTAAAGTGTCATTTTGTATCCTTCTCCCCTCCTTCTTTTGGCCTTTTTATTACTTCTCCACCAGTCCTCCTTCCTCTGTAGGACAGACTAGCGATTATATACCCTATCTTCCATCTTAGAGCTTATTAACCTTTTTGTTGGAATATCTGGAGCATAAAGACCTCATTAAATATTTACATATGCACTAACCACTATGAAAAATTAAGAAACCCAAAGTTTTATTAACCTGTGGTGATATAATGTCTACTCTTGGCCAAAAAAAGCGGGTCTTTTTTGCACATTAAAGCATTCTGTAGCGCATAATAATGTATGGTAAGAAGGCTCCCCGTGCATAGATTAACTCTGCTTTAATATAACATTAGGTTTCCCCTAAACTAGCTTTATTATAGAATTATGCTTTTCATACAAGGTGTGGAGCTAAGGGCAGGGGAGGGATGTTTTGCTTGCAGAAATAAAGCATTTGCGACAGTCTTTAATTATCCATGGCTCTGTGTGTTGCGACTTACATACGTGAGGGTTTCAGAAAAATTCTCATGCCCTGCATTTCATGAATATATTAGAAGCCGTAGTGTAAATACCTGTCCCTGCTAGCCACACTGACCCGCCATAGGTGCAGTTGATCCACAACACGCTCAAACTTTCAAATGGGACTAAGTGGCGTTCAATTATTCAAGCATATATTCAAGAAAGGCAGCATAATACTTACAATCATATGCTCCCGCTACTCCACTCCTCTGTTTTGGATTGCGAGTAATACCTCACAGGAATGAGGCACTAATATCTCTTCACTGTCCCCTAAAATCACTCCCCTTTACTCTGATAGGTACTCAAGCACCCTGCTTCCCAGAGAGCTGTTACTTTGATTCTTTCGGTGGCGCATGCGGAGCCGGCTATGCTTCAAACCTGCATACCTGCAGGCACCTGCATGTCACCGGTGCAGTTCATCTGAAGGGAATTATGATTATAATTTCAAAGCAGGAACCGAATCTTATCATCAGTGTCAAGGCCAGATAGAAAGACAGATAGACTGTAATGTAATGTGGTGGCATATATTAAACTATCCAGCAGAATAAAAATTGCCTGCACATCAGGCAGTTATAACATTGTGCTGGCAATGATAATACAGTTAAATAAGGTATCAAATAAAAGTGACAGGAAACAAAAACTCACATTTTTATTCGACTACATGCTGTTGACCATAATTGTTCTTGTGCTTGGAAAAGAGAGCTTGACTTTAGATGTTTAGATATTTAAGTATTGTAATCGTATATTAGTCCTTCTCTGCATAATATATGATATAATCTTATAAATTTAAATCTTCAACCATATCTCCAGTAGATGCTGCTTAAATTCTCCAAAGTTGGACTTTACTTTATTGCTGTAAAAGATTTAAAATTTGTCTTGCCGTAAGAAAAATGGAAGAAAAAAGTCAATGGTCAGAGAAGGACATCGGTGCGGTAAAGAGTTAAAAAGACAGAAAAAAAGAATTGCAATTACAACGCATGATGAAAAGCTTGGAGAAACAATCCGGGACAGGAACATGGAAAGTGAGAGTTGAGATGCGACCGAGAGCTGTAAGTTGTAGGTGTTAAACTTTGATGTCTCTGGCGAGTGAAGCAGTAAAGTACAGTACAGTGTGGTCTGTGAGTAGCTGTAGTGGGGGGGGGGCGTAAAAGAGCGGTAAAAGTAAAAAAAGAGTAAAAGACAGGAGAGGCGAGCCATACATAGTTTGAGTGAGACACAGCAAGTTAGGGGGTGCAGATAGTTAGATTGCGAGAGAAACAAGAAGGTTATCCATGATTTAATGCCTGTGGGGCCCTGAGATGAGCTTTTCCAGTTCAGGCTGCTGTGATTGCTGGCTGGTGCTGACTGAGGCTGGGGCCTTTCAGATCATTTCATCATGGAGCGCCTAATGAGGCCTGGGCTCACTCCCTGAGCACGGGGGGCTCCAGACACACCTCTGATGGAGAGGCTCCAGCATCTACCAGCAAACACCATCAGGTCCTGCGTAAGGAGGCTAGGAAAG
This sequence comes from Astatotilapia calliptera, assembly GCF_964374335.1. Lineage (NCBI taxonomy): Eukaryota > Metazoa > Chordata > Actinopteri > Cichliformes > Cichlidae > Astatotilapia > Astatotilapia calliptera. Next base: position 26,494,772 of record NC_137427.1, on the reverse strand, counting down.
GGGCAAGTGGTGGTGGTGGTGGTGGATGTTGCTCCAGGGTGAGCTGAGAGACCCACTTTGTCCCGAGGCTGTGTGAAAAGGTCACTGCCCGTGAGGAGCGCCCACAGGCCCCCGCTGCAGGGCGTCTGCAGGGAGAGTTGTTTTTGTTCAAACAGGAAGTGGCAGGTTAAGAGGAACATGTCCACCGAATCTATGTCTGCTGTTTGCTCGTGAAAGCAGAAGTGGGAGCTTTTGTTTTTTATGTTTTGGAGTTTGTCTGGGCCACTCTGAAAACACGCTGTGCCAGTTATTTTAGGTTACACCTTAGATGGCTCTCAAATTTATCAGGCAAATAGTCAAGGACTGTGGGACATATGTGGCAGTGTGGGTGCTTCTCTAATGAGAGGCAGCTCTTGGGGATATGAAAGGCAGAGCGGTAGGAGCGGGTGGCAGGGGGTGGGGCAGCAGACTGGTGGAGCGACCTGTCTGTTCACCCCGGCTATGGCCTTTGTGCAGAGTTAATGATGCCACTAATATGTTCTTTAAAGACCACACTGTGATTCATGGCTTTCATTAGCCCTGTGTGCCAGGGTGTCTTTCTCTCTCACTCTCGTTCTCTTTTCTGTCGCCCTTTTAATGATGGCCTGGAGACGAGGTGGCACGCTTGACCCTTAATCATACGAGTAAGAGGAGGCTGGGGCGAGTGAGAGGCGGTGATGAGATGGGAGGTTTTGGAGGAAAAGTAAGGGGTCTGAGGAGGAAGAAGAAATCAGATGGTTGTTCTTCATAATCTAGCTCCCTGGGGCTGGTTAAGCACAGCTCTTCTGCTTGGGCAGGGCAGTGTAGTGTCCAGTATATGTGTGGGCTTACAGGGAAAAGGCATAACTATCATTTATCTAAAATATCACTGAGCCTGTAAAATTCCTAAAACTCAAGACTTTTCACCTCTGAATATAACAATAGGCTAAACCTGACGTGAGCAGATTAGTAAGAAAAAACCCATCTCCTATTTAAAGATAATGATTTTTCATTCGTTGAGGTTTTGACATAAGCTCCAAAATAATATTATTATATTATATTTTATAGAGGTTTTAAGGAAATTCCTTGATTTAGGATCCAGCATGTCTCCTTATAAAATACTAGTCCAGCTAGGCTAGCTGGAGTGGTTCTCAGAGTTTATTTCTATTTCCACTGTAGCTAACTGGCTGGCTGGTTTACACTGGCATGTTTTATTCATCAGTATTGTACGTAATTTTTTGTTGTTGAGGTGCTGAACATGGGAAAAGTTTGCATAGAGTAGCTAGCTAGATTACTATCAAGTGGTGACCTCTGGGATAGAAAACAAAGGAAAATAAAGGACTAAAAACTGCAAATAAATTAGAGGTGACTTAAGGCTGGCCCTTTGTATTGACGCTTAAATATTTCAATTTTTATTGAGCTGCTTTAAGTGACAAATGGGCTGCTAGCTGCCTTGAAGAAGTCCCTCGCTAATATTTTGGTGAACTGAGCATCTTGATCATGTTTGGAGCTTTGGTGCCTTTTTTAAATACAGTTATTTAACAAATATTTTGGCATGCTGTATCCAGGTTTCCTAATAAGTAAGTATTATTTTATTTGGAGTTTAGCAATAATTCACTGTATGTGATACAACTATGCAGTCAAGGTATGCTAACCAAGCTAGCATTAGCTGCTAACTTAACACTATACCCTTTCTTCCAAATATGGAAACACAGACTGTATGACTTGTCAGTCACAAGTCATTTGCCACTGAGCACACCAGAGATAAGTGTCCACTTTAATACCCTGTATCACTAATTTGCAGTATGACCCAAAATGAGCAACTATCACCAAAGGAAAGTGTTTACAGTGACCAAGGCTGAAAGCCATTTTCCTTTTTCTTCGATCTGTCTTTTTTCAGCCGCAACTCTCGCCATCTGGTGGCCTTCAGATGGAGTGCAGGTCAGAAGTCAAATTGGCTTCATTTCCTTTCTTTCTTTCTTTTTTTATGTCCATCTTTTATACTGTCACTTGATGTGCGTACAGAAACCAACGGGTGAAAGCCCCCATATTTAATGCATAGTCTATGCAAATTTTGCAAGATTGTTAGCTTGGTCGTTAACAGGGTAAACAAATAGGAGAGTTAAATGAAAATATTACTTTTTTTAAATCCTTTTTTTTTTCCCCATCTAATTACAGGAAGTGGACGGACTGGATGGTGCAACAGAGTCAATAAATCCATTTCTGTCTGAGATGCACCAGTTCTCTTGTTTCCTCAAAGGTAAACAACTCACTATTCATCACTACGGTTGAAATTGATTCAATGAATTTACACCATGGATACATTTTTTGTGACAAAAAATGATGTTTATTGGCAAATTTATTGGCTTTTATCTCATTTCAAAGGGGACACTAAGCAAACGATAAAATCTGGCTCAAGTGGCCCACTGTAATGGTCACTATTTACAGATGTAGACCTTTGACCCAGTGCACTCAGAGCTGTCGGACATGCACGCAATTGTTGTCTTGTGGCAAGGACGGATTTGATGTGCTGAATTTCCTTGAACATGGTTCTTTTGTTTACATCTGTATATCCTGTTTTTGACCCGGTCTCTCTGTTTTTGGGAGGTCTGAAAAGGTCGTGCTCGGTGGGGGGGCGTTACTGGAGCACACTGGTCACATCCTGCAGCTGACCTCAGGACTTCCATTCTTGTGTCTTCTATTTGCGTCTGTGGAGCCCTCAAGTCAAGCCAGGCTTTTACTTAATTTGGGAGCACATACAGGACTTACCTGTGTTTCCTCATGTGGAAGGAAGAGTAAATGTTGAAAGGGGTTTAAAAAAACTTCTCTCCTGTCCGCTGGAAAAGATTGTTACAGACTCTTTGACCGTGTTAGGACTCAGGGAATCGCAGGATGTAGTGTTACTTGACCTTAATAATGGCTTTGTTGAATGTGATGTTTATTAAATCATAGAAATAAGGGCTAAATTTAAGATTTAAGAAACACCACTGAGATTTTCTCTCCTCTTTGTGATAGGCGATGACATGAGCAAAACTTAAAGTCATCTGAAGCAACGCTGCAGTCATAGCTGATGCTTGGTTTGTCTGTGAGTCTTCGCGTGTGGCCTGGGTGAGTATGTTCACAGTGGGGTAAACAGAGTATCTATCACCTCCAGCTGCCTGTTGGTAGGCAGATAAATAAATGATAAATAAATTACACGCGGACATTCTGTACTTGAGCTTGCTTTGCACAGAATTACAGTTGTTTACAAGTGTGTTGGGGGACCTGGCAGGCAGAGCCACGTACGTCTCTGCATCATGTTGTGCTGTTTTAGACCACTGACACCGGGGATAATTTCAATAATTTACACTCTACGTGATTCTAGGAGACGCCTCGTGTGTTGCTTTTTAAAAATGTAAAGCGGGCCATGTTAGTCCCTGCCAGTGGCGGCTCCTGAAAAAAATCTCAGGGGGGGCAATTTTTATGATATCGACTAAAATGACCCATTTAATGAGTACATCAAACAACACAATTTTAATTTAAATTTAAAATGAACAACCATATTCTGGCCATTTGTATAGATTTGTAAAAATGAACAACCATATTCTGGCCATTTGTATAGATTTGTAAAAATGAACATGAACAGATTTTTTTTTTTTTTTTGAATGAATGAAAAATAACTATTGAAAACAACAACTGTAAACTGATTGGGGGGGTGGGCTAAAGAGAGAAAGAGAGAGGGATGGAGAAAGAGAGTAAATATGGTTAAGGGTTCTTATTTGTACAAGAACTTTGCTCGTCTGTCTTTCTGAGTGGCAAATTTCTCGATGACCCTGGTGTTGAAATCAGGAAGTTCTTGTGTGAGTTTTTTCTCTATGGACAGCATAGCCAGAGCGTTGAGCCGATCCTGAGCCATATTGTTTCTCAGGAAAGTTTTTATCCTCTTTAAAGTAGAGAAACACCTCTCCGATTCTGATGTTGTCATTGGTGTGGTGATGAGGATGTTAAGAAGACTTACAGTTTCGGTGAATGTGTCTTGAAGGTTGTTTTCCATCAGAACCTGATAGAGCGCCAGCGCACCACTACAACTCTGAAACTCCTCGTTGTCGTAGATCAGGGACAGTTCTGTTTTAAGTCTGGCTTTGTCCAATGAGGGATAGGCTTCCACTGTGGTTTGTAGTGCTGCATCTGGAAAATTTTTGCTGTGTTGTTGGAACAAGTCTCCTTGCAACAGAGTGGCGCTGACAAGGTGCTTGGTGAAAGAAAACCTCTCCTTGGCATGGCTCATAATGGTGTCGCACACCTATCCAATAATATATAATTGGTAAGAGTTAGATTCAGTGGTAAGACTTTGGCACATGTCTCATGTTAATCATTATTCTGAAAAAAAAAATCTGTCCATAACAAAACAAAACAGTCATGACCACTATATCAAATGACATCTGACAGCATCGTCATTAGATTTTATCTGATGATCCGATTTAAATCAGACCAAGCAGCTAGTGCTTACCTCCAGTGCCAAATGGTGTTGCCTGTCTTCCCCCAATGTTCTCCGTCTCTTTGTGGGTGGGTCTTGAACAGGTCCCCTGTACTCCTCATCCACAACCAGATTAGGAAGTGCCTCCCTGATCCAATACATAAGTTTCATTAATGGCTTCTGAAAACTGAATAGGGATATATTAACCAAACACAAACCAAACAAAGGTTGTGTTCTAATTACCGGGAATTACCGGATTTAATTAATAACCGGACCTGGTTTAATGGCTGGGGGAAAACCAGTGCAAGTAAATAAAGGCCCTGGCCATAATTTCAGGAAATAGCCTATGGTATAGGCTACATCAAATCATTACTGGGAATATACTTCATCAAATATACTTAATCAAATATTTTTCATAAAATTACTTCAAAGGCTGATATAAATCAAAATTATCTGAATTCCATTAAACATTTAAGTCACAGAACACAGAATATATGCAGAGAATTTGATAGAATCTATGCATAGATAATTAACATTTATTCTAGGTTACATATTTATGCTTTTATGCCTACCTGATAGCCTGCATGCGGCTGATGAATGTCTGGGTGATCCCTGCGATGGTGACAGAATCGATGTTTCTCTTCTGTAGGTGGTTATACAGCATGTCTACATGTGGCATTATCTTGTGAAACAAGGCCAGGAAAAAACAGAAAGCTTCGTCTTCCAGCATTCTCACGAAACCACCGGCATCTCTCTTTGTAGGGGCATCAAATCCTTCACTGTTACGGATGGTCTGAAAACACCTCACCAGATCGTCTTTATGTTCATACACTGTATTCACAGCACGACTGTTGAAGTTCCAACGGGTTGCCGATGCACTTGGAAGTCGGTGCGCCACCACCTCGTCAAGCACTGCAGTCCTCTTGCTCGATTTAGTAAAAAAAGAAGCGAATCCTGCTATGTCGGAAAAAAAGTGACTGATTTGAGGGATGTGGGAGGTTGCTTGTTGCATTACCAGGTTTAACTGATGGGCATAACAATGTACGTAGTGAGCGTTAGCATAAATGTCCTGTATCTTACGCTGCACTCCTCCAGTGGTACCCCTCATTACAGCGGCCCCATCGTAGGCCTGGGCGATCAACTTTCTCTCTTGTCCCTGGGGGAGGATGAAGCGCAGCCTCTCCGATAAGGCACTGGCTATTGCATCTGCACAAGCATTGGGTAGCTTGATGAATTCAAAAAAACGCTCTTGAATACGGTTTCGTTGGTCAATGTATCTTAGCACCATGACTAACTGACAGTGTGTAGAAATGTCAGTGGTTTCATCAGCTTGAATGGCTAAAAACTTCGCTGCCTTTACTTCTTCCACGATCCTTTCTCTCAGAACTGCCAACATGCAATCCAGGATCTCGTTCTGGACTGTTTTCGAGGTGCCTTTAAATACAGTAGCATTTTCAAGGTGTTGCCTCAAGTCGTGATCAATTGATGCCATCAAGTCGACTAAACCTCTAAAAATCCCTGGATTGTCTGAGGAATCACTTTCATCATGTCCCCGCATTGCTAGCTCAAAAGCACCACAAAACTTAATACAATCGATGATTTTAGATAAAATATGACGGTTTTTATCTACCTCTTCGTTGTGCCTTCTTAAAGCAATCCGATGTCCATCATCTAGCTGCGCCGCTATGCTAGTTTTCCCTAGCACAGCTAGCTTTACACTGTTGTCCATATGAACTCGTGAGCTTTCATGTTTCTTGATTCGTTCGGAGAGGTGCTTTAAGTCGGTTTGTCCAGATTGTGTCCACGTCAAATCACACTTGTCACTTTTGAACAGTATGCACGGGAAACAAAAAAGTGCATTAGCTGTTCCACAGCCTGTCAGCCACGACTTGCGCTGGAACCAACTCCGACAAAAAGTCCTGTTGTATGCTTTTGACTTCTCCTTCGTTGCCTGGGTTAGTTGAATTTCGGGCTTGTCAGGTCCCAACTCTTTAACTTGCAGTTTTTCTGCCATTGTCCTTCTGGCAAAAGGGTAGGTTAGAAGCGATCTAACCGAATTTGGGGGAGGCTGTGCCTCAACCGTTAACAATACCGCTGCCATCGTCTCTCTCTGACCTTATAGCTCACTTAGGCTACTGACTGAGGTAAAATTCTAGAACAGCAAATCTTCGCGCGTTTTCTGCAGGGGCGCAATTTTAAGCGCCCCCAAACCATTTAATTCAGCGACGCTGATAGGTCAAATATTTATTATTTTCCCCTGGCAACCATTTAATGATAGGCTATTTCGCTGCATATCAAGGGCGCTTTGACGAGCGCCCCAGAAGAAGAAAAACACCGTTTGTTGGTTGAACTTTAATGAGTCAGCTGGTGAAAATGTTAAAATACGCCTGGCTGTATATGGGCACACACATAGTAAAACTATCATTGATGAATTTTTTAAAAATATATATTTTTACTCCTCCACATTTGGGGGGGCGGAGCCCGAGCGCCCCCTATGGGCCAGCCGCCACTGGTCCCTGCCTACCGACCACAGCCTCCAAGTTCAGCACACTCACAAACATAACATGGCTTTGGACCAGCACCCTGATGATGAAGAGCAGATGTTTTCCCCAACTGGGGGCATGCTCTTAATGCTTCTATACCCTCCATCCTATAAAAACTATCACCACCCCCTCCTTCTTTTTTCTCTTGCTTTTCTGGTCTCTATCCAAGCCATCCATTTTTCGACAGAGTAAAGACAGATTAGGGCCTAAATCCTCCGCAATTTGAGTCACGGCCTTTTGTGTGCTCCACACGGTGTGAGGAGTGGCGCACAACTGGCCCCCCATTTGCCAGAGATCAGGGGGTTAGGCCGGCCACTGATTGAGGGGGAGCCACAAACTGCGACCATGTTTGGAGAAATAATGAGATGGAATTAAGAGAGAGTCTTAGTGCAGACCTGGGTGTCACAGAGAGGAGGAGTGCTGGAGAAATTAAAGAAAGGGCTAGAGGTTTCATTGTGAGGAGACCGGTCAGCAGAGGTGTGTGTCAGCAGGAAAAGGTACATTTGTGACCCTCTGGATCCTCTCATTATACCTCAATTCTGCACAGAAATGTCTGGCTCATGCATTTTTGTGGCATTAGGCTACATAGCACTATAGCAGGTGGTGGCTACCAATCACAAGGTCTGTGGATCAATTCTCTAGTCTTCATGTCGAAGCATCCTTCGACAAGATGCTGCACTTTGAGTTGCCTATGTGGGGGTGTGTGCGCAAATGTTTGCACACTTTTCTTTTCTACCAGGAGACCAATCCAAGCTATCACAGCAGCACAGCAGTTGTCATATTCTAACATGTTGCTAACTTAGCTCACAATATTAAGCAAATTAAACAATTAACTCTCATGTATGTCAGTTAAACGCTATTTGTGTATGTTTCTATTCATTGTGGACCCTAAAGACTGAAGTCAGAATAGTTGAGTAGTTTTTGGCCCAGGCAGTTTGACGCTTACAATTCTGATATTAAGACCAGGTTTCTGCAAATAGAACAGGAAATACCCTCAAAGAAATCAGCACATGGTTGCAACAATGCCTCTACTCCTAACTTCAGTTTCATCCATATTACCATCTCATCCTCAGTTCAAAGCAGCGCAATGTTAATGAAGGTTCCCATGTACAAAGAGAAGCTTATGTAAATGTTACCTCTCCAGATGTTCCATATCTCTCAGAGCCAGAACTGCACTTAGCCGCCAGCCACATACTACCAGTTAGCATTTAGACAAACCTTTGTACCTTCACTTGCCTATAGGGCCTATCAGATCGTCGTACCCCCGAAAATCAATATCTGCTGCTAATGAAGTTTAGCCACACATTTTAATGAAGGACCCAATTTGCATTTGAAAGTAACAAGAGGGGAAATGGGTTCATTTTCCCCCATATCTTATTTAGTATGTACGTTTGAGCAGAAAGCAATGCGCCAGTTTGTTGTGTGTGGTAACATTTGTCCGATTGTGAGGGGGGTGTTGAGGGTTATTTTGATTGGTTACTGTATACACGCTGTTATTGCGTGTCTGAAAAACTCAGTTGATGCACATGTTTGTGTGATAAGCTTAAATAAAATCAAGCACGTTGAATCTGTTGAAAGTTTAAGTTGTTGAAGGCAATGGACATTACATGTCTGATCAAGCAACTGTTCTGCAGCAAACAAAGCTAAGCTAGCACTGGCCAGATTTTGAACCTTTCTACTGTATCCTGCTTGTTTATGAGTATTTATGAAAACGTTTCTCTGCTTTATGTGTGCGTTTAAAGCCTGATTCTGACATGGAAATGCCTGTCTATCAGCTGTTGTCCGTGTTAACCATGATTTAGCTTTCTATTGCGTTTTCTGAATTTATTTATCTGCAACTCATTATATCTGCAAACGTGAAAGTGGAGAATAAATATCAACTGGCTAAACTGGAATTGCAGAAACACTGACCATTAGCCCCAGAGGTTAAATCAGCAGATTAGCTGATGGGTGTTTTATGACCCGCTTCTATTGTGGGACAAATGAGAATCTAAAGATCATAAGTAACCTGTGTAAAGACAGTAGTGCTGTATTTAGACTGTAATTAGCTCAAAGGAGGCGAGCAGCTTCTCATGAGTCCCTCTCCGCTCGCTTTTTTCTCCTCCACAACAACGTCCGTCTGTTTAATCTCTCCTCCACGACCGCGAGCGTCTACTGCGTGCGTCTCTAAACTAAACTGGCTTTAATCCTTATTTATCTTGCTGCTCTACATGGATCATCACACTCCCAACCTGTGTGTATTTTTGTTAGAAGTTAAATTGCTACAGTAGAAAGGCTGAAGGCTGTTTTCTTTCTTTCTTCCTTCTTCTTCTTCTTTTTTTTAAAGTGAAGCCCAAATCCCACATTTAAGAGGGGGAATAAATGGTGGTTAAGGCCTCCAGACTGAGGACTTGATGATATTCAGATAAACAACCTGCATCCTGTACAAACGCTTGCGTGTTTTCGGTGTAATCCTCTTTTAAAAAAACAGGCGCTTTGATATGTGTTCTTGTGGGAGATTTTCTCCTGGACCAGGTGAAACATTAAAGTCTTATCATTTCACTAAACAGCTGCAGCTCACCTCAGGCTACGTTGCTTTATTTTTTCTTTGTTTTTGTTTTTTTCTGCCCCGTTTTATCTGCATCTAAATGCAATAAAGCCACTAAGGACCGCTGTTCTTCACAGATGGGCATCCTCGTCTCCGTCAGTTAAAGTTCTCCGCGAGCAAGCGCATATTTGTATCGTGTCACACTGCGTTCATGACCCTTTTCTACTTGAGCGGCTCCTCGTTCATGAAAGCCAACCTGCTCGTCTTATGTAAATAACAAGGCTGAGTCTCCGGCGTGCCACACTTGGTTAGAATACTGTGAGATCTCCGCAACAATTTTCGCGCTCTCCCCTGTCGGCAAAGTGTGCCACAATACCAGCTGCAGCAGGAAGGCAAGTTAGCCTCCAGCAAGACTAAAGTGTGCATCAGAGTAAAACAGTTGTTTACTTTGTTTGAACTGCAGTATCTCACCCACGGGAGAGCGCACGCTTGAAGTTTCGCGTCTTTCACTCCAAACTTGTGACGAAGGCCTGGATGAATAACAGTGTCATTTCTCTACCTCACCCCCCCACCTCACACCCCTCCATCCTCCCTTGTTCTCTTGTTGTCTTCTCCTCCACATTCACTCTATTTCTTTTACCACCCCAGCCCGCGAGTGCCACCGCCACCCTTCTTCCCCTTTGCGCTCCCCTCGAATTATTCATAAGCTCTTTTAAATTTTCAGCATGCGGCAAATTTATGGTGACACGCAAACTACATTATGTTTTTTCACCCCCTTTTTTTTATGAACTAACAGCACTGCTCATTTCTCTTTAATTGCACAGCAGTTGGGGACACAGATGCACACAGATGCGAGTGCAGGAGGAGGGTGATGTGAGAGGAGGGAAAGTGGAGATTAAAAGACAGCAGAGGCGAGGATTGTGTAACTTAGTTAAAGTCATGAGGCAGTGGTCCTAAGTGACCTGGCTCAGATGGAAGCGCGCCTGTGTGTGTGTGTGCTTATGTGGATACAAGAGAAGGAGGAGTGAGAAAGGGCCGATGCTGTTTCTCTGGTTTGCTTCTGCTTCAAATCCAGTTCAAACTAACACTACATCTGAACATCTGTTTTAAAGTTCCTCACAGAAAAATAACAGTGACTGTACTGGAAAAACAGTTCGTACAGCTCCAGATATAAATGATGAACTCAACATGCCGTGAAGTTTTTCCTTCGTTGTGTTCCTATGCTGAAAAGAGTTTTGAGTGTGTGTGTGTGTGTTTATACTTTACTGACCTTTTCCTGACAGCGTGCCTTCAGTGTATCTAGAGCAGTCTGAGTACATGTGAAAGCAACACTTTATTTTAACTGCTTGTGTTATTTCTTCAGATTTTTTATTGAGGTATTTGGGAAAACTTCATTAAGTCGTAATGTGAAAAGTACTGTGCTGAAGTCTTGAGTCCCTCTTCATTTCTTTATATTTTGTTGGGGAAATGGGAAATAAGTCCAGCAACTTGTGACACCGAGAAATAAAGTTGTTATCAGTCAGACACTTTCCAGATCGTATTGCATCCTGGATCAAAAATTGAACTTTTCTGCGTTCATAATTCCATTTTGGCAACATTCCCGACACCACAGGCTCAAATGTTGTCCCAGAACATGTAGATAGACACTTGCTGTTGTACCTCTCTCTGGACCTCCTTCATACACACTGATGATGATTTCAATCAAAACTTTTTCATTTGGATTCATGACTCCATCAGACCTGTTGCGGCTGATTTTCAGTCAGGTTCTTGTTACTTTGGCATGCATCAGACTTTTCTTTCTGTTTCCCTTCCTTATGAATTGCTTCTTGACAGCCGCCCTTCCACTGAGACCATTTCTGCTGAGGCTTCAGGGAACAGTAGATGGATCAACTAAAGGTCCAGGTGCATCTCTCAGGTCTGTCAGGTTTTTTTCTAGATTTTTTTTTTCATGTTTATGCCTACCACTTCCCTTTGGTGGTCCACTTGTTCAATTTCCTCAGTTCTTTTAAGGACACACTGCACACCATGTGATATGCCAAGGTTTCAGCTATTAAATCTTTGGGAATCACCTTCTTGGTGCAAAAATAAAATTATATGCCTGTCAAACTGTCTTAACTTTGGGATTTTTCATAGATTCAACTAAAGAAATGGGAACAAATGATATGTTTTTGCTAATGGCTGCTGGTTAAATGGTGGCTAAAGTTTAAAAGTGGTTCTTTGCCAAGTTGTCTGTTATGTGTAGACACAACACTGGTTCATGCCTTGAGTTAGTTGCCATTTTATGCTTGACTGATTTATAGATCAGTGTTAAGTGGCTTAACAAAGAAAAAATAGTCCTCAAAAAATGGTCAGGCACAAGGACTGAACAAAAAATGAGTGAAAAAGCAGCAGATTTGCATGTTTTCATATCCATTAGATTCATACCAGGAGCCTTCTGGTCACAGCTCATATATTACAAAAAAAGAAAAGAAATTGAATCTAAAATGCGATCGGCACATGCACAAAGAAAAAAAGTATTGCATATAAATATAAACAGCAAGTTTTCATTACCCATTAGTTATAGATAAGTGGAAAACCTTGGCTTCTCAAAAGGGAATGGCCTCAAAACAACTAGATATACAATTAAATCTTGTGTCTTCCCTGGATGATTTTATCTTTATTATAATGGCTATTTTTCTATATTTGTGGTGCTTTTGCTGATCCTTGAAGCATCTTTTTTAAACAGTTGTGTCCATTTTGACTTGTTTTTTTTTGGGGGGGGGGGTTGCTTCGTTGTTTTGTAGTGTCCAAAAACAACCTATCCAGTTCTCTTTGAGCTTAATAGAGTTGTAGCACTGACTGAACAGCGTCAGTCTGGGGATGCGCAGAGCAGCACAGAGGAAAGATCCAAGCAACAAAAGATTATTGATTGGAGAAAGAAACAGAGAAATCTTTTTGTTGCAGATCAGGCTGAGGTGTCCATATCGCCCTACTCGATCCAGTCTGTTCTTATCTTGATGAACACATCTGTAAGGAAGTTTGCACGTGTGCCAGCATGAAACCATAACACGTTAATTTGTCCTCAAGAGAAATGTGAATTCAAGACAGCGCGCAAATTCTCTAGCATCATTCCTGAAACACACACGCACTCCCGGATTACCACGAGGGGTTAAAAAGACCAGATCAGACCGTAAAGTGTCACGTTTGTAACAGTCAGACAGCGCAAGAGATCAAAGCTGTACAAAATGTGTCAGATTTCGTGTGCGTGTGGATGTTTGTCTGCGTGTTTGTGGCAGGCCGGAGCTCTTCTTGTCACTTTTTTTTTCCTTTTCCAACCCCCCCGAACAGAAAATACATAAATTATACCCGAAATCATCGCCTATGATTGAAGAGGCTCCGAAATGGAGGAGTGAAGAGCATCGCCAGATGAAGTGAAGTGTTGAAAGGAGTGATTATTTTTGCTTCACTGAGGTCTTATTTTTCAAAGTGCCACTAAAAGCATGAGAGACTTGTGTCACTTTGCACTGGGAGGATGGAGGAGCTGAAGGGTGATTTGATAAGAGATGAAAGAAAGGTAGTGACACCCCGGCCACCATATTTTTTTCTTCCTTTCTTTCTTTTTTTTTCCAGACCTTTGCTCAAAAGCCCGATACTTCAAGTGGCTCCAATCATATTCTCCATGAGGCAGTGCGATATTTATGGCCAAGTGCCCACAGCTAAAGCTAATATTATGAGCTTCCACAGTGCCATCCATATTGTTTTACCTCCCGGTTGCCTGCGGTGAGGAACAAATAAAGTGCCTGACGCTGTAGAGTGGCACTGGCAGTCTTGGCTTTCACTCCTTTAGCAGGTTGGAGAGTAGGCTGGGCTGCAGAGAGGGGAGAGACGGGAAGAAAGGGGGCTGTCACTTTAGGTTGGGTAATTTTTGATGTGCACGTCAAGGCCTTGACAAGGGGAATGTGGCCGGCTTGTACATTAGAGTGAGGCTCACAGGCAGCGCAGCACTGGGGACAGGTAGTAATGCAGTCCCAAAGAGTGCTGCTCATCTGCTCGCACTACTTGTCTGGTGCCACACAAGGATGCCCCCTGTCGCCCTGGCTCCACTCCCCCCATCCCTCTGCAGAAATGACTTTAGTCAGTGAGGGAAGAATCCATTTACAATGTGTGCTTTATAACATCTCCTTGACAATGCAGTAGTGGATTAGAGACATTTGTGATGAATCTTTTATAAAGACTCTTCCCCCCCCCAATCTTTCTTTTCCATGTGCACAGGCTTTCTGGGTCCTGGCGCCACATGCACATGTGTCTGTTCGGATGTTATCGCAGATAGGGAGAGGAGATAGCGATGGGTTCTTACAAAAAAAGAAAGGAAAAAGGGGGAGAGTGACACAGAATCGTCAGAGTGGGGCATTAAAATTTATCTGCAAGTCACACTGGCTGCCATGATAGCTGGCGTGAAACTTTCCTTTGAAAATGAACGTCACTTGTCCTCTCCGTCATCCGTGCGCCTCACAACCAAGACAAGCGCTCTCTGTCCTCATCAATTCTTCACTGCAAATTCTGACATTCATTTCGTTCATTTGCATAGCGGCGTAACGCGATCGGAGCGCAGCGTTCCCTTTTCCTCAACTTAAAAAAAAAAATGCTCCTTTAAAATTAATGCCGCGCCCAGAGAAATATATAAATATATCCTAAAGTTGACACGATGTTGTTCTACATTATTCTCCTTGAAAAGTGATTTTGTTCATACTTACAGCTACTCAGGCACCGCTGACGTGGAGGTGCGGGGCAGACACGCTCGGCCTAACAAACATGCATGCGGCTGTCTGGCCCTGCCAGCCCTCCCGTCTGTCTGCTCTGTGTTGTTAACATGGAAAGTTGCATACGCAATCCTGCGGTCTTGACCAACTTCATGCTGTTTTTTTAATGCGCAAGCCTCCGGTGAGTTCTCAGCAAAGAAGTTCACTTGTTATCAGCATTTGACTTTGCCAGTGATGCTATTGGTTTTTAAAGAGGTGGGGGGGTTGTAGACGCTTCTGCAGAAGTCGTCTGTGGCTTTCCACAAAAGGAAAGAAAACATAAAAATGGAGGATTAAGATTAAAATGAGTTCTATAAGGGTGATCTTCTTTAAGTCATCCTTTCATTTGTTTTCCAGAATAAACGTGCTCTCCTCTCCGAGCCGGCGTTTTCTCTTTTTCTCTGGGCTGCTGCTCGGATGAATTTTCTGCCTACGTTTTCCGCTTCAAGCTCACCTGTCCGCCACCGTTGTCCGTTTGAAAGGGACAACAGCAGCCAGAGAATATGAGAGCGAGTCAATGCAAACGCCGCACCGAAAAAAGAAAAGAAAAATTAAAAATTGATCACCTTTCCATTTGAATTCAAGGTAGGCATCACTCTCCATAAGCAGGCCTGTCTCTTTAAATCAAAGGAACTGTCACTTGTGCGACTGCCTGTTTACAAAATATGAGGCTGAAAATGAGACCTGGTCCCTGCGGACAAGCTCCTTGTATAAATATAAATAATGAATATTAGATAAATTATTTCTGCCCTTTAATAATGTAAAACTTGACGAAATTCACTTACACTGTGAAACCGGAGGATCAAACTAAAAGTAGATAATGCAGTGGGTACAATAGGGGTTAGAGTGCTCTGTGTGTGTGTGTGTGTGTGTGTGTGTGTGTGTGTGTGTGTGTGTGTGTGTGTGTGTGTGTGTGTGTGTGTGTGTGTGTGTGTGTAAAGAAGAACAGGGACAGGTTGGAGTCCCTGCTGACCTTGTGGTCACCTCGGTGCATTGATGCTTTGAAGGTGGTCAAATCGGAATTCATTTTTCTTTTATTTATAAAAAACCTTAAAACGACTGCCTGTGAGCAACCACTCAATCATCGTGTATATTCTTTTGCCCATCTGCTGTGTCTGTATAATAATTATTAAGTCATAATTTGAAGAAAGGTTAAATATAAATGTATTTACAGCCTTCACAAGGTAATCAGGGGAATAAGTGGGAGCAAACTTACAGCTCCAGTCCCTCTGGGGGAGGTGGAAGAATGGGAGCGAATGCCTGCGCTGCTCTGCTGCCTGGGTGTCTTCTGGTAAGAAAGAGGGCGGAGATTTGATAAATGGTTAATTATGAAAAGCCTTGTGCCAAAGCTAAAACTGTAATTAGCCTTAATTGGCTAATTGGATAGAATTGGTGGATGGCATAAGCGTAATTACCCCGCTCTTTTATTTTTTTCCTTTAGCATTCAGGGTGAGATTATATGTGTCGCTGAGACAGTGACAGTTGTTGTGTTTTCTTTCTCTAATAAGTTTTGTAGCTTGTTGGGTGATTCTCGACTTGTGTTACTTTTTTTTTTAAACTGGTTACTCGGTCGGGTTTGTTTCCACCCTCACTTTCCAGCACCGCATTGACTTGTTGTTGTGCTCCTGCTCAAAAGCTAATAAAACCCTGAGTGAAGGAAGTCCAGCTTTTTCTCCAACCTGCTGATTCACACCGCTGGAGATAAATTGTGCAAAGGCCTTCACTCCTGGTCTGAGACAGTCGAGCGAAACTAAGAATTTTCTTTCTTCCTCTTGCTCTCTTTCTGTCTCTCTCTCTCTCTCTCTCTCTGACACACAAACTCACAGTGAGCATTAGAGCCGCTCAGCTCAAGGTGCTCAGACTCTCTGCTAATAACACCATCTAGAATTCACGCCCTCCAAATAGGTTAATGTGTTTTTGCCCAGAGGGCCCTATCTACCTCAACAGCAGAACTCTCTCTCTCTGCACTTCCATTAAGCTAGAACACTGCCGCCTATTAGCTGCTGCGGTGTGTATGGGGCCAGAAGTGAGAATGCGAGTACAAGCACAGCTTTTTCTCTCTTTATGTGTGTGTGTGTGTTTGGACCACAAAGGTGCTCCTGTAGTGCACTGAGGGTGTCACTACCTGGAGCTGCCTGGTGTGCCGTGTTAACTGTTGCAGGAGAACAATGTTATGGCCCCTGACAGCTTGTTAAAGACTTCACCGAGTTGTCTTCTGTGTGTGTGTGTGCGTGT
This sequence comes from Astatotilapia calliptera, assembly GCF_964374335.1. Classification (NCBI taxonomy): domain Eukaryota; kingdom Metazoa; phylum Chordata; class Actinopteri; order Cichliformes; family Cichlidae; genus Astatotilapia; species Astatotilapia calliptera. The sequence goes on along the minus strand of NC_137427.1, from coordinate 26,478,236 downwards.
GTCTGTGTCAGGATCCTCGCAGCAGATATTCAAGCACACATACACAGTCAAAACTCACAGAAACACATATTTGTGTTTGTTAACATCTGAGAGTGAAGTTTTTTTTTTTGACTAAACAAACAAAAAAACAAGAAAAAGAAACAAGCTGCCACTCAGAGAAGACAAAAACACTCATTGCGTGGACTTTTAATGAATCCCCGCTTTGTTTGCTTTTGTGAATGTCCACAAGCGCTTCGTCCTTGTTCTGTCTTATTTTGTAGATTTACTGATGGGTTACTTAGGAAACTTTTTTAGTGATTACAAAAAAAATCCTTGTGAGCATAACTGATGTATTAATTACAGAAAAGGCTCAGAATTGTGACAGGACTTTTACAAACACCAACCTGGCTCCTCTCAAAAAGTGATGAATGAACGTGAACGATGGGCAGGATAAATACTGAGCGCTGCAGACGGTAATTGAACCTGAGAGCAGCAGCAAAAGCACCGTCCTGAATTGTTATCTCAGCAGTGTTACATTTAATACTGAAGGTGATCACTAATTAAAGATTTGAAGAATAGAACAGATGTATGAATCTATGAGGTGACTTAACTGGAGAAAACTAGCCTGACAGTGTGATTTTGTTTTTAGTTGATTTGAGATTTATGGTAAGAAAGAAAGAAGCCAAGCGCTCGCTTGCTTGCTCTTTACTTTCCAACGTAAATCGCCCTGAGATTATTCTTTTTGCTATGAATTGTTGCAGTATAGTGACGAAAGCTGAATTCGACACTTTAAGAATAAAATCAGCAGATTTGAAACCTTTCGTATGGACATAATGGCACCTTTTTTCTTTTTTTTCTACCTTCAGCTCCTAAATTTCACCTTTCAAGCAAATCAATGTATTTTCATCAGCAGGACTGACTGGCGTATTTTTGGAATATATTTGCACTAATGAGTCATTTTTGCTACATTAATTATTATGTGATTCTAGCCGTGAGGGGTGTTATAAGGAGAGCATAAAGCAATCATTTCTGATAAAATTGCTTATGGCACAGCACTTGAGGTGAATGCACTGACTCTGTTGCAGACATGATTTGCTTAAAGGTGAAGGTGATTACGGGGTGTAAAAAAAAAAAAATGAAAGAAGGAAAGAAAAAAGCAATTTTTGTGGTTTGAAATAGCAGCAGCAGTGGGCTCTGACCACCAGGCAGTCAGGGATTTTATTGGACTTTTTTATGAAATGCAAACGACTCTGTTAAAATCAAACACGTCCTTTGTCTCTGGGTTTCTTATTGTGCTTCTCTGCGTGTGACATGTGTTCATTTCACCTCATTCACTTTAGAATTCTGAATTTCCTTTTTTTTAACATTTTAATTTTAAAAGATTTTGAATCTTATTTCCATCATTAGGACCTGGCCTCACATCACCTCACAACGCTCCAGCATCTGAGCGCGTGCAGCGTTGTTTCAGAAGCTGCTCAATGCTTTGTGTCAGCCTGACCCCTAGTGGACATCCAGCCCACCCACCGATGCGCCCGTTTACAGAAGTATTACAGGGAAAACAGCAAAGAGGAAAACATCTATGAAACTTGAATAAGTTTTGTTAAAATTAATAAATCATCTATTGAGACGTTTTGATTGGATTTCACAGGCAGCACATGTCCTGAATTGTTTTGCGGAGAGGATTCGAGTTAGAAGTGCCTTAGGCCCTCAGCAGTGGTCTTTGTCTGCAAACATTTATTTGTATTTAAGCAGACGACGCCATTATTCATCGTGTTTGATGCCAAAGTCAATAACGGGCTGTACGGAAATGCGAGTTAAATTGCTCTCAATTCTCTGAACTGCAGTTCAGCGTGTCTGTCTATGACAACAATAACTCAGGCATTGAATATGTATTAACGACTGAAGGGTCCTCAGAGATGCAATGCATATATTTGATGAATTCCATGACTGACTCGACCAGCCCGTTTCATCGAGTGGAAAATAGATCTGACCAACTTAGAGACAGCAGAACTAATTAAATGGATAAAAGATATATATTGCCTCCTTAGAGTATGTAAAATTAATAGCAGACCAAAGGACTTGCCTCTAAGCCGCTCCATCCACTCTACAGCACTGAGCTACTACAGTGTGCAGAGCTTTGGAGGGCAGATGAGGCTTTGTGTGAGTGCGTCTGTTCTTCTTCTTCTGATGCAAGAATGATATTTCTCTTTTGTATATTTTATTCCCGTATTAAATTATCTGCACGCTCTTTGCTGTAAGTTGCTGTATTTCACTGCCTGTGCGATCAGTGTGTGTAAAGCCTGTAAATATGAAAAGTCTGCTTTTGTCCTGACAGAACAATATGCACACCTGAGCACTAAGAAGTACTGGCATCAAATGAAAATTACTTTTTTCCAAAACCATCAGACTCTTTGGTTTTTTGCCGTTGTTTAATTTTTTACTTTTATTTCATCAGGACATAAAGCTCAATAGACCCTGAGACAATATTAAAGCAGCAAGTAAACCAAGCATCCAGCCAAGGTTCAAACCCAGGACCGTCAGGCTGTGAGGCAAAAGTGCTGTCTAGTATGATGATTAAGAATTTGGGGTGTTGATTTATTTCATTTAAATAGGAATTAAAATATGTGTTCAAATGTTTCATATGACCAGCTGGGGGAAACTGAAAGCAGTGTCAGCTCCAGATCTATGAACCCTCCATCCTCCATCAGGTGGTCTGTCTATCAAGTCTGAAAAAACTGACAAAAAAAAAATCTATATATATGGGTGTGTGTGTGTGTGTGTGTGTGTGTGTGTGTGTGTGTGTGTGTGTGTGTGTGTGTGTGTGTGTGTGTGTGTGTTCCTGTCTAGCTATCTTTGTGAGGACCGAAATCTCCATTCTACTATACTTATGAGAACCGACAGTCACTTGTGAGGACACGCACACCGGTCCACACAAATTTGAAGGTATTTTTGAGTGTGTGTATGTGTGTGTATAAAAGAAGAAGAGAAAAAAAGTAACAAAAAGCTCACATTTGAGAAACTTTAATTAGCAAATGGAGCTCTAATGGAGGTTAAAAGTTACAAAATTAGCTCCCAATTAAGTTTCTGTCAGTTGAAAGTGTAATTCATTCAAAAATCCTTTCAGCTCCAGTCTTAAGTTATGCATATTATAGATATGTCTGGTTATACAAATGACTTAAATAGTCTTTTTGTCTGACTCTGACACACGCACTCACCAGTCCTTCACTGACCTGGAACAGCAGGTGACACCCGTGCTGGGAATACTCTACACTGACCCACTTTGACTCCTTAGTGCCCTTCATTCTGAGCTTTGCTGGGTGTGAAGACAGGTTTATTTTAACCTTACAACTCAACTCTATTAACTTTTGCTTTTATAATGCTACATATTAGTGCTTTTTACCTGTTCAAGGTTCAGTTTGTTGAGCCCCAGTGTTCCAAGTTGCAAAGTTTAAAAAACACCTGTATAAAGAAATTCAACACACCTGTGATGATTTTAACATAGATGTTTTGAAGTTTACTTTCATACAGCAATGATTCAAATATAGATATCTGATATCCAGCCATCAGAAGATGGGTACACTGTGGTCATAAAGGGATGGACATGGTTAGGAGCAACACTCAGGTATTCTGTGGTGTTGAAATCAAGCTCAGTTAGTACTAAGGTGCTCAAATTGTGCAAGGAAAATATCCCCCATGCCATTACACACTACCACCAGCATGAACTATTTATACAGGGCAGGGTGGATCCATGCTTTCATGTTATTTATACCAAATTCTGACCCTAACATCTAAATGTCGCAGCAGAAATTGAGACTCAATAGCACATTTTAAAACAACAGAGATTGACCCAAGGTGCTCTCCAGGCACACAAAACTCATAAACAAACAACACAATAAGAATGAATACAAAGTAGGAAGGATTTTAAAAATGTGATAAATAAAATAATAATACAATCCATGAATAAGACTGAAAAATGAAGTATAAATAAAAAATGAAAGTAAATATATAAGTAAATAAAAGTCAAATAAAAGAGCAGTAGAAAACATTTACAGTGAATTCCACCAACGTTACATCTTTAGAGGTCGCCTTTAGTTTTAAGACAAGAAGAGGGCACCGAGAGGAGTCGTTAGGACGATGATCTCAGTGACCTGGAGGCAAAATACAAAGTTAAAAGATGGCGTCAAACCATGTACTGTTTTTCCAATCTTACACCGTCTCATGTTGGTGAGCCCATGTGAACTGTAGCCTCACTTTACTGTGTTTTATACTGACAGGAGTGGCCCCTCGTGTGGTTAAATGTTGGCATGGTGTGGCTGGTGTGGCACCAGGTGTGCAATCTTGGACACAGGTCAGAGGTATGCTCTTCTGCATTTCATCCAGAAAACTGGATGGATATCACTGGATATTTTCCCTTTTTCAGGCCATTTTCTATAAACCCTAAATACGAATGAATGAATGAATGAATGTGTGGGGAAAATTTCTGAAATACTCAGACCAGAACACGTTCACAGCCACTTAAATGACCTTTCCTCACTGATTCTGATGCTCAGTCTGAACTTCAGCAGGTCGTCTTGATCATGTAAGTCCACTGAGTTGACATGTGATCCCCTGATTAGATACCTGTGTAAGCAATCAGTTTAAAAGTAGAAATACTGTATATGTTTGTTTTTGTGACTTTTGTATATATACATGCTATAATTCTCATAATATAAGGCCCTTACTTGGCACCTGTGACTATGTATATATGTATGTCTGTCTGTCTGTCTGTCTGTCTGTCTGTCTGTCTGTCTGTCTGTCTAATACATTACAATAGTCTAAGAGAAGGCCATGAAGTGAGTAAATGCAGGTTATGCTGCTGTTTTGGACCTTATACTATGCAGTATTTCTGCTCCCTTTATCTCTGGATGTGCATTCCTGAAGTGTAACTGCAGTGAGCACAATCCACCACTGGAGGGCACCCCAGTGAGTTATTGCTACAGCTCTCAAAGGATGCCTAGTCCTGCCAACTTGCCTGGCCTTGACCATGCACTTGGGAAGCCATCATTTATTTTTGGAGCCCTAGGCTGCCTGGCTGCTGTGAGACTGGCAGAGGGTGAGGAGGTGGGAGGGTAAGGAGGGAGAGGAGATGCAAGGAGTGGGAGGGGAAGCAGGGCAACTTACGCCAGCACCAGTGACACAAAAAGCATTGTCCTGATTTAATGGCTGTGAAGTCTTGCCTCCCCCTGGTCCAAGGAGCTGCCGATGCTTAATTAGGACGAGCATTCATTCAAGCACACACTCACACAAACACACAACAAAACGCCGCGCATGCACACACATACAGCACACCTCGGCCCCAGCATTCAGCCAGGCTTTCTGCTACAGCACCAGCCGGAAGCGAAGATGACTCAATCCAGCTCTGCCATCACAGAGATGAGTTATGAAGACAGACGGGAGTTTCTGTTGTATCGTGGCACAGCACGCTCGCTCTCCTTCCAGTATGGAGACCATAAAATTGTCACCGGGCTTTAATATGAAGACTTAAACCTGTGATGAGTCATCAAGTGTAAAATCAAACAGCCCTGTGGTTTATGAATCATAGGTGTATTGGGAGTTGTAACATGACATGGGTGAGTAGGGAGGGGGAGTGGGGAAAGAGCAGCAGGGGAGAATTTAACCTGAAATATGGCTTTTACGTGACCTGCCGTGACACCGTCAGACGGAGGTGGTGGCAGGTATGACTGACTAAATTGCTTGTGCATTTATCGCCTCTACGTTTTTCAGCATGTTCAGAATGACATTTTTAAAAAAGTACGGCACCATTATCCATCTTTGTTAATCACACAAATGCGTATTTTTATATATTCACCCAAGGACTTTGTATCTGCTAAATACATTCATTTCTCAGTTTGATCTCTCTTTCATTTCTCATGCAGCGTGTTTTGATTGAATGGCCTTGTTCATCGTGTAGAATATTGATCGCCTTGTATTGATAACACGAACCTCTGAGCAGCGCACTGAGCAAACCGCATTAATATGCATGCGTGTCATACTGGACCCATTTGTACAGGTTTCTGTATTTTAAGAAAGCGATCAGGCTCGTTCTCTGTGTTTAACAGGAAACTCTGGATAAATATTTCACTGCATCTTTACACAGAGAAATAAGAATACAATACAAACTCGAGTGCCAGCTCCACACAAACATATGCAGTGGGGTTTTTTTTTCTTTTTCCAATGGATTTACATCCAGATGTATTAAAAATTCTCTTCTCCATTATCTGAAAATGCATATTTCTTAATTATTCATCGCAAGGCATTGAAGCACCCAGGTCTTTTAAATTTTTTATTTCTGCTCAGCTTCAAACAGGAGATCTTGTAAAGGGGACCCAGTTTTGGGGTGTGGGAATTGCTGCAGGGCGAAGCTGACAGGATTTTTCAGTCTCGAGGCACCTCTTGCTTTTTCATTACAGCAAAGCAAAGGAACAAATCCAGGTCAATTAAAATAAGGAAGAGGAGGAAGAGTTGAGTAGCTGGCTAAGGGGCAAAGCCATCACCGGGATCTACCACAAGAGGGCACAAGGAGCTCGGATAGTGCTTTCAAAACTTGGGGGAAGGAAGCTGCAAAAGGAGCTTGGTCGCAGCCCAGATTACATGTCGATATCCATAAAGCTTTTGAAGTTTATAGAATCTTTTCCAGAGAGGAATATACCATCAGTTGTCACAATAAACAAAATTTAAAAAATGATGTAAGAATATGTTCAAGTTTCAATTTGTATGCTCAGTTAAAAGTGCTGCCCCATCACTTTAGGCTCTACATAAAAGTCTATCAGACGCCTCCTCCTCCAGGCCGTACCATCACATGTGCGGTCCCTATAAAACCTGCTCCTTCAATTCTATTGGCGCCTTCTGCCGGAGTGAGTCGGAGAGCGTCCCCTCTTCGCTCGCAGTGACGCTCGTTAAAAACTCTGGAAGTGACACGCCCCCATAAAAAGCATCAGTGGCTCACCCGGCGGGTGTCACATTGAATTTAATGGCCTCTTGTCCGCGTGCTGCGCTGTACGGGAAGTCATATCGTGATGTGAAAGGTGCTTTCCCCCGTCTGTCTCTTAATATGTTGTGACGCAAATGTTCACATGCTCTCTCTCTCCTGTGCACACACACATACACACAAACTAACTGAGGTATAAAAAAGCCATTAATTGTGTTTCTCTGACTCTCATGGTGGCTGCAGTCCAGTGTGCAAGCGTGCGTGCGTGCGTTTGTGCATTCTTGTGATAGATTAAGTAGTTTTTTAATATGTGTTCTCGTGTGTGTGATTGTAGCCTCCTTATGACCTCCCTGACGGCCAAAGTCAAAGATGGGCTGAAGTCATAACTCTTCTGTCTGGCTTTGCCCTTGAGCAATATCAAAGGCAGTCTGAGTGCAGCAAGTCAAACCACAGAGCTTCCGTCTTTAGCAGTGGACACACAAACTGAGATGACCAAACATGCACACAAAGGCCTTTCTAGTGTGGCACACACACACGATCAAACATCGCAACAGTCGGTGCTGCTGATTGTGAAAGACAGGTTGAATTCTGTAAAACAAATCGGTCAAAAGAACATTTTTGGAGCATATTTCCAGTTCGTAACATGTTGAGTTGTTGCTACTGATGGTTATTATTGGATGTTTTAACCAGAGCATGCTGTACTATCACTATCAAAGGAAGAAACATGAGCGGTCAAACCATGAGACCCCGAACAGTTTATCCCGACATCAAGAGCACCCCGAAATGCTGACAACGCCATGAGCATTCATTACAGCAAATCAAAGCTGCACCACTGTGGACTGTCAACCATACCGGATGTTTGCAGCAGACCCTACAGATTATATTTTTACCTTTAACCTTTGTTTTCTCTCCCAAAAAAAGCTTATTTTAGCAGTCAGCTTGATCATAGGAAGAAATATGATTTTATAGAAGTCAAAGATTCACACTCTTATTTTTTCTTTTAACCGTCTCCCAATACGCAGCATCTTCACTGGAAACAGCTTCCACCGTTGCTAGAATGAAATCTGATGGCGTGATAGTGGCGAGAGTAGAGAGTTGAAGCTGAAACATACTGAAGCCCTGAGCTGCACAGCTGGGATAGTTACGGCTGGATTTGCTGCCAGCAGTTCTTTTCACATACACATGGTCCAGTATTGATTCTTTGGGCCCTCATAAAAAGCCTTTGAAAAGACATATACGTAACTCTCAGGCAACTCTTCCAGGCTTAATAGCAAAACTTAAAACTAACCCCGAATAACCCGGTGAGAGAGAATCCGACCGAATCAGCAGCCCAAAAGCCTTTGGCCTGCACTATTTGAGAACAAAGGTTCATGTCTCAACTTCTGACTGTCGTGCAAACATTTCCACTTCCTCAACATTTCATCCAGTGACACACCAGCCGCCTGTGGCTGTTAGTCTGAGAGGAAACAACAACAAAAGACTCTTGCATTACCATTATTACCGTTTTGGGTGCTTGCCAGCAACGCTCCAGATTACCTTGCATGGCAGACAAATTGGCAATCGCAACACCAGTGTAATGGAGGCTAATTGCCTGAGTGCAGGGTTAGTTTGTATTTCATGCAAATCTCATGTGCATAATAGTGAGACTTGGCTGACAAACAGGACAGGCAAGGGCCATTCTGAAGCAAACGTAATTGAAAATGGCTCTTTGACACGGGCCGTTTACCTCATATTCACTGATTATTGCTCACAAGCGCTGATGAGCTCATCCTTACATTTACTATTTTGTGAGACAAGGTCCCAAGACAGCCATTGATGCAATAACTTCTGTGCAACCTAAAATTACCTCCTACCAAGTATTAGTAACGGTGAGCTTTTTTTCTTCTTCCTACAGTATGATGTGGTCGGGAATTGCACTGGAATAAAATTACAAATACCTTTCGTGTCAGGAAAGTTCAGCAATATGGCAGCAGAGCTGTTTAGTTAAACACTTATTATAGAAGAATAAAAGTTTTATTTTACTTACCTAATTATTTATTTTTATGGATTAAAGGAGTTTGCTTGAGGATCACACATTTTTAGCCCGAAGCTTCGCCTGTTTTTACTGACAAAGGCACAGAAAAAGTTCACTAAGAGGGACAACAGAACGCAAAACTAACAAACCTGTTTTTGGCCTGTCGATTAGACTAGTGATGATGCGCTTTGTATTCATATCCATACAGCTTATTGAGCTGTAAGTGGGTCAGGTCACGGTCAGTGCTACAGTACGATTAACATGTAAATGAGTGCGTTTCCAAAATAGACCCTACTGTTGCAGGACAGCTGCAGAATCTTTTAGGGGCCAAGGTTCAAGGACTCACATGGACCGTGCTACTGGATCATTCAAGACTTTTCCTGCCTTCCTTAATAAAGCTTTTACTCTTCATAGCGTACACATGCAGCACACCGAGAGCCAAAGAGCTGTTCTCTAGCGTCCTGAAGAGCACCTAGTCACACTCCGCTAACTTTGCCATCTGCATCGGGCTGTTTTGGGGGAAGATAAATCACAGAAGACCCTGTCCATGCTGGAAATAGAATTCTTCCAGTTAAGAAGGTCAGGGGTCGCATTTCTGGCCATGGCTGACTGTCCTCGAGGCTAAATAAAGAGCCTAGGGGTTGCAGAACAACACAGGCTTGCACAGACCTTCACACTCAATTAGGATCAAAACAGCCGTCAAACTTGGACGTGGATGAAGGTTCCTGAAAGACAAGGAAGCGATTCTGAGAAGCTCGCAGATCAACACATAAGTAATGCACACCTTTTTTCTGCTGATACATTGTCTGAATGGATGTGTTTTCAAGACTCAGCATGTATATTGTTTTTGCTTCAACCACATTCACAGTGGATTTGAAATGAAGCATAAAAACATGATTCGCTTAACAAAAAAAACAAAACTGTGTTAATCGTTTAGCCCTTTTTGCACTGTCTGCATTTGTACAGGCTCAAACCAACATAGTGTATAAATATGAGGAATATTATTGAGTCTTGGACACAAACCTTTGCAGCCAGTGACCAGCCTGTTAACAAACTTCCACTTCTTTGCTTTAAGTCTTTTCAACATTTGGTTGAACCTGAGCAGAAGCTGTAGCTGTACAGGCTCACATAATCAGCAAACACCACAGACCCAGTTTCATTGGCACTATACATGCACGTGTCATTACAGTGTGTTACCATGGTTGACAGATGATGATAGCTCCTTCTTTCTCTTCTTTTTCACTTACTCGGATACAAGACAATCTTAACTTTAGCTGACAAATAACCTTTTTCAAGAACTAGACAGGCCTTTTTATAATCTAGCAAAAAATCTAATCCAGCCTTTCTGCTCTTTTTACATACCAGTTATTTGCACTTTGTTGGAAACCTTCTGTTTACATTAATGAAGGTGTCTCTTTCAACGTCCACAGGCTTGACCAGCTGTTGTGAAGAGGTTTGTATTTACAGAGGAAATGTTGATATCGTCACTTTACTTATTCTCCATCAGCTTGCAAGAGTTTCTGCCATCTTTCTTCAAGCCTTTTTAGATTTTTCACTTTAATGGTAATGCCTAGGGTTAGGGTTAGGGAACGTATCGAAGTCCCACTTCTTAATTTGCGGTGAAACCTGTCATAAAGCTTTGTATCACTTGATCTCTGATGGTTTACTTTCAGGCCTGAAAATTGAGGAAGAAATGAGTGCAATGCTTAAACAGTTAATGCAATAGTTTATGAATTCCCTTGAATCAAAGCCTCAAGTATACACTTCAATCATATCTTAGCTGCTTCACTGTGGGGGATGTGGAGGGGCAGAATTATAAAAATCATGTTTCCCATTACTGATTCATGGAATAATCAGTTAACGTGCAGCTTACATTCAGCGTATTAATCAGAGGAACGTATTTAAATTTGTCAGCCACCGCCATGCTGTTTCTAAGGTGTTTGTTTATTCTGCACTTTCCAAATGGCACCTCTGACCCAGCCTGCGAAACGTGAGAGCGGAGCCGCTGAGTGTGAGGTCAGCGCCATCATTTACATCCTAAACACACGACAGGCTGTCAGGCAGAGGTCAAAGCAGGTCAAGTTCACATCCTAATACAATGTGAGGAGGGCGATCTCTTTACACACACAAAAACAAATAGCTGGTCGCATCTACACGTGCAGGCGGTAGATGCAGCGGAAATGTGGTAAATGTGCAGGAAGAGCCACCTTAGTTAAAGTTATTGAATATTTTTGTGTATATATTTTTTACAAACAAAAGAAAAACACTCTTTATCAACCATTCATATAAAAAGTTCCACATTGCACAGCCAAATGTTATAAAACAGAATCTCAGGTTGTCCTTGTCTTCCTTTGATCCCTTGTGAAAAGGCTAGACAGTCATGCTGCAGTGATCAGTCAGGGTCAAAGTCATACTCCACTTTCCCCTCCCTCCCTCATCCCATGTCGTCTCCACTGTAGTTTTGTAGCTCTGGCAGCTGGTGGTGCTGTAAGACTTGAGTCTGCCCCCCCTTGGCTTTCTCTCCTACATAACAAGGCTGTCACCTATTCTACCCTCCTTTGTCCTCTCCCCTCCATCACTCACCTCCACACGTCAACAGCGAGCCACTGCAGCATCCTCCGTCAGCCCGCTGCGATCGGGCAAGTGGGGACCAGCGCTCTACGCAAAGTAAGCCTGGACGACGGAATGAAGTGTCTTCAAATGAAATGTAAAATAAAAAAGGAGGTGGATTTTGGGTGTTCAGTGATCTAAAAGAAAAACAGTTTTGTTCTGCAGAGGGTTTTAAAGGACAAATGCATGCACATGCAAGATGAAGAAGATCCTGCATTGATTCAAGAGTTTTTAAAACAAACAACAACAAAAAAAGCTCACAGTCCGAGAGCACGATGTCTCCCACCAGGTCATTTGTGTGAATGGTATTAATTGGGTTCCCTGTGAGGCCACACGGCCAGCGGCTCAGTTATGATTCCAGTGGGTAAATATTTGCCTGCACTAACCCTCACCAAGTGCCATAATGATTCTTTGTGTGTTGCGCTGTGTGCCGTGCCTTTCTTTGTGTGTGTATATATATGTCACTCAGCGCCTATGTCCGCCTGTGTTTCGTGTCTGTGTTGCAGCTCAATCTCCCTCCAACATTCCCTCTCTTACAGCTGCAGCTCGCCAGAGTTTGATCAATAACGCGTCCTTCATTCTCAAGTCAGGCCTGACCTTGGCAGCCTTTTGTCTCCTTCCAGGGGCCAGAGTGCGCATGTACAGGTTGGAAAACAAGGCTCTCAAAAAAAAAAAAGGAAAATCCATCCTTGGACGAAAAAGAATCCCCCACCCACCCCCAACCCCACCCTTCTTCCAATGCCTCCACGCTACAGCATTCTCATTAAGAAACTAATGAATCATATATTTATAGCATTCTTATCTTAGCGTAATGAGGTGATGCCACTTTTGAACTCATTTGCTAAATGACCACAGGCCAGACGCAGAAATGGAATAAACTTCCAATTCCCTGCATGTGCCACCGCATTGATTTTCACAGGGCAAAACACAGCAGAGCCAATCCAAACCTGACTGAACAAAGAACACCTATGCAGTCACGGATGATTTAAAAAATAAATAAATAAATAAATAAAGCAGGCCTGTTCGCTCCGAGACATTTTTAAAAGCATTACAACATGGAAGACTGCAGCAGTAGGCAGTCAGAGTTGATCTGACAGATCTGTTTACATGCTAATGCAGCCTGACATAGCCTGCAGGTGGCACCATTTATAGATTGGTCCTGCAGTCTTTGTACTCTTTGTTGGTCGGTGATACATATTTGCATGGCACATTTTTTTCTTTCACAGGTAGATATTCAATCTGTGACGGCGCATTAAGTGATCAACAAGTGTATTTTGCAACACAGTCACCAGCAAAGTTCAGATGTAGGGGTTTAAAAAAAATATATATCTATAACTATCCATATATATTTATATATCTATCTATGCGCACAAAGCAATCAAAGCATGATGTCATATTGAGCTAAATCTTTGTGATCAATTTGCAAACCAAAGAGCCAGAGACTGAAGCTAAATGAGCCTCACAACAGGAGCTTTTGTTTATAAATTCTTGTTTTGAAGCGTTTTATTTGAAATTATAAAGTGGCCGATTGTCAGATTATGTGTAATGATGAGTGCATTTGTACACGAGCCATTCAGTAATGGGTTTCTGCAGGCCAGTCGCATCAAGATCAATTACAAAATTAGCACATTAGGACTGACAAATTACAAAATTATGTTCTAATCCTTTTGAAGCCTTCTGGGAAAACAGTGGTAGATTTGATGTCTCCGCTTGCTCCGGGGATAAACTGTGAGCGAGCGATTTCACTAAAAGGACAAAAAGAATAGATCATTCGTCTTCCACAGTCAGACTTCCCCACGAGCAAGGGGGAAGTCTAAGAAGCCATTTAAGATTTAAATGACAATTATTAAAATCATTAAGCATGTATGGATATATCAGTCAGAAAGCACTTTCATCATTGACTGCTACTGGTAAATACAGGACATTTGCTTGTATAGCAGTGAGCTATGTTCATCTGTTGAGTCACATCAATTTTGTGCTGGCTAAGTGTTCAAAAACAGTTCAGTTTGTTTTTACATTGAACATTTCTTTGTTTCCATGGCACCAAATGGGAAATAAAAGCCACACCAGATGATGCATCTCTACAAATAGTTTAAAATTTGCAGGTTTGGACAGAGCCAAAAGAAATTCACCAGCTTTCTTAACCACCTTTTATTTACTTAAACATTAAAGCCCTTCTGAGTGAGGAAAACGCAGGTTTGTGTTAAATTCTTAGTTTTCCTGCTAGGAAAAAGTTAGATTGGACCATATCCGGTAAATGTGCGAAGCTATAGTTGTTTTCCTTGTGATAATAACACCAATATGTGTAAATGACGTTCAACGAGTCAGACATAAATCGAAACTCAGAGTTTATTCATATATTCCACTTTCACAAAACAAACGCTTCTCAAGCTTTACAGAACCAAAAACGTATGACAGTCGTCTTCTGAAACATTATTAAAAACTGAAAAAATTAAATGAACTCAAAATGGTCTTCACTAGACTTTCCTCTTCTGGGTGCTGATGTACAGAACTGTAAGAAGGAGACAGGAGAAAAGAAGGGGGGGGGATCTTATTCATACACGATGATCCATAAAAATAAATCAAAATTCCGAAAATCTCATTTGACAGACAAAATACTCAATGAGGCGGCGTAAAGCAAAACAGAGGCAGGCTAATGTAGGATTTTTAAGATCGACACAGACATCTGGTGACTTAAAAATCCTGTATGTCGGATGATATTTTTTATTTCCTTTCAGACACACAAAATAAACATATTCCCCTAACATTTTTTTGTGTGTAGTTATTCATTTACACTCCACCCGACTGCTCGAATCAGCTGGTTGTTGGAAACACCCTGTACTGCCAGGAGAGATGCTGAAGAGCGCCATCTGCTGGTTAAATTGTGTAACATCAATGCTCACAACATTGTTGAAGGGTGTTTCTCTCGTCTTTAATTTATTTTATTTAGAAGCCGTTATAAATTATGGTCTGGCTCCACTGCAAAATGTTTTTTTTCTTAAATGTCTTTAACAGAGGAGCCATTGTGTGTTTTGTTTTTATTTTTTTATGTGAATAGCTACTGCACCTCACAACAGTCTGAATGCGCAGCCCCAAACACAGAAGTTATTCCACAGAAACAAATCCCAAAGAAAAAACAATAATTCCAGTAACAAGAAAATGTGCTGCTGATGATGATTTAGCAAATTCTATGTTAAATCTTGACCCCCTGCAGCATCCACGTTCCACATTTTTTCCCCTCAAAGATAATCTGTATAGTTTGTTGTACTGGTTATTTTGACTAAAAATAACACTATCTGCGGCCTGAAACACCGGCCTGCATGACTCACATTCGAGATCAAATCACACACTGGATACAGTGCATGCCTGGTGTCTGGAAAATGCAGACAGAGAGATGAAGATGTAAACAATACAGTTAAAAAAAAATGTTCCGACTACTGTGGTGAATACAGAATATATTAAAACCATCTCTGCAAACAAGAGCCTTACAATGAGCCAATTCTCATAAAAAAAAAAAATTTTAAAAAAAGGGGCATACCAGTGATTAAACATGAAATCTCTGTGTCAGGACAGTTTCAGTGGTGTGAAAAAGTGTTTGTCCCCTTCTTGATTTCCATTTTTTTTTTTTAATGTTTGCTGTTTTAGATCATCAAACAAATGTAAATATTAAGCAACAATAACACAAGTAAACACAAATTTCCAAATGAAGGCGTTTAGTCTGACTAGTATCACGCCTGTTCTCAATCAAGAAATCATGTAAAGTGGAGTAGACCAAAAATATCCTCAAAAGCCAGGCACATGTCGGAATCCAAATTCAGGAAGACATGAGAAACAAAGACCTCTTGGTCTTGAAAAGGGTTTAAAGCCATTTCTTGAGATGTATGACTCCAGTGAACCACAATGAGAGCTATTATCCACAAATGGCGAAAACATGGAACGGCCTCAGAAAACATTTTGATGATCCCCAAAACTTTAGGGATAATACTCTCTGGACTGACGAGACAAAAGTTGAACCTTATGGAAGGTGTGTGTCCCATTAGATCATGCATGAAGCGAACACAGCATTTTAGAAAAGGAAAATCATACCAACAGTGAAAAGGTGTTAGTGTGATGGTCTGAGGCTACCTCAGGACCCAGAGGCTTGCTGTGGTAAATGGAACCATGAATTCTGCCGTCCGGCCACCTGTTCATTACCTCAAGCTGAAGCAGAGTTGGGAGAATGATTCAAAATACACCAGCAAGTTCACCTCTGAATGGCTTAAGAAAAACAAAATGAAGTCTCTGGAGTGGCCTAGTCAAAGTCCTGACCTGAATCCGATTGAGATGCTGTGGCATGACCTTAAAAAAGGCAGTTCATGCTTGAAAAGCCTCCAAGGTGGCTGAACTTAAACAAAGATCCACTGCAAAGATGAGTGGGCCAAAATTCCTCCACAGTGCGGGAAAAGACTCACTGCCAGTTATCGCAAGCACTTGACTGCAGTTGTTGCTGCTAGGGGTGGCCCAACAGGTTTAGGGGGGGCAATCACTTTTTCACACAGGACCATGTAGGTTTGGATTTTTCTCTCTCCTAATAATAAACACCTTCATTTAGAAACTGCACTTTGTGTTTACTTGTGTTATCTTTGTCTAGTATTTAAATTAGTTTAATCTGAAACATTTAAGTGTGACAAACACAAAAAAAATAGGAAATCAAAAAGAGGCAAACACTGTACAAAGCCATTGTACAGTTTAAGTTCAAGTCTGTCTATGCTGATCAACATGGAGAATATTAATACAAAGTTTCATAAAAATATAGCAAGACACACAAGAAAATGCAATATTGAACTGACAACGAGTGAAAAAGGGCAGTTCCCAAGAGCTGTGTTAACAATGTGTTGTTTTAACAATAATTAGTGAGTTAAAAATATCTTAATAAATCAGCTCGGGCATCAGCTTACAGCTACTGTCATTAACAGTTTATCTACTGATTATTATCATATAATGATGTACTTCGAAAAATCAATGCAGGCAAAAAGTTTAATTTGAAGACCAATTTAATTTGAGTGGGATTTTTTTTTATCATTAACTAATTATCACCATTTGGCTAACCCTCACAATACTTTCAAGAAGGCGAGAGACCTTTTCCACAGTTTAAAGAGGGAAAAAAAAGTACTGGTATAAATAAAAAAAAAAATAATAAAACACATTTCTGAGTTCAGTTTTACAGTTTCAGGGTTCTGGTTACTCTTCACAACTGACTTGTACTGTACAGCTTACTGGAGCTGTGTACACTTTTATTTTACAAGTAAAAAAGGAGTTGTGTTAGAACAGAACATAGCTAAAAGGTTATGGCACCATTAAGTTGTGCCATTCATAATGTATGCCCTCATTTAAACGGAATTAATAAGCAAGCACTGAATGTGAGTCATTATCAGACAGACCACAGCTTCCTGTTTTGAGAGGAACATCCTACAGAGCAGGTTACTTTTCTGGGCAAGTTGGCTATTTGACAACCTTTTTAGATCACACTTTAATCTGCGCTCCTCACCTGTGTTTGTCATATTTTCGTCTCCTTTCAACTGTCATGAAAGAGTTCCAGTTTCAGACATTCAGAGAAAAACCTGATGGCCTCAAAAACATAAACCTGCATTTATTTATTTATTTTTAATCTATTTTATCATCTCTGTCACAGCTGCACAGCATTTCCTTAGGTTTAGCATATTTATTCTGCACTTCAGTCTTCTTACAGAAGACCTATACTGCCTTAAATACCAAAGTCTACATAAAAGGGACATGCTTACCATTGTTTCCTCTTAGGAAGGCATCGCCATATTTGTTCTTGAGTTGCCCGTTGACATACTCCTCTGTCTGCTCTATGGCGATGTTCATGTAACCATCTAAACAGGCCAGAACACCTGCAGGTACACAAACACACCGTGTTTTCCTTTAAAGTCATTACTTACCGATCAGTATGGGGGGGGCAAGTGGCTAAGCTGTTACGTACCTCTATAATCGACACCAGAGTTCAGTTTGACCACAACAGGTCTGCCAATGATCTGCTTCAGAAAGTCACTCGGGGTCTGCTTCCTCAGGCTCATTTTGACTGTGATCTGAAAGGATGGAAGATGAGCATTAGATACTATAGTAGCGATTTATTTCATGGAGCTACATTAGCGTAACAAAAGCTAACTCGTGTTCATGTCTGTAATAGTAACGATTTCCTAACGCAAACAGGCTAGTATCGTTAGCGGCTAGCTAGCTAACGAGTATAACTAACCTGCTAACCGACTATTTTCCCGTGAATCTGCGCAGCGAGGGTCGCTGTCTTTGTGAAAAGCATGCTTACATTTTATTGCACCCAACAACACAAGAAGAAACCCTTTAATTTTATATGCAGCAGCAATATGTTTGTTAGCATTTCACTCACCAGACCGACGTTTTCCAGACAATTGTATTTAGCATGGACGTCAGTTTGACCAATCACAAGCGTGTTCTGTACGGAAAGCGGCTGAGGACAAAAAACTTAAATGCTTGATCGCTAATCACATAATCAGCTATCAAACTGGCAACAAAGTAGCTATAGTTTTGTGATTAAATGTTTGCCTGAGCCTTCTGTATTTTTGCCTCTTTTTTTTTTTGCATATTTGTCACATTTACATTTTTCAGGTAAACAAAGATAACTTGAGTAAATACAAAATACAGTTTTTAAATTATGATTTCATTTGTTATAGGAAAAAAGCTTCTAAAGCTACCTGGTCCTTTAATCCCCCCTAAAAAATAATCCCCCCTTGTTAAGTCATGAGTTAACTGCTAACTTTTCCCTAGTCACAGCCAGGGCTGGTTACTGCCAGACCTGCTGAATCAAGAAATCACTTAAGTAGAAGCTGTCTGACAAAGTGTAAAAGGTAAAAGATTTCAAAAAGCAACACACCATTCCTCATTCCTTGATCTAAAAAAAATAAATAAATTTCAAGAATTGATAAGAAACAAAGTCAGTGACGTCTTTCAGTCTGGAAAGCGTTACAAAGCTATTTCTAAGGCTTTGGGACTCCAGCGAACCCCAGTGAGAGCCAAGGTGCCACAGGCAGTTATTAGGTTTTGGGAAAATAAATGTTTCAAGCAGGGCCAGCTTTCGATAGTCTTTTCCCTTAATCAATAAAATCAAACCACATTTCATATTTACTCAGGTTACCTTTGTGCAAAATTACAATTTGTTTGTTTATCTGAAACATGAAAGTGTGCCAAAGTGGCAAAAAAAAGAGGGGAAAAAAGGAATCTGTAAGGGATCAAATACCTTCCTCAGAGCATGCGGTGTTTTATGTGTTTAAGACTCTTACAACACTGTAGCCTTGTGTTCAGCATCACCGTTACTTTTGGTCCCAGCCATCACAGTTGATGTGCAAAGAGAGGATTGTGAAAAAAAGGAAATATGAATTTTAGTCCAGCAAAATTATATATATATATATATATATGTATATATATATATATATATATATATATATATATATATATATATATATATATATATATATACATATATATATATATATATGTATATATATATATATATATATATATATATATATATATATATATAGAAGAAGGCGGCCGTAGTGATCGATGTAGCGGTTCTGAATGACAGCAATATCAAGAAGAAGGAACACGAGAAGCTGGAGAAATACCAAGGGCTCAGAGAAGAGCTCGAGAGGATGTGGAGGGTGAAGGTAACGGTGGTCCCCGTGGTAATCGGAGCACTAGGTGCGGTGACTCCTAGGCGAGTGGCTCCAGCAGATCCCGGGAACAACATCGGAAATCTCTGTCCAGAAGAGCGCAGTCCTGGGAACAGCTAAGATACTGCGCAGGACCCTCAAGCTCCCAGGCCTCTGGTAGAGGACCCGAGCTTGAAGGATAAACCGCCCGCAGGGGCGTGCTGGGTGTTTTTTATATATATATATATATATATATATATCAGCTATTTATTTTCCTGCTGTTAGTCAATAATTTAGATCTGTGCGTTTTCTATATGTCATATTTCACATAATTACCATCCTAGACTGAAGGAGCATGATGAAGACAAAACATTTGAATCTGGATTCTGGTTACAGCACAGAAAATCACTACCCAAATAAGAAGAAATCAGAGCAATTTCTGGTTGAATATTACTAATAACAACAGAGATAATGATGTTGGTACGTCATACCTCTTTGTGTTGTTAAATTAAAATATAAAAAAATCCTTTAGGTGCTTGCCTTGTTTTAAAATGCATATGATCCTGAGGCAGAATTGAGTTAAACTTAATGGGTGACATCAATATATATTATAACCTATGGTTTCACAAAAGTTTGGATGCTGCAAAATGTAAACAAGAACAAAATGCAGTAATTTGCAAATCGTTCAAAGCCTATAATTGAGAAAAATACAAAGGCAACATATCAGAGTCTAAACTGAAAATATTATAAAACTATCAGGTACATGGGCAAAAAATAAGCATACTGGAAATGTTGAGTCTGCAAAAAATCTGTGGTCATTTGTGGTACATAACAGCAATTAATCAATCGGAGAATCGATAAAGATTTCACCAAAACTTTTGCTGAAGGGCCATGATCTATGGGCTCTCAGCTAGCACGACATTAAAAATAGACATGATGCTTTAGTAGAAATCACTGCATGGGCTCAGGATCCATTTTCAGTAAAATATTATTTGTCAACCATTCGCTCTCACATTCACACCTATGGGCAATTTTGAATGACCAGTTAACTGCACTAACTGCATGCCTGGTTGTCTGTGACAGGCTACCGACCTGTCCAGAGTGTACCCTGCCACTCACCCTGTGGTAGCTGAGATAGGCTTCATCCCCTCTACGACTATTCATCATAAAGAGTAACAGTCCTTCCTGTTTGTTTTTGTTACACACTAAAAAAAAATGGATCATTGCAAAAAACAAAATAAAAAAAACCTCAAACAATTCCAGAGAACCCAAACAACGGAAATTATGTATCAAGCAAGAAGAAGGAAGGACTCTGTGGTCTAAATTACTGCAATTTAATTTCAAGAAGGTTGTGTTGTAAAATGTACAGGTGATGCAACACAGTGGTAAATATGCTTCTCCCTAAATGTTCATGAAACTACTCTGAATCTCACATGTTTGACTTTGATACTATTTTACTGCACTATGCATAATTTTTTACATTAATCATATGGACAAAGTCTCATTTAATTTAATCCAAAAGCTTAACCTAATGTAATAAATTTCAATGTCAGTGGAAATCTTTAAAAGCTACAGAAGTTGACTTATATGTTAAAGTGAGTTTATGAGTGTTTCTCACTTTGGGTTTACACATTTTTAAATCACTGTGGAATTTCTCTGTTTTAAAAGAGAAATAAATAAAGTGCATTATAGCTTTAAAAACGTATAATGCAATATTAGTAATAGTATTGTTATTTTTTTATTATTATCATTATTATTATTATGCTATTGGTAAGCTGTGCTGTGAAGGATAAGAGAAAGTCTACCATCTGATAAAAACTCTGGTTGTTAGGGTGCGTGACCCAAACACTGCACAGCTTGGGAGGTACATGAAAAATGGTGTAGGGGGGGAAATAGGGATGAAATGGTGAGGTGAAAGATAGAAGAGGATAGAGGGCACGAGGATGTGCCAGTACGTGTTAGCAGAGACAGAGAGGTTGAGAGAAAAAGAGAGAGAGAGGGAGAGAGAGAGGGGGATTGTGAGAGGTGGAATCATAAAGTACTTCTTGTGTGTCTAGACAGGTTGCTTGTTAGCAGGGCATGGCTAGCCCTGTGGAGGCTAGAGGTTAATTTGGTATCTGCTGCTGTGTTAAACTAAGGTCAGTACTACAAGTCCTTAAGTCATAAACAAGAGTGGTTAAGAGCCATGTATACACCTAGGCACCGGTTAATGAATATTCAATGAAGATTTTTTTCCCCCTTGTCCCTTGTTTCCTTTGTCGTTGCTTGCTTTGTAGAAAATTTTTGGAAAGGAAAAAAACCCACCGTTTTTCTCCATGGCCTTCAGAAATGACCTCTGCGTGCTTACATTTAGTTGTCCTTTGTTATCCTATAGTTGTAACGAATAGTGGCTTTTTGCTTTTTGATTATTCGCTTCCATTCTTGAACGCACCGAATGCAAATGCTTGTGATTTTTATTTCGTAGTACAATAAAAACCAATGATCTAATAAAAACAAACGAAAAAAATGTCCGAGTCATGAAGTTTGTGGATAAAGCAGAACTTATACTCATGACTGGCATTTAATGCAGATGTTTTCTTGGATCTTAGTGGAAACATAATGAGAAAATGTTTGAAGTGAGCTCGCACGAGCAAATCGGGTATAATTCACATGCTGAGAAAAGTGCTTCTGGCCTGTAACCAGCACAAAATCCACCAATGATGGTTAATAAGTCAGCTGAAATAGGGCTTAATTAAAACATTGACACTGTGGGCTGTATCTGTTAACCCGTCAGTGATCACCAGACTGTTCTGCTGCCTATGCATTACATTTGTAATGTATGTCTAAGATGCCAAGTCTTTCTTTGTTTTGTTTTACATATGCTGTAACAGCAGATTCAAAAATAAATAAATACATAAACACATGCAAATACAAAAGCATCAACAGGCTTTGTTTTTGTTTCTAATTTCATTGTTTTTGCTTTTAGTCAGCACATGTTCTCAGGTAAGTAGTAGATTTCCCTCTCTGGTGTCAAATTGCTTCAGGCAGTCTTAAATGTTTGATTTTTTTCCTCACTGTATTCTAATTTTGTATTCATTTGCATTTCATGTGTGTGTGTGTTTTATACATATATATATATATATAATTTTGCATTTTAAGGTAATGGATACTGGCTCTTTGACACTTCCCATTGTCAGTGGCTGATATTTATCTGTTACAATAATTTGCTTGGGCTCAAATCAAGTGAAAAATGTATTGATATAAACACTGACTAATGACCAGATTGTTATTTTAAACACCTGTATTGACAGATTTTCACAATCACCACATCATTAGTTTGCTAACAAGTTAAGGCAAAAGAGGCAAGTATTGTATTTTTAATGCTTCTTTATTCATATTTTCTTCTATTTATTTTGGTTTCCCAAAATAGCAAGCATTTAAGCATTTCACAGTAGTAGCAGCAGTATAAAAGCAGGAAACATCAACCGTGTAGTTATTTTCAACCTGTTTTTTTGGAGCCTCACGCCCACACAGAGGCTCAATAAGGCCAGATTTAAACAATAATAATGATAATAACTGGGGGGGGGCAGCTTACATTAATGTTTGGACAAACAGCTAGTCATTTTTCTTCAAAACCTCTCTGACCATGCAGTGTAAACCTGGTCAGCCAGAAAGCATAACAGCAGTGCTGTCAATTGACAGACAAATCCCGTCTCCATCTCCAGACCTCTTAACCCCGAGGGATGGGCTTGTGAAATAGAAAGATTACGGTGACGGGAGATGCTATTGTAGGTGGGAAATGGGGGACTGGACCAAAGCAGGCAGGGGCTTGAGGTGAGTGGGAATAAGGAGGAGGGGGCACATCCCTCTTGTATCCTAAAGCAATATGCAGGATGGGGGTTGAGGTGGGTTGGCAGTGCAAGATGTGGAGAAAGTCTAGACTGCATTGACCCTTTTGAAGCCAGGTTTTCTCTTCAGGTCAAGCTTGATATGGAGAAGATAATGGAAAAGCTTGGGGGACTTTTCAAATAAAAAAACAGATTGGTAGACCAAGTATCCCTTCTCTAGCTTCTGTGTAATCCCAAACTGTATGGAGGTAATAGCCTGGAAGTGATGGGAAACCTTTTTCTTCCTTTAAAAGGCGACCAGGACAACTCAGTTGCATGTCTTGAAGCTTGTATCTATTACTTTTGTAGCACCTAGGGTTCCTTTAAATGGTTGACTTGCTTAAACATCTTGCCTGCCCTCTGTTCTTTTAACTGTACAACAGCGCGGCCGCTTACCGAAACAATTGATCAAATCGTCACATTTACTGCACATCCACAAAACAGAGCTCTGAATCCCTTCACTGTAGCAGGGAAGTGCTGAAGAATTTACATTTCTATGCATCGGTAAATTGCCCACAGAAGCAATAGGAGTGTCCCTGTGCTTTGAGTTTTGCTCCTTATTATTTTCTTGCCCATGACACGTCGCTCAACTTCCACTTAATGACTCAGCTATGAGCGCTGACAGTTGACAGAGGTTGGCTGGCCTGGGGGCCCCGTGCTTAGAGAAGGGGGTGGCACAAGGCAGGCTAGGTGGGATGTAATCACTCCCTGTAATTTGGAGGAAAACCACTGAGCTGCTCACAGTCAAGATGAAAGCCCCGTTCTTGTTCCCATCATTCCACAGCCATCGAGCTCCACTGCTTGCAAAAATCTGAAAAGAGAGCTTCAGAGAACCAATTCTGCCTGGTTGATGTCCCCCAGGGTTTAGTCCTGAGACCATCTCAAATCAGCTACAGCCCCGGAGCCATGTTCTTTCCCCAAGGAGTGTCACTGTAGCCAGACAGTCAGACTGCCCATCCTGTGCTGTATGGCCCGAGCGCAGCCAGCCAACACAACTCTCCTGAGATCCTCCTTAGTGGAAAGAGAGCTCAGTGGAGCTTATGCTGTGGGCTTGTATCTGGCTGTCTGTCTGTCATTCTGTCTGACATTCTCCCATGTTGCCGTTTCCCTTTTATATCTCAATCTGGGGAAAGGAGGGAATGCATTTCAAAGCTGTTCCACATCAGGGAAGGAAAAGAATATATTTTATTTTTCACAATATAGCAAGTTGGATAAGTTTGCCAAAAAGCATCCTGTCGTGAAAATAATTGTCTGAACTGGCCAATAATTGCACTTCGTTAAGCTCAGTGTACTTCATTTCCCCGAATGACCATTTTCACAGCAAGATGGGCCAGTTTGATCACTTTGCACGCAGCGCTATGCTACCAAGTTGCCAAAGGGACACTGTAGTGGTTTTGCTTGATAGATGGTGAATGGTGCTTATACAAGGAGCCACTCCAGTGCACCCATAAATATGCATTGTGACATTTGGAACAAAGCCGCTCGTCCTCTCTTTCCTGATGAGCCCTGCCTGCATACTATAACATATTGCCATACTGTCACACCTTGTGTTTCATAGCCAATCTCTCTGTTCATCAACTTGGCAGATAAC
Source organism: Astatotilapia calliptera (assembly GCF_964374335.1). Classification (NCBI taxonomy): domain Eukaryota; kingdom Metazoa; phylum Chordata; class Actinopteri; order Cichliformes; family Cichlidae; genus Astatotilapia; species Astatotilapia calliptera. The sequence goes on along the minus strand of NC_137427.1, from coordinate 26,453,521 downwards.
CTCTAGATGCTGACAAATGATATGGGCGATGGCATTAGAGCTCTATTGTATGCAAAAGCGGGAAGCAGTTTTCCAACAGTGATGCTTGTGCAAGTAATTAATGATTAATCCTTGTTATTTGATGATGAATATGGTGCAGGGTTGCATGAATATTAAAAAAAAAAAAATAAGGCCACACTTTCTATGTTCATTTTTCCCAATCTGCAAATAGTCAGCATCACGTAGATAGTTAATTAAATGTAGTTGCTGTTATTTTAAATTAGCAGAAAATGAAAGATAATTAATAATATTTACTGACCCCCCCCCCCCCCGAGCAGGTTTCTTCCTGTTAAAAGGGAGTTTTTACTTCCCACCATCGCTAAGGTGCTTGCTCATAAGAGGTCATCTGACTGTTGGGATTTTTCTCTGTCTTCTCTGTATTATTGTAGGGTCCATACCTCACAATATAAAGCACCTTGAGATAACTGTTGTTGTGATTGGGTTCGATATAAATGAAATTAAACTGAATTTAAAGCTAATTGATTGGGTTTAGGATAAGATCATAGTGTGGGATAAACTGCACCTTTTCGCAACTCTGCGCATTGCTGATGAAGTGCAAGGATTACCTATTAACTTGCAGTTTATTAACGATCGTATTATAAATCAGGTCCCAAAACAGGTTTCCCTCTATCAACAAAAGGTTTGGTCTGAGGATGTGTTCTCGCATCCACACACCAGACTCGGGCAAGTGCAGAAGAATGCTCCCAGTCCTCGCTGTAGCATTAAGAACATAGCTGGCCTGGATCTCCAAACACCCCATTGCGTTAGAAAGGAATAAATATCCAAGACAGCCAGAAGCAGTTCCTTTCAAATCCCACACACACGCATATCTCTATCTCTCCTCCATCCCTCTCTCTCTGACTCTGTCTCTCCCTCTCTCTGTCATTTGACCAGCAGTGCTTCCTGCCACTGAGGACCTGTGACTCAACAGCCAGAATACAGCAATGTTCTTTTGCCCACCCTCTTGAATATTCATAGAAATAAGAGGACCCATCCATCTTGCATCCATCCACTTTTATATCTAAAAAAAAGGAATTGTGTGTGTGTGTGTGTTAGAGGTTTACAAGCTAGCACTGGATATCTAAACGGGTGCTGTTGGAGAGGGTAGGGGCGGGGGTAGGGTGGTGGGGGGCTGTTTTACACTAATTTCTTTATCCCTTTCACAGGAGTGCCATGTTACAAGAGAATTCCTGAGGCGAGCCAATGGCCCGATAAATCTGCCGGAGCCTCTCTCTCAATTTGTCTTCGTGGAATGTCAGCTGGCAAGCGCCCAGACACTGAGAACCTCTTTTCACAATGCGCCAATCTAACAGACGAGATCCCATGTTGGAGCTACAGTACGAGGACTGGCATGGATAAATTGCCACGTGCCTTATCTATGTGTCTTTATGTGTAACTGTCTGAGGTCCTCACTCGGCCTCTGGAAGGCCACTTCCTCTTAGACTCGACAGTTAACCTGAACAGCCGGGTGGCTGACATTGACAAAATGCAGGTGTCGCCAAAGAGGAACCTGTTATGTGACACAGACGCTGTGTCAACCCGTCTTACGCCATATGACCCGCAGTGTGAACAGAAATTGTTCTGTTTGGTGTCGTTCATCACTGTGTGGCGCAGTCTCCCACATAGCTCGGTCCAGGTGGCAGAATGGCAGAGTGGGAGAACAGACCATGTTTGTGTGAAGATGCAACAACTATCTCTCTCTTTTTCTCTCTTTCTTTCTCTCATTTGCCTCCCTCTTTCTGCTCTCGCGTTCCCTGTTCAGACAGATCGCTGTGTATCTGTCTTTGGACACTATTTAAAGGTTGTAGGTTAGCAAACAGGAAGATGCCTTCCCACCTGTACCCCTATATGAGCCATGAGTCATGATCCAGTCATAATCCATTTATATGTACAATATTTGGAGGAAAATGCACACGTATGTACACACACTGGTGGGAACATAAAGTTTATTATTAACCAAGAGAAAGTTTTATTTAATGAAGTTCATAAATTAAAAAGTGCTATCATTTTTATGCATTATTTAGACCTAATTTAAAATAGATTATCCCCTAGATACATAGCAGTATGTCTGCATAATGAATGCGTTTATTTGTTAAATTAAGTTGGGTAAAAGTCTGTAAAGCAGATACTTTCAAATAAAAAAAAAAAACAAGTAAATACCACTCGATCCTCTACATCTCTAACATTTCAACACAGCCCACCACACAAGCGTATTTCGGGGGTTCATGTTACTGCATGACAGTTGGCATGACTGTAAAAAAACGCCATGTGCCAAGTGGAGCTGCCAATGCTCAGCATGGCTGGTTTTAATATTTTAATGTGTTTCATTACAACATTATGGGCCAGATAGCCTTTCTGACGTCCAGACAATTGTCTGCAAATGAACAAGATTACATGACAAGCCCTGAATGACAGCGCTGCCCACTGTTGCCTACCCTAGCCACTTATCTGATGGTAGCCTAGCAACAGATCCCTGACCTGGCTTTGACCTGCACCCGATAAGGTCAACACCTGAAGGCTCTCCCATTGGAGGGCTGGCTGAGAGAGAGGTGGAGCCTGGGGATGCAGGAAGACAAAGGACTCACAGACCAAGGGCAGCCTCCTCTGCATATAGCTCCCTGCTTGTACAAAAGCATGCCAGACCTCCTTACTGGCTTGCATTATACCTGCGTGTGTCTGTGTATTTATGATTGTGTATCAGAGGCAAGGCAGTCAAAAAAAACTGGCAACAAAAAAAAAGCCCAACTGCTGGTACAGCAACCCCTCATAGCTAATTTAGACGGTGCATTATTTTTGGTAAAGGGTGAAAAATATCTCCACATTTCTCCCAGAATTACTTACAGCAAATGAGAAGTATTGTGGTGACAAGACCGGATAGATACATTATGAAGGAGGTGCTGAATGCGAAACTAATCGACCACAGAAGCCCACCCTGACAGACACCCCTCCCACCACCCCTTCTCTATTATTTGTGTGCATGCACACACGGAAACCTCACTTGGTTTAACAGCAGTGATATGGAAGTTAATCCAAATTGTGATAGTGGCAATATCCTATTAGACCATGGCAATAAAATCAAGCTGAGACTGGTAACGCATTACAGATATCCGAACATGTTCAGCACGCTCCATTACAATGCGAAGTGACATTAATCAGCAGGGGTCCTCTTACACATACATGGAGGCAAAAAACAAACATGCAAATAGTGCACACACAAGCCCGAAGTAAAAGCTCAAAGGAAATATTTGAGCCTTGAAATGATCACTCGATATTATTATTTTTTAAATAATTACTGAAATAACACTGGCTTTTTACAAGATAAGTACAGACATATTGTAAAACAAAACAAAAAAAAAGATAGCCAGGCAAGCCAAGCGCAGAGAGGTGGACAAATGAAAAGCAGTTCATAATACTCTTTGTAATTATTTTTGCTCACCCAGCCTCAGGAGTAAAAGTGATTTAGAGGCAGGTGGCAGAGAGTTTTACAGTCCTAATGCTGTGTGAGTTTCTCTTTTTTTAAAAAGTGCCGTTATTCAGTATGCAAAGCGTTTGAAATGATAAAAAGAGCACTACAGTTTTTGTAGACCAGTGTTTGCAAAGGGTGTGTCACGAATAAGCTCGTATATGATTTCTTTCATTTTTTATAACCATAAGTTTTCGCATCTTTCCGTCTCTCTGATGTGCATATTCACTGAGGTTTTGTCACCGTGGTGATGATCATTCAGCCCTGTCAGGTTTGGCGCTAAAATAACTCTCGGCCCTGAGTCGAAGGACCTTTCGCTTCCCTCCAGGGCTTTTTGCAAGACCTCTGCCCCAGTTCACCCAGGGCAACCTAGGCTCCTCCTCTGTATATGTGTGTCTGTGGAAATGTGTGTGCATGCGTGTGTTTGCACTGTCTCCTTACTGTGGGGAAACTGTTGAAGGTCAAAGGGGAGGAAGTTGGCCACCTGCCTCTGTCACACTAACAGTAGCTGAGGGGAAAGAGAGAGGAAGCAGTAGCGGGAGACGTGCCATACACACACACACGTGCACTTAAAAGCACACACACACACAAACGAGCACACACAGAGAGAGAAAGTATAAGTAAAAGTTGTATGTGTGCATTCTTTTGTCTGGCAGCTCAGTTTTCAAGGTCAGCTGGGTTGGAGCTTGGAAATCCTTAAATAAGTTGAAATTATTGTCATTTGAGTCACATACTCTTAAATTTCCAGCACTTTGTGATGCTTCCCTTTTTTTTCACTGAACATTTTATTGACCTTTGTAAAAGTTTGTTTATCTGATCCTCACACTTTTATTCCTGAGTCAGAGAAGCAACTCCTATAGGCTCCAGGAGACCCGCTGCTAAAAAAACCTGGTGCAGGGAGTTCTCCATTGGTATTTGCTAGAGGCGACAACCCTGCTCGCACCCTGCATAAATGTGCCAACCGAGGACGAGAGCATAGAAGGCCAGAGGGCAAAAAGGGAGTGAACCACCTGCTTCTGTCACACTGTCAGGATGAAGGCGGATAAGTGTAAATAGGGTGAAGTGTGTGTGTGTGTGTGTGTGTATATGTGTGTGTAAGGGCTGGGTTGTGGATATTGTGTAGGAGGAAGGGGGGACAGGTGGCACGCCGGACAGCGCTGGCACGAGCCACCCAAGGATTTATCACTCAGCGACAGTCATGGCTGGGCAGGGGACAGATGTTGCTGTTTACCCCAGGGCAACATCTGACTGACTGAGCCTAGCATTGGCCCAACCAGCCCAGCCCAGCCAGCACAGGATGGGGCCTGAGAGGATTGAGGAGAGGGAGGTAGGGGAAGCGACAGAGGAGGAGAAGAAGAAAGTGGATAGATGCTCAGTTTACCCCCAAGGTACACAAGCAAGCGAGCCCATTTCTTTCCAATCTGCTCCATGCTCCACTGAAGCACCTGAAACTCATTTAGCCCCCACTAACTGTTGTGCCACTATAGGGAAGCATTTTAATAAGTAGTAATAATGCCACATGACAATATGAGCTTTCATCAGAGGCCTGAAACCTAAACCAGCTACTGGGAAGTGAAACAAAGAAATTGTAATTGACCTCGGATGTACTGCGCATTAGTTAACAAAGCAGACACAAACACACGGCCCTTAAGATGTAATTAGTGCATGCACGAATACACACGCGCTGCACATGTGTTCCACCAGGGTCATGTGAGAAGTTTTAAGAGGCTGTCACCAGCAAAATAGTTGAAGCATTCCTCCCTTGAGCAATGAGGAACGACCTTTAGGTTCAACCGTGAGTGAGGTCATGTCATTGTTGCCATGGCTACTATCAGCAGGCTGCCCTGTTGCTCGCATTACCTCAGCTGCCTGGCATTGTCAGGGTCAGAGAACAGGCTGTGACCTCCCCATGGTGACCAAACTCAATGGGGAACAGAAAAAAGCTCCACTAAGACAAACACTAGTGTCCTATTTGGCTGATCTGCTGTTAATGTAAATGCTTAGTGGAAATTATGGCATTTCCGAGACAATGCAAAAGATATTCTTTGATGATTTGTGCCTTGAAGAAGTCAGCCTTGTAAAATGAGTGTGATATAACATACAGTTTGCTATCATTAATGATCACTAATGTGGTGTAATAAGCTAAGGGTGGACAAGCAGACCAAGATTTTGCACAGGAGCACGACACACAATGGCTTAAAGGAGAGATCTGCAGTGCCACTGTTAGGCTACAAATGTGCAAACAAGAAAACTGTCTCCAGCAAGAAGAAACGCACATTTATCTGAGATTTCATCGAAAAACTGCAAACCACATCACTGATGGTGTGATCAAAAGTAGCTCGCTCTGCAGGAGTGTATGCATGGAAGCTGATCGGAAAGTAAATACAGTAAAGTCATCTGTGATAAGGCCTGTTAGCTCGATGACTCTGTCCACAGTGAACGCTCTACACGTTTATCTTTTAGTGTTTAAACTAAGAGTTTCTTTCTGATGTAGTGCAAGAAACCGTCTAGAGGTCTTGTCTTTTGCATATTTTATGTTGTAGAGAAAAAAACAAGCTGCAAGCAGAAAGAAACCTAAACGATTTGAACCTCTTTTGTTTCCCAGCTCATAAGCTTTCTGCCTGGAGAACCTGTCTTTGTCCATCTGCATGTGCACGTGAGAAACAGCTGTTTACACGCCACAAACACACTGGGACAACTCTATTAAAATTTTAATATAAATCATTGTAATATTCAGCATCACAACCCAACATTATCCTCTCCACAAATGAAAAAAAACCTAATGGAGTGTCTTAATCATTTCATGCAGGAGATGCAATATAAAATCGCTCTTTTGCTATTTGTGGAACATGTTTGTCCACTCTCCTCCTGATAGGCCCCATTTAATCATGTTGTTCTGTTTCCTAATTAGCAGAAATGCAAAGTGTCTTTGTCACCTGTGGACAGCCAAGAGGGCTAATTTGGGCTTTTCACTAATTGCCACGGTAACGAGCCTCCTGCGCCTCCGCTGGGGGTGGGTGGAAGGCATGGCAGGAGGACTGGAGAATGGAAGGATGGAGGGATGAAGACACAGCTCTGCTCACACACGGCCGAGGTGTGAAAGAACGCGGCAGGCCAACAGAACACAGCCTGGAGGAGTCCAACAGCAGGGAGTGGGGGACAGCCTGCGCTGTGAAAAAGCCCCAACACCCAGCTGAGAGGGAGGAGGATTCAGCTCTGGCCAGTTTTGCTCTCTCTCAACTTTGATGGGGAGATGACTACATTGGGTTGGATAACTGTTGGACATTTTTCTGACACCGACACTTGTTTTTTCCCCCACCTGATTTAATACAGGTTTCCACACAAATGCACTCTTTTAAAAAACTGTTCTTATTATAGACAAACTCCAGGAATAACTCTGCAGGCCGTTTTTTTACATGAAGTTTGACATGTGTGAAGCCTGAGTGTATTCTTCTTGTTGCACTTTTCATACACATTGCAAATTATGTTGAAATTAAATTTAAAAAAGAAGAAGAATGCATTGCATCTAGTCGTACTCACCACAAGCCCCCTGTTATTTATTTCCATTTATTATTAACTTTTACCGTGACGCAAATTGAGGGCTAATATTAATTGTGATAAGGATTATATATACATATATATATATACATTAGGGTTTTAGTGAAAATGTATCCACAGAGCGCTGAATTTAATGTTAAATTTCGCCCCGGATTTAGCGAGTTCCACCAGCAGGTCAAAGCGAAGATGTGCATTCATGTTTGCATGCACCGCATAAATTATTGTCGCGCTGTTTTTTTTTTTTAATTTTTTATCTCTATACATATAAAAATATATTTATTTATTTATAATGGTTTTTATGTTTGTTTTGTTTTTGTGGGAAGGAAATTGCCCTGACTCCCTTTAATGCAACCCGACTCCATCAATATGCTCTCTCCGCCGAATTATGTCCCTGCTTTCTCAAATATATTTTTTGTTCAGTAATACACTCTGAAAGCTTGGGGGCACCTTGTCCGTACGCTGCTCTCGGGGGCGAGCTCCTCCAATGTGTACGTGCGCGCAAGTGTGCGTTTGAGTGAGTGAGTGAGTGTGTATGCGAGAGAGAGAGAGAGCGCGCGTGTGAGCGCCTGTGTGAGCGAGAGAGAGAGCGCGCGTCTGTGTATGTGTGTGTGTGCGTGCGCGCGCGTGTCTGCCTGCTCTGCTGTTGCTGCCCTTTGATCCCTGCATTAGTGTTAGTTAGGGGCTCGGAGACACACTTGCACCGAGAGCAGCCATAGTCAAGACACGGCAACAACAACAGCGGCACCTCCTCCGCCTGTGTGTTCCCATTCCCCCAACAATACACTTTAAACCGAGCAAAGCCAGGTGCACGACCAAGTCCCTGCCATCACTGGCGCCTCCAGTCTCAATGGGAAAAACCTTTTTTCTCCTTATCCCTAAACAAGGACGAGAATGTGATTAAAAACGGGGGAAAATGCCAAGGAGGAAGCAGGAGCAACCCAAGCGCCTGCCTTCACGTAAGTCGTTCGCTCGTTTTGTGCAATTTTAACGGCTCTCCGTGTGTTTTGCGCAGTAGTTTAGGGTTAAAGAGGTGAAACAGACAAAAGACTCGGCGTAGGTTATTTCTCCCCTTTTTAGGTCCGAGCGAGGCAGCCATGTTGTTGGCGATGGGTAACGTTAGCCTAGGCAGTGAGTGGATAAATGATACGTGGCTTTAATAAGGGTATAATCGATAAAGGTCCGGTTCCGCTAAAGGTTGCGGTCAGTTGGCATATGTGTCGGTTGTGTGTGCGTGTGGGGCGATAACGGCCGAGCGTTTTCGGTAATGCGTTCGCCTCCGCTAGGTCGCTTTTCGGGTAGAAAGGGGAGGATCTGGGAGTCTGGCCGCAATAAAATGAAGGGTCAGTCGGATCAGACGAGCCAGACTCTGGCTACCCGTACTCCAGTGTTCCTAGTTAGCAATAGCGCTATCTAGCAACGCTCGGTAAACTTCATTTCGTCGGCAATAAACGTCCAACTTTCGCCTCATAGTTTTTTGCGGCTCCCCAGTCGTAGAGACGAAAATTCTTCTCGCTTGTTTGTCATCGACTTTTTTTTTATTTTTTAAAGTATGGTTAATTTCTCTTTTCTTTTTTTTTTCTTTCCGAGGCAATGCAATTTTTCCTCTCCCCCCTACCCCTCCCAGTCTGCATGCAGGCTGTGTCAGAGCCATGGTCGGTCACCTGAAGTTCAGGGTTTTTCCCCCCTTCCCTTTTGCAGCCATTCATTGCAGACAGACTACGATCAATAACGCGGTTAGAAAAAGGAAACGACACTTGTGCTTCTTTACTACGTTTCTCACGGTAACGCCGTGCAAACGCCGCAGAAAGCCCATTAGAGAATCTCGTGCTGAAGCTGAATTGGGAAGAAGCGCGTTTTTTTTTCCTTTTTACTTTTGTGTGTTTGACCCTACCGTGTCTTGGATGTTCGTATTGTGCCTTTTATCAGTCCAGATAATGAAAAGCTGCAGTGACATTCTCTGACCACTAGAGGATTGCTGGAGACGTTAGCGTGGCCGATGACAACTATTATTAAAGGGTTTATCCAAGAGTGGCATTTAGTCTGCTCTTAATCATTCTTGCCCAACACGTGCGTAAGCAAAAGAGCACAATTAGTCATATTAGTATGTAAATGTAATGAATAATGAGTGATTCATGTTTACATCAACAGTGGCTTGATGCATTTGTCTATATGGCACTGTCTTCTTCTTCTTCTTCATCATCATCATTTCTTAAATGTCAGATCCGGGGAGCTGCTCGGCCTAACCAGCACAGATCCCATTTTCCTTTTCTCCACTGTTAATATTAACTGATCTACTGTTCAGGTGTTTGACCTAGGCTTGAACTTGGGGAAATTGCAGCGGTTGGCTGGGAGGCATAGAGGTGGAGACGAGGTGACAGTGGGTGCAGGGACTGTGTGTGTGTGTGTGTGTGTGTGTGTGTGTGTGTGTGTGTGTGTGTGTGTGCGCGCTCCGGACTTGACTGACAGCGAGTCCTCGCTGATGTGCTGCATGAGGAGTGTGTAAGTCACATGGATGAACCGCGCAGAAGCAGGGTCACGACGTTTAAATGATAAGAATCCACTTCAGCCTGCGTACTATCACTACACATCCTAGAGGGAGGGTGTCTTTAACGGTAGTTGTGCAAAGGCATGTGTTTTGCCAAAGTCTTGTGTGTCATGACGTGTGTCGAGCGCTCGCCGTAGCCCTGAAATGCAAGCAGTGACACATTAATTTCACACGTGAGGTGAGAGTGACCCTTTTCTGTGAGGTGTATTCATCAGTTTGCTCTGCCATTCTCTCTTTAAGAAAGGTTTCAGATTGGGGGTGGGGGGTTTCTACTGTACAGCCCACTGTACTCCTACGAGCTTATACTCCGCTTTTCCTGGAAATAAGAACACGTCTGTAGTCCTGCTCAGGTGGAGTGACTCACTTTGTGATATATATTCAAATAAATTGTATTTTGTGTGTGTGTGTGTGGGGGGCGGAGGGCTGCAGCACTTGAATATCTATTAAACCATCTCAATTTTTGCATTCTAGACTTTGAAAGAAGCAGCAAGGTAAAGGCACTGACTTTTAAGGATGGAGTTTGTTAGTTTAAAATGTAAATATTTGGTATAGTGTGTGAATCGAAATGAACCGTTCTATCAGACGAGCGGTGAGCTGATTAAAATATAAGATCCAAGCAGAGGGGAATGAGAGGGGTTGCTTAAGATTTGTGATTTACGACAACCAGTGTTTTCAGAAGGTGCACACGGTTTCGTGATAAAAGCTGTTTGGCACAGTGTGATTATGTATAGTCTGGATCAGCAACACAAGATGTCCCAGTATTTTCTCTCTTTTTGAGCACATCAACCTTTCAATTAAGCCGCTTCGTAATTGGCCTGCAACAAAAATACTCTTCACCCACGTATCTGAAACCATGCACTCCCGTGTAGGCACTGTACTGGAGCACTGCTGTGCCTGTTCCTGGCTCTAAATGAAAGCTGCTTTTTTTTTTTTCTGATTTAGGAGTTGTTTCCCTCCTCAGTCAACAAACTGTCACAGAAAAGTATGAATTTGTCAGAAGCTTTTTGCGCTTTGTTTTGGATCTTCCCACTCTAGAATGGAAGTGTCACCCCATGCCATTCGCTGTCAGTCTGTGTGTTTTTCATTATTCAGCCAACAACACCCTAGTGGTGTGCCAGCCAACGAGCACAATATCGAGCTTCAAATCTCTTCATCTGTGGTGAAAAAGGGCAAGCTAATACACTGGCTTTAATGCTGGAGGTGCTTTATCTTAGCACAGACCCAGATATATGGGCTGTGCTGCCCAGTGTGCAGTGTCCTATTGTCTGTGGCACAGCTTGTGAGTGGAGACTATTCTTTAAGTGCGTGTGCATGGCACACACATGTGAAAGTGTTATGAAAGTGAACACACAACCTCTTGTGTGTGTGTGTGTGTTGTGTCTGTGGGTACATAAGCTGGCTATGGAGGTCACAGTACAGTATGGCGCCTTCACTCTGACAAGTAAACATGACCTTTGGTGCCACAATGAAAACAGCCATTCTTTATGACCTTGTGGTGTGTTATATTGTGTGTGTGTGTAATGTTGCTGCCTTATTACTTGCGATTCAAAGTTAGGTTAAAATGCGTAAAAGTTTGGATATTTTGCATGTGACTTTGTGCATTCGAAAATGTGAGAAGCAGCATTTTTGCCGCCTTCTGTCCCCAAAATGTCCATATCCCAGCTTCCGCTTTACTCGGATCACCCGCTCCGCACCACCTCGTGCTTCTCAAACAATCAAGAAGAGCCACATCACAAAAAGCACCGTCCTCAGCGACTGGGGAGGAGCCTTCTCCGTCCGCCCCTGGTTATCTTCAGCTGAAATGGAGTTGCATTGGACATTTCTAGATCTAACTCTGCTCGTCTTTGTCAGCCAATAACTGACAGACTGGGTGGCTCTGGAGCTTACTGTAATGGCGGGTCACTGGCTACCTTCCACTTGCTATGATTATAATGACCTTGGTGGGGCTGGGGCTTGAAAACATTGGATTAAGGGGAAAGGAAAATGAGAGGTGGTTTCCATTTCGCTCTTGGCATAAAATTTGTGGGGGAATTTCTGCCAAGAACACCCCCTCCCCAACACACACACACACCCTAACATCACCACCGCTGCCCCTCAAGTTGATGAGGCTTGGGTGCACTGGCGGCGTCGGGCGAGTAGAGCTCAAGCGAGTAATGATACACAGCCTTTAACTTAGAAATGAATTATAGGGCAGGGGAAAGGTGGCGGACGCCTCTCTCGCTGTATAGTCTTTGAGAGAAGAGAAACCTGCTTCTTCTTCTTCTTCTTCTTCTTCTTTGTAAGCAAAAAAGAAGAAGAAGAGTCCAGCTGCCTTTTGTGTTTCACTTAATAGTAACAGAAAAACACTGAGAGTGATGCGAGTTTGGGCAAGGTTTAATGGGCCTGGTTTCAAAGAAGTAACTAAGCCTCAGGGTGAGGATCAATATTTATACCAAATGTTAACCTTATTTGCTGCTTCAGACAATTGGCTCAAAGCACACAGACTACAAAAAAAGAAAAGGAAAAAAAACATTTCTTAAGAAGCAAAACTCTGTGTGGATCTGTTACTTGAAAATAATGTGAAATGAACGCGCTGTAAAAAATTCTGTTTCACATCCTGTTGAAGGCATCATTTGAAATGCTAACCGCTCTTTACACAACCAGGCTAATACCTTACTGAGTGGGTTTGTTTTTTTTTTTGTTTGTTTTTTTTGGTATTATGTCTCCCTTAGATTTTGGTTATGTTTGTTACTCGAGAACATCTGAATGCAGGCATGTCAATTGAAAACTCCTAACACTCGGGTTCAAGTGTGTTGGTCAGTGTCACGTTGGTAAAGCACAATGGAGATTTTTTTTTTCTTCTTTTTTTGTCGTTAATTCAGTTTCTTTTCACTTTAATTGGATTTTATCACCAATACAGAAATCAGAAATACAATACTTTGAGACACAAAACCACGAGCCTGGATTTCCTATGACTTCTTTTTGCAGTAAATACAAGTCTGGGCTAAAGCAACATAAAGACACACAGCATCACAGAAATTCATTTTTTTGTATGTGTTGGGACAGAAGATGAACAATTGTGCTGAGATTTCTGGTGATAATTTGACATGTTTACGAAAGAAATCTGTTTTCTTGGAAGACTGCGTGCACTTACGGTTACCTAGACTACAGCGTGCTAGTCAAACCAAAACTACAAGGCCTGCTTGGATCTTTGTGGATTCATAGCTAGTTGAAGCACCACACAATGACAAGTGGTGGGCCAGACATAATCCTTTTGTGTCTAGACACACTCACACAAGTTATGCAGATTGTTATATTACCTCGCCAAGTCTTTTGAGGTTTCACGACCCAAGCGTCTGTGTGCATTTTTTTCTTTTTTCTTTTTAATTAATGGAGGAGAATCATGCAAGTCGGTCTCTTGCATACTGAGAAGGGCTATAACAGTACCAAATGCTAAAGGTTGTAAATACAGGATGATTTGCACTTGAACTTCAAGCTCTTGCTGGGCTACAATGATAAAGCATCATGTACACATAGTAGTGTGACTGGAACATCGTCAGTAATGACGTTTTTATGTTAGATGGTGAGACTGAGTATCACCGTATTTGTGCAGAAAAAATATTAGATTTTTTTTTTTTTTTTTTATTTAGAAAAAGAAAAAGCTCCCCAAACTTGGACAGTTTTTTTTCCTTGTGGTAATGCATTAATGTGCAGTCTTGGCCTGAGTTATAGGAGATTAGAAGATATTAGAGTTTTTGAAGATTGAATAAATATTATCCTTTTTCCCCTTTATTAAATATGTTTGAGAAAGGAAAAAGTCCAGTGCCTTTTTTCTGCATTTGAGTGACGGAGAGAGACGGGAAGCCCGGGGGGAAAGAGCGGGGTAACGACTTGTAGTAAAGATCCATCTGGCTGGGAATCGAACTTGGGACTTGGCTGACGGACGGTTTTTGTGCTCATGTGATACTCACCCAGTCACACTTTGGATCTCCCCCAGCTGGTTTAATACAATTCAGCGACATTTTTAGCAGAAGAACTGACAGAGAGGCGTGCCGCTCATAGAAATATAAAGACTGTTTAATAAAGAGTAAAGGAATGCATTTGACCAGTCACAGTAAACAAGCATTAAAAAGCTTACTGTTCGAGCCTGTGGTAAGTTAGGTGTCTTAAAAATAAATTCTGGTACAGTGTAACAAAGTTTAGTTCAAATTGTAACACAGGAAAAAAAAACCTTGATCTGAAATGGTCAACTTGGAAAGGTTTTTTTTTTTTTCAGATGTGTGTTATCTAATCATTTCAAAGTGCTTTCTCTGAGCAGAGAGTCCTCTGCAGCACAAAATCAGTAGTCAGCCTAATACTTCAGTACAGTACCTGCCTGTCTGCCTGGTCGCAATCAGAACCCCCTCTGTGAGGAATGGAAGTGCCTCAGCCTTGGTAACGATTTTTCCCGTGTTGACAAGTCACAACATGGAGATCTACAGCTCGGAGAGCAGCCCTTTGGCTACGCAGAGCCCTGCTTGCACTGAGTAATAGCAATCTCACAGGAGTAGCAGGCTTTCAGCTGGCAGCAGTTCATACGGAACAGCTCGCCGGTGCAGCTGGGAAAGACAGAGCAGAGTGGAGAGGGAGAGAGGAGCTGGTGGTGGTAGCAGCAGTGGAGATGGAGGGAGGGAGGAAGTGGAGAGGAAGAGCTGTTAAGAGCTTTGGGCGGTTTCTCTGTTGTTGTACCACACAAGTGCATCCAGGCCCTGCAGGACAAGCCTTTAACAGGCATGAGGGATGGAGAGCATGAGAGGAGAGGAGGAGGAGGCGGCGGTGGTGGTGGAGGAGGAGGAGGAGGGAGGTGGTGGTGGTGGTCTGGGGAGCCGAAGCTGGCTAGTCGTGCCAGACGCTCGCTCTAAACAGGGATGTGATTTATTGTTTGCCTCTGTCTCACGTTTCACTCCTAGAAAGACACTTAAATTGCGTTGTTGAGAGATAAAGTACTTCCTCAATTGTCTTAAAAGAACGACCACCCCCTGCGGGCTGTGAAGAATTTTTTGAGCATGTGGTACATCATTAACAAGTGCACCAAACTGGGAATATTTTTGGCACAAGGTGGCATCTTGATTTTGTTTTTCGTCTGTGGATTCCGCTTGGTTTATTGCTTCCTTTTTTTCTTTTTTTTTTAACTGTCTATATACAGATCCTACTGCTTATGTATATTACGCATTAATTACTTACAAAGCTGCCTTTTAAAACTCTGTAATTCAATGTACGTATATTTCCTAGTGGGCTGGCCAACACGTTGATCTTTGTCACCCTTGCTGAGTGCACTCGGCACGGCACAGTGCTATGGGATGACCTCACTTCCTGTGTGGGTAGAAGAGGGCAGGAGGCCTCGTACGTACACACACACACACACACAGACATTCTGAAGCACAGCCTGGCTTCAGTTAGCCTTCAGCGCACCAGCCAGGCTAACCCCTCTCCCTCCATTTGGCGCAGACGCGTTTCGTCTTTGCGCATTTGGGCAGACACGAGCACGACGCGGGCTAATGTCTTTAACTAGCTGGTCTAACAGCTGTGTGTTTACAGCTTTTTGGGACATAGGATCAGTTTTATGGGAAGATTAAAAGTACAGAAGGGGGGGTCCGTCACAGACACAGGATAGTAAGACCATAAGGCAGTGACAGCTCTCTAGGGAAACAATATATCACCTCTAAAAGAGGGTGTGGAAGTGTTTGACAGTGGGATAAAAATCCAGAGAAGTTAAAATCACTGATGTGATGGCATCTCCTGAGAAAGACATTGTCAGGGCGGTGTTAGGTTATTTACGATGTAGTCGTTTCATCTTCTGGCGTATTAAAACAAATATCTTGCCTTTCATTGTTAACCAAGGGCACATGCTCACTTGATTCCGACCTTACAATTCTAAAGAGATTAGCAAATAAGTGGATGTTTTTTGAGTGCAGAGTCCAGTGGCTTATGGTTCTTTTAAAGAAGCCAAAACCATAAGTAGAAACAAATTAAGCTGGACAAATTAGTCGAGTCAAGTTACCAGCGGTCGGATGTGGGAAGCTAAAAGACAGAATCAGGTGGCTCAGCTCATAATTGCCCGTATGTTCCCACACCCCACCAGTGTTTTGACCGAGGTCCATGTTGGTTCAGATTGCCATGCCATTAATCCCTCGTACTCTACAGGGGAGTGGTCAGCGGCAGATGTATTTGCACTTCCTCCAGAAGGTTTTCTAGATTAGCCCAAATCCTCCCAGAAAAACCTTTTTAAAACCTCATTTGGCACGCACAGTCAGACTTTGTGCTCATAGCTGGCCAGAGAGCCGTGCCTCCCTCTACGTCTCATTCTCTCCGACTCCCCTGATATTATTATTTTTTGTTTTGGGGTTGTTTTTTTTGTTGTTGTGGTTTTTATTTTTATTTTTCGTATCCCTACCTTGTGGTTCTCGCAGCTTAGCCCCACGTCGATTTTTGGACTGGGCAGTGTAATTGTTTGGAAAGTCGGTTCTGTCATTTGCATGTAGCAAGCAGCCACTTTTCCAGTTTCAGTGGTTTGACCTTGTTGTACCTGCCAGCCAGAAATGAGATCATCAGAAGAGTAGACGAGAAGCTGACATCTCTCCTCCACCTACCCGTGGCTTTAAGTGATGGTTGTCATAGCAATCATTATGCCACAGAACAGACTCAGTGGGTGAAGGATGGCTTTGAATGCGGCAGCCTCGGGTCACAACCTGGTTATGACAGAACAGATAGACCTATGAGGGTTGGTTGCAGTACACACTCTGCACAAAGTAAACAGCCACATACAAACCTTGTGAGGTTCATATGGATTTCAGGTCGAGATTGAAATTATTAAAGCAGTGCCACCCCCTTTTTTTAATGCCACAAAGAAAGAGAGGCAGGTATTGGTGTAATGGAGAGGGGGAAGAGCAGCATGGGGCGAACAATGCCTCTCATTCCCATCAGCTGCCCTGGCCAGCATTTAACATGGAGATTGGAAACGGAATAAGCCCCCCCCCATTCTCCCTGGACCTGCATGTAAATGAGGCTAGCGGTTAGCATTTCCTGCTGTGCTACAGCAGTTCTTCTCTCTTTCTTGCTCCTCTCCTCTCCCCTCCTTTTTCTTTTTTTTTTCTTAAGTAATGGTCTGAAAGTACTCCCCCTTTTCCTGGGTAGGAACCGGGACCAATCCTGATTAGTGTCCCTGTCCTAAGTGACAGGCTAAAATCCAAGCAAGCACTGCCTTGGGCGCCTCTGCCAAACAGCCTTCAAACCAATACCACCATATAAAAAAAGACACCCCCCACCACCTACCCCCCATTCGCAAGATTCCCTCCCTCCCCCTCGTCCTCCTCGCTCCTCTGCTCATTCTCCCCTGCCGTCCTTTCTGAGTGTCTCTAATAGATGCTGTCTCCATCGCTCTAACACACTGTCCTCTCACATACATGCATACATGCACATATAGAATTACCTCTCACTCTTCCCTCCTCTCCACCTCACACCAGAGCTTGCTTTGTATCCCTGGGTGGACTGGCTGCTATAGAGCCAAGTGTCCCTTTTGCCAGTAGGGTGATTTACAAACAATACATGGACGCTGTACACACTCCCACCTTCCACCCTCCTACACTCTCTCACTTCTCTTCCACAGACACACAATCACCTCTGTGAGGAGCTTCAGTATGCCAGAAAACTACGCAGCAGGGTGATGGCCTGTTCTTTTCACACTTGTTCTAAAGAATGTACCCTGGCTTCTTCTGAAAGTTAGCGCAACACGCACGCCTCGGTTTGAACGAGGTTAGTTTGTTTTAAGCGGAAGAAAAATTGGTGGCGTCTGACTTGTGTGTCAAGTGGCTTATTATTGGTCGTTTTCAGCACCACATGAAATGATAATCTGCGCTCCATTTGTGACAATTCTGCCTCATGCAGACAAGCAAATGCGTGAGGAATTTGTGTATTTCATTTGAGGAGTTGGGATGCTGTTGCAAGTTTGGAAATTGGTATACTTCAAAACCTTAGTATTTGTCACTAATTCCTGTGTACGTTATAACTGTAAACCAACCACGATACTAGTGAAAAGTGCTTACATATGCTTGAATATTTTTGCATACGTACATGCATATATGTAAAAACATGCACGTGTGGGTTCCATGTGGTTTTATGTGGCCACCAACATGTCACAACCAACGAGAGGGTATGAGGGAAGTTTCTGAGTATGAGCAACTCTTCCTCACACAGCCAAGAAAGTGTGAACTCAATCATTCAGACCGGGTCTGTCAAACATGAATCAAAAGGTCCAATCAGGCCCACTGGATGACTTTGCAAAGTATGGAGGACTTTTTTTTTTTGTCTTCAAACTTCTCCGGCTCAAGGACCACCATCTACATATCCATTTGTCTTCCTTCAGTTCACAGGAATTACTGCTCCTAAGTGTTGGTCAGATTTTAGTGAAACTTGAGCACGTCATCACCTAATAGGTCTTTTCCCCAAATTTGCTCAGTGGCACAGTCATATTGATCGTGTTGCAGGGACCTTCCAGTTTTCAAAAGAAGCTCTTCTGCTCTTAGTGTTGCTTAACCTCTCAATGGATTTTAATGGATCCCATTATTTTGTGCAATACAACCAACCGAAGCTCATCACTCTGTTTCTGTACTTCACATGTTACAATAATATGTGAATTGTGATCGATCATGAAGCGGATGATCTAAAACGTGATTGCCAGTGTGACTGGGCCTTTTACTTCACTGCACTTTGTACTAGGAAGAATTGTATTACAGGTTGTACTTTGTTTTGTAGTATAATTATTTTTTGGGGGGGGGGGGATTTTAATTTTTTTAAATTTATTTTAATTTTTTAGTCATTTTCATATATAATTCATATACAATAATTTGTATTTCTTTCAGTGTTTTTTTTTTTTTTAAATTATTATATATTTGCTTTATTTTGCTATGCTTGTCTACAGTAATGTAAATGGTAAATGGCCTGTATTTGTATAGCGCTTTATTAGTCCCTAAGGACCCCAAAGCGCTTTACACAACCAGTCATCCACACATTCACACACTGGTGATGGTAAGCTACATTGTAGCCACAGCCACCCTGGGGCGCACTGACAGAGGCGAGGCTGCCGGACACTGGCGCCACCGGACCCTCTGACCACCACCAGTAGGCAACGGGTGAATTGTCTTGCCCAAGGACACAACGACCGAGACTGTCCAAGCCGGGGCTCGAACCGGCAACCTTCCGATTACAAGGCAAACTCCCAACTCCCAAGTAAGAGGCCCAAACTAGGACATTACCCATGATCTGTCATATGACACTATATTAAGGTGGTTAAACTAAGGAGCTGGGCCAGTGTGTGTCTCTGAATTATGATGTTTGTTTGTAGTTACATCAGACTGTGTTTCTTCCAGGTGCTTTGTCATCCGGTTTGTAAATGGATGGTTTATTAAATGTGAGCATTTTCAGAATGTACTTGCTCTTCTTTACTCTAAAAATAACACAAATGGATCATTATGCTATATTTCGAACCACTTGTGATCAAATTGGGCTGAGCGCATGTGGCCCATGAACTGAAATGAGTTTGATTAATGTTGTTCTTAAGTCAGTTATTCCTAATTAAATAATAGTGATGCTGTTAAAGCCCTGCTCTTGAATTGCTTATGACTTTTTTTTTCTCCCCCCAAAAATGAAAGGTTTGCGTTTTGGCTGACTTCACATAGACCTGCCATCTGGCTTTTCTCCACAAAAAAATGGAGTACTAAATTATGGTTCATAAATTTAGTTTTTGCATAGAGTCCGGCTGTATTGAGATTAAAGCCATATTGCAGTGCCTTACCCAAAGGAGGACTACAAGTAGACTATAGCAATGCAAATTAGAAAAAAATGGTCTATAAAACAATATATTGCAACATAAAACAAAATAAAGTTGGCTCCTTCCATACCTCTTTGACCAAATAGCAATTTCGGCTTGTCAGTAGTTTTATTATTGCTGGGATTAGATGATTACTTACTGACATCTAGTTTTTAAAGACCTCAACCTGTTCAAATTTGTGGAAATTGTTATTTTGCCGTGAAATTTACACACAGCCACGCAAAGAAACAAACCACTAAATTATATTTAGGGAAACCAAACCGCAAAGGTGCTGAATAGTAAATTTGAACCTTGACATTTGGCACTTCTCTTTAAAAACTGTGGCGTTATCACATTTGGAGCAGTGAACAATAGTTATAGCTTTTGATGGTTTTTCTTATTCATTTTGTATAGAACACCCCATACAATTACTTTAACTGATAAGAGGGGTTTTGTACAGCCTTGTCAGACTTGAGATGTTCTTTTCAAATGGCTGCTTAGATTATTTACCAGCGCGCATAAAGCAGATTCAGTAGAAAAGCATGACTCATCCCTACTAAAAACACTACAAGCAAAGAAGATGCCATTCATATTAAAATAAAAAATTGGCACAAAGCGTGACAGTTAAAATCATCAACTGACCCACGGCCGCTAAGAAGTTGACACAGCCCTCTTAACTGTTTAAACCAGAGCCCTGAAAATCCAAATATCCTGGCTTAATTTCTCTCTTTTTTTTTTTCTTTTTTTTAAAAAATTAGGCAGTTAAACCCTCTCCTAGCTCGAATGTCCTTCTTTATGTTGTTTTTATGTATCTAGCCAGAGTCAAGTCTATTCAAGTGGCTAGTGTTTCAGTAGCAACATGTTAAGTCAAGGACATTCAACATGTATAAGATAAGATAAGATAGAACTTTATTAATCCCTCGGGTGGGTTCCTCTGGGAAATTCGACATGGCATATTTTGCATCCATATCATAGCTTTGTAAATTATCTCAGGTTTTAATTTAACATAACATACACAAAATATCCACCACTATAGGAAGCAAGTTCATCCACTGAACAGTAAGCGTGTTTTTGTATCCTTTACTCCTTTTTATTTGATGAGCGTAATCGCGGCAGCTACGTTTATCTGACATTAATGATATTAACAAAGTGACAGTCATGTCTTTGCAGTTTAGCTTCTGTTGACACTTTTGAAACTTTTGAAGCTCATTATGAAGGGAAGTCTTTGATCAAGGACTAATGATTATCTGATAGGCAGTCAGCATTTGCACCTTACGTTCGTGTGCAGTTAGAGAACTCGTTTCCACTGCGCCTGCACTGGTGGCAGCTAGCTAATTGTTATTTGTGCTAAAATTGTAGGGTAAAGGTAAACTACTTAAGACAGTTTTATATTTGTAAACTGGTCTACATTAGTGGAAATGTACATTTCAGATTTGGATTCATCCCTCCATAACACCTGCTGCCACTGATTTCTCAGTCCACTTATAACTCTTTTCCACAATCCAAGTCCCACTTAAGTGTGGGTGGGGCTGTCACAGCAAAGTGGCCTGAAAGTCTTTTGTATGCGACACAAACAAAACACAACAATGGAGGACATTGAGGCGATGGTATACTTGCTGCTCAAAAAAATCTGTATCTTGTCATTACTGCGGTGTTGGTTTGTGTGTAGCCATTTCCATCAGTTTCAAAAATGGCAAATTTGATTTTTGTAAAGTAGTCGATCTCATGACATGCACTCTGTTTATGTCGCAAACCTTAAAAACAAGTCCAGTTGAGTCAAGTCGAGTAGGTGCTAGTGGAAAAGAGGTATTTTTGTATAATTTGGCATACCTCAACCTTTTCTTCCTGTTTCCCTTCCTTCTTGACAACCACCCTTCCACTGACACCATCTCTGATGAGGCCTCAGTGAGCAGTAGATGGGTTAAATGAAGGTTCGACCCCATCTCTCAGGTCCGATGTGAGTTTTTCACTGGATTTTTTTCCCCCTTATTACTTAAGGACAGGACATTGAAGTACTGTTGCCTTTCAGTTAACTATTTGTAGATAATTGGCATCTTGTTACAATGTTTGAATAGCTGAGTACGCAAAAGTCACCACAATCATTCCTTCCTGGGCATCAGGCGGCATTGATGGTATAAATGGAACGATACCATCTATATGTTGTTTCAGAGCTCTCAGTTTACTAAATTAGGATCTAGAAAGATGAGCTGTGGAGCAGACAATAATGGTAAGAGCTTTTAATAAGGCGCAGCAACATAAAGCATTCGTCAGAGTAAGACGAGGTTGCGGTTGCAAAACATTTAAAATGCATGTGCCAGTATAATGGCCTGCTCTCACAGAATGGACAGGTTCTCAGCAGGGCTTGCATCTAGCCTTCTATACCATCTGAACAGCTGTAAACGATATACACAGATGTTTAGGAAACTCCAAAAAACAAACCATTTACTTGATTCGTTTTCCAGAATATTGATAAAATGATTGAATGGAATGATTTGCATTCTCGTTTCATCAATGCAGTTTCAACACCTCACATTACCTGCTCTGGATTCATAGTGCCAAATATCTAGCAGCACATGCTTTGGCCCAGACGCACATTGAAAAAAGCAACATATTTACGGACATATTTACGTGCGACCGTGGCTCAGGGGGTTGGGAAGCGTATCTGTAACCAGAAGGTCGCTGGTTCGATCCCCGGGCTCTCTGTCCTGGTCGTTGTGTCCTTGGGCAAGACCTACCGCCTACTGGTGTTGGCCAGAGGGGCCGGTGGCGCTTCTGTCAGTCTGCCCCAGGGCAGCTGTGGCTACAACCGTAGCTTGCCTCCACCAGTGAGTGAATGAATAGTGGCATTGTAAAGCGCTTTGGGTGCCTTGAAAAGCGCTATATAAATCCAATCCATTACTGATTTCAGATCATCGAAATCGGCGTGTCTAGTCTGCACGATAACACACGAATGCAACACACTAACTAGAGTTTTTCTCATTCTTCTTTTTTTCCCAGCACTTTTCTTTGTCAACCTTTTCAAGACAGGAAGGAAAAAAAAGTCTTAAAATGCAATAACCTTGAGAGTGTTTGATAGTATAGGCATGGTGATTAGAAAATGCCTGCCTTTTGCCCACTCAGTTGAGAAGCGATTTGACAGTTTCATGTGGAATAGATGTTTCACATATTCTAAGCTGGTTCTTTGAACAGTGACAGATAGCAGACCCTGGCCTGTTCTCACTGGGTACTTCAGTTAGTATACAAGCCTGAGCTGTTTATTGTTATAATGATCAGTTTTAACATTTAGTGGGGTATTTTCAGTTTTCAATTACAGATGGTGTTCTGAAGTGTGTGCGTGTGTGTGCATTTTTGGAGCATTATTAACTCATATGAAGTTAAACTAAATTGGTTTACATTTAGCAGAAAATAATTTATATTTCTAGTAGAAATATGGGCCAATATACTGGCAGATATTCACCTGGTTGACTGCTTCAGCCTATTGATGAATGCTGATGGTGACTGATGTTTGTCTGTTGTCACATCAGTTTTGTGTTGTACAGATGCAGTGCTTGATATTTGTGCAGCGGGCTACAAAGACCTCTGAAACTGTGTGTGTGTGTGTGGTGTGTGTGTGTGTGCGTGCTTTCATTTATCCATTTCTTAAACTGTTTCCTTTACAAGATTAAAGGTTGTCTCATGAGTTTGATGATTTTTAATTTGTGCTTAATCAAAGATTGTATAATAAAGGGCTAAAAGTGTTGATATATCCCTAGTTTAGAGCAAAGTTTGTTAAGCCAAACTTTCACACTTCTTTTAAGTACATTCATTTATGATACTTATGTTCAGCTGTCATAAGCAACTGCTTATATAAACTTTGCACATTGTCAGTAGAATCAAGTCAAGACCTATGTGTTTGTATGGGTTTTTTTTTTTTCCAAACGATATATAGGATTGGAGAGTATTTGTATTGAAATAACTTGATGTTGAGCTACATAAAGCTTTTCTCGAATAAAGCTGGCCATTGTTTGCGTAAGTCGTCTCTCGTCGATCCCAGAAGTTCTCCTGCAGCACAGAGTGAGACACATTGCCTGTGAAACAACAAAGGAACAACTTCACATGTTATAACGACATGCGTGGCAGCATTGGCAAAGTTCATTGATTTGTGGAAATAACACACTTGAAAAGAAATCAGTCTTTTCAAAACCACCCTGTCTCTGCTGGCAAAACCAGTCACTTTGACCTCATAGAAAGCACAAATTGTCTCCTCACTTTTGTGCTATAACACGTAACATCAGATCCAAACTAACCTGTTAAAATACAAAGGTCACGCATGAACACAAGCGAACCAATCAGCAGTGTGTTTCAAGCTAAAATGACTGTTTTTCTTGTCGGGATCCTATGTTTTGTGTATGTCTGCCTGCCTGCCTGGGGGGCCGTGCCAACTGCCATCAAAAGGTAATGTGCACTGTGACGATTAAGCAGGAATCTCATACTGCATTAAAAACAGTCACTGAAATGTTTGCTCTTTTAAACATCATAATTAAATATATAAGAAGGATTTGCTTCTGAGAAAACGACTGCTTTTAAATATGAATGTTGGACATTTGCGTTCTCACATGCACCTTTTGTTGGTTATTATTTAGAGTTCAGGGCTACAGCTTTATGCAGGACCCTGTACAGTTCACGTTAAACTCAGACACCATCTGACCGCCTCTAACCCCAAAAGGAGTGAAGTATTTGCCCCGGGTGTTGCTCCTTTTTATGTTTTTGCACCATTTTAGTGTCACATTGACTTTTTTTTTGCATTTTAAGTTGACTTTTAAAGTGACTATAATGAAGATTTCTTTCCTTTAGGGATGAACTTGTAATGTTTCAGCTTAAAGCTGCAGCATGTAATACATATGTCTCCCTCCAGCAGTTTAGGCACATAGCTTCGAGTACACATCTGAGGTTATGAGCAAGAACTTTTTTTTTTTCTTTTCTACGTGAGATGCTAAAAATGGAAGGGAAAAATAAACCAGGATGTAAAGTGCACTTCATCTGCATTGAGGAATTTCAGAGGTCTCGGGCTCTCAGTCGTCTCATTCTCTTCCAAGAACACTTCTCCTTCCTGTTTCACCTCTGGCATGCCGCCCAAAGTACCCACAAACCACGGAGGCCAAGGCCGAAAATACACAGATGGTAATTTGCGCTACATTTCAATACGACTCAACCACCATTATATATAGCACTGCTGTCTGAACCCTGATCCCTACTGAGAGTATCACCTCACCTCAGATTCCAGCTGAAAGATGGGCTCTTTATGTCTTTGTCACAGACACAAACACTTGGGTGGAATAGTGCAGGTAGCTGGAGAGGCGTCGATTCTGGATTTTTATCATTTTTGAACTGAATATCTGAATGTCTAATGTTAATCTTCATTAATACATGGGATGACATGTCATGTAAAGACATCGTGTTACTATAGGGTGAATATCTTGTTCCTAAAAAAAAAAAATAATTCTAACCCGTGACCCCTGAGGGAATGTTTTGGTTTGGGTCCCTCAGTTCGCTTGGAGGAGAGGATGGCTGTAATAAAAAGTTGATTTGTAGCTGTGCTTGTATCCTATGATAAAATGTTTGTGTCCAGATGAGAGTGGTTTCTTCCAGGATGATGATGCCTTCATCTGTGCAGAGCATCAGGGCTCACTGATGAAACTATGATCTCATCTTAGTTGAACATGGACACGGTGGTGTCCTCCATCACATTCTCCTCCACATTGTTGAATCACCACGAGAAAATGAGTTGATCAGTCTTTACAGTAGGTTTCTAGAAACTAGTCACTTTATGATGGTCTTTCTATTTGTTTAAAACTAGTTATTTAAAATGTAAAAACTAGACTAGTTAAATGGCAAGAGGTCCATAACATGATTTAAAAAAAAAAAAAAGGCATCTAAATGGGGCATGTGCAAACTAATAATGTAATGTAATGTAATAAAAGAAAAGTGCACAGCTGACATGACTCTGTAGAGGAACATACAAATAAACACAATGCATGCAAAAGCAGTGCAGAGGCCACCTTCGTCTCTGGTCCCAAGCTCATTAAGGATGGATTGAGGGCGAAGTGGAAAACTATCCTGTGGTCAGTGCACAGTTTAAAAGCCAGCACTAGTGATATAGTAGCAATAGTATGGGGGTGCATCAGTGTATTTAGCACGGGTAACTAGCGCATCTATGAAGGCACCAGAAGGATACATGCTTGTTTTAACAATGCAGCGCCAAACAACGCTGTAATCGGCCTGCTTACAGGGAAGCTCTGATCTATGACATGGTTCAGGGTTTGTTTGTTTTTTCTGTTGTGAGCCATAGTACTGTCAAAAGTACAAAAACATGTGTATACATAATCTAAGTAAGTTAGTTGTATTTGTGCACTTTGCTGAGACTATGTTAAAACAAATTAATTGCTGATGAATTTTTTTTTTTAATTAGTTCGATATAATCGTGATTAAAAATGGTGCACGGCAAGCAACATCTTTGGTTATTATACATTTGATCATCCATACATGAAATTAAAACCAGCGTGCGAGATTAACTAGTGACACTAGAAAGGACTAGGATAGGACAGCAGTGCTGTGATTAATTGTTCGAAAAATAGTTAGATGGATCATTACACTATCACTTTCTTTTCTAGCACAGGCTTGGGTTGGGTTTTTTTCTGTAGCTAAAATTTCCAGATGTTCCATAAATGCCTCAAATGTGAACCTAAGAAGATCTAATGCGAACTAAGGTCACGTTAAAAGTGAATTCTAGAAATAGGTGTGTTTTTATTTGTATTTTTTTTTTTTAGCACTACACAACAAATGCCTTCTTTTCTCACCTCCATTGCCTTTGCTTTGAATAATGCTGGCATTAAATTCAGTGATCATTTTTATTAAAATCATTTGGACATTATTTTATCAATTAAACAGATGTTTAAAATGATTTCCAAGTCAATGTTTTCTGTTTCAGTTGACATCATTTTTCACACTGTTGCCACTTTTTTCCCCCTTTTGTTTTGGAACCGAGCTGGAATTTTAAGAAGTCCCATTAAACAGCCCTGCCCCTGTTTGACACTACAGATTATTTTAAGATTGTTAAGCGGTGGTGTTGCTTAACATAAAGGACAGGCACAGTCTTACAAGTTCATTTAATGTAAATAGGAGGCATACTGTCCTGTATGACATTTCGCCTCAGTAATCACTGGTATTGCCTGTCGCCTTGTTGGTTGTCATGTTTCATCAACTTCCTAATGGAAACAACACGATGAATAAACTCGATGGAGTGATGGTCATGTTGCTCCTGCAAAGGAACATCAATATTCAACCGATTTACAGATGTGTCCTTACTCTAAACACATGACACCTTTCTTTTTCTTTAAACCTTTGGTTTTATATTCAAAAATGGGAAATGGCAAAAGAGCCAGGATCTGGATTTGTAAAAATTTAATTGATTTTTTTTTTTTTTTTTTTTAACATTTTTAATATAAGATTTGTCTGTTTAGAAAGGTACTGACTTACATGTGTTTTACACTTGTTGACGTTGAATCAAAAGTAAGTCTAATGTTTCTAATAAATGTCAATGAAGTATTGTGTTAACATTCAGTTAAATCATTACTCCTGCAGTCTTCTCTAGCTGTTATTCTTCTTCAAAGTGAAAACTTTTATAAAATTGGTTGGTGTTAGGGAAAAAGACACGCATGAAGTAAAGTATATGACAAAGTGGCTAACATCCTGGTTACACAACTGAGACTACTTTACTGATTACAGGTAATAATGAATAACGAAATAAGTAATTTCTACTTTTTTTTTTCTTTTTTTTTTTTCTTAATTCAGGGGGGAGGGGGGGGGGTGATTTTGACATAGATCAAGCAAGTGAGGGTTTGTGGAAAAAGGAAAGGGAGGTGATCCTGATCCACTGTGTTCCAATTAATGGAATTACCTTCCTCCTTGGGAGGACTGTTAGTCATTTGCAGAGACGTGAAGCAGTCAGTAGTGCATCTCTCCCACCATATTGTCCAGCGAGCACTAATAAGGTAGCCCTGACCGCCGGGCTTGCTCATTAGCATAGCCCGCGGCTGTGGCAACCCCCGCCAGGGTCCAGCCGGACACTTAATTACTGCCCCGGCTCCTTCTTCACCACATCCATACTCCCTGCCTTCCTTCCTATGGCCTCACCCTGTGCCCTACCTCCTTAACCCAAGCACACATACCACGATGAGCCTCCCAGTCTTAGAAGGAACGAGAGGCTAATCATTTTGGTGATGTAAATGTGATGGCTCTAGTCTCGGTATGTTGTGACAGTCTTTCATGTTATTTCACTTTGTAGGGCTTTGCGGTCAGCAGTCTGTGCGATTTTTAGTGATTCCCTGACCTGCACTATCCTCCTCTCTCTAGCTCTTGTTCCTTCTCTCTCTCATTCTTATATTAGCTCATGGGCACGACTCTCCTTTTGACATCAGCGCAGTATTGATGCACCCCCTTCCAACCTTAATCGGCTAATGGCCTCCTCTTCTTGCCTGCCCAGTCAGATCAGCCCCTCCCTTTTTGCCATCTCTCTATCTGTCCCTTCCTTCCTTCACTGTCCCGTCTCCTCTCCCCCCCTACCCCGTTCAGGCCTGGGGTCGGGGAGGCCAATATTCATGCCTGGCTAAGCAACAGAGTAGCTTTGTGTGTGTAAGAGAGAGAGGAAAAAGGAGAGGGAACATGTTAGTCAGCAGCCTCGCAGAAGTCATGTGGTCGGTGACCTCTTGACCTACCTTTTACTCTAGTGTCCTGCTCTTCTCTCCTTTCTCTAATTCACACGCCTTCCTTTTATATATTTACTTTTTTTTTTTTTAACTAGTGATCTTTCTGTGCGACAAGGTTAGCTGAAATATAGCTGGCACACGGTCTGTACGTCTACATCTGAGCACGAAAGCACACACATGCGTGCACAACCCTCTGACCTGGAAAAGCCTCAGCCAAAATAATCCTGCCAAGTTCACAACTGGAGATTGTTGACAGCTCTGTGCGGTGAAACAATGAACAACTCCACTACCTGGAAGGTCCAACTGTTTTTAGCTGTAGTTACGGGCTGTGAGCCTCCTGGTTTCTTCCTTTGACAGGTTAGCACAACAAATTTCTAAACGCTGTACATGAAAATATTTTTATCTGCTCTGTGTGCATCTCTGGTCAAGCTCAACACTGTTTATTCTGGGAAGTCTTGAAGCCTTTGGCCCTCCCTTTAATGGAGTCTCAGGCTGGACTTGGACCCCTTTATAGGTCTGTCTTTGTCTGTCTATAATAAGGTGGCGCTATACATCTCAGTGGCCCAGAGAGAAAACTCCCTCCCGTTTTTGCCAGTGAATCATCCGTGTGTGAGTGATAACAGATCCAGACTGCTGAGCACCCCGCAGCTGTTTGTCTCAACATGCAAGTCATCCCCGCCATTACACCGCTAAATGGTTCCCTTTCAGTGGCAGACACTTGCCGCCTCGGCCAGTATCTCCATGCCTCCATCATCAAACCAGCCACCGTTGAGGAGCCGAAGCAGTTAAATGTGTATGTCAGGGGAAAAAGAAAAAAAGGAAAAGATAATCATGGGCAGGACTTTAGCAATTAAACATGTGTTTGTTCTTCAAAGAATGTCTCAATGTGTACGATGGGCATGTAGCACTAGCTGTAAGTACAGAACTGGCATGAAGGCCCCTTAGAGCTGGTCTGGAGACCATGACCTTGGAAAATGTCATTCTGTCCACAGGGGTGGCTCGCCTGTGACACACAAAGCCATGGTAGTGAAGTGCGCACTGTAGCACTCAGGCAGAAGCCCAGTGGCTTAGTGTTGTGTGCAGCTGCACCTAACCCCGAGGTTTAAGATTGAACTTAGGCAGCAAGAAAGTTCAGCCTCAAAGCTGAGACCTCGGGTCAGTAATCTAGCGATTTCCCTCTAACCACATTACAGCCATTAGTGGCTCTTGCTGCGTTTCGCATGTCACATGGAAATGGGTCAAGCCCTGCCCTGCATGACTCACTGGCTCCTTCTCCCTCTGCCTCCCTTTATTCCTGTTAACCCTACTCCGGTGGTAAAATGGCTTCAAGCGGCATGGTAAATTGGGTTCACAATCGGTGCATTTTGGTGTTTTTCATTCACCTTAATAATAGTCTCAACAGACAAAGTGTCACACGAGCTCGTCAGTGCCATAAAGTGCGTCCTGTAATATCTTGTCAAGGTGAAGGCTACTAGGCATGTGGCTATAGGATGTTTGGAAAGCACTAAGGCTGATATTATAAGGTGATCCGTTGCTCTGCTTTTTGACATCTTCCTCTGTGTTACTGTAAAATGTAAGAAAGGAAGTGGGGATGTGTTTGAGATGAGAAGATATCTGGAAGTGTGCAGGCCCTGTTTGATATCTGTTGCAGAAGGAGAGTAGCGGTCACAGCGGGTTGTGATTGTGGTCACCTTTGCGGACCACAGCGAGCCATGCTGGCCAGATGTCAGCCATCTCTAATGATCCCTACAGGTTGCTGGGCTGGGTTGCCTGGCAACGATTTTGCCTTTGCCTGTAAACAAAGAGCGGACCCACCGGGCCTCAGCGAGGGTCGTGAAGGTGAACACAGCTTTGGTGTGCTTGGAAATGTATGTTGGTGTGTAAGACATCTTAAATGATATTTTCATTTTTGAGTGCCTGCTCTTCTAATGAATCTCAGCCAGTTTTTTGTTAAATGTTTCGTGAGCTTCGTGTGTTCAGTAACCCAAAGAGGAGGTGTCAGTTTTGACATTTTGTTTCACCCGGGCTTGGTGCATTTGACATATTCTTATGGAGGTTTGTTAATATGTATCAGGAATATTCACTTTTCTTTGTTCGCCCTTGTCTGGCAAGCTGTAATGTTTTGCTTATGAATATTGATACATGAAGTGTATATTAATGACCCTTGGTGACCTTAACCCTATCCTTATTGGCTCCCTGGTGGTATCCGCAGGCTCATGAATATTAATCTAGTTCTGTAACCTCCATTACCCTAATCTTTGCTGTCTAGCCTCCCAGAAGGACCCGTTGTCATGGTAACCCCTTTACTAGGCTCTTCCAGACCAAGGGTGGGAAAAATAAGGTTTAAAAAAAAAAAAAAAAAAAAAGACAGAAAAATCTAAATTACTCAAACATCTTGGATGTGCCTTGTGACTGTATTAAAAAAAAGAAAAAAAAGAAGTTGAATTTGGGCTTTAAGTCTTTTTAGTTGTCTGCCTGCTTTTTCAGCTTTTAAAGGCTTTTTGACTCCCATTTAGGATTTTGCATTGTGTAGTTTGCTAATCTCTGCAGTGTAGAAGCCGGACTGTGAAAGCTTAACTGTCTTAAGCATCATAATTGTAAACCTAAGTTAGAGCTGTACGGCAATTGTTTAGCTGTGAAATAATCATCAGTCTTAACTGTTCGCTAAAGCAACCTTTGCCACAGTACTCACACACTTTCATTAATTCTTCCTTTGGTTTCCTCTCCTCTTCCAGATGTGGACAGCAATGAGGAAGGAGGGCCTGATGGCACTGCTGTGGAGGAGGAAGGCTGGTTTGGGAACGCCTCTGACACGCGCTCAGAGTCGTCGTCTTTTGGAGACACCCAGGATGAGGTCCTCCTGCCCAGGGGCTCCTCTCCCGACGAACGACCTGGAGTCAGCGCTGGGTCTGGGGATCATGACACCTGCGGAGGTGACAGCTCGCTGGGTTGCCCCACGCCTGTCCATCGTGCCTCTTTGGAACTTCTTGGACTGGATGGAGGTGCATTCTCGGCCCAGGACACACTCTCGTCTGTGGTATCGTCACTGTACGGCGAGGCAGCATCTCGAGCCCTGGGAAAGCCCCTCAGCAGCAACCTACGGCGCCTCCTAGAAGCTGGGTCGCTAAAACTCGACACCGGGGAGCTCCTGGGTCGGTCATCACGGGGAGGGGCTGGGGGCGACTCTCCTCCAATAGGTCTAGCCCCACCTTTGACACTCTCTCCATCTTCCCACCACGCCCAGCAGTTAAGTGCTCTTGCCCGAAAACTGGCCAGTAACAACAACAACAACAGTGGCTCAGCCTCACCGGCCTCCACAGCTCCTTCAGCCACCAACATCAAGCAAGAGCCCCTAGACCCCTTTAACTCTGTCACCCCAAGCAACGGCAGTGGCTTTGTATGGGCAGGTGTGGCAGATAAGTGGCCCCCAGCCAGCTGCTCCACGCCCTGCGGCTCCAGCCTGTCCCCGGACTCTGCAATCCAGAAGTTAAAAGCAGCAGCCAACGCTGTGCTTCAAGACAAGAACGCTGTGGCCTCCTCTTCAACGACATCTTCCTCCTCATCCACCTCTGCCTCATCTGCAGTGCCCACCCTGGGTGGGGGTGGTCGAGGAGACGATGTGGTGCGCTTCGATGCCTTTAACTCTCCGTTTAGCCCGCAGTCAGCTAGCTCCACCCTCGCTGCGCTCTCCAAGAAAGTCAGTGAACGGAGCCAAGCCTCGTCAACGGGCAGTGCTGCTACGGACCACCAAGCAGCGAGTTCCTTCCTCTCACTTGTGTCTATGACCTCCTCCGCTGCCTTGCTCAAAGAGGTGGCAGCCAGGGCAGCAGGAAACCTGCTGGCAGAGAAGAAAGACGGTTCCCCCTTGGCAACTACTGGGGTCCTCCAAGAGGACGTGAAGCCCCTGTTGGACAAGAACCAGAAAGCACCCACGCCCTCTACACCCAATCAGAGCCTAGAGTTGCTGTTGCCCTCTCCTCCTAAGGGCAGAGGGAAGCCCAGCAACCAAGCAGGTAATCTAAAAGCACAATAAAGGACTATAATAAGCATGGGAATCACTATAAGCATAATGAGATTAGTGAATTAATTAAAATAATGGTTGCACCAGTACGGTACAGTACAGTAGGTGCATAACTCCATATTTCTCTACTTAAAATATGTAGTTTTTTCTTCTTTAGCAAGAGAGACTTGCAAAATTATTAAAGTACACTCAAGTGTTAGATTGTGTTAAACACACAATCTGTCTGCTTAAAGTTAAACAAGACTGCTATGGTTGAATGTGCAAGCTTGTCTTACTGCAGCAGAAAATAATTCACGTCTTTTAACTGTCAGTTCAGTTTCTATATTTCCCCAGCCATCGTGTGGCCAAACATACAACACTATGAAATTCAAAGTCACACCGTTAGCAGTGCTAAATTATTACTTCGTTCTAAGGATGACTCCAAAAACCTTTTCGTGTAGCAGCGGCAGGTTCGCATGTCACCAAAAAAAAAAAAGAAAAAGAAATGCCGGCGGAGAAACAGAATTGTGAACTTCGGTGACATGTTTTCTCTAGTTTTGTAATGGTTTTGTTCTCACCTCACTGGCGCTGAAGCAGTGTGTAGTGTAGCCTCAGCTTAACTGTCAGCCGAGCAGAGAGCATAGCCGAGAGAAAACAGCTCTGGCTGGCCTTCTAGTCTGGGAAATGGTCTGTGGGCTCGACGGGGGGTTCCCGACTGAGACCTCACTGCCTTCCCAGACCAGCTCGTTTGTGCTCGGATGTGCGTGCTGCCAAAAGGGGGCCGTCAGTGTGTGCTCGGCACAGTGGGGAGCCCTGGAGTCCATATCCATCTCAGCAGCCTCCTCCTGGCTTCATACCCCACTAACCAGAGCCCTCTGCACTGATCAGCACAGCAGACTTAAGGCCAAACACATCATACTTTCCACTGACTGGATACAGATGCGTGCACTCTTTTTTTTTTCTTTTTTTTTTTCTCCCTCACTCTTTCTTCTCTCCTCTCGTACACGCTGTCTCTCAGTTACTTACAAATGGGCACGCAGTATAATCTGTAAGAGCGTGCTCAGATGTAGACGTGCAACCCAAACAAGGGTGCACACACAGATCTCACTCTTGGACAGGCGGAGAGATGACTTCAAAGTGCAAGCTCCAGCTAAGTAGTCTTAAGGGAGAACAGAACGTTTTCAGGGAGATGGATGGGCACTTTTGAGGGATTGTGTCGCAACCCCGCCAAAACTAAAATGGCTGGATCAAATTGACTTCAGACAGATGAGGCAGTCGATGTAATATTCTGTGATCTGCATGCTAAAAAGGGGTCTGCTCTAACCCGGCATGCCGTCAAGGTCGAGCAGCACTGTTAAAAAAAAAAAAAAATGCAGGTAGTTGTTTGGTCGCCAGACTGAAAAATGTGACCTTGATTATTGACTGTCATGTCTTGTTTTATTGTAGACCCTCGCTAGTTCTGCTATAAAACTGTATCACGCTGGCATGCTGTGCTTTCGTGTTTTAGGAAGAATCGACTCCCGTTTTTCTAACACGTGATTAGGCTTACACATGTTAAGCACTAAACACACACACGCTGCCTCCTGGTTTTATTTCTGCTTTGTTCGCCTCAACTTAGACTAAGCACAAGTCATTTCTGCATTGTGATCTCTGCTGTGCTTGGAGAGGTTGGGCCGCAGATGGTGGTTTATTGTTGCAAATAGGCAGTCTCGAGGTTTTACACCTCAGGTCAATGAATGGCTGAGCACAGTAATTTCACCAAACACTGATTACCAGATGTTTTTCAAGGAACGGCACTGGAATACTTATGAAGCCATCCTGACAGGCCCTTGTAGAATTTGTAATGCAATCATGCCTCTTTCTAATAAGACCAATTAAACAGTAATGGATGCCGGATATGAAGCCAACAACAATAATCGAGATACTAAAACATGCTAGAGTTTTTTGCTTTCATTGTTCCATCGCTTCCAGCTGGTGTTTCTCTCGTGATAGTTTTCATCATTAGGTGCGCAGACGTTGTCTCTCGCAGATCTGATCAGTGTCTGAGTAACTCCCTTATTAAAGAGGGGATTTGCATTTCTTTACAGTGGGATTGTCAAACATGGATCCTGCGGCTGAGAACAAGCCCACCGAACTGTCCATCCCTGATCCGCTAGGTGGCTTTGCAACGTATGAAGATCGTCGTTAACAAATCCAATTTGTTTTCAGCCAAATGCACTTAGTGCAGTTTTAGTGCAGTGGTGCCGGCATTATTACATATGGATCTTTTGAGATCAAATAGGATCAATACTTTTGGCAACCGTTGCAAGAGCTTGGTTCGCATTGCCGGCAATAAGTCGGACTCGTTCCCGGTGGGTGATGGGCTCCGCCAGGGCTGCCCTTTGTCTCCGGTTCTGTTCATAATTTTTATGGACAGGATTTCTAGGCGCAGCCAAGTGGCGGAGGGCTTTCGCTTTGGTGGCCTCAGAATCTCATCTCTGATTTTTGCGGATGATGTGGTTCTGTTGGCTTCATCGGGTGAGGGCCTCCAGCTCGCACTGGAACGGTTCGCAGCAGAGTGTGAAGCAGCGGGAATGAGGATCAGCACCTCCAAATCTGAGGCCATGGTTCTCAGCTGGAAAAGGGTGGAGTGCCCACTCCGGGTCGGGGATGAGTTCCTGCCCCAAGTGGAGGAGTTCAAGTATCTCGGGGTCTTGTTCGCGAGTGATGGGAGAAGGGAGCCGGAGATCGACAGACGGATTGGGGCTGCAGCTGCAGTAATGCAGACGCTGCACCGGTCCCTCGTGGTGAAGAGGGAGCTGAGTGTAAAAGCGAAGCTCTCAATTTACCGGTCGATCTACGTCCCTACCCTCACCTATGGCCACGAGCTGTGGGTAGTGACCGAAAGAACGAGATCGCGGATACAAGCGGCAGAAATGAGCTTCCTCCGAAGGGTGGCTGGCCTCTCCCTTAGAGATAAGGTGAGAAGTTCGGCCATCTGGGAGGGGCTCAGAGTAGAGCAGCTGCTGCTCCACATTGAAAGGAGCCAGCTGAGGTGGTTCGGGCATCTGACAAGGATGCCCCCTGGGCGCCTCCTGGGTGAGGTGTTCCAGGCATGTCCCACCGGGAGGAGGCCCCGGGGCAGACCCAGGACACGCTGGAGAGATTATATCTCTCGGCTGGCCTGGGAACGCCTTGGTATTCCCCCGGATAAGCTGGAGGAGGTGGCTGGGGAGAGGGAGGTCTGGGCCTCTTTGCTTAGGCTGCTGCCCCTGCGACCCGGCCTCGGATAAAGCGGATGAAGATGGATGGATGGATGGATGGATGGATGGACTTTTGGCACGCTTGCTTTACAGTAACTATCCATCCATTCGCTTCCGCTTATCCTTTTCAGGGTCACGGGGGTGCTGGAGCCTATCCCAGCTGTCATAGGGCAGGAGGCGGGCTACACCCTGGACAGGTCGCCAGTTTGTCGCAGGGCTAACACACAGAGACAGACAACCATTCGCACTCACAATACTCACTTACAGTAACTAAATGCTTCGTTTAGCTAGTGCATATTCATTCATCAAAGTCCATCAACATCTTGGGACTGGATCTTGCCTCTAAATAAAAAAATAAATAACAGAAAAATAAGAATAATAATTCTTTGGTTCCCATCAAGGCTCTCCTGAGGATGGTGGCAAACCATTCCAGTGTCCTGTGTGTGGCCTGGTCATCAAACGCAAGAGCTACTGGAAGAGACACATGGTCATCCACACAGGCTTGAAAAGCCATCAGTGTCCGCTGTGTCCCTTCCGCTGTGCTCGCAAAGACAATCTCAAGTCCCACATGAAGGTTGGATTTTATTTTTCTCCTCTCTGATCTGATCCCCTTACATGTCGTGTTTGATCACTATTTAAATGTTTCCATTTCTCTTTTGCATGATTTAATACTGTTGTGGCTCACAAAGAAATGTAGAAATAAAGCAAAAGATGTCCTAAAGCTGTCTTCCTGGCACCATGCAGTGCTGGAGATAAGGAGGGGTTTGACGCTTAAACCTGTCCCCATTTTTTTCCCAGGTACATCAGCACCAGGACCGGGGTGAGACGTTTCAGTGCGAACTCTGTCCCTTTACCTCCTCCCGTCACTTCAGCCTGAAGCTTCACATGCGCTGCCACCAGCACTTCCCACGCACAGACGTCAAGGTGAAAGAGGAGATCACCACCGACACGGAGGGCGAGGGCTCCCTGATGGGTGACGGCAGTTCCGCAGACATGAGAGCAACGGAGGTGTCCCCGCTGCACTCGGACGCTCAGCAGCAGACGTCCCCTCCAGTCGAGGCGTCCTCCAATCACATCCACATCAAGGAGGAGCCACAAGAGCGAGACCTGTCCGTGCTCTCCCCCTTCAGCATCTGCAGGGACCGTGCCAGCAGCAGCGCCAACTCCCTGGACCTACCCGGAGTAGGGGTCGGAGTCGGCGTCAGATCCAGCCCCAGCGCTCCGACCACAGCCTCCTTATTCAGCCCTGACATCACTACCAAAACGGCCACTGACCTGCTTATGAAGCTTTCAGGTTAGCATAGATTTATTTTTTCCTACGTTAAACGAAAGCTTTTTTTTTATAGTGCAGTCTTTACAGTGCTGCATTTAGTTAACGCTGTGCAGAAACGCATAGAAAAGCAGCTCACACAGACGCAGCGGTGGTGTAACTCCTGTAATCCATAATTGCTTTGTTTATTGTGCCGCTTTCTCAGCTTGACTTTTTAAACTCGACTCACTGCAGTTGCACTTTCATCAAGAGTTTTTCAGTTCTTCCAAACTCTCATATGAAGACATCGGCACTGATCTCCAGCTAGATGTTGTCTCCCCTTTGCCTTAAGTTTTGTTTTGATTCTTCATTGTCACCAGAAATAACATTCGTAAGAAGTGTAAACACTTTTTTATGCTTATTGTCTCAGGTCAAGGCTGCAGAATGTCTCTGAGCTGTTTTATTTTTATTTATTTTTTATTTTAAATGGCTTATAAAAACAACGAGAACGTAAAATGTCTATTAGTTCAAACATGCGGGGAATAGAGAGTTTTAGCTTTTGACAGCAGCACGTACACCAACGCATCTCAGGCTTCTTTTTTAAATTTTATTTTATGGGCATTAACATTAGAAAACATTTAAAATTCCCATTGGTGTCATTCTTTAAACGGTGAAAAGAAACGTAACAGTTCAGACTATGTGCATCTAGTCGCACTGCACAGATGGGTTTTGGCATATGTGACTGAGCTCTTTAACTTATTGAGCACAGAAAAGGTGGTGTCATAATGCCACATGTATTCAAAGTAATTTCAACTATACTAAAGGAATTCAAACCTTTTAATCATAGTATACTGTAGTGTCTTATACATCATACATACATCATCCATTCATGATTTGTTTGTGTACCATACATTGTGGTACCCACACGACAATAGTGGTTTCTGATCCAGGTTTTGGCCTAACGTGTTCTTGCTTGTGCATAGGTATTTGTTATATATACTCTGTATTGCTATTGAAAACATAATGTAGTGAACTGATACAGCATCTTAAAATATTCCAGTAACATCAGTTTAAAAAAAAAAAACAAACCCTAGCACAGATGACGCTGAGATAAACACGGGAAGGTGAGATCTGGGCTTTAAATCCATATTCAAAAGCTGACACATTTCAATGATTGATACACAGAGTTTATGCATAAGTGAGAAACTGTTGGGCTCAACACATCTAGCTCATTTACTCACATCCTCCTTCTGCCCAATTCACTGCATGGGGCTAAGACTGCTCAGAAAGCCTTTTCTGAGCTTTTCCTGTCTCTTCTGTTTTTTGTTGTTGTTGCTTATGAATTGAGGACCCTGTCGGTAATGACTCAAAACATCTAACATAAATTGCTGGTAATCGGGCAAAGCGCATCCCACTGTACGCACAACCAGGGTTGGTAGCAGCAGAATGGAATATATACAGGAAATTGACTTATGTGCCACTGTGACGCTCTTAATGCTTTATCTACTAGGAGTAACCCTTGATGCTCTTTCCTGAACTGAGTGGTTTCTGTCATATTTCGGTCATGTGACTGGGTTTGTATCACCTACCCTTGGGAAAACCTGGAAATTGTCTTTATAGATGTACACAGAGGTGTCAAAACCCATCATTGCTGGTACGAGGGAGGTCGTCCAGTGTGGTATTTATGGGGGAAAGGGCAGAACCTTAAATCCAATAGCATAAAACATGCAGTTCATGCAAACATGCATGTTCTTAGTTAGTCTAATTTTTGGAAATTGCAGTTATTTTTACATATCAATACCCAAGTAAAGGTTCAGTTTTAAAATCATTTATCCAGTCAAACATAAATGCAGTATGATGGGGTGTTTTTTTTTTTTTTTTTGTTGGTAAAATTGACACTTGGTAATGCCCGGTGGCACGTCTTTAGCTCTGTGCAGCTGGGCACTGATTAATTCCGCAAAAGCAGTCAGGGACTAAATGATTTGCTCAAGGGTACCTCGTCAATAGTGGTCAAGGAATTTATTTTCTCGCCGGCATCTTGTCAGTTGTCACGGTTGGTGACTAATTGTAGATTCCTGGCGTCTTCCTCCTGCTTTTCCTTGCACGTGTTGTTATTATTACTGACAAATTCAATTCCAAATTAGCCAAAGGGATAAACTGAATATTTACCCAAGCGGACTTAAAGATTGTCGTCTAAAATAGAAGACTTCATATTGGCTGCTCTTGATAGGAAGTTTGTCCTTTCCTTCTTTATTTTCCTAAGCCAGCTATGATACTGCACTTTCTTGAACAAACTTAACAAACACGCTGTTCCCAGCCGTACGTGGCCCGACCCATGTTTAGATGCATTTCACTGTGTTGCAGAAAATATCAAAAGATGAGCTTGGAGAAGATGGCAAGATTGATGGAAAAAGGTTGACCGGGGTTCAGCGCCAGGGTCGAGGCGACGACTGCCACTCTTCCTCTTAATACTGTGTAATTAGATTGAGATCTTGAGAGTAAGGATGGGAGGGGAAAAAAACCCTGGGAACATTAGATTAATTAAAAATTTATGCATAATTCATAATTAAAAAGGAATTCATAATTTGAAATGATTAGCGCCCTCAGCGCCATCCTGTGACCCCGCCAGGATGCACGGGGACTCGGCTCGGCTTAGTTAACTCCCGCTCGATCTTGCACGCCCCGGCTCCACATGGATGCCCCCTGGGTGCCAGTTGCGCTTCACTCCCAGACTGCACAATCAAGCCCAGGCAACTCCCAGAGGAGCCAAGATGGCTCCCTGCAATGTCAGCCCAGTGTCAAGTGGCGGACATCTTAGTCGGGGCATCATTCAAGGAGAGTGAGGCAGGATATAAAAAGACAGGACGAGAGGATGTTGAACTTGAATGCGTGATGATGGGCTTTAATGAATACCACTTCTTTGATCACAAAGTTCTCTCCCTTTGTTGGGGGGCGGAGTTAAAGAAAGGAGGGTTATGAAAGTGGAAAGAAGTGGGCTCAGATCTTTATGAGACTTACCCATGCCAAGGAGCAGCCAGGAAAGGAGAGGTGAGGAAGTTCCTCCTGGGACCTCTAGACTCCATTTCTTTTGACCTCCCTGCCAACCCAGATTGAGTGCGTACACGAGCAGCTCATCCCTCCTGCTTTTACACCGCTGTCTCAGTGCCTCGATCCCACAAGGCCCTATGGAGGCGGGGGCGGGGTATTAAAAAGCTGCAGAGGGAAAAATTTAAAAAAAAGAAAAACGGGGAGAAAAATGAGACAGATAAAGTGACAGCAAGCAAAGGCGGAGGGAGTAAAAAGCAAAGAGGGAGTTGCATTGAGTTCCCCAGGCATAAAAAGCCAGTGAACTCTCAGTGACCTCTGACATAATAAGCATATCTCTTTTTTTTTGGGGGGGGGGGTGGCTGCCCTGCTTTCCGTTGAGTGTTATACTGATACCCTTTGATTTTTATCCTTGCACACTGACACAACCGTTAGCTATCCGGTGTGATCCACATTTTGATTCAGAGATGAAAGCCACAGAGGCACTTTGAAATGCACAGCCCCTACCCTGTGCCCAGTGGACCCCGAGTTAATAATGACAGCGGGCACTGCACACCCTCCGAACACCCCCTCCACTCCCACCCCGCTGTGGTGACACAGGCACAACGTGCTTGACCCTGGCTGGGTGTGAATAATTGGTGTGCGGGGGGGTTTATAGGAGGTGTTGCATCTGTCATGATGCTTCTGCAGTTGTCTTATTTATGCGTTTCCTGGGAGAGCGACTCCCATGTGGTGCTTGGGTACAGTAATGTGACGCAAAAGCAGAATTTAGACTTGTAAAACATGCCATTTGTGTGTCATCCTAGCAGGAGATCGAGGTTTTTTGTGTGTATTTATGCATATTGAAGGAAAAAAGTATGCAGGAAAGATTCTGTAAGCCATTTTTTTGGGAACGTCTCATGACAGAGTCTTTTTGATTCCCTTCTTTTAAGAATGTCTAGATTTAATCGTATGTGTCCCCTGCTTTCCAGCTCTGCATGAGCAGATACAGGCAGGTCTTTTGTGTGTGACCTCTGGTCCATACATCCCCACTGCAGCCATCAGTATCACTGTCCGGTGTCTAGCACACTGTCAGCTTTTGTTGGGTTCTCAACCTGCCCCATGTAGCCCTGTGCTTTTTTTTTTCTTCCTCCTCTTCTCTGAAGAAAAAAAAAAAAAAAAACAGCAGCCAATTGTCAGAGGGGGAGCAGGCCGGCGTGACAGAGGTGGAAAGCTAATGAAGTTATTTGACGGCAGCCCTGGCCACGGAGCTAGAGGTGAGGTGGAGTGGACAAGCGCCTGGCAGTGAGACAGATGAGGCGCAAGAGAGAAGCGTAGCGAGGGGGAGAGAAACGGGCAGGAGAACGGCGATGGAAGTAGCGTTGGTGGCAGGTGTCAGAAGGGTGTGATAACACGGAGACAAACTGATAGCATCGTCAAACCTGAGCTAGAACCAGCGCAGGGAGCTGACACTGGACATTGGTGCGCACATGCACAGACACACACACAGTCACGAAACTCACATAAGCGAAGCCCAGTCACCCAGAGATGCCCATCTCCTCCGCGAATCTGTGCTCACTTCACAGAATGATCTGCCAGGGACTGGATGCTCATGATGCTATTGTGATTGTGAATTTTGACAGACAAAAGGCCAAAAGTGTAAGCTTGGTGGTGTTGTTGGCTGAATAGTTCCTGTTGGTGCTCTGCGCTGCCTTTTTTTTTTTTTTTTTTTTTTTTTTTTGTTCTTGAGCCATCAGCTCAGAGGAGTAAAAAACAAAAAACTTGCCTACTGGATTAGGCTACTAAATTATTCATTGGGATCTGTAACATAGATTCTGAGTGGAAATGCGCTCTATTTATAGCAATCCAAAAGGTCACAGGAGTGGTGTGACTTTGTGTGTGAGTGCACGTCCTGGAGTTGTTTTTGTTCTCATGAGGCCGCCGAGGAGAAGGATTCGAGAATCCGAGCTTGCGTTTAGTATTTATTTGTCAGTGGTTTAAGCGCAGCGACTGCCCGGGGTTTGAACGCAGCATGACGAAGCAAACGGCAACACAAAGTATGGTTAAATGTGAGTTTTTGTTTAATCTGTGTTTGTAAGGCGCTGACCAAGTGTGCTGTCCCTGTCTGATCCGACATGGCCCAACACGCTTCTAATTAGAGGACGTCCTTCCAGGTGCTGACCAGGTTATACTTAGCC
This sequence comes from Astatotilapia calliptera, assembly GCF_964374335.1. Lineage (NCBI taxonomy): Eukaryota > Metazoa > Chordata > Actinopteri > Cichliformes > Cichlidae > Astatotilapia > Astatotilapia calliptera. The sequence goes on along the minus strand of NC_137427.1, from coordinate 26,411,636 downwards.
TGCCCGCTGACATCTGACAGCATGACATTTCCAGCTGGTGCCATGTGCGACCCTGCGCCACTGCCCCCCTGAACTTGAAGGTCATCGCCCCACCCCCATGTCCCCCCACCCTCCCCTCCCTGCTGCTGCTCACCCTGTTCCTTCTCAGCCTCTTGAACTGCAAGCCCAGCCCTGCCATTGTGTGGCACTGTGGCATCACAACATCACATGGGTGGTCAGAACGCCAGCACCTGTCCCCTTTCCCTGCCCTGTATCCCCTGTCCCTGAGCCCTCTATCCCTCCGGCATAGATCATCATTAATCAGAGGGGCCGGGGCCAGCGCAGATTGATGATGTGGGCAGGGGGCGGCAGGCCTGTGGCGGTTAGAGATGTTAGGTGAGACGATCGGGTGAGGAGCGGAGCAGATCTCTGCTGGGGCCAGAGGAGACTGGACAGCAGTCTGCCCAAGAGTGATAGCCTCTCTTATAGCCATGCTCTGTGTGTGTTTGTGTGTGTGTTGCAGATTGAGTGTCCATGCTAGGATGTACAAGCTGTTTCAAACTGTACAAGTGTCAGGGGTTGTGCCAGTAGATGTGAAGATGTGTTTGTCGCTGCACCACTTGACATTAGCACAGTCAAACAGTATTAGCATTCAAATGGAAAAATGGAAAGCCAAATTTGGTGTGGCTAATTATGAAGTTGAACTAGTGATACCTGCATAGCTCCTTAGCAGGTACTCAACCGTGGTGTCTGCTGGAGCGCTCGCAAATTGATTTATTGCAGATTGCAGTGATGTCCTTCTACAAATGAGTCATGTTGCTATGGGGTAAAAATGACATTATATACCAACTTTATTTTTGTAACTTCTGTCATGTTTGGTTATCATAGCAACGAAGCTGCTTCTTGACTCGCATATGAATTTGCCCCACATCACAATGCCACTATTGCAGATAGTGTTCACAAGTCACATGGGCTGATCTCTTTAGATTTTGAATAAACAAGATCAAAGAGCATGTAAACTCGGCTTTTTCACTTCATGCAACAGCGGGGGATTTTGATCCTTTAATACGTCCAATTAAGTCCAGAAGGCTTTGTAAGTTTTCAAGTTATTGTGTCCTCATAAATCAAACGAATATTGTGCAGTGCATTTTTGAATCATTTGACATAGTTAAAAAAAAGAAGAAGAACAAAACTATATTTGGAAATGAAAATGGCTCTAGTGACATAAAAAGGTTCAGTGAGGGATCTAGAGGAAGTGGTTTTTAATTTTGTGGCCAAACAGTGTGACTTAAATTTAAGTAACTGAAGTTTTGTGACATTGCACAATAATCTATTTGTTAAAAAAGTCCTCAGTACTCGCGTTCTTTCTGAAAAATGGTATAGTGCACCTGCACTTAATTGGTAGACAGTGGTATCCTTTAACCTTCTGTTCCCACAGCCCTGTATTAAACAGACGTGACGTGTCTTTCCACTAACAGTATGGTATATTTTTGGCAATATTTTTAGCTCTTCTTTTTTGTGTGTGTTAAAGCAGTTTTTATTTCAACCATTTTTCTGAGCCATAACCTGTAAAAACCTTCGCTTTAGCACAGGGAGTAGTGGAATGTGCTCAGAGACACAAAGAGAGGCGCTTGCCCTGCTGTTCTTTTCTTGGCGGCTATCGGAAGTTGCTCCATGTCTAATTATTAATTATTCATCTAAGGCGGATTAGATTTGGCCCAGTTTCTCTTGAAGATGACTTTAGAGCAGAGGGATCCATGTGACAGTTCAATCCCTAACCTAGGCTACACACAGCAAAGATGGCAGATAAGACTTCGGCTGATTGCTATCAGAACTGCTGGAATTATTTCATGTCCAATTATTTCATGTCCCCTCATGAAGGGGATTCAGATGATGTCAAATGCAAAAGGAAACGAGGAATCCAGACTTAAGGTTGAGAATAATATGCACAGAAATGAATGGGTTGGGGAGAGGGAAAGGCTCTGTGTGGTAGAAAAGAAAGAGAGGAGGAATTCTGAATTTGTTGTGGATACCCTTAAGACGAAATGAGATCATAAGATTGCGCCCTGGGTTTTTCCCCCCATATCGCGCCAACTGTTGGCCAGTATGACCTGTGATATCCCATTGTGGAAAATGTTGTCATTCATTTGTTTTTTTTACATTTTCACAGTGCTGCGTAAGTGACTTCAGCTTATGAAATGCATGTCAGGTGTCTTTGGATAATCACTTTTCCCTCTGATCTCTTTTGTCTTCTTGACTCCAGCGGCCAATCAGAGGGAGACACTCAAATCTCCGTTCCAACTGAAGGAAGAGCCCAAAGTGGAGGAAGCACTGAGCCCGAGACCATCCTCCCAGTCCCAGAGCCAGATCCAGCCAAGCTTCCCTACGACTTTCAGCCCAGACGGGCCAACGGTGGCTGCAGCAGCCACAGATCGCCCAGGGTCGCTGAAACCAAGAGAAGGAAGCCCCATGGCTAAGAACAGCTTGCTGAGCCAGGATATCAACGTTAAGGTCGCCTCTGAGCTGCTGATTAAGCTTTCAGGTAGACTATCTGCTTATCTATAGAACTGTAGAAATGCAAAATGAGCTTTATAGCTCTCAGATCGGTCTTTGCAACAATTGGCACAGTTCTGTGCCCTTAAATCTATGCAAAACACTAACTCTGTGGTCTTCAATATATATTTTGAATTCTTGCACTGTATTTCGTGAGTTTCAACAAAGCAGTTTCTGCAAACATACATATCTAAAAGAACGGTCACCACTGCAAGTAGTTCTAGGAAAGAACAGGTCACGCACTGTTATCTTGTTATTTATTGTACCAGTTGGCTGTTTATGTTCCAGATCAGCTTGGAGGTTAGATGTAGGCCAAAGGTTAAGACGCTGACTGACATAAAACCCAAGCTAAAACTGAGGAGAGTATTACGGACCTGCAGGGGGATAATTGTCTTTGTTTTTTTGAAGCTTCTGTTTCACTTTTATTTTGTTTAGTGTCTTCTGCTCTGATGTCCCCCAAAACAAGGCCAGCAAATGGCAAATTATATAATATTATATAACCTTGCTTGCATTGTTGAACTTAAACTCAACCCTGACTTGCTCCTTGTTCCATGTCAGGCAGTTTAAGAGCAAGAGTTTTGACATGAACCACGTCTCAACCTGTGCGGACCGCTCTGACATCATGCATTGCAGCGTGATTTAGCCTTTGCCTCTTCTGGTTCCCTGCCCAAGGAAGCAGAAGATGCAAACCTGATTCCTTCTTTCGGAGTGTGTGCGCTGCTGCTTCTGCGCTTAGCATTACATAAATGCAATCATTGTTTTCAACGTACTATACGGTTTGTATCACGGGCTAAATAAAGTGTTAGAGCAGGTGCTTTTTTTAAACCTGCATCAGAATCTCTACTGAATGCCAGGTCCGGTTCAAGTGTGTTATGGACAGGTGTTTGTCCACTGTGGGCTGCTGGAGTGCGTCTCTCAGGCAGTCAGGAATGAAACAGGCTGAAGTATGCACCGACACAGCTAGCTTTTCCAACTACATATGAGCAGAGTGATTCTTTCCTTATTGATTGCTTAATTGCAGTGCTCACATTATGTGTACAGCGCAATTGTTTTTCCTTTACAAGTATAAGAGGAAGACAGGCGGTGCAATCATAAAACGTACAGTGTGGCACACTCGTGCAAGTATGCATCCACACAAAGAAAACAAATGGCTGTCTGACGGTGGCGCAGTGGGGTGTTGCTCCATCCGTGGCTCTTCATCCTGTGCCAGTACGTGCACGCTTGACAGACACCCTCACACACACCGGTTGCCATTGTTCTCTCTGGGTCGACTGGTGTTCACAGTGACTCATGCTGGCTGGGAGCTCTGTGATAGTACACGTGTGCTGCTCCAGTGCCTGCCCCCAGGTCACGTTTCCGTGTGTGTGCATGTCTTTGCAGAAGACAGGGATTACATGATTGGCCCGTGAGTGTAAACAGAGAAATTGAGACAATGCTTATGGGCTTTATATAATTCCTTCACTGTACTCCCTCTACCTGTGCTCTTTGTTTCATCACTGCTCTTTCCCGTCCCTGTGCTGACGTTATCCTGACAGTTTATTTGGGCTTCAAGCGGCATGACCAGCATTTATCCCCTCCCGTTACTTACACTAGCTCTGCAAGGTTGACCTAGGTTAGGGAAAGATGCTGCAGCGTTCATCCGTCCGCTGGCTCCCTCTGCCCCCTCACACAGTCCTCGGAGCGCAGTGCCGTCCATTGCCATGGCAACAGTGGGGGCGGTAGATGGAGAGGGCTGTCTAGAGTGACAGCCTTGACAAGAGTCTGGACCCTCAAATGACCCTGGGGGGTGTGGAGGAAGGGAGGAAAAAGATGGTGAGGAGGAGGAGGGGAGGGAAGCGGGTAAAGGTCATTGCCGTTACAGTCACGTGTGATTACGATCATGAGGTTCAAGGGCATCTGCACTGTAACCTTTCTCTGTCCCTCGTTAAAGGTCAGGCCAAGTACACAATAAGCCAGTGAGGGTACTCGGAATAAGGAAAATGCATCGGTATTTTAGGTTAAAACATCCTTGTCTGTCTGTTAAAGTGTTTATTTCCACATACTTGTATGTCAGTACAGCAAATGGACACAGCCTAATTAAATTTCATCTGCTCGGCTTTCCTCGACCATGGCATTGGACAGTCAGAGCAAGTAGGGTTGTCATCATTACTGCCCATTGTGCTGTAACATAAGTTGCATCATCCCTTTAACTAGGTCACATCTTCTCTTCGCGCTCTCTCTCCCTCTTCCTCTCTCATCCTTATCAAACATTTGTTGGTCGTATATAGTCGCCTTGCTAGTGCTACCTCCCCCACATCTGTTTAAAAACCAGGCTGCTGGTGTCTGGGGGCTAATTACGCCAGGCTAAATAGTCCCTGGCGCCAGCGGCTAACGTGTCCTAGCAGATGGGCACTGGTGTTGCAGGGCAAGGGGAACATGGCGTCACAGGACGGGAGGGGGAGAAAAGGGGGGGCGATGTAGGGCCCTAGGTGGTGCCCTGGCAGACTGGCATCGTGTGGGTAACAGCCGTGCCTCCCACTCACCATCCAGCCACCCTCACCATAGGTGTGAAATCACACTGTACTCACTTAACTCTTTTTTTTTTTTTTTCTTAGGAACAGGCCTTGCATCTCCGAGGACATTTTACGGGCCCTCTCCCCTCTCTAGTGCTCGTTACTTTGCTAATAAAAGTTGCATTAAGCAATTTTGACCACTAAGGAGCAGAAAGATTTAGAGCGAGCAGTTGACAGCAACACCCTTTTAACATATGAGGTTAGTTTTATTGTTGTTGTTATAGAAAGCCAGACTGTATGCACTCACTCTGCAGGAAAAGGGACAAATGCATCACACTGGAGCCTGTTCCGATGTCCATTCAATTTTAGCTATTAATATTTGCTAGCAATTCCCCTGGTTTGGTGGTCCACCTCTTTGATAGAGGGGTCGCTGTGATTTTAAAAGCTGTAAGGTTGGGCTTTTTCATCTGTGTAGCAGTATCAATTAACTGAATGTTAAATAATAAAAAAAGAAGCCTTTTCAGCTTTTTTCCAGTAGTAGCGGCAGATCTTGTAGCACTGGCCAAATCTAATTCATTGATAATTAACAGTCAGCTTCACCTGGCTTCCTAATTAATGGACTTGACACGATTATCTCAAATGCAGCAGCTACAATAACATGATAATGTTTAACCACAAATGTGGAACTTAAAGAAGGTTGTGGATTTGTTTACCTGGAAGAAATCATTTTTCAGTGATAAAATATTTCAACTATGGTTTTGTGGAAACGAACAAACAGTTCATTAATTTTTTTTTTTTTAATCCAATGAAAATCTCATTTTGACAAGCAAGCTTTTTATCCTCTTTGATTACATACATGGATACAGCTCACAAAGGACTTTTTCCGTTTTTCCTCTTTAACTAAAATGTCAACAGATGTTTTTTTCTGCAGAATTTCTTCACTGGTGATGTGTTTCAGGATTTTTGTCCATGTACTACACATCTGGGCTTTCATTCAGTTCTTTCACAACCCTCCTTTTGTTGGTAGTTTTTCTGTTGTGGAGATTAGGATTATTATTCTGTTAAAAGAAACAGATGCCTCACAGGTCATCGACTGGCAGTTTCATTAAACAGTCCAGCATGCTGACCTTTGAGTCAGAGTTTGGAAAGTTTGAGTGTATGCTCTTCTTTTTAACGGCCAGCCTCAGATATGGAGACTCTGGTTTACTTATCTTCCTCTAGATCATCCCGCTTCTCTTCTGGTTAGAATCAGTTTGGTTGGTTATGTGAAAAATGTAATACACACCATGGACAATCTTTCTTTTTTGGCAGTTTCCTACATGGGCTGATCTGCTGTGGGGGTTTTTCTTACAAGACTTTTTGGACCTTTCTAAACTATAATTGTACCCACAGAGATATTGAAATAGCTGAATGTATGGATTCTTTTTTTCTCCTTTTTTTAGCACATCAATTTTTAGGGAAACAAATTGTTCATTCATACATTTTCTTAGACCAGGGGCGGGCAATTCATTTTCGTAAGAGACCACTTGAGAAACTGTTGTGGAAGACTACATAAAGCTGAACTCAGTTGTGCTCAATATTAATTTATATTAAGTTATCTTCTTATAAGCTGCTACTGTTACTGTAAAAGTAGATGTCACACTTTGTAATGAGAATGTGAAATGGGCGTACTAAAAATGCCAACATTGTTTCACTATTTATTCAACATTCCCAAAAACAGTTTTGAATAAAATGCGTATTTTCTTTCAATGACTCTATGCTATTGCTATTTTGCTTGTAGTTTTAAGTGGGAAATCTAGTCTGTTTTAGGCTTAAACTATTTAAAATTTGGTTCATTGTATGAGTAGAAAAGCAAGGGGCAGTCACAACAACAAGTGCAACGTCTGCCTTCCTTTCAGAGAGCTCTATTACTTTTCTTCTCATAAAACTCTCAAATTTCTGCTCTCAGGTCCCATATTCTTTCTCTCTTTAATGGCACCTCGATGAGCTACCTGACAGCTGTGTGGTAGCCTGTGTCACCATGTTCAGTCTCATCCTAGTTCAAAAGTAAAGCAAACTGTCTGTGATTTGGTGTTCTTGCTCTGATTAAGTAAACTAATTTAGTAATCAATTTCCATGTGGTTAATTCTTAGCAGTTGCTTACACCTTTCAGGTGATATTTCAGTCACTTTATCTTGTATCAGTTTCTAAAGTCCAACATTTTTCCCTGTCAGATTTGGACCTCCATCCGTTGTAACACCATCCTGTTTGTCCTATTTCAGCATGAGCCTATCCAAGCATGTACTTGTCATGTTTAGCCTCATGAGATGATTCAGACACGGCAATCTGCTCTCCACAAACAAAGTACACGCTTTCACCTCATACTTCAGTCAATAAATAATTACAAGTCCAAGTCTTGTTAAAAAATATAGGTTATGCATTAATCTTTTTATTTTGTTTTAGGGTTTGTTTGTTTGTTTTTTCTCCATTTTTCCAGCGCATTTAGAGAGAATCTGCATTTTCATGCAGACATGCTAATTTAAGTTAGAAATAGCAGTCCTTCAAAATAAGAGCAACAATGTTGTATTATGATTTCCCAGAAAATCATAAAAAGAAACTCAATAAATACAGTAAGCCATTTTATTGGTGACTGAAATGTGACAAAGGCTACGATACAAGTATTTACATTTGTGTCATAATTTGCCATTGACTTGGGTCCAATATGGCCCACATACAGTGCCACTGTCTGCCACCCCCAAAAGCCTGAGTGTTTACAGGGCGAGAGCCTGGGTACAGCCTGGGAATTCTTTTAACTATCAATGTTATCCTGTTAAAGGGATCATTAGAAAATAAAGCATCCTCTACACCTACATACATTAAAAAAAACAAACCACACACAACAAAAAAAATCCGTCATTTGTTTATTTACTTACATGTCTGATCAGTATAATATTCATTTTGTTATAATGCATATTAGATACAAACATAAATACCTTTTATTTAAAAAGATGAGGTAATTTGAATGAATCCCAGCTTTGGTTTGGATGTAAAGAATGTTAAATATTTAAAACCTTTCCTCTTTCTAGCAAATAAGTAAATGCGATTGTAATTTTTCTCGTCACTTGCACGTAAAAGGATTCACTGTTTACTCAATATAACCTATCACAGCGTAATGCCTAAGCACCTCATTCTAATTCAAAACACTGGCATTACTGTACGGTATTACTTTATATTAAGCTCTACACTGTTCTGGCAGTGTCCTCACTGTGCCTCCTCAGTGTGGCCGCTCGCTGACCTCTCCTACTCCCGCCTTCCTACTTCCATATTCTGTCTCACTGGCTCCTCATCACTGCCTATAAATTCTATTTACAGAAATGCAGAGTTGATTCCTTTTGCCCCTTGCTGGATGTGTTTGCTTCCTGAGTGCCTGGTAATATATGCAGCAGTGATTGACAAAATTACAGAGGAAATCACTTGGCACCTTTTGTCCTGACCTTTGTATGATAAGGCTTTAGTATCCTTACCTCAGCTCTGGCTTGTGTCCAATGTTTTTGTTTAGGAGTACTTCGCAAAGGCCCTATCTGGCTACTTATGGGCTGTATATCAAGCACGCTGCTCCAGAGTCAGATGTAGCTGCAGTATGCAACCGTTGGAAGCCTGAACTACTGCACACTGGCTGGTCGAGGATCAATTGTAGCAGCAGCTGTCTGTGAAGTCTGCAGGCAAGGCTGCTGTGGCTCCCACATGACATGCAGTCTCTACACTGCAGCCTTTGAAGCGCCTGAACTCTTCACCCCTGTCTGAGCAGGTCGGCTGGAGAGCAGCAGAATAGAGAGATTGAGAGAGCGAGGGATGGGGGCAGGGATGGAGAGAGATGTGGAATAACAGAGCAGGGAGAAGTGTAGACTTGGGTAACGGGAGGGGGAGAGGTGGAGAGGTTGTCATTTAGGCTCTAGCTATTCCTCATCCTTCTGTCCTTTTCCAGCTCTTCTTTCTCACTTTGCTTTTTTTTTTTTTTTTACCCTGTTACCCTCGGGTGCTTCTTCTTTTTTCTTCTTCTATTCTAGCACTGTTTGACATTTTTCCCTATCGTTACCCATCCTCTTTACCTCTCTATCTCCCTCACTGCCTGTCACTCAAAGTTTTTATTCCTATGCTTTCATTGCACCAAAGTAGTGCAGTAAATTGACTGTGCATGTATTAAATCACTGGACTGTGTGAGTGTTTTAATCCAAGTGTAATTGTGCAACCTGTGCACTGTGTATCCTCAGCAAAACAGGCTCCCAGGTCCACACAGATTCAAGTTGACACCTGAGGCCAAAGGTGATCACTAAAAACAGAACATCACACAAATCCCAATCACTTCCAGTCTGACTCAAACACTGAGTGGAGATGTGGAAGAGAGAATGAGAATATAACATGTTTGTAGTAATGGGGCATACATTCAGAGTTGCACAGAATGGCTGCTCTTACACTTCTTATATGATCTAATCAAAGCACATTTTTATCGCTCAACTTCATTGCAGCTTCATTTCTCTGGTAAAACAGAGACACAAAGACGTGAAGTACTGAAACTAAACCCAAATTAAACTAAAAGGCCACTTCTTATTTTAAAAAGATTCGGAACGACAATGATATGTGCAAGTCTGTGAAATTGTTTCATCTGCTCTTAAGAACTGAAAAAAGATCTTGAGCCTTCAGAAAATGGCAAATAGACACAACCTTTGTGTCTGTTATTTTGACATGTATCAAGAGGAAGTGGACACTTAAAGTACTGTGCAAACATCTCAAATCAGTCATTGAATTTCTTTTGAGTTGCAAATTCCTTGCAAAAATGTGAATAAACATGTACGAATTAGGTGCAGTAAATTATTGAAACATGTGCAAACAAAAAATGAAAATACAGCGTAGTATTAGCAAAGACAAAAAAAGAATCTGTACAATTCTCACGAGCTTGAAGTGAATCTTTTGGACGTTGGCTGCCTTTTATTCTGTTCTGTCTCGATGATCCTACACTGCTTCAATAAGGTTGAGGTTCAGGCTCTGGAGAAGCCGATCCATGAGTGATGGTGTTCCACTGTGTGGTTTTGTTGTTGTTTTTTTTCTCTATCCAGGTATGCTTTTACTGCACTTGCAGTGTGTTTGGGATCGTTGCCATGCTAAAAATTAAGCCGTTGACAATTAGATCCATGTTTCAGGTCCTGTGTCAGTCTTCTGATTCCTAAAAGACATGGCGTTTAACTGCTGTTCCATCTGCGGTACATAGTTTTTTTTAATTTTTTAGGTGTGCACTTGTCCTCCACTTGTCCATTTTCATTTTTAATGACACACTCGCACTATGCAGAGAAATATCAAGTTTTTGCCAGTAGGTTTTTGTGAGTCACATTGTTGGTGCAAAACTTCTATTTAATGTCTGTCAAACTGTGTCATCTTTACCATTTTTCAGAGATTCATCTAAACAAACTGGAACAGATTATTTATTTTTCAAACAAGCTGCTAGTAGCAACGATCCAACTTGAAATTAATTCTTTCCTAAGCTTCCTATGATCTGTAGACACAACATTGGTTCATCCCTTGTGTTTGACGATTTTATTTTATTTTTTATGCTTGAATGATTCATAGGTCAAAACAAACTTAAAAAGATTTCTCTGAAAATGGTCATTACAAGGACTGGATTAAAAAATGAGTGAAGAAGCAGCGAGAGTCCAAAGAAATCCCAGATAACTAATGCTGAAGACCACTTAAAAAAATGCAAGAAAGTTTGGCTCCTTGAGCAAAATATAAAGAAATGAGGTGTGGCTCGAGACTTTTGTACAGTACTGTATTAATTAATGAAATGCTGCCATGGAAACCATCAGGAAAGTGGAGGAAGCTCTAAGAAATTAGCCACAGAAAGTTTTAAAAATAGAATATTAATGGAAATGGAAATATCCCAGATGTGACAAACTCCTTTTACTATTTTTGTGTAGTCTGGTTCCCATCTTGAAATAGTGGTGCTGGAGCAACAGTGACACTAAAGAAAAGCTATGATATTTATTGAGAAAGGGCACAGTCTCTTTTGTGCGTACCATGCACACTGAGACATTTTTCCAGACCTGATTCTGTGGCCTAATGGCAGCTGGAGGCTTCTGCACTAGAGGGGAACACACACACACACACACACACACACACACACACACGCGCTCTTGCACGGGCTGGATTCAGACAGTGTAAGGGCCGCTTTTTATGGCTTCAGAACATTAGGTCATGACCCCAACCAAAAAGCCATAGCTATTATCAATGTGGGAGTAAGGCCACATTTTCATTTTTTTATTTGGTGACAGGTAGACTTTTCATCCAGCCTGCTGTGATGTGATCCTTTCAGTGTCGGCGTGTTTAAGATCAAATGTTTAGGGATGAATTCGACCAATCAAAATTGTTGGACTGAAACTGTGACTACTCTTCAACCAGTTGATTGATTGAAAAGAAAATCTGTCCATGTTTTTTCTAAATTAACTAAATTTGCTGCAGTGCACGGCACGCTCTCAACTTAAAAAAAAAAAAACAGTGCTGCAGCATTTTAAATAATTTAAGGTAGTTATTTAATGCTCAAATGATAAGTGTGCACTTGTCCATATTTATATGACGGCTGAAAATAGGTCTTTCTTAACCACTGATACCAGAACATGTTTGGTTGCATGAGAGCACATCGCCCATCCAGACATCCTGGAGAAGTAAGCCCTTTAAAATGTGCTACGTCTGTTATCATGTGATCGTTGTGTCATGGCTTTTTGAGTTATAAGCATATTTATCCTAACACGTGAATGATCCTCTGGTACATTGGTGCATTTCATCTGTTTTGCAGCAGATCAGTTCACGCAGCCTCTGTCACTAGGGTGGAGATCTGATGGTAAAGGCTCGAGTGTCCCTTGGTTGACCCTGACAGTGCAGTGCCCCCTACCCCCTCCACCCTCCGTTCTATCTCCTCCTCCTCTCCTGTGCTTCTCCATCAGCCTCTCTGAGGTTACTCTTGGCCAACTCTGGCCACCTGATTAAGGGATTAGTGGGGCTGATGGTTGTCAGTGTCCCCCACATGCTGGCTACTACCAATAAAGCAGACACCTGGACCTCAGGGAGGAGGCAAGGGGCTGGTAGCACGTATTTCATGCACATAAACACAGGAGTGTATGCATACACATGGATTTAGTAAATTCAGTTTTAATGCAGGACCAGTGTTTGTCTCACGTTGGCCTTTTTGACCAGACGGATAAAGAATGTAAGAGGAGAGGTGGCAGGGTTAGCCCAGGTCTTTTATTGCCCTCCTGTCTTTCTCTCCTGCTCCTGTAGCCTCCCCCACGCCTCCCACTGCTCCTGATGTCCTGCCAAATTTGTATATCCCTTTAATCGTGTGAGTCGCCATGTCAGCAGCACTGTATAAACCCCACTGCTTTGTCTTGCTTCTGTTTGTCATCACACCGAGACTCTGCCTCCTGCCATCACTCTGGTCAAAGATCAGCTATCTTGGAATTGCAGATGCTTAAGGATGTCCCAATGTTGTTCTTTTTTGGGGGTTTTGTTGTTGTTTTTGTGTCTTGGATCTAAGTTACTTATTTATTTTTCCTCATTATGCAGCTGCACAGTAAAAACCTGCTGTAAAATGAACTCAGAAGTACATTTAATCTGGTAAATATAGCAATCAAGACCACTGGAGAGCTTGTGACACTGAAATAGCTCGGTGTAACCCCAGTTTCTTCATATTTTTCTTTAAACATCCATGGATGGAATTTGAGTCTAGATCAGTTCAGGACATTCCTAACAGCTGCCATCTCCCTCATGACTATTTTTAGCTGCTCCCTTCTTTAAACTTGCACGAGAAACAAGTCATTGGTTGCTTTAGCATTTTGCATCATTGATTGCGAGATGGTGGGGAGGGGAGCACATTACACGTGTCATCATAAACAGAGAGGCATTGCTTCCTAGGTAACATTTAAAGGGTTTTACTGTCTCTGTTGCTTGCCTCAGTAAACCTACATGGACTGCTGTCCTCAAGCGACAGCATGACCTCCCGCTGCCCTCTTGCCCTCATAATCACACAGCTAGATGCTAACCGGCTCAGCTCAGCTTTAGAGCCAGTGCTCTCATGCTTTGGCTGTTATTCGGATTTCTGCTGGTTTAGATTTAATTCCATTCATGCAACATCTGTAAACACGCATGCAGGATGCTTAATTTACTTGGACCTGAAGGGAAAGTTTGAGTGTTTTGTTCTGGTGAGATGGTGAAATTTGAATTAACTAAATGTTTTTTCCCCTTTTTAAAGAAGTTTAAACTGAAGTCTTACTTGATTCTTTTAAAACGGCATGCCCCCCTGCTGGGGTTTAGGGTCTCTGTGGGGGTAGGATGGGCAGAAGGGATGGGTGGGGTATGGAGTGAATCTCGGTTAAGTGAATGTGATTCAGGCAGGGAAAATAAACTAGAATTTCATAATGTAATCATGCTGATCATTACAAATCTATTTGGATTTCTTTATTTATTTATTTTTAATCGTTAGTGATTGACAACAATTGAAGTGAGTGGTGTAAACCTTTTTTGTTTTTGCCTTCTGAAGTCAGGAAATGCCAGGATCACTGATTTAACTTAGTATGTTCAAAGATAGAAGAGGGAGGGTTTTACTTTTCTTAAAATAGACTTTGCTTAAACAGAGTAATCACGTCTGTTAGGTAATTTTAGAGGAAAAATGTGCCAAATGAAGCACTTTCATCAGCAATTACACCGTTCTGTTGTCAGGTTTACTTGAAAAAGTGCAGTGTAATATTATACTGCGCTAAGTCTAGACAAATTAACAATAGAGAGTTTTATAAAATGTTCAATAAGGATGGATTAATTGGAATACAAGAACAAGGGCCATCAATTATAATTAGTTTAAGGACCCCGGTCTGATTGGCTGGAGGAATGCACGCAAACAGGACAGGTGTAGTGATGTTAAAATCTGAAATAAGGCGAGGTGTGGAAAAATGGAAATGATCATGAAATTTGAGGATGAATAATGTTATTCAAGAGGAATGAGAGACTGTTCTTTTGTTTTTGTTTTTAAGGAAAGTTTTACTTTCCTGGGCTTCCTGAAATGATCAGAGGTAATTGGATGATTGGATGAACCTGCTACAGTAACTATACATGTATATATGAATCATTATGAGGGGTCGTAACTCCAAAACTGACTGGAACCAATGGTTTAATGTAAATGGCGTACTGTATGTTTCTGTTTAATCTTAAAAATTCATTAAGTATGCACTAATGTAGTTAAAAATATACAATAATAATTGTAATAATACTGCTAATTTTTCTTATTAAGTTATTGCTCAGGGTTTTCTGTGGTTTCGGTATCACAGTAAGCTAGAGTGAAATCTTTACCTACAAATATTTGGGTGTGCTGGTTGAATCTCTTTGAAGAAACCCTAATAATTGCTCCTTGTTTGCTTATTTTCCACAGAGAACAACAAAGATGCCCAATACCAGAAGGTGAAGGTAAAGGCAGAACCCATGGAGGTGGACCCGCCACCTGCAGACCTCACCCCACCTGCCTCCCACATGCTAGCCTTCAGCACTTTAGGGGCGAGTGAGAAGAGCGAGCCAATGAGTAACCTCCACGAGACGTTGGCATGCCCCCAGAAAGATCTCTTCTCGCAAGACATATCGGTCAAAATGGCCTCTGAACTATTGTTTAAATTGTCAGGTATGTTACCTCAGGCTGGTCACTCACTGTTTACTGAGCCATAGAAGATCTACAACACACACACACACACACACACACACACACACACACACACACACACACACACACACACACACAGGAGCATCATGTTCTTTTTTTTCTCCCCTCAGCACTCTGGTGTAAACCTTGGACAGTTTGTGATATTTGACCATAAAACCTACATGTTTCCATTTCCATCCTCTGGTGGCTCTGTAGTAAAGTCAGGATGTAATGACTTCCTGCTTTTTACCTGTATGGCCATGAAAGTGACATTGAAGCAGCAGACAGCTGTTTGTATTGCTAGATGAAGACAGAGCACTGACGTGTATTCATGGTCCCCCAGAGAAAAACCAGGTGTGTGCATGTGTGTATGTGAGAGATGAGGTTTGTAGCCCTGGGCTGGGACCCAGGGCTCTATCCAGGTTCTGATTGCATCTCTTAAATGCTGTACAGAGACACAAGCTTGTGTAAATCTTTCTTTTTCCTTTTTTTTTTTTTAAATTCTTTTTTGCTCGTCTTGCTCTCACACATATTCACAAATTCACACATTGCCAATCGTTCTTTCCCACACACTCCTGCACACCTTTACACACTCACACAAGGCCCCATGGGGAGTGGTGTCTGCACAAATGCCCCCTCTTCTCTCTCTCTCTCTCTCTCCCTCCCTCCCTCCCTCCCTCCCTCCCTCCCTCTCTCTCGACTCGTTTTCAGACATGCCGGCTCAAGCACACTTGGCTGCACACGCTCCCCCTGCACTTCCTCTCCCTCCCTCCTTCCTTCTCTCCCTTTACATTTCTCCCGTGCGGCATCTCCATGGCAACGCGGAAAGAGACCTCTGTCCTTGGCGAGCAGTGTGACGGAATAGGGTGTTTTGGGTAGGGGGTGGGTTTTGGTAGTGGTGGTGGGTTGTAGCAAAGGCGGGGGGTGGCTGAGGATAAGGAGGGTAGGGAGGGCAGCGGGGGTACGGAGTATGCCCACCCAGGGAGGCCAGGCCATCACTAGCCTGGCAACAGCGACGACCGCCCGCCTTAGAACTGGGCTTGAATGTGAGGGGGACTGGAACAGAGTGGGCTGCTGTCACACAATGAGCAATCAATATGAATTACCCAGAGCAGTAGGACCTCAGAGACACATCAGTAGCAAGGTCGCTCTGAACACCGAGATGATTGCAGCTTTGAAATTCACTTCAATGCGTTGCCTTGAAACTCACACATATGGCTCCGTTCTCAGGCATTTTGTATAGTGCTCTTTACTGCCAAATACTGAAACAGCCATGATCCGTGCGCACATTTGCTGGGCACCTAGTGTCCAACTTGATAATTCTTGCTTTACTTTTAAGAGATTTCCTGTACTGTAGTGCTGTAGGATTCTCAAGGTTTTGATTATTTTTTTTTTTTCTTTTAAGGAGGGAAAAAAAGAATCTTTGCTCTTTTAGTACATTTATATTGATATTTCTTATTACTAAACAGTTTCTCGGTGGGAAAAAAATTAATAGCACCTTGCTGTGTTTGTGGGCGAGGGGCTTTTTACAATTTGGGGCAAATAAATATTTGCCAGTTTAAAGAGTTTACTTTGTCACTCAGTGTATTAAACTGCCTATTTACAGATGGGTAAAACATTAGAGGATAAAGCTGAACCATTAACCTCCAACAGTGAGCTGTTACACTGTGGGGGGCTTTCTGGGTTTACTTGTCCCCTCAGACTCATGTGTAAATGCACAACTTATTCTGTGGTCTCATTGTTGCACTGATGAGGCATTAGCAGGTTCGTACAGCGTGACGGTGCCTGCATCCATTGGGCAAGAGGTGGTCACTGAATGGTTGGTTACATATGGAAGTGTTGTGAGTCACATTCTGTGAACTTTCCATGCAGCAAATCTCAATTGAGTTGAACACCGGAGGAAGACTTTGGTGTGGAATGTGTGCATACAGTGTAATACAGTCGAATATTAAACATTCCCATCTTTTTCAACCTTCATGTTATTGAAGGTGATTCAGCTCTTGTGCTGTGGTTTGAGTCCATAGGTGCAAGAGTAGTGGTGTTGATTTAGATACTAAAATGTTGACAGTTTTTGTTTCCCCCCCCCCCACATTATCATACAAGAGCATGACCGTACACCAACACATGTGTTATCTGGGTAGGCTAATGCATATCTGGGCAGCCGTGCACATTGTTATTTTTAATTTTTTTAAATGCTTGCAAATTGGTGTTGTTGGGCGAGCTCGTGGCGCAAAGGTCAGCAGACCCGCTGGAGAAACTCCCACTAATCCAGATGGCCAGTGGCCTCCCTACTGGCTGTGGCAAACCTGCACTTTACGTGAGCATAGCTTAACTTGGCAGTCTGGCCATAAGTTCACTTGCCGTTGTCCTGATTGTGTCACAACCGATCAAGAAGGAAAGTTAGGACAGCGCTGTTTAATTATTCATCCGATGGCTTGATCTGTGTGATTCCTCTGAATAGCAGCTCATGTGTCAAACTAAGATTGTCTGGGATGTTGGATAAATCTCTGCACATGTTTCATCTCTGTGTCACTGTCAGACAGCGACTTACGACCCACGGGGCGTTTTAGGAAACTTGCCGACTAACACTGAGCCTAAATGGACAGCTTGTCACCGGTCCCTCAAATTTGAGCACAGTGGTTTGACAGAAAAGATATCTAAACGTATGGTTTATTGTTTTTCTCTCCAGAAAAAGTCAGCAAAGCCAACAACCACAAAGACAGTAACATGGTGGGGATAAACAGGTAAGTCTGTAAATAGACTGTAAATACACGTGTTTTTGTTCAATGTCTGATCAGTAATTACATGGCTTGAATATTGGGTTGGTTTGATGGCCGTGTAAGTAGGCTGTGTGATTTATTTCATGTCTCTCCATTTCAGTCCATTTCTGGACGAGTGCTTCAGACAATCACCCTTTAACTCGCGCTCCAAGAGCACTTCGCCCGCAGAGGCCAGCTCCTCTACCAGGGTACCATTCAACGGTGAGACACGTTACCGACACACACTGTGGGCCAACATCATCACGGGGAAACACGGACATGTAGATAAAAGTTAAAGATGCGGGATTCGAGTTCTAGTGTTTTCAATTAGACCTAAAGACAAATTTAAAAATGATAATTTATATGGAATTTAAATAATTGATCACATAAAGAAAAGTAATTTGCTTATTGATCGAGAATGAAAATCATTGTGGCCTCAGCTAAAAAAAAAAAAAATCAGCGAATTGATCGGGTGTCTTTGTGTTTTGTTACGAGAGAAACTGGACTAAAAAAAGTCCTCCGCAGCTCGACAAAATATGAGACTTAATTAACTGCCAGGACTCGGTATCGCTGCATCATTCATGGTCTTTAAAGGTTCCAAGTCTTCATGTTGTTCCCGCTACAGCTTCGGGAAATAATTGATAATGTGGAGTTGCTCATTACCTGCTTTCTTACAATATACAGTATGTCCACAGATTAATACTCTTTGTGTGAATACAGCACACACACACTCTCACACACACACACACACACACACACACACACTGTGGTTAAACCACTCCTCTCACCTTTTCATATATAGAGCTGCTTCAGGCCCTTCTGAACTCTCGCACATTTCCCCAACCTGAAGGCTCTGCTCAGGGCATCCCCTCTCTTCCCCTCTTTCCTGGCATCTCAGAACTTCCCTCCTTGTTCCTTTGGCAGTAAGAGATCCAGAGGTTAATTAGCTTGTGCCAGCTTTGCCTGTCCCTCTGCCAGTTAATGAAAATCTGATTGGCTTCTGGGTGTCAAGAGTGTCCTGAAAGTTAATTCGCCCAGCCCACCTCCCCCTTTCCCTTGTGTGTTTAAGCTTCACATTCAGCCTCTGCTGCCTTTTCTCTCTCTCTCTCTGTTTTTTTTCTTTCTTTTACAGTTGTACCATTTCTCTTTCCTCCCTCATTCATTGTGTCCGCGTTTTATTGCATCTCCATTGCCTTCGATCGGTAAGTTTGCCCACCGCAGCTGTAGGGAGGCAGACCTTTAAACATATTTTCAGTTCATTGGTCGGTGAACTGCCATCTTTTCCCTGCCACTTTGTGCCACCTTTCCTTTATAGCGCAGATGTCACTGTGCGGTTTTGATCCTGCGTCAGCTGTCAAAGGCATACCTCGAGTCTTTGTTTAGCACTCCTGTGTAATATAATGATTATACATTCCACTGGACTCCACTTTGTTAAATACAAATAACTTTTATAATATAAGTTATAAATAGAAGTGTATAGGGGAAGACAGTATTTTCCTGAAAAATGCTGCCATTCAGCTGCTGTGGCCATGAGAAGACAAAAAGAAAAGATGTGCCGCAACTTATAAAAGGTGATCAGTGTGTTTTTGTTTTGTTTTTTAAGTCTTTCGTTTGCCCACAGTCAGAGAGTTTCACTAAATACCAGAGATGTAAAGTTTTCTGTTTTAATTTAGTCTTTTCATAAAATTCCTCAAATTTTGGTTCTTTTGGGGTTTTTCCCTATAAAAATATGTAAAAACCAATGAGCAGAAAATGACACCTTACCAGTATGAACAAATGTCTTTAATTCTTTTGTTTGTTATTCACATGACTTGGTCTTAAATTTTAATAATTTTTTTAATTTATTTTTTAATTTGAGTGTTTAATCTGATCCAATCAACAGCTAAAATTCCAAAATTAGGTTGGTTTTGTTTGTTTGTTTGTTTGTTTGTTTGTTTGTTTTTTGAAGATGGACTTATTCTGTTTGTAGATCCCAACTTCAAAGTTTCCTTTAACATTCGATTTAGACATACTATGGTCCGGTCACACTATTGGGAAACAGTGGTTAGAGACCGCGTGGTTGCTTCAAAGATGGGGGCCGAGTCTGTGACGGCTCGCTGTCAGTTGTCATCTTCAGAGCAACTTTGTTGCATCAAAACTGCAAATAAAACCGAGGCAGCTCTCAGGTTAAAATTGAATGAGGTCAAACCAGCTCTTATATCCAATTGCAAACTGTAATACAGCCTTTAACTGTAATAGACACACAAAAAATAAAAATCACAAAACTGTTGCATGTACATACACAAACTCAGGTTAACCGCTTACACATCATAGGTTTGAAACAGAAATTCCTCCATAGACAGTGATGTACTTGCTACAAGACGGCGACTTAACTGCAAAATGATACCTGCACTCTGCAACCTTACTTATATAGGAATATAACCAGCTGAGTCGATTCCCTCTGTTGGAAGAAGATGAGTTGCGCCTGAGCGTGCAGTCTGATTGAGATTAATTGCAACATGTTCGCAATCTGTCTGCGTTTAGAAATTAAAAGGAAGTTACTTGCAAACCTCCAATCTGAGTTATTGCATCCAGTTCAAGTTGACCACAGCTGTTTGATACAGGTTGCCTCTCACCAGGCGACCCATGCAGTCGCCTTGCAATCCAAAGTCATTATCCAGACTTGTAAGTAGGTGACTGAGCCTTTAAACAGCTAGTTGATATCTTATTTGATGTCAGTGTAAGATAACGATTTTTCTATGAAAACCTGCATTTTCAGTTTCACGTGTGCGTGCGTGCAGTTTATCCAAACCAGTTTAAATTTCACTTGATCATTTTTAATCAGTATAGATCCTCCGGCTTAATATATAGTGTTCAAAAATTAAGGACTACGCTAAAGCACACTTGAAATAATCAAGTTGAAAATCATGACGGACAAAAGACCGGATTCAAAATTACACCAAAAATCAAAATGAAATTGTTCCAGTATTTTTTTTATTTTTTATTTTTTAATGGCTGCACTATTGTTGTCATCTACAAACTACACTTTAATTTGTCCGTCCACCCCCTGGAAAAAACAAACAAAAAAAATCCATAAAAGAACTTAAAACCAGACTGTGAACTGCATAACAGGCGACATAACGGCTTCAGCAGAGCGTCTGTAGCACAAAAATGCTCTCCATTATGAAGCAGCTAATGGAGCAGCTATCATGCAGAGATGAAGCTGAAAAGTGTGAGCATTTCCCTTTAAGCAAGAAAGAGAGAATAAATGAGTAGGAGTTAGTGTGATACCAGTGTGACTTGAGGAGTTCGCTGTCTCCTCCCTCCAGTCTGGGGTTTAACACAATCCTTCATTTCTTGTTTGCGTCCCTCTCTTCTGCTCTAATAGCACTAATTAAACCATTAACCACTTGAAGGCCCCTACACCCTAATTGGCTTAATCATCAGTGTGTATGCCGGGTCATGGCCTTGAGCCTCTGCTGTCTGGATTCTCATCACTCTGTGTGACCAAAACCATCCCCGAGTCTCACTTGTGTGAGTCAGGACAAGTTAATGCTTTCATGGGGTATACTTTAGCTTTAAGACATAATAAAGATTAGGATTTGTACAATAGGTCACAAACTGCGAATGAGTTTAAAAACCGATAGATGCAGGTAGATTCCAGCTAATGCAGGATGTCACCTTGAGGACTTTTACTGTGTTTATGCGTGTGAAGAAACACAAAGTCACTCGTTATTAACGTCACTAATGGTAGGTGTTGCTTGACACCGGCCTGCATGCATTTACCATCGTATTCCAGCCTCGTTCATCCTTCTCTGTAGCAGAGCGGTGAACGGGAAACAAGTATGATTACACATGTTCTCCCCTTTTTTTTTTCTTTTTTTAAAATTGATTAAAGGTAATTAAATTCACAATGGGTTTCATGTTGTTTCAACATGTGACACCTTGCCTTTAATTCTGTTTCAAATTAGTTTTTTTTTTTTTTTTTTTTAAAGGTCCAAACGAGTTCCAGACTGTTCTTTTAATCTATTTTTTACTTGCAGTCCCAAACCCAAAGCGACATTTTCGGATGTTTTCACATTGTCTGATCAGCAATCCAGAACTTTCCTACCAGAGGATATTTGACATTTCTGCATGTTAATCAATTTAAATGTTCATTCAGACAGTTTGACCTCCAGTTTAAAAACGATCTGGATGAATCAAGAAACTCAATCTGTAGTCAACTCCTTGAATCTTGAACACTTCCTTAGAAATACTGTCAAATCGTTATTTCACGAGTGGTTCAAGGTAGGAGAATTTTTTTTTTTTTTGGCTTGAATCAAGTTTTATAAGAAAAGTAATTGTTTTGATAGAATTCTGTATCTGTTGTCTGGATGCATCTATTGTCTTGATTCTCTGCAGAAAAGTCGAGCTGACTGTGCGTGATCTTGCTTTGACAGTTCCGAAACTCTGCGAGGAGATGGTGTGACGCAGATGACAGAACATGAACAAAGATATGCTAGATAAATTCAGTAGTTTGCATATGGAGGCTAGAGAGGCGATTTTTAAATGCGTGAAGCTGTGTGAGTCACTGCAGCAGCAGTGAAATGTCCTTTCACACCAACATCTGTTCTTTACCAGTTGCCACTAAACATGCCCCCAAAATGCCACAAAACAATCTTTGCTTTTTTCCCCTCATTGTGGTATTCAAACCCACACGAGTAGCTCATCGGCTGGCTAGACGGTATGTTTTAGGACAGCCTTTAAAAAAATAAAAAAAAAATAAAAAAAGTGATAGCGAGCAGTTGTTAAATATCAACAGTGGACTGAAGTGCACTGATTTCCATCTGCAAAGAATCTAACTCCGAGCTAGTGGGAGGAATGAGCAGCATTTTTTCCTTTTCTTTATCGTCATTTTAAAAAAGAGAGACTAAAGAATTTTTAAAGATGCCTTTTTCACCTTTTAATGTCTTGCACATAGAAAGGTTTTGGCCAAGGCTACCTGTGTAGCCTGTTCCCTGAACAGCATAGACATTTGTAAATAAAATTTCTGCCTTCATTCATGGTAGTTGTACACCACAATGGGGTACATGCTTTTGCGCTCGTGAATTACTCCTTGCTCTATTCATATGGTGGGGGTTAGTTCAAAGCTGTAACTTCTATTCTTCAGCATCTGTCAAAGCAAGTGAAAATTCTCAGTGTTATTCTTTTTATGTCTTTCCTTCCATCCTCTCCCAAATGAAAGAGGTGAAATACAGCGAGGAGAGTTACAGTGGTGTGCTTGTGCTGCAGGCTTCAGAGCAAAGGACTTGTGCTTGCTGTTGACATTAAGAATGCATTTAGACTGCATCCCACCTGCAGGCTAAACAATGAGCATCTGTCAAATGGTGGCAGACAGGTTTCACTCTCGTGGGTTAGCAAATTAGCCCGCGGTGTATCAGTCGTCTGCTGTTCAGACGAAGGGAATTAAGACTTTTTCATATTTATATGCCTGAAAATGTTTTGATTATGGGGCATATTTTCTCAAACAAGCCTTTTTTACCTTTCAAGCTTTTGGCTGTCGAACAGATTTTACCTTACAATCATCAAAAACGTGAACGCAGATTATAATTAAAATGCATTCGTAAAGAAGGAACTAACAAAACATGTCACCATTCTGTTTCATTTGCCCCGTTTCTTGTCCTGGTGGGTGATGGGTAGGCACACACAGGCACCTTTATGAATGTGAAACTATGTGAAATTATTACATTAGATTAGAAAATGTTTATGTACCCTTTTAAGAGCCAAATACTGTGACCACCCCTGCTTAACACACCTTTTGCATGCTGTAAGTGTCGTGTAGTATCTGGTCCCAAGATGGTTGCAGCAAATCCTTTTAATTCAATTCAAGTTTATTTATATTGTGCCAATTCTTAACATTTGCCTCAAGTGCTTTACACTGTAAGGTAAAGACCCTACAGTATTATGGAGAAAAAAACCCCATGAGCGAACATTTGGCAACAGTGGGAAGAAAAAACGTATTTTTAACAGGAAGGAACCTTCAGCAGAACCAGGCTCTGTGACGGCTATCCTGCACATCTGGTTAGAGCATAAGCTTATTGCAGCATAACTATCCAGACCTATAAGCTTTATCAAAAAGGAAACTTTTAAGCCTAATCCTACAAGTAGAGAGGGTGTCTGTCTCCCAAATCCACCCTGGGAGTTGGTTCTACAGGCAAGTGGCCTGATAGCTGAAGGCTCTGCCTCCCATTTTACTTTCAAAAACTCTTTGAATTACAACCAAGCTGAAGGTCTGAGAGCAAAGAGCTCTGTTAGGATAAGTCTTTAAGATATGACAGCGCCTGATTTTTCAAGACTTTATATGTGAGGAGAAGGATTTTAAATTAAATTCTGGATTTAACAGGGAGCCAGTGTAAGACGTTTGAGTTGGAGCGCGCATTGTTGGACTCGGCTGAGTCTTGTTCAAGCGTGTCCCCTTTAAAGCACCTTGAGGCAACTGTTTTTGTTATTTGGAGCTATATAAATCAAATTGCATTGAATTAAATTTTATTAAAAGCCTGTCAACATTATACTTTAAGCTGTCAAGAGATTTTTTTATTTTTTTTTTAAACCCAGTTGTCGTGCCATGGTCACTTGGTCACTGTTAAAGCTGAGAAACTTTGACTCTTATCTGATGACCCTTAGGGACATGGGCCATGTTTTGGAGCTGCTGCTGTACCCAGAGAATATATGGGCCAAGAATTTTGCTCAGATGTAGTTGTTACTACAAACTGCATTCAAAAAGCTTCCTGTACCGCAGTCTGGATATTCACTTTCAAATATGCAATTATAAGGATAATTCAGTGCACCAGATCATGTTTCCTGCATTCAGTAAATTGACCTGCAGAACCAGCCTTTCCCTAAAGGTTTAATATATCTCTGACCATGACACATGCTGCTGTTATGAAATATCCAACATTGTTTGTTTCACTGTGGAGTGAGAATAATGTTTTGGCTCATCAGGGTAAATTTCAGGACGGCTTAGATTATGTCAGCTGGATGCAGGAGGGCAAAAAATGGCTGGCATTGTTCTGTCCACAGTTCAAAAATAAACCTTACATATTTAAATTCACTAATAAGTATGAAAATTACAGTGTACACGCAAGATGTCCTTTTACTGCTGCTGTTTATCCTGCTGGGCTGCTGTTATTACTTTCTGCCTGTCCTGTGAAAAAAAAAACGGCCTGGCTGCTAGGTCAATAATTATTAGATCCTGTCCTCAAAGAAAGCAAAGAAGCAGATTTCTTCAAATGTGAAAATATTTCTCAACGAACATATGAACGGACGAGTGCGCCTCGATAAAGCTGCGTTACTGGTCTGAGGAGGGAAGTAACTGGGGCATCGTAGCGGGCTAATGTTGAAGCCTCATATCCCACCTGACAATAGATTATTGAATAAAAAGAAAATGCTTAAAACAGACGAGGAAAGCAAAGGTTACCCAATAATCCAGAGAACACTGTGGTTAGTAGAAGCTCACTTAGCACAGCAGTGCATGTAGAGCGTAAGTAACTTTGGCTGAGTTACAGCAGTCTGCAGTCGTTTCTGTAGCTGGCAGCAAATGATGGGAACGGTTTTCTCCGTGTGTGTGCACGTGTGTGTTCTAGACTCGGAAAAGGATGACGGAGAGCTGGGAAATGGGATCGCCCAGTGGAGATTAAACGAACAGCTCTTCCCCTGTCCCATTTGTGGCAAGGTGTTTGGTCGACAGCAGACCCTTTCTAGACACCTCTCCCTGCACACAGGTAAGTCACCGCCAGCATGCTGTGACGTCTTCTCCGTTCAAGTGCAGGCATTAGGTATTCACCTGTGTTGTTGATGCTGCCCACAGTAAATAAATAAGGTTGACTAGACTAGATTACCCTTCCTTTAAAGAGATTACTACCATGATTAGTCTCACTGGGAAAACTGCCCGTCTAATTACCCAGCTAGAAGGATGCCACGGAGTATACACACACACACCCACACCCCAGTAATTCTGATACTGCTACGATTGGTTAGCTCTTTCACTTTCTCTCTGGGAGTCTGCCTCACTCCCTTGTGTCCTGATTACCCTGTGTTTTTCAGACTCGGCCCGCCTTTGCACCCCATCGATTCATTCTACCCCATCGCCGTCTTCCACAACTCTCCACTCTCCTCATTCCTTATTGGTTAAAAATGAATTAATAAATAAATAAAATGATTCTCCTGTTTGTAAAGTTTTTGTCTGTTCAGGATTAGTAACAAATAACTATACACACACAAAGTGCACAAATGGAGACTAGTGTACAAAATGCCCCCACACAATTGGACATGCTCTCACATTTAGCGTGCACACACTGCACGACATGCACGCTCACCATCTGAGAGTGTTGGCTGTGAACAGCTTGGCCACACCACGGAGAGCAGAAGCAGGGGCATATGTCAGTGTGATGGTCTTTTTGGTTTCCCCGGCGACATAAAGGTTGCCTGGCTTCGTGTCCTTGGGGCAAATGGCGTATGTGTGTGCGCGCGCGTGTCTTTGTGTAAGCATGTGTGTGTTTGAGCTGGATGTGCTGTTATGTTAATTTGTTTTCAGATAAAGAGAAGTGTGTTTTTGCGTGGATTTCATAGCGCTCGCAAATTATTGGGAGATGATGTTCATGTGTGCCTGTTGTTTTTTTTTTGTTTGTTTGTTTGTTTTGTTTTGTTTTGTTAAAACATCTTGTGGTATCTACATGTTTTTCCCAGAAATCTGGGGATCAGGTTTACAGTTGGGGTCGGGCGAAGGTGAGGCAGGGTTAAGCGTTAAGTAATTAGGTTTAGGCTTGCTTTAAAAGCTCGGAGGCTGAGCGCAACTTAATGAAATATCATCTGAGGTGATGTTTACAGTAACCCAGGGTCGTGTGTGTCTGTGTGTGTGTCTTTCCTTGCAGAAGAGAGGAAGTACAAGTGTCACCTGTGTCCTTATGCAGCCAAGTGCAGGGCTAACCTCAATCAGCACCTGACCATCCACTCTGTCAAGCTGGTCAACACAGATGCTGAGCAGATTGTCAGCGCTGTTACAGCTGACTCCACCGAGCGCAAGAACTGCCCGTACTACTACAGGTAGGACCACGTGTTACCACCACACCTGCTGAGGACATCTCAAGCCAGTACCCCATAGTGGATTTAGGCTTTTCAAAAAAAAAAAAATATATATATTTATTTCTCTGATGCACAATTACACCCTCTCTCTGCCACTGCTACATGTTAAAGGTTTGTTTTCATTTTATCTGAAACATGCTCGTTCGCCTTCTTGCTAAAGGTTCAGATGAGGAGATGAAGTAGATCTGCTCTTGTGTCTGTGCTTTTCACATGAACCAAGACCCAGTGAACAGTTGTGCAAAAGTCCCACATTTCCTTATGTTTTGCTGGGAAGCTGAGAAATGAGTGTTGCAGAAATATGTTAGCGATACATGGAAATACAGTATAAAAAAACAAAACAGAGTTTGAAATTCTAACAAGCTTGAGAAAGTCAACATTTGGTGTGACCACCTTTATTCTTCAAAACAGCCTGAACTCTCTTAGCAGGTTTTCCTCTGACTTCTTTAAGTAGTCTTCAGGATTAGTTCTCCAGGTTTCTTGAAGGATAATCAAAGCTCTTCTCTGGATGTTGGCTGCCTTTTGTTCTTTTCTCTGTCAAGATGATCCCACCCTGCTTCAATAATGTCGCGTTCTGGGCTCTGGGGAGGCCAATCTATGACTGATGGTGTTCCACTGCATGTGTGTTTGTGTTTTGTTTTTAAATCCAGGATGCTGGACACTTTCCTGTGCTCATAATTCCGTCATTTTTCACAAGACCCCCAACAACCCTGGCTGAAATCCAGCCCCAAACCATGACACAGTGTCCACGGTGTTTTACAGATGACTGTAGGCACTCACTTGTTGTATTTTTCAGTCCAATTCGTGTTTAATGTGGAACACTTCAGCTTTTTCTCTTCCTTAAGAATGACTTCTTGACAGCCAACCTTCCACTGAGACCATTTGTGATGGAGCTTCAGTGAACAGTAGATGGATATCAGCTAAAGAGCCAGATGCATCTGTCTGGTCCTGTGTCGGGTCTTTGCTGTTTTTGTTTGTTTTTCTATTTTTTCTGGATCTTTTAAGGATGTCTAAAATTGCTGTCCATAAATCAATTTATGATTGATAGTTTTTATTTGATTTGTTTTGTTTGTTAGCCCTGCTATCTTCTTTTCTCCTCCTTGTCCAGTTTTGTAAAAAAAAAAAATTAAGGACATACTGGACACCAAATCAAGAATCAAGCTTTTGGGGAATCATCTTGTTGGTATAAAAATGGTCTTTTTTGCATTTTTGTAGAATCAGCTATTTGTGTGACACGCTGCTAGTTAGGACCTGAATCAAGTATTTAAAATTGGTTCATCCCTTCAGTTAGGTGCCCTTTTTCTAATTAATTAATTTGTTTTTTTGCTATTGCACAACAACACTTTAAAATAAATTAAAATAGGTCTTGTTCCTTGGAAGCAAAACATAAAGTACTGTAGCTTAGCATAAAGAGTGGTGTGGCTTTTTTGGAGGACAACAAACAAATAAACTCAATTGTGGGGTTTTTATTATATATATTTAAAAATAAACAGCTACTCTGTTCTGGTAAAACAGCTTGGATTTTGATTTGTGAGCAGCTTGGTTGAACAAACAGAACTTAGCTAATCATCTCTTCTTTCTGTAAATGTCTGCAAAAAAATCTAACTGGATGAATTTCCAAGGTGTAACTGGACACTTTAATGTGTCCAATGTCTTTTAAAATAGGTCAGTTGCACTATTTCTGAATTGTATGTTATCTTCAGCAGTCTTTATCACGTTGAGAGGAATGTAGCTACAACATACCATTTGGCAGTTCTTGCAGGGAAAATCTAACACTGAAGCGGCCCGTCGGCCTCCTCTCATTCTCACCCTCTTCCTCCTTCTTCCTCTCTGTTCTCTGTCCAGCTGCCATGTGTGTGGTTTCCAGACGGAGCTGAATGCCCAGTTTGTCAGCCACATGTCGCTCCATGTGGACAAGGAGCAGTGGATGTTCTCGCTCTGCTGCAGCGTCTGTGACTATGTGTGCATGGAGGAGACCGACATGAGGAACCACATCAGCACTGGGCACACAGGTACAGATAGCTGGCCTGACTTTTGGTGGTGACAGCACTGATGAGAGAGTCTTTGATTTTTATTTTTGTTTGATTGTTTGTATGTGTATTGTTGGAGTGAGCTGATGATCAGTTTATGGAAGAAAATGTTAGGAAAGTTCTGCAAAAAGAAAAAATACGCTCCAACTCATCAGCAAAGCATGAAATATTCACACAATTTGCTTTTTTTTTTTTTTTTTCTGTTTTTCCTAAACAGAAAAAGCTCACCCTCTGGCGAGGCTGAAATATTAGACTTTACTGTTTCAGCCTCCTGCTCTGTCTCATTAGCTGCTGGAAGGCTAATGTTAGCTGCGTGTTAGCATACTGCTGCCACGCTACTCGCAGCTTTTTGAATGATTCACATTTCACCGTTTCCCTCCTCGTCTGCTCTCCTCGCGTCTAGTCCCACCCACAAGAGGATGCAAGGAGTCCAGGCAAAAAGCGTCCTTGAATCTGAACCTCATTTTTAAAGCGACTGGTTCTGTGTGACATGTGGCAGAGATGCATGGCCTGCCCGCTGTTACACTGTCACAGCCTACTGTTGGATAGCAGATGTCAGATGAGACTACCGGCGTTCAGGAAGAGCTTTTATATTTCAACTTAATAACTCAACATTTCATGTTATTTTCTTATTATTTTGTATCTTAGGATGTTAATTGTATTTAATTTAAAAAAAAAAAACACTTTTGGCTTCTGAATGGCAAAAAATGACTTGAATTGATGAATTTCTTTTCAGCAGCCGAAACAAGCTTCTCATAGATGCACTTAATGGATAAGGAGGAAGACTTAGTTGTAGAGTCCTCCTCATACCATGGGCCAGATTTACTAAAGGGGGGGAAGGCGCTATACTCCTGTGGTTAGTTTTACGGGTGATTTACAGATGTTGCGCTCTAAATCACTTGCGTCTTTTTTTGAATATCGAGCGCAAAACATGTCTTTTTTCCATCTGAAATGTTGGTGTAATTGGCAGTAAATCAAAGTTTTTGTGCATGATTTAAATATTCCCCTCCAGATATTAAAGAAAGGAACTAAAAGAAATACAATATTTTCTTTTTCACACCTAAACCTAATTTGGTGTAAAACGTATAGGTGTTATCTGTGTCTCACGCCTCTGTAATATGTCATGGGTGCAAACGGTGCCACAGAGGATACATCTGCGCACCCTCAATCAGGCCTCCTCTCTTCGTTCCTGCCTCCTCTCAGTGCGTTCTAGGAAACGATAGATGTTTCAGAACGGCACACTAACATGATTTCCCGGTCACAGGTAGGAGGAGATGAGGAATCACGTAAACTCGATGGAGAACTCTTTCCCATATGGGCGGGACTTAACCGCACTCTGCGTCTTTTAATCTCCTTTCCGCTCGCTGTTGTTTCTGCGGGTCCTCAGACCTGTTCTGCAAAAGCACCCGATTCAGCTCCCGCAGAAAAAGAGATTTATGGAGTTATTTTCAAAATTACTCTCGCATGGAAGAGTGGGTGGTAGCTTACACATTGTGGCTCTTGGTCGCAGCTCAGAATATAAATACAGTGCGGTATTTGGACAGTGACACATTTTCTATTATTTTGGCTCTGCACTCCAACACATGGAGTTTAAATTTAAACAACGGGTGAGGTTAAAGAGCTCTCCCCCCCCTTAGCAGCGCAGATAGGGCGAGCAGGGCAATCGTAGGGCTCCTCCTCTGCTCACCTTGTCTGTATGTGAACAACTTAAAGGTAAAGTGCTCGGTAATAAGCATTTGAGTTGGCTGGTGTATGTGCGTTTTGTGAACAGATATCAAATTTGAGAGAAATAAAAAGCATAATCACAGCAATATAAACTCTGCCACTGTTTAAATATTTATGGGCTGCTTTTGTGTAATTAAAGGAAATCACTATGGGCTGTTTTAAGCAAAAACATCTTAATGTAACCCTTGATAAAAACACATTTCCGAGGACAGAGGGAAAGACGAGCGGCAGAGCTGGGTTTCATAAACAAGTCTCCTCCAATCGACCTTCTTTGGACTTTTAAAGCTGCTGGTCTGAACCTCTGGTGGTCGATATGACTGTTTTTGTCTAAAACAGCTTTGTCCAGTTTATTGCTGACGTTGTGCTCCTCTGCTAGTGCTCCTTGTTTGTGTGTGTGTTTGCTCCTTATGTGTGGGTGGGAGGGTGGGATTGTCCGGCCCAGACAGCTGAGGGGTCTTTCAGAGGCCACGGCGGCCTTGTTTATCTGAGAAGGTTGGCCCTTATCGTGCCTGAGGGGGGGGAAATCAATAGGCCTCGGGTCCTTTTGGAGACGAGCTGGGTTTACGATGCCACTTTGGCCATCTTTTAAGTCTCTCAGCGTCTCCTGGCATTTATCTCAGCTTCGCACAAGATGGACACCAGTGGCAAACGCACAAACGGTGGCGGGAGGGGGTACGAGCGACTTCAACTGTAGAAACGTGCATCCCGCCTTTTTTCGTGAGGGATGTTTTAATGATTTGTCAAAGGTCCTGCCCATTTTTGGTGAAGTGTCAAAACTTCAGGTGGTCGGAGAGGGTGGGCTCAGCAGCCTGTCAGATGTGTGGACACACCCAGGCGCGAGATGGCAGAGAGCTCACCGGGTGTTTGAGCCGACCCCCTCCGGTGAAGTTTGCAGTGAGTGGGGGGTGGCGGGGGCTTGTGTGGGTGGGATTTCATAAGAAGGGAGGAGTGAAAATTTGCCTCTTTATTTCTCTTTATCATAAATGTTGCTGGACAGTCACAGAAAAGTTATTCTGTGAAAGAAAATTAAATATTTCTCAGTTAAGTGTGTTTTAAGGTCGAGTCTCGGTGGCTCAGGGCATTCCCTCCCCGCTTGCATCTTTTGCCATTAGCCTTTGGGATATTATAAGAGAAGGCCAGCAGATGATAAATACTGCAGCAAAGGAGACAGAGGCACGCTGTATTTAAAAGCTGCTGAGACCGTGCTGTGAATGACCCTGGTATATTTAGATTTGATTGAAGGCGCTTCGTCATCTTGTGATACCAGGCGGGGGGAGACACATGTGCGCTGCATGTGCACATTCCTGTACATTTTATGCTTGTGTGTGTGTGTGTGTGTGTGTGTGTGTACTAGGCTGTTATTAAAAAGGTAGGTCAACCATTTCAGGATCGGTGCAGGCTTTTCCTCCCTCCTTTTTTTTCTTTTCCTCTCCCTCCTGAGTGAATGCCCTTTGTTGAGCTGTGCCCTGAGATGCTCCCGCCATCTTAGCTCCTTTGGCCATGACCCGAGCTCCTCGCCCCTCCCTCCCTGCCGCCCCCTCCGCTCTTTATTCCCTCTCTTTTCCTACTGAATTGCAGACTTACAGACGGGGATCAATAAAAGCACACTGCATCTTGATTGGACTGGCAGCAGGGCCTCAGTCAGAGCTCAGGACCATCGAGCCTGCCTGTTTTCATTCTGTTTGTGTATGTGTCCGCGTGCGTAACAATGGGGATCTAGAAACCGATGATGTGTCGCTCACAGATTGTGTAGATTTTTATTTTCTCTTCACTGCCCCTGCAGTTTCTCTCCCCTGCTTATTAGATCCTACCAACAAACGTTTCTTTCTCTCTGTGCTCCGCCCTCCGGCGTCCAGGTCTGAACTCGAGAAGTCCCCTCAGCGAGACCAAGAGCACCTCATCCTCCCTCTCGGCCCTCAGCGACTCGCTCAACAGCTCGGAGGGCGGAGACCTCACCCACGGTAACGAAGAACTCAAGAGCCTGTTAGCCCCGCCCTCCTCCGCCGGCAGCCAGTCCAGCTCCGGAAGCCACTCGGGATCAGGAACCGAGGACAAGTCTGACAAAGGCAAGGGACTGTGGGAACTGTTGCACCCAAATACACTTTCAAAGCCCCTGAAATCTCCACAAACTGAATTATTCATTTCTAAATGAGCAAGAATCAGAGTTTAGGTGTTCTGAAAAAGTTGTTTAAAGTGACCAAACAAGCAAAACTGACATGTTTTTGAAACCTCGCTGGGGTCAAACTGATCAACAAATCTCTTGGCCAAACAGTTTGAGGGTACTCCTCTGATTGAGAAAGTGAGTATTAAAGAGATCCCGTCTCCATAATTACCCTTGTCTTTTGAAGATCTATTAAGACTAAATGCTTTGGTCAGGAAGGTGCACGCTGGGCGACGGGCTCAAGAAGACGGGACAACGCCCCCAAACCGATTCCGTCCTTCAAAAACACACTCATTAATTCTCAACCAAGCACAGCCAATGAGTACATACTAACTTGATTCACTTAATTGTATTCGTATGTGGCCTCATCGAGGATGCTGTGAATTGTTTTTTTTTTTTTTTTTCCTTTTATTTGGATGCTCTGCAGATTTTATCCATGAAGGTTAGTTTACTCTAAATGAGAGTCTGTGTACAAAAACCATGTCCCGTGTTCTGAAGTCTGTCTGTACTGTAGAACAGAAAGAGGTTTTTGTTACAGAGCGGTAAGGGGTCATTTTGTTGCAAGAACTGCAGGGTCGTGTGTTTTTTAAAGAGCTCGAGCCCTTTTTTGGACTCAGTCAGGATATTACAGCCGCTGCTGCATCTCCTTGGACGTCCACTTTCACGATCTGTCTCTCGTGAGCCCCTTTGCTTGAACAGAAGTGCAGAGGAATTTTACTCCTGCAGCCTAAGAGGGCATTATTACACCTGACCTCTCCCTGTATCTGAACTCTCTCTCTCCCCTTAGCAGATGGGCAACCTCTGAGATTTCGTCCAAATGCAGATCAGCTTTCTACAAAAAAACAAACCCGGTCTTAATACTCACCGTTCTCCTCCTCCTCTTGCTCTCTCTCCAGGTTTCGAGTGCGTCTTCTGCAATTTTGTGTGCAAGACGCGCAGCATGTACGAGCGCCACCTCCAGATCCACCTCATCACACGAATGTTTGAGTGCGACGTTTGCCACAAGTTCCTCAAGACGCCCGAGCAGCTGCTGGAGCACAAGAAGTGCCACACCGTCCCCTCCGGAGGGCTCAAGTAAGGAAAGCAAGTACAGACAGAGGTTCCTAACTCCGCCCGTCCTTCCCCTCCCTTCCCCTCTCAATTCACTACACACAAAAATCACATACTGTATATACACACTCATTAGAGTACCTCGTGGGGTGTGCTTGTAACTTATTATAAATGCAACATTTTTAAAAAATGCACAAGCATATATAAGCATTATTCATTTAAATAAGAGCTGATTGTAACCAACACGTTTTTTAATTTGAAGATTATTTGGGCCGCATGCCTTTAATCGCCTAACCTCCCTTTTAATGGTTATTATCTGCGGCCAGCAAATGAAATGATACTTGATTCAGTTTTTCTCAACAGCCTGTCTTGGCAAGTCCAACTTATTAGACAGCGGTCTGTGGGTCTGCAGTGGCTGTTGTGAACAGAAGGGAGAGTGGAAAGGAGATGGAAACGGGCTTCCCCTCAGGGTCTGTTGTTCCTCTGCCCACAGCTAACAGGCATGCCAAGGAAAAAATATCTTAGGAAACCTGCATTCCACAAAACTACTTCCCTCCCTCCTCAAAATAACAGACACATGGTGCACTCTGCTGTTGATTATATAAAATTTGTTGGCACACCCCTAAAAGATAATCAAGCGCGTTACAGGCACCCCATAATCACAAATGTCTAAATCACTCGCAGTCTGTTCAGTCTAAATGCATGCAGTGGAAAGAATGAACAGCCTTTAAATACCAGTGTGAACAAACACACATGCACACTGCATATGGTTCCGTTATTTTTAATGTATTCTGATAAAGCAGCCTTGTTTTTATTATGCTACAGTCACACTAGAAGAAAACGGCAGTCGGAGACCGCAGTGCGACCAAAAGTATTGCGACTGTGCGCAATCAATTTGAAGTTGTTAAATTTTTAGAGACTAAGTCTGCAACCGCTTGTGGTCAGTTTTGCCTTCAAAGCAACTTTGGCACATCAAGATGGAGATAAAACGGCAATAGGCTGGAGTCGGTCGGCTATCCGTTTCAATCTAGCAATCAGTCAACTAAATTGCAAATCTGTTGTCGTCTACATGCACAGAATTTCATATTAACTACTTACGTTCAGAGTCCAGCGAGAACCTCAGAAATATCTCCACAAATAGTGACGTAGTTGCCGCAGGACAAATATTTGACTACAAAGTGACATAGGCGCTCTGCGACTTCTGTGGCTTTTATAGGAATATAATGGAATGCAGCCAGTCTGCAACCAGTTGTGCTCATGGTTGCAGACTGACTCTGACTGATTGTAAGATGTTGGCAGTCTGTTGATAAACTAATCAGCAGCTATTTATAAACCTTCACCAATCTGTCTGAGAGTCGCTGCACTCAGACCATGAGTGTTTTCAAACCGGTTGCCTCCCACTAGGAGACCTGTGCGATCAAAAGTGGTCACAGAGAGGCTGAGAGTTCTGCGCACTCAGCTGCCGAATGTGGAAAAAATTCAGCGCAAACACCGGACAACCACCAACTTTTCCTCTAGTGTGACTGAGCCATTAGCACCGACTGTGTGTACAGCTCTCGTCTCCTCACGCTTCCCTCTCCATCACCATACTCCAGTCCCACAGGAGCCTTTGTTGTACTGTGACACGTCCTTGTGACATTTCAGGCCTGTCAAGCTAACATAAAACTCATCTGCTGACCTCAGCACCCCCCCCCCACACACACACACACACACACACACACACACACACACTGATAATGTACCAATGTACTTAAACACACCTTTAGCTTCGGCCATGTTAACGCCACTCTGGATACAAGATTCAAGCTTCTGTATGTGTCTTAAAAAGTAAATGCAGATGTTTTGTGAAGATTCATTTCAAGCAACACGAGTCATGTTTTGTTTTTGTTCTCGAGTCTCTCACACAACTCCAGTCCCGTGCATGTGCAGAACCATCGAATATCATTATGAATACCGCCTCATCTTGTCACGAAAGACCTGTGTTGTACATTTTTTTGTTTTTTGTAGTTTTTTTTTTTTTTTTTTTTCTGTTCAGCCATCAGTGAAGTTCTCAACATTGCTATAAATGTGTGGAAATGGTAGCATTTCACTGAATGAAAACAGGAAGCTGCTTAACAGAGTTGCACTGACTTTTATCTCATCTGAAAATACGAATGCAAAAATGACACAAGAAGCCCCTTCATAGCTCGAAGACCTGCACGGCGTCTTTTAGTCGTTACCTCGACACGTTGCTGCTAGCTGTAGTGCGAGCGATTAAATGTAAAGGACTTCTTGTTTAATGATTTAACTGTTTGTCTGGTGTACGTTTCTGAAGCCAGATTAATTTTTTATGGTACAGTATACAAATAATATAGACCTGGATAGAGGACATTTTAAACGGGAAGAACAGAGCTCTTTTGATGTCTGCGTATTCAATTCGCTCCAGCTCGACTCGTATACCTTACTGTTAACATCTGCATATGTGACCTTCTGCCAGACTCTTACTTTCTTTAAGCCACTTTTATATTTACTAATAAAAGCAGGCAGAATTAAGCCAACTAGAAAAATGTTAAAGAACCTTCGGGGAAAATTGCTTTTCGATTGCCTGCATTTTCTTACCCCCCCTTTGAGCCCAGATCAATACTTTTTTTTTTCTTCACCCTTCCCTCCCCCCTCCCATCCTGTGTGCGCACACACACATGTATGCACTCGAGCAATGTAAAGTGTTTCTGTATATGTAGGAGTGTGTAGAGAGGGAGAGAGGGCCTTGACCATTTCGAGGTTTTTCTGAGGTAATTCTGTTCTGCAGGGTTTGTGAAGCGCTTTGGGGCCCAGAGCAGATGAAAGGTGCTATTTAAATGTAAGTGCCACTCCATTCCTTCATTTCCCTTCATGTCCTACTGCTCCAATCTTTTTCTCCTGCCTGTCATCTCCCCTACCCCACACTGCCTCACCTTCCTCCTTTCCCTCCCCTCCCCTCTCACACATGCATACCTGGTCACTTCAATTCTTTCACCATTAAACTTCCACACATACCACCACGTGCACACAGAACTGTACATTGTACTCAATTTTCCTTTATCTGTCCTCCTCCTCTTCATCATTCTCGTGTTATTAAGTTTCAAGGTGTCTTACATGGCTGTGGACATACATGTTCCTTTCAGCTGTCTTTTGCTTTTGTGTGTTGTGTCCTCCCTCCCTGCCCCCCTTCCCTTCCTCCCTCCGTCCTTCCTTCCATTAACCAGGTGCCCTTTTTGCATCTACTCCACCAATCGTCCAGCGGCCATGGAGTGCCACCTTAAGACGCACTGTAAGATGGAGTACCGCTGCCGCATCTGCCAGGGACTGTGGCCCGACCAGGCCTCGCTGGAGGCCCACATGCGCAGGCACCGCCTGGGCAACCACTACAAGTGTGAGCAGTGTGGCTACTTGTCCAAGACGGCCAATAAGCTCATCGAGCACGTGCGCGTGCACACGGGCGAGCGGCCCTTCCACTGCGACCGCTGCTCTTATAGCTGCAAGCGCAAGGACAACCTCAACCTGCACAAGAAGCTGAAGCACGCGCCGCGCCAGACTTTCGGCTGCCAAGAGTGCCCTTTCACTACCACACACCCCTTCGTCTTCAGCCGCCACCTCAAGAAACACCAGAGCGGGGGAACGGGGGGGGTGGACGGAGCCTTAGGGGGAGGAGGAGGCGGAGGAGAAGAAGAGGAGGAAGACGAGGAGGCGGTAGGGGAGGAGCTGCCGATGGAGACGTCACCGGGTGGCTCGTCGTTGCAGAAGAGCCAGGAGAACTTCCTGTTTGGTGGCGGCGGTGGTAGCAGCAGCGGAGGCAGCGGGAGCAACAGCCCTCTCATGAGCCTCACGGCATCTCAGGCGCTTCAGTCCGTCGCGCTGTCGCTCA
This sequence comes from Astatotilapia calliptera, assembly GCF_964374335.1. NCBI lineage: Eukaryota > Metazoa > Chordata > Actinopteri > Cichliformes > Cichlidae > Astatotilapia > Astatotilapia calliptera. The sequence continues at coordinate 26,374,202 of NC_137427.1, read as the reverse complement.
CGCTGGGCAAGTCCCAGCAGCTGGACCCCGCCGGCCCCCGGCACGGTTTGGTTAACGCCAACGGCGTTGGCGGCGCCACCCCAAGAGACCCCAGCGGAGCGAGCGTTGCCGGCGACGGCGGCAGCCCCTCCCTCTTCCTCCCTTCTTCCCGCCACATGTTGGAGCAGTACAGGAACTGCGACCGGGCCCACCTCATCCCCCTCACCACCCTGTTCACCCACGACAGCCGCTTCACATTCCACTCCCAGCTCCACTCCAGATGGCGGCCGGCCACGTCTCCTCTCCTCTTCTCCTCCAACTTGGCGTCCCCCTCCCGCTCTTTCCCCTCACCCTCCTCCCACAAACACTCCTTCCTGGCCTACCTGGGACTGATGGAGAGGGCCAAGACTGTCTGACCTCACCCGCCACTCCTCCTCCTCCCCCGCTTCCTCCTCCTTCCCCTTCCTGCTCTTTCCCCTCACTCCTCGGACGGTGGTGTGAATGACACTTGACCACTGCGGCGGGAGCAACCCTTTTTTCCAATCAGACCAGCAGAATAAGCTGGACCAGAGAAAAAAAAAGAAAAAAATAACATTTATAAGAGAAAAAGGCTGTACATGCTAAAATGCATTTATATATAAAAAAGCTGCTTTTCTTATCAGTTCTATCAATTGAATTATTACTACTTCAGCATCAATTACTACTCTCTTTACCTGTTTTTTTGTTTTTTGTTTTTTTTTAATATTTTGTTTTTGTTTGTTGTTTTTTTCCCCTGTTTTTAAGCATCTGAATGACCTGGACCCAGCTGCATTACCTGACGGAACTCTCACTTTTATAGCTAATTTTTCGTTAGTCGTTTCGAGGAGACAAAAAGACGAAAAACAAAACTCGCAAATGCTACAATTTTAGTGCATTTTTGTCTATCGCTATTATGCATCGGAATAGCATGCCTGTTTCTGTGTTTCAAACTAGCTTTGACGTCATTAGGAAGCGAAATTCGAGATATCCTTGAAGTGTTAGCGGTGCAATTGTGGACAGAACCAATGAAACGGAATGCTTTTCAAAAGCAACGCCTCAAACCACGCACTTACTTATTTATCAATCTTGTACATAGTTTTATAGCCCCCCCCCTCTTCCCATCTTTTTTTTAATTTTTTTTTACTTTTATTATTATTATTATTTTTTAAATTTCTGTTTTCTTTTTGTTGTATAATGGTGAAACGGTATTGTGCGTAGCTGCTGGCTGATATCGATTCCATCTCAGAGTTAGTAGTTATTTCTAAGCTCAGAAAAAAATATATGTAAGCTGTGACGATGTAAATATGGAAAATCCGACCTGTCATCAATCAATCTAAATATGAAATATTGCAAAAAAAAAAAAAGTTACATCCGTTCGTCTCTCCTGAGACGGGATCGATGTCAGAGCAGCGTCACATGCAGAACTATGTATCACGCACCTATACTTAGAAGAGATATGAGATAACTGTTTTGTGGAGGTGACCCGCTCTCGGGTTTAGCGAGCTAGCCCGCAGCAGGCGTCACCGCAGGCCGATTCAATGGTGCTTTTTGGAGCTTTTGTAATTTTTTTGTGTACAAAAAAAAAGGAAGAAAAAAAACTGTTCCAAAATGACTTGAATGAATGTATTTTTGTTTATGTACATGGAGAAAAAAAAGGCGATACAGAAGTGTGAACAGTCAAGAGACGTCTTCAGTGCTGGTAAAGGCGGGGAAAGTTAGTGTTTGGTGGCCTTTCTGTGTCCTCGTTTATTTTTATTCTCATTTTTTTGTCCTTAATTTTATTTTTAACTGAGCCTTTTACATCATAATAAATCGTTTCTACTAGCGTTCATAGAGAGCCCGTGACGAGGCAAAGCTCCTGTAGGTGCCACGATGAAGCCAAGCCGGGCCTCTGTTAGGCCGGCAGACACGGTACTGCTTTTAGTCCCCCCGCCTCCTTCCCTCGTGTCAACCTTTTGAGTTTTAATTGCACTTACTTTAGTTACACTTCAAGCCAAAAGCACTTAAACCTTTTATTTTACACCCCCCCCCCCCTTTTTTTTTAAGTGCAAACTTAGATCCACCAAGTTAGCATAATGTGAAGTAGGCAGTAGTTGCTGGAAATGACTCAATCAACACCCCTTAGTTTCACATTTAGACGTTTCTGGCGGTGCAAAAGGGTCTGCCTCTGTGAAATCAGAGAAAGCAAATGAATACAAATTGCATGAATTAGACAGTAGAGGTCAAGCTCCCCCTGGGAACTAAAGGTCCCAGGCTAAATTGTGATAGCCAATTTTGCACAGTGCTGCACTTTTTGATTATGAGACTATGTATTTATCCGCGAGAATGCTCGAAAACAAGTCTTTTTTTTGTTTGTTTGGTTTTTTTTGCAAAATGGAGCGGCACAAAAAAAGAGCTTTACCCGTCATCGATCGCGTTTGTGTTTCCTAAGTGGTCTTTAAGCCAAAATCCCTTATTTGTAAAGGGGTTGTTTTCCCTTATTATTTCCATGTGTCTGTTTTTACTTGTGCATTTTCTTTTTTTAAAAATGAAATATTGTTGCATGTTTATTTTGGTTTTTTTTACTTCACTTATGTAAGGTAAAAACAAAACAAAAAAGAAGAACGCATCGATTGGACAGAGAACGTAAATCGTCAAGACCAAACTGTAACTCGTGGCAGGACGTGATGTTAGGATGGAATCCGTCACGTCCTGCTCTGGAGTGATGCCTCGATTGTCTCCCCCCCTCTTCCTCTTCTTTTTTAAATTCCCGTTTGGTCCTTTTTGTTCTGTCGACGTCTGGCATGCTGTCTCTGGAGTAAAGGGAGCATCTCTCCAGCACACACACAGACACACATACACACACTTTCCTTGTACTATCTATGTTATCTTTTATACTCTAGTGCCACTTGGTGGAAGGAAACCACCTGAGACTTCTGAGAAAGAGTCAAACTAATTGTCAGGGTCCAATAGAGGAAAAAAAACAGAGATAAATAATAAAAGAAAAAGAATGTCTCCTCTTGACACCTTTTTAAAATGTCTGCCTTTTTAATACAGCGTAATCATGAATGGCTGCACTTCTTTACATCCTCCCCCCTCCCTGTCTCCCCCCTTTAGTTTGAGTGTAATGTTTAAAAAGGCAACAGGGCTCTCTCCTTTTGAAACCCAGTACTCTTAAGCACTTATTCTCTTTATTTTGCCCAACTGTAAGCAGCACAGTGACCTTTTTTTCTTTTTTTTAATGCTTGACTACCTTTTTGAGCACTTCAGAGTATGCATGACATTGTCCTCTAGTTCTTTAGCACTTAATTGTGTTTCAAACTAACTCCCCCTCGGTTGCATTTAGTTAGCATCACACTGCACTGTCTGCAATCAGTTAGCTTTAAGTTTGGCTGTATTTTATGATTAGAAAAGGCTCAACTATCTTAACTTTTGGCACTCGGTAAAGATTGGTATGTGCTGTACAAAGCTTTTTTTTTTTATTACTCCATTGTCAAGGCTGTACAGGGTTGTGATGATAACTGGTAAATAGATCATTTGTACTTTTTTTTTTTTTTTTTTTTTTTTTTTTTTGGTTTTGTATTTGTTTTTCTTTGTTTGGCATTATTTTATGTTCAACTTGCCAGATCTAAATGTAACAGGATTTGAAAGTAAAGCTTACATCAGATATTATGTCGGCTGTCTTGTCTTTTTCTTTGCGATATTGTTGGATTTCGACGCTCACTTAACCGCACAAAACATCTTCACAGATGTAGGTTTTGGGGGCTTTTTTCCCAATCAGAGACGATGACCAAGACTTTTGGCTGATTTCCCCAAGGCTGTCACCGCAGCAGACCAATGTTGCGTGTTTGATTTGGTGACACTAGATGTCCTCCCATTTGTGTGGGCTTGATACCCAAGACCAGAGTTGGATTAGCTTGTGATCCAACGTTTTTCATACGCCACTTTGCATTCAATCATTAGTTATTATTCATCTCTGGCTCTCTTCCACAGTGTCTCTTTCCGTTTTCTCTCCCCGATGGCTCTTCTTCCTGTTAAAAGGGAGTTTTTCCTTCCCACTGTCGCCAAGTGCTTGTAGCAGGGTCATCTCATTGTTGTTTTCTCTGTTATTACAAGCTCTTAGCTTACAATATAAAACACCTTGAGGTGACGTGTTGTGATTTGGCACTACATAAATAAAATTGACTTGAATGTGTGTCTTCAAAAAAAAATCAAACAAGGGGAACCTTTTGCTTGTGAGGCAGATGTGTTAAACACTACAGTTCAGAGCCATGCCAACAAAGTAGTTTAATTATAAACTGGTTTCAAATTTGTTTAGAAACTGTGAATAAAAATTAAATTAAAAAGACATTAATACAGGCAGATATAATCCATCTATTTTTTTTCCAGTTACCCTATTTAAATTTGCAGGTGGGCTGGAGCCTGTCCAAGCTGTCATGGGCCGAGCATACACCCTGGACAGGTTGCCAATTTATCACAGTGGTAACCGAAAGAAATGAGAGAGCCCATTCACTCACACATGCATACCTACGGAGCACCCAGAAAGCATTCAGAGCGCTTCACTTGTTCCACAATTTGTCACGTTACAGCCTTATTCCAGAATGGATCAAATTCATTTGACACCTTATCGTTTTCCACACAATAACCCATCATGACAAAATAAAAAGCCTTTGCTTGCAATTCTTTCAAATGTATTAATACAAAACAAAAATAGAACACGTGCATAAATATTCACAGCCTTTGCTCAACGCTTTGTTGAAGTGCCTTTGGCAGCAATTACAACCTCAGGTCTTTTTGAGTGTGATGCTACAAGCTTGGCAGAACCTCCATCAGGTTGGATGGGGACCACTAGTGCACAGCTATTTTCAGATCTCTCCAGAGATGTTCAAGTCCGAGCTCTGGCAGGCCACTCAAGGACGTTCACATAGTGGTCCCAAAGCCACTGCTTTGTTATCTTGGCGATGCGCTCAGCATCGTTATCCTCTTGGAAGAGGAACCTTCGCAGTTATCATCCCTGTACATTGCTGCACTCATTGTTCCCTCAACCCCTCAGTTTCTGCTGCTGAATAACATCTCAGCATGATGCTGCTACCGCCATACTTCACTGTAGGGATGGGATTGGTCAGGTGATGCCTGGTTTTCTACAGACATGACACTGGGCAAAGACTTCAATCTTTGTTTCATCACACCAGAGGATCTAGTTTCTCGTTGTTTCAAGTCCTTCAGGTGCCTTTTGGCAAACTCCAGGTGGGCTGTCATGTGCCTTTTAGGTGTTGTTCTTGATATCCTCCCTGAATAAGGTCCAAATAAGGTACCCCAATCGGGCAATCAGCTCTTTCTGTACCCTTCCCTAGATCTATGCCTCGATACAATCCTGTCTCTGAGGTCTACAGACAGTTCCTTGGACTTCATGGCTTGTTTTGTGCTCTGACATGCACTGTAGACTATGGGACCTTTTTATAGCCAGGTGTGCACCTTTCCAAATCATGTCGAATCAACTGAATTTATCACAGGTGGACTCCAATTTAAGCTGTAGGAACTTCAGTGGAAACAGGATCAATCTGAGTGTCATGGCAAAGGCTGTGAACACTTCTGTACATGTTGTATTTTTGTTTTTTATTTTTAATGACTTTGCAAGAATTTCAAGCACACCTTTCCTGCTTTGTCATCACGGAGTTTTTGTCTGGAAAAAAGATTGGGGTGTAAAATGAATTGAATCCTTGCTATAGTTCTGAAAATGAAATGTTTTTCCCCTTTTAGCTTAATTTTATTTATTTATTTTTTAATATAGAACAAAACCAAGTGATACAATTCAAACCAACAGCAAACTGCTCCTTAAAGTTCTTCAAAAAGTTTTCTTCAGGGAGAAAAAAACCCCCCATCAAAGATATATTTAATAAAACGAATCCTTTGTGTTCATTCAAAAGAAACTCTGTGGTTTCGAACTAAATTATTCTGAATGGCTTTCTCGTGTCCTCTGTGTAACATTTGGTTTTCCCATTCTTGTCCAACTTAGGATTTTAGCCTCCCAACAGTTTGGCGTCTCATTTGTGGTATTTTTGTGTTATGTGAGTGGGTAGCTGGGTTTTATACAGGTGACAGATGTGGAACGGACACCTGTCAGCCTACACTGTGGAGCAATCCTGCTGTAATATGTACTTAATGTGATTTGGCATCATCTTGCTGAAATAAGCAACGCCTTCCCCGAAAAAGACGTCATCCGGATGGCAGCGTATGTTCCCAGATGTTACCAGATGTTGCCCATGTCGTGGGCACTAATTCAGTAATTCTCTGAACCATCACTGATGCGAACTCTGTTCCCGACCAGCTGGTCTGTCTCCTGTTAGGGCCGGGGGACACACGGCCCACGGTTTCCAGAGAGACTTGAGGCTCAGAAGTGGAGGATCTGGATCTAGTCAGTTTTTTTATTTAGTCTTTGCATGTCAGTGTTTTAGATTGCATTTGTGGGATGCAGGGACACACTGTGTTCACTGATAATGGCTTTCTGAAGCTCACAGCGGATACATTTCTGTTTTCAATGCAGCGCCCCCCCGGGCCTGAAGATCTTGGCTATTCAGCACTGCTTTCTATTCTTGTCTCTTTTTTCTTCCAGTTTTCTGAATCATTAAATGACATTATGTACCACAGATGATGAGATCCACAAATTCTTTTCAAATTTTAGGCCGAAAAGTTTTGTTTTTTTTTCGTGTGGTGAACCCCTGCCTGTTTTTATTTGTGAATTACTCGGCCTCTCAGGGATGCTCTTTTGTTGTCCCAACTTTTTTTGAAAGATGTTATCGAATTCAAAGTGACAACACATTTTTCAGTGGATGAAATTTCTCCATTTCAACATTTGCTGTTATCTTTGACCATTTTCATTTAAATAGAGGTGTCACATGGCTTCCATTCTGCGTTTATTTTCATTTTATACAGCAGAAGGTAGTAAGTGAAGTGGACTTGAGATGAGTTTGCTGAATTACAACATGACAAAGGCAGAATAATTAATCACTGTGCCCACAGTAGAGGTCATTTCAATACATTCTCATGTTCAAGAAGCTAGTTTGAGATGATGTGAGCTGTGTGACATGGTGTGTTGTCCTGCTGGAAGCTGCCATCAGAAAATAAGCACACTGTGGTCATAAAAGGATGGAGATGGCCAGCAAAAAGATTCAGGAAGGCTGTGCTGTTTAAATGTTGCTCAGTTGGTACTAAGGAGCCAAGAAAATGGACTATATTGCCAAAAGTATTCACTCATCTGCATTGAAACATGTGAAATTGAGTGACATCCCATTCCTAATCAATAGGGTTTAATATGATGTCTCCTCACCCTTTGCAGCTATAACAACTTCGAGTCTTCTAGGAAGACGTTCCACAAGGTTTAGGAATGTGTTTATGGGAATGTTTGACCGTTCTTTCACAATTGCACTAATGTTGGACCTGAAGGCCTGCTTCACAGTCTCTGCTCTTATTCATCCCAAAGATAAGAGGGGTTGAGGTCAGGACTCTGTGCAGACCAGTCAAGTTCTTCCACACCAAACTTGCTCATCCATGACTTTATGGACCTTGCTTGGTGCACTGGTGCACTGTCATGTAGGAACAGGAAGCACTTGTCCCCAAACTGCTCCCACAAAGGTTGGAGCATGAAATTATCCAAAATATCTTGGTATGCTGAAGCATGAAGAGCTCCTTTCACTGGAGCCAAGGGGCCGAGCCCAGCTCCTGAAAAAAATCCCCACACAATAATCCCCCCGCCACCAAACTTTACACCCATCAGATGCAGTCAGACAAGTACCGTTCTCCTGGAAACCACCAAACCCAGACTGGCCACTGGATTGCCAGACAGAGAAGCGTGATTTATTACTCCACAGAGCATGTCTCCACTGCTCTAGAGTCCAGTGGTGGCGTGCTTTACACCTCTGCATTCGACACTTGCATTGAGCTTGGCGATGCAAAGCTTGGATGCAGTTGTTTGCCCATGGAAGCCCATTCCATGCACTGTTCCGACCCTACCATCTGAAAATTGCTGGAGAAACTGAGACTCGTCGGATTAAGCAACATATTCCAAGCTTCTGTTGTCCAGTTTTAGGGAGCTTGCGTGAACTGTCGCCTCAGTTTCCTGTTCTTACCTGACAGGAGTGACGACCCGGAGTGGTCTTCTGCTGCTGTCGCCCATCTGCTTCATGTTGTACATTCAGTGATGCTCTTCTGTAAACCTTTGCTGTAATAAATGTTTATTTGAGTTACTTTTCCCTCCCATTAACTCAAAGTAGGCTGATTATTCTTCTGTGACCTCCAGAGAGAACTCCAGCTCACTGGTTATTTTCTCTTTCCAACCATAGAGATGATTGTGTGGGAAAATCCCAGCTGTTTCTGAAATGCAAGCAACCACGCCAAGTAATTTAAATCACCTTTCTTCCCCATTCTGATGCTCAGTTCAAACTTCAGCAGGTCATATTGACCATGTCTACATGACGAGCTGCTGCCATGTGTTTGGCCGATTAGAAATGTGCAGTAATAAGCATACGTACCTAATGAAGTGTGTGCGTCAGCTTACAAAGAGTGTGATTCTAAATGTGCCGAGGCTGTCATCTTAACAGTTCAGGGTGAAAAAGATGAAAATGAGTGACTGAAAAATGAAATACTTAAATTGAAACATTTACATTTGTAACCGAGCAAACACAATCTGCTAATGAAAGCTGTGTTCTGTGCATGATGGGAAAGAACAGAACAGCCACTAAATGAAGCATGCAGTGAGATTGTTTTTCTCAGCAACAACAAACCAAGCCCTAATTCCTCCACCGCCATCTTGATTATGAACGCAAGCGCTGTGGTGGCTATTCAGCAATGCTGCGACAAATGTGAATAATAATAAGATGAAATAAGAAGTGAGAAAGATTACAAGTTTGTCTCAGACCCACAGGAGCAGAAATCATGAGCAGCGAGTTAAGGAGAAGCACCGATCATCTTTGAGGGACGTGGCATTCTCGAAATTTATAACAGCGCCATGCCATCGTAATAATAAGGAATAGGATCTGTCATGGGGTCTAGCTGGTGTTTTTATTAGACCGATGGGAAGTCTCTGCGCCTCTCCTTTCTGTGTTGTAGTAATGAAAGTTACAGCACGTTCTCTCCCAGCCAAAGGTTGGCCCTGCCTAATGAAAACAGATGAAGCAGAGATAAAGTGTTTGCCGACATTAAGGGACTCATTTATCACCGTTAGCCCCCGAGCTATAGAACACCTTGGTCTGGAGCTCTCCTTTAACAGGCCCTGCCTCACAGCACCCTGGTGGCACACTGCAGCCTTCCAGGCGCATGCACACCTCCATCTTTACCTCTCTTTTCCCCTTCATTCTTTGTGCTTCACACAGATATATATATTTATAAAGGTGTTGTTGTTTTTTTACTTCTGTGCAAATACACAAGGTTTATATAGGTTTTATAAGCCAAAAAAGAGAGTTTTTATGGAACCTTTATCAAATCTAAAGGATTTGGGAGTCCTTGCGGGACCTTCATAGCCGTTCGCCTCCCAATGTTGACCCTTTGTGGGTTCAACAGCCATCCGGAGCCGAATCGCCTCTGCTGAGGGGAGGGAGGGGGTCATGTTCTCATCTTAGCTGCTCATCTTGCCTGTGTATTAATGAATCTTTTTCGGCTGTGTTTAAAGCTGCTTAATTAAGTTCAAAGCAGCGCTCGGGGCACTGTGCGCCTGCTCGGCTGACCTCCCTATGAGTGGAAGTGTTGATTAGGAAGTAAAGAGACATGGAGGCACTGCAGGGGATGGCTATTGATTGAAAGGATAGAGAGAGGGGGGGGAAACTCATTTGGATTGTGGTGATTGGAATATCAGACTGCAATTTTTTTTATATAAATATATATAACTGATCTTCTGAATAACAATAACTCAATCCCCTGCGCTGACAGTTTGGTGAAAATTGCCCAACTTAAGTGAGGAATTTTCTGCGATAAGACCAAACGCCAGAGTTTTCCCTCATCCCAATAATAGCCCTTCACCCCCAGCCCGAGCTGTCTGCACGGTGTCGACCTCTCGACACCAACCTCGTGAAAGTTGGCCGCTGTGGATCGATAGCGTGTTAGCTTTTTTGTTTGTAGGTTCAGGGCTGCCTTGGCTTTATTACAGCTGCCGAGAGTCACGGGGGAGTCGTGCGCGGCTTTGTGAGAAAGGAGCTCCCTCTTGTTTGCCAAAAGTGTAATCCCGCCATGACCCGCCGCGACCCTGCCCTGAGAGGAAAGCTGCTTAGACAGAAGTGCGTGTCTGTGGGAGCTCCCAGCTGCCTGGCCTCTCTCTCCATCTCTCTGTTTTTTCCTCAATACATCCACCTCACTCTCTGTTTTTTCCCCCCTCTCCTTACTTTATAGCACCATCTCTCCTTTTTACCCCTCACGCTCATCTCATATATCCTCACCGTTTATTTCATCTCGCAGCAAACTTCATGCATTCCTCACTCCACATCAATACTTCTGAGACTCCCTCCTCCTCCTCCTCCTCCTACTCCCCCATCCTTCCACTGTCGAGCTTGTGAAGAAGGCGAGGCTTTGCTAAGTGCAGACAGATCTGATTTTTTTTCCTTCCAAAGGAGAAAATAAACACACAAAGTCTTAGACAGACTTCAGTACAGTGGTGGTGGTGGGGTGGGGTCTGCAGAGCAGGACCAGTGGTGCAGGAGGGGAAAGAGAGAAAAAGGAAAGGGAAAATGACCTCTGGAATCGATTTGGCATGGGTTGAAGCCAAGGCTAAAACTGTGCGCGGCGAGGCTCCGCTGAGGCTGCTTGTTGATTTGTAAATCTATTCATCTCTGACAAAAAATTAGGCACAGAAATGAAGTGGTAAAAATGTGAAGCTCCATGTTGATTCGAGCACTTAACGCCTGCAGAAGTTGTGCAAGTTTTGGTTGCCAGCTACTGGAAGAGCGGCTGATTTTATGCAGAAGAGCCAGCCGATGATGTCCCATGTTCCAAAAAAAAAAAAAAGGAAAGAAAGAACAAGAAAGAGGGGCAGTCAGCACCTGATGCACGCTTCAGATCATCTTTGTGGGATCGCCTGGAGGGTCACTTCACTGGGATGCTCTTGATTTGGACACGCATGGTGGGGACGTGGATTTATAATGCAGGTTTTGGTGCCCGGCCCAGGGGGCATAGCATCACTGCCTGCCTGCTCCCCCTGCTGCGCCCGCTCCCCCGTCCTCCAGGGTGAGACATCACTCGGCGGGGGTCAGCAGCAATCTGATTCAGGAAGCACTGCAGGGGAGGAGGGGGGTGGCGGGTGGGTTGGAGGAAAACTGGGGAGCGGAGGTAGGTGTGGGCGAGTGGGGGGATTACCCACAAGTCTTTGGGTTTGGCATATCCAGAGTTAGGGCAGCCTGAATCAGCAGGAGGGGGACAGATCATAACCCCCTGCTGGCTGCTGCCTCAAATATAAAGCTAATGCTTGGCCACTCCAACTGGATGACAAACACATTATAGAAGGGAGAACGAGGGAGGAGGTGGTGGAGGAGGAGGAGGGTGGTGGTAATGGGCAGAGGGAGAGCAGCTCTACTTAAGTATGATCGTGTGTTTGAAATAGATAGGAAACAAGCCAGTCTCTGCTGTTACCATGGCATTCTATGACAGTCACCAGCCATAGGTTACTTAGTTTCTATGGGTAACAGTCCGTGCTGCACTTCACATCCACCGTGACACTGAACCTACAGATATCGCCCACCGAATCTCAGCAGCTCACAAGAAAGAAAGAAAGCCTCCCCTGCATCATTCAAAACATCCACACGCACCCCGGTTGTTTCCCCCCCCTCTCTTTACCATGATGATTTCAATGATTTTGGGGGTGGGGGTGGTCTGCTGAGATCTAAAGTGAGGAGAGAGCTTAACAGAATAGTCCAAGGTCGAGCCCAAACTAATCAGGCTCCTCATTTCCCTGGATGAAGTAATGAAGTAGAACGCTGACCCCTGGCTGACCCTGGGAATCTGTAGCAGCAAACTGGCCTGGAGACCAATTAGGCAAAAGTAAACGGAAATATTAAAGCACGGCATTCATTTTTTAATAAATATAATCCCAGACTCACACACTCACACACACACACAGACACAAAAGCAGCTTCAAAGCTCAAAGAAGGGCTTGATGTCTTACAGACTGTCAGGGAAACTTAAATCTTGCAGGGTAAGAAGCTTCTTTTTCTCCCCCCCTCTGAAGACCAGGGTTGATTACAACCTGGTTAGCTCTCCTAATTATCTCCTGCACTTGAGCTTTTTTAATGATTTCCATGATTCAATTACCCCTAACTGAATTCCTGTCTTCAATCAATTAAAGCCAAAGCTGCGCACTCATCCATCTTCCAATCAGGACACCGGGAATCCCTCCATCCATTCTCATTTGAGGCGAGAGAGCGGGTCAGACAATTAACAGAGTTTGCATCCATCCATGTCTCTTTCCCCCCACCTCTCTCCTACTTCTAACCACCGCTTTCAGTCAGTTTAAGTGTGGTTTAACTTAAACTATAAATAACTAACTATTAATAGGCACTGGCAGGAGGCTCCTGCCAACAAACAAACGCTGCTCTTGTAAACGTGTTCTGCTGCGAAACCCTGAAGAAATACACCATCGCCTTTCATCCGAGAACCTCTTTGTCCCGCTCCACTCTGCTGGCTGTTGTGTTGCCTAATGTGAAGGTGAGTGGAGTGACAGCGGCCTTCTTCGCCTCTCAGGAACGTTCCTGACCGCACAAAGACGCCCACACTTTTTGGCACCATCTGCTGGAACCCTGAGAAACATGGAGAAGAAATCATGCTTATTTGTAACAATAACAATAAAAAGCAGGTGTGGAGGTGGGGGGAGAATTTCTTCCTGTTCCTTTTTTTGTTTTTTGACATCTTAATTGCATACCTGCTACTTTTTGCCAGAAAACTTTGATTGATGAATGCTTGCAGCTAAATTAGAAGTAGAAGAAGAAGAAGCATAGAAATGGTTGCCAAGGTGCCCAGATAGTCATTTAACCCTCATTGGTTGAGAGGGAAGCCAAGGGCAGCGGCAGCCTTTTCACATGCTGCTCTTTCCATCCCCATTATCTCCTCTGTCTCATCCCCGCGACCTTTGGTTTCCTTGAAAGGCTTTTGCATTCTTTTAAAATGAAAATACCAAACGGTGCTCTTTCTGCGCAGACGCGCGGGATGGTGCTGCAGATTAGGTTTGATGTTTTATCGTCATGGCGGCTCGCTCTTCAGGAAAAAAGAAAAATCATTTAACAGCAGTGCCAACTGCAGAGAGCAGAGCATTGGGGAGTGTTTTGGTCACGTTTAACATCGGGGAAGATCAAACACAAACGGAGGCCTGCTAGACTGCAGCGGCCTTGCGTGGGAATCCCACCATGATGAAGTCTGTGGCAGAACCACGGCCCCAAACGTCCCCATCAGCATCATGTTACTGGGAGGCTTCAGATGTCTTCATTCAGAGGGAAGCCTCGAGTACGTCTTTCCTCAGAGTCTTAGCTTTTTTTTTTCTTTTTTTTTTTGTCCTTTTGGATGGCAGCGCACATTCCCTGGCACGATTTTCAATAGTGCTCCCCCTGGGGTAGCAGGGGAATGGCTATCTCTACAATTACACTGACAGCTCTTTTCTAAAGTGCACTTGATTTATTTGATTTAGCTAAGATTAATGGTCCTCCCACCAAGCAGGCCTGGCTGAGATGCGCAGCACAACACAGACTTCACCGCTGCAGATGCACAGGTGTATGCCAGCACTGGTGTACTGGAGATCTGTATATATTTATACACATATGCACGAAAAGTCACAAATCCATGACCACTCTGATCCAATCTGGGTTTTTTTGACCTACGTCGCATTTGAAAATGATAACAGTAGACATCCACTAAAGAGTCCAGAACTGCCAAAATAAATCTAATTATTTAAAGAATTGTTATTTTAACTCATATATAATCATATTTACCTTTCTAGTTTTAAAAATATTGCAAAAACAATAACAAAGCAATTAATGTTGGATGCTTTTATGTATTCAAAAGCATATCACTGCAACATATAAATATGTAATGTATTAAAATATACTTATTTTTTAAAAATATTTTGCAATCAATGCAAAGCTGAATCTTGAAAACCAGAGAAGCAGTCTGACAAAGTGAGCTTAAAGAAATTAAAAAAGCAAAACATGGGGCCAAGATTGAAAGAAAGAGATGTGAAGTAAAATCAGTGACATTTATCAGTCTGGAAAGGGTTACAAAGCTATTTCTAAGGCTTCAGGACTGCAGTGAAGCACAGTGAGAGCCATCATCGTCAAATGGAGCGGTGGTGAACGGGAGTGACCGGCCTACCAAAATTACTCCAAGAACGCACTGATGATTCATCCAGGAGGTCAGAGAGGAATCCAGAACAACATCTTTAAGAACTGCAGGGCTCACATGTCTCAGTTAAGGTCAGAGTTCATGATTTAACAATAAGAAAGAGTCTGGACAAAAACGGCCTCCGTGAGAGTTCAAGGAGAAAACCACTGCTGACCAAAAAGAACACAAAGGCTCGTCTCACATTTACCAAAAGACTTTTGGGAAAATATTCTGTGGACTGATGAGACAAAGGTTTAACTTTTAGGAAGCTTTAAGTCCTGTTACAGTATGCCTTAAAACTAACACAGTATTTCATTAAAAGAACATTATAGCAACAGTCAAACACGGTGGTGTTAGTGTGATGGTCTGGGGCTGTTCTGCTGCCTCAGATTCACTGGCGTAACTGATTGAACCGTGAATTCTGCTCTACCAGAAAATCCTGAAGGATGATGTCCGGCCATCGGTTCATGCCCTGAAGCTGGAGTCAGTTATTGCACCTCCTTCAGTCAAGGATGGCACCACCAGTTCTTGGATTTTGGGGGCAATTACTTTTCTACTTAGGCCACGGTAGGTTTGGATAGCTTTCTTTCCCTTAATAATTGTAATCATTATTTAAACTGCATTTTACATTTTCTTAGCTGATCTTTATCTGAACATTAAAAATGTTCTTGATAAACATGTGTGACAATCGAGGGGACAAATACCTTTTTCTCCAGCAATACTGTGCATTTTAAAACTGTAAGCTCTCCTATTGTAGCTGCTGTTGGCTGTATCCATACATTTTTAAGAAACTACTGCTCATCTGCAGACCTGCCGGAGACTCCGTGGGCTGAAACACTGTGAATGAATGTGTCAGCAGTATGAGCCGTGCTGGCCTCTGAAGCACCTGTCACACATGCAGGTGAGATGTTTTTCAGTAAGCTGTTTCTTTGTGTTTTTAACTAGATTTCATTGCTGTACTGGCACGCCAGCGCTGTGACAGGAGTGATTTCATTTTTGTGTGTTTTTGTTTTTTAATTTATGGTTTGATCTTATTTTCTGACTCCGAATTTCAAAAACAGACACGTGTTCCAGAGACACCTCCCCCACCACCGTGTGCCAGGAAAAGCTTTGTGTGGCTAGCTGGCTGACAGTTGCCAGGCCAGTGGTCCGGTACAGTCCAGTGCTCCTGGCACTGACGCCTGCCCATCTGCCTGAGTTGACACGTTCGCTCCCACACCACTTGTCCAGGAGGACAAAATGTGCTACGTTGTCCTGGCAAAGCTCCCTGAAATGTCAACCTGGCGTAACAAACCCATGCTGTCCCCTTGGCCCTTGTAGGCCTGGTAGTGTTGGTGGGGCGCTGCCCTGGATCAAGCAGGGAGCCAGAAACATGCCAAGGTAACAACAACTGCTGATCGACTGCCGGGGCGCTACCATCTTGTCCAGTGTGGATCGAGTTTGCTCAGGATGGCTGTTCTCATTATGGGCCCTGAACCTTGTAAAACCTGGCGTTTCCTCGGCTGAAAGAGGGCAGCTGGAAGGAAAGGAGGCAAACCATTCCTTTAAAAACCATTATGAATAAAACCCATTTGTGACTTGGCATCTCCTTTTTTTTTTTCCTTTACAAGCAAAAGACAAAGGATGGAGAGGAATAACACGCGGAACATGTTCTCCGTTGTTCAAGCAGATGGTCTTGGAGGTGCTGCGAGGGTCTGATGTTGGCTGACTCTGTCCCGCAGCCCCCTCAGGGCAGCAACTGTGAGTGGTCATTAACACAGGGAGCAGTCCATGCCAGCAGAGAGGGGAGGCTAGAAGTAGTTAACAACCACTATCCAGTTAAATCCTCTTTCTCCGTGCTAAACATGAGCAACTGCAGCCTTCCTACTGGCTGCCAAGGCTGAAAAAGCAGCACATCATGTAAGACCTTTAGAAAAAAAAAAGACATTGTTTGGAAAGCACAAAGGAACAGAGCGGGAAAAGGTGTATTTCTACGGCACTGTGCCTCATCGCTCACTTGTGCTGAATCTAAGGTTACAGCCGGGGCTGTCTGGCAGTTATCCATACACAGTGAATCATGCCGTTCAGTGTGTGCGCGTGTGTGCGTGCTTGTGCGCGGTGAAGCTGTGGACAGGTATGACAGGGCTGACCTCCACGTGTTGCCAGAGAGAGTGTGTGGCCCAGTGTTACCTGTCATAACATGGGCTGCCTCGAGCCCCGGAACACCAGCCTGACCAGGCCACTGGGCAGCCAGAAATAATAGAGACTGGCAAGAGGGCAATGAGGGGTCACACAGACGGGGGGAGGAGGTGGTGGCGGTGGGCGGAGGGGAAGGACAGGGACATATGACAGGAGGACTTGCAGAAGCATGAAGGCAGGAGAGCGAGAGAGAAGGATGGAGTGAAGAAGAATTTACTCCAGCGAGGAGGATTGGTAAGGATAATGATGCGGCGGGGGGTGGGGGGGCAAGCGGGTCAATCAAGTAGCGGAGAAGAGGACAAAAGAGAGGAAGGCGAGGGGGGCGGCTACTGTTCTCGCTCCACACCGCCTCTGTGGAGAGTTAAAAAAAATCACGTGTGAAGGCGGTGACAGTCGCCCTCTCCCACCCCCCACCCACCCACCCAAACAAGAAAAATAAGCCTCGCTTATGAGAAGCTGGTCCACGCCTCGCCTCGCTTCTCATTTGTTTTGGAAGCCAGTTTATCTTCGCGAGTATGATATTCTCGAGGTGCAGCCACTCGCCTGCAGAGATGGAACAGCTGAATTCACTTAGGCAGGCTTTGGCCAGCAATTAAAGTGCCGGATTAAGAGTGATTGCATTTTGTGTCCTGAGGAGGCGCTGCCTGCCATCTTGAGAGGTCTCATTAATATGGCTGCCGTAGGCTGTGCTGAGCACTGCCACAGGCAGTTAAAAAATAATGGAGACATTATCAACCTTAATGTCTTGTACCTGGAGTGGGGAAGATTTTATAATCACTATTGTGATGGGCCACAGGCTGCCAGTTGTGCAAAAGGGAAAGGTTGGATGAAGATAACCCTTTTTTCTGACCAGACCCCTGTGTGGGTTTTTTGATCAGCCACTACACATGGGGAGCCTGAGCAGCTGGATTTCATTAATTGAGTGCTGGCAGCGTTCTGCTCTGGCGGCAGGGGTGAGTCACACTGGTGGGATTGGTCTCTCTCTCCCTGATATCATCTTCCAACCATAACTACAAATAATTATTCACTCAAATCCATTACCGGGGGTCAATCAAGTTCCCCAATCAGTTCTAAAGTCCAATTACTGGCGCCAAGGCTCTATTCGCGCCTTCCTGCAGATGAAGGCCTTAGCCCACAGGCTGCCCAGTAAATTACACATAGCAAACAGAGGAGCGTGTGGGAGAGCGAGCCTCCTCAGGTGCGTAATAAAGCAGAGGTACACAGTGGTCTCTCCCTGGGGCATTCTGACCGTGCCAGCCGGCAGACTTCACCAGGTTAAATAGAATTAGCCCATGCAATGAGATGCACTTTGAATACCAAACCACCACGTCTCATCACTCCACAGGCTGGAGAGCACGCCCAGCGCAGCCCAGCATTAACATCCATCTCAGCAGCTGATATAATAAGACGTGTCGCCATGAGGGTCTTCTTATGAAGAGGCTGCACAGTGACCCACCGGAGCAGCATAATGAGTGGGGTGCTACATCTGCAAGCAAAGCGGGGGAAGCGAGGGGGCTCCTCGCATCGTTTTTGTGGCTGTCTCAAAAGTCGAGTCCCGAGCCTGGAGGAAATGCTTCTCTTTCTCTCTCTCACACACACTCATCTGTCACTACAGAGGGACAGCAGTGCAGCCAGGCGAGTCAGAGCGGCCGGGTTGGCAACGAGGCAGTCAGCTCGAGTGTGTGCGACAGGGGATGGATGGATGGCTCGTATGTATGTACAAGATGTGTAAGCGGTGAGCCGGACGGATGTTCGTGTGTGTAAGAAGGGGAAGAAAAGAAAACAAAAAAATAAAACAAGAGAGAATGGAGAGGGGGAGGAGGAGGAAGGTGGGCGAGTGTGATGTTATGTGCTCGTGTGTGAGGAGGAGAGCAAACATAGAAGAGATGGCTGAGGCTTTGTGGATCAGCAGCCCATGACCGGCTGTCACACTACACATAGACACACACACACACACACATCTCCAAAAATGTGGCTGGTAGCAGGGCTGACATTTCCCTCTGTCAGGCTTCCCTCACGCTCTGATCTGAGCAGAAAACAAACTACTACGCTGATGCATCCTACAAGAGGAGAAACATGTGTGCCTCTCTGCGCTACAGTACACCCGCTCTGTTTACTGACATGTGTTGTAGCCTCATTTTTCAGCATTCGGGCTCTGAGGTTTTTTCTTGGAGGGGGTTAAGCTGAGTTTTTAGGCAACAATCACAACAGTTCTTAGTTTGCTCTTTAACCAAGGAAGGCATTTTGACTTCAGACTGCTGACACAATGAAACGCTGTGAATGTAAGCCCCCCCCCCTCCTCTATTAAACATGAAAAAAACAACCAGTAAAAGAAAACCTCATCAAAGAGCCTGTCTCTGTCCTCTGCTTACATTCAAGAGATCCGGCAAAATGCTAAACACATGTGGACGGGCCCTGTGTTTGGGCTAAGATGGCTGAACATGATCCGGCAGCATTTGAGTTAATCTTCCTTAGTGAAACCGCATGGTGTTGTTTACACTGGAGACAACTGTGTGTATATGCATGGATGTGTGTGTGTGTGTGTGTGTGTGTGTGCGCGTGGAGGGAGTCCAGAGCTGCAGAACTCACTGTTCCCTTTTGCAAAGCCAGAGCAGTTACAGTGTGTATGTGTTTGTGTCAGCATGATGGAGGAGATGGGTGTTACTCAGACCTAATGAATCCATCTGCATTCAAGGGGCATTCTTCCTCTCACACGCAGGCGGGAGCAAACGAGCAGCGACCTGGGAGCCCGTCCAGCGGTTGGTGGGGGCTTTCGCAGTATTTCCAAAGCAGACTAGAAAGTACAAGCACAGATTAGCACTGAATTCACCCTGTTTTTTTCCTTTGAGGAGGTTGAGAAAGCTGTACAATCACACACTCAGCCCTCCTGCTCTGTACTGTACCAAGCTTGGCTCCTTTCTGCTTTTCAGTGAGGATTGAGAGAGAGGGGGGGAAAAAAAGCAGAGGATGGTTGTGTACAGAGAGCTGGGTCTACAGTACCTCGAGCTCGACCTCGAGGAGAGTGGCAGCTGTTGATGTCCTCACCTCTGAGTGACCCGGCACCCTAGGCAACCTCGATGAAGAATGGATGGAGGGCAGGAGGCGGGGGCGCTAAGAAAGGGAGGGCGGTTGGCACTGAGGGTTCAGTCATTAGGATAATGAACCCACAGCTGAGTGGGATTTGGGAGACCTCTAGTGGCTGAAGAAAGCACAAACTTACATTTACAGAACACTGATGGTACGATAAAGATTATTTACATAGTGTATAAAAGCAAATCCAGTTCTTAGTGACCTGGAGGAAATGAATCACGCCTTCTTGATCTTGTGACTGCTTCAAACTACATCTGCCGGCTTTTAAAGGTGAGATATTTCAGGCATAAGTCAGATGTGCCATTTTGGTTACATAACAGTGATTCTTCCACACTAGCAGAAAGACAATATCTAAAATACAAATTCAGGAGCTTATTGTACTTTTTCTCATTTATGCAAATGTGTGCATATTTAATGAGAACATCTCATTTGCATATGATATCCATGGTGATACGTTTTATTTGAAAACCATAAATATTAGTTTTTCAGTGACGTGACATTACAACAAGCTTGAAAGGCCACATTCGGAGTAATTGTGTTTATTCCAAGCAAGAAATCTCCAACTCAGCTCTTACATGAAACTTCGTTTATATTTCTAAAGCTGCTTTTTTTTAAACAGATGGATTTTATTTATACAGCATTCAGACACTGATTTATGAACATTTATTCATATTTTTCTGGTTTATCAAATGATAAAAACAGATTTTATAAAGACTCTAATGACCTTGGCTTTAGTCATCGTCCAATTCGATTTATGATCTGCAAAACTATGCCAATAACAGGGGTGACAATGCCTCATCAAAAATACACTTTCATAAAACTTGCAATACAGAGCATTAGACAGACCGGAAATTTTCATGGTGATCTAAACAGTTTTCTCTCTGTAGTCACCTGTAGCGTTTCTCCTCTATTGATCCTGTAAGTAAGAAATAACTACAAGTTTAAACAAATTAACCACTTTTTTTTTTTTTATCACTTATTCAATTCAGGGTCTTGTTTCTCCCACAAAAAGAAAATTATTTGAAAAGGTAGAGATGAGTGAAAATTTCAAGTTATTATTGCAAAATGTTGACTTAATGAGTCAAACTTCTGGGTGAGTTGAAATTTTGACTAATAGATGACTTGTTTTATCTGCCCAGTGGCAGAAACAAGCTTCCGTATGCTTGTCTTTTTGGGAAAAGAAGCCTGATTACCTGGAAAGACCTCCCTCAGGCACGGAGAGGAACATCCAAACTCCACACTGAAAAACTGTTGGATCTGAACCCAGGACCTTGTTCCAGCAGGATTACAATCCTACCTCCTTGAGCACACCTGATCTCGGACACTGAGCAAGGGTCGGGCCCGGTTAGTACTCGGATGCACCGCCTGGGAATACCAGGTGCTGTGAGCTTAGAGTGGCTGTGGTTCAGGAGGTCGAGCAGGACATCTACTAATTGAAAGGTCGGGGGTTCAACTCCTGGCTGCTCCAGGTCTGCGTGCCAAGATGATGATCCCGGTGCGTTCATCGGAGTGTGAATGTTATATAGAAAGGACTTGGATGTACTAAAAAATGCTTGTGTTGTAAAAACTGCTTTTAGTGCTCAAGTAGAAAAGTGCTATATAAGAACCAGCCCACAATGCAAAAGGTAATAAGCTCTCAATACCAGTTTAAGTGACTTACTGTGTGTCAGAAGTACCAGCAAGTTTACACAAATTTAATGCCACGTGTACACAATCTCATAATTAGACCAACGGGACAAACACAAGGGAGTTCTTCAACATCATTGTGCTGACAGCTTCGACTGTTGGACTATGATGTTACAGAAACCAAACAGCCTTTTCTATCTCATCGATATATTTTTGTTTTAGCATTTATTGGCATTTTCAGTGAGCTCAGGGGGTTTTACACTGTAAGTTAACGATTCTACAGTATTAGAGAAAAAACCGCAACAATCACACGACTCCCCGTGAGCGAGGAAACATCTGACAGAAGCAGGCTCAGGGACAGGCGGCCATCTGCCACAACCGGTGGGTAGCGATGGAGAGGAAGAGAAGAAGAAAGAGAGGATAAGGAGACAGGGCAACCTGGGACAAGAATGTTACAAAAGGGATTCTTTAGACTTTCAGAAAACTTGACCTCTGACCTTGACCTTTAGATCGAGGTCACCGGGATTTGAACACATCTGAGATTTTTAGTAGATGCACCTATGGCATCAATTTGAAAATCGAGTCATCGCATTCACACACTTGGACGTCCACGCCACCTGCTCGCCCGGTGGGTTGAAGACAATACTCCAGTGTGCGAATTCAGAAAATCGAATCAACAAACTGGATTTGAACTTTATGTGACCTCACATTTTCTTCTGGTTTAAAGAACACTTACAACCCTACAGGACTCCTGGACTAAAACTGGAGGCCACAGCCAGGCTTTCCCTCAGTCTTCAGATGTCAGTTTGGAGTCTGGAAATTATGATGTGTACGTTTACATACGTTTATATATTAAAAAAAAATAGCTGACGGATTAACAGACACTAAAAATAACAGGTGCAGCCTACGAGTACATAATGGGTGGGAAATACCCTGTGTATAGATTAGACTGTATAAGAATATGCCGCTGACACCGGCGTCTGCTGCGGGGTCCCTGAATAAAGCAGCTGCAGCAGCCTCTTTAAATAATAAAGTAATAAAGTAGCTGCACCGGCATTATGAGTGCATGACTTCTCTTTGTGTTCAGTCCTCCGGTGGTGTCCGGGAGCGCAGCGCAGTATGAACTTAATTCTGGAAATATTAAAGTGTGTTTTGCCTGAATTCGAAGCAACCGTACAGCTGAGTCATTCAGACGAAGCCCAGCGCTGACATTTCTGGCTCCGGAGAGCCGAAAAGAAATGTCATTAAATCTCTGACAAATCTCAGGGCTAATATTCGTAGAGGTAACATTAATCACTCGGCCCTTTTTCATATCGTGAGCAAACACGCAGCGGTAGAAGAGCTCGGCCAACTGCGCCGGCAGATTTAATGTAATTCACTTGTCCACTTAAGATTCAAATTGTTCTTTAATAGAAACCAAACAGTGGATTAAAAAACAAACAAAAAAAGAAAAAACACTGATGCAAAGCCTCGATGCTTTCCTGAGGAAAACCTGTTATTAGAGCAACATCTTCAGTAGTTCAGCAGCAGAAACACGGGGCTCTAACTAAATCGATTCTACCCAAGCCCGATCCTTTCATTGACGCTTTGTGGCTCGCAAATAGGCTGTTATTACTGATATTACTGATCGTGAGGAACGAGTCACAGCTTTACTGTAACACGCCGTTCATGATAGTGAAAGATACCGCTCAAACTATTCTTCAACTGCAACCACACGACCTTTGAATCCTCCTTCACTGATCTCGTTAAAACTTGTCCGGAGTGTCCAAAAGAGACGGTCGCTTCCGCGTTTCACATCTCGGACTCTCAACGCATCTCATTTTTGCCAAACGCGAGTGCGTCTCTGAGCCGCTGACGAGAAATGCTCTTGTGACTTGGATGAAAGCAATCAGAAAGCGAAGCCTCTGTAGACGGGGGGTGACTCTCACGTATTTAAATTTTTAAATCGTGTGTTAAAAGAGCAGAGATCGAGTCTTTTTGTGCAAACCGCAGAGCCAAGGTCATTTTCTCGCTCTCCTTTTCAGTGAGTGATCCGTTCCTTATCTGACAGTGCAGTCCCAGTGATTACTGTGATGAAGAGGATGAAGAAAAGGCTCTGAGAAGCAGGTCAGCAGCCAGTCCTGGAGAGATGGCTCCTTTGGTGACCCTCTCCTCGAGGTGGGGTAGAGCTTCTCTGACACCGGGGTGATTTTGGAAATGGCACAGGACGCTCTCCTGGATCAGACTCCACATCCACACCTTCTGCTGGGCCGTCCGCCTGCCCTGCAGCTCACCGCTGGCCAGCGCGGCCTCCCGGTATGCCTCCATCTTGGCCCAGACCTCTGGGATGCCCTCGAAGGTTTGCGAGGAAGCCCGCACCACCTGCGGGTGGAGAAGGTGAGGGGTGGGAAGATTCATGATTCAGCTGTTCAAAATGAGCGTTTCACAGTCACAGCAAAATATACAGAACAGAGAAAGTTTTATATTGTTAATGGATTTTTATGCCTCCTGTAGGTCATGAAGTCTTTAAAGCAAATCATCATTTTCATTTCAAGGTCATGTCAGTAGCACGAAAATGACGGCAGCTGCCAGAGGTAAGTTCAGATCTCTGGAAGAGTATGTTTAAGAAAAGCCGCAGTTCCACTAATGGCCACTTGAGGCTGACCCCAAAACCGAAACAATCCCCATTGAATCTAATGTTAAACAGTATCAAAAAGCACATTTACAGCTCCATATACTTTAGACTTCTATGGCGGTTTCCTCTCTTCATGACAGCTGAACAGTGGAGGATTTTGTTTTTTAATTTTTAAGACAAATCAACAGATCTGGATGCTGGTAAGATGTGGGCTGTTTGGGAAAAAAATGAAATGGCCTTTAAAATGGTAAATGGCCTGTACTTTTATAGCGCTTTACACTACATTCAGTCATCCACACATTCACACACTGGTGATGGCAAGCTACATTGTAGCCACAGCCGCCCTGACAGAGGCGAGGCTGTAGGCCTACCACCAGTAGGCAACGGGTGAAGTGTCTTGCCCAAGGACACAACGACCGAGACCGTCAGAGCCGGGGATCGAACCGGCAACCTTCCGATTACAAGACGAACTGCCAACTCTTGAGCCACGATCGCCCCAAGAAATGAACTGAAACAATTTTGTGAACTAAAATAAAAACAGAGGAACTGTCTTTAGCTTCAGCATCTGTTAGCTTGGTGAAAATGCCGAGGCATTGATGAATGTGTTTACTGAAACTCAGGGCGTCTACAAGACTGTGAGACAACCGCTTTTGAAAAGTTTTGTTTCTCTCGTTCTGTATTTTTTTTTTTTTGACAAACACTTTCCTTAAAATAATAAAAGACTGAAACTAATAAAAACTAAACAAAAACTAAACATTTTCAAAGTGTAGTAAGAAATACTTCTCTGAAAACTAACTGCAACTAAACTGAAGTCAAAATAAAGTCAAAATGAAATGAAATGAAAATTATTAGATAGTTCACATGAAAACAGTCAGCCCGTTGCAGGATTTCCATTAGTTTTACCGACAGTTGCTGCACTTTGTCTTCTCTGCATGCGTGCATACCTGCACAACTGGCTACAGGAAGGTCTTTTGCATACACCTGTTGGGTCTGACTGAGCTTGGATGGGGGACCACCGCCACGTCTCCCCAAACAAACCACGCCGGGGTGGGAAAACAAACCAGAGCTCGACCCCATGCGACCAACAGATATGTGCTTTTAACTTTATACGTTCACTTTGATATACCGATGTGTGTTTTTATGTTTTAAAATGTCTCATTTTTTCCTGTCGACTTCAGCTTTAATGTTTTATTTTTTAACTACAAGTGCAACATGCACTGCTGAGCCAACCGTGGCACATTTACATTGATGTTTTTCAAATGCCAGTGATGATTAAATCCTGAGCAGGTTACCGGTTCACCAGTACAGACTGCTGAACAGGAAGTCTTCTTGGGAAAAGCCAATCTGAGCTTCCTACAATACACAATAAATGTAGAGGTTATTATTAAAAATAAAGGTTTAACCGAAGACGGGCTTTAAGCTTCCCCCCCGCGATCATTAAGAGAACATTTTGGATGCGGTAAATGCATCAGAGTCTGGGAGTTCTGCATTTAAGGTTTTTTCCTTTCAGTGCACCTCCAGCCTACAAGAAGCTGTCAAGTCACTACGCAAATATCAAGCATTCGTCTGTCCTTAACACCTTGTTCACGCAGGCAATCCGGGGATAAATGTCACTTATGTGTTTAGTACTTCGACTGCACGTCTCTCCTCAAAGCTTAATGCAGATCCGAGAGCGCATGATGAAATTCAGAGTAACATTGAGTTTGTTGAAAGCGGGCTCCAGGTTTACAGGTAGACACAAAGCTCCATTCAGATGTGCAGATCCTTTCTTTGCCGTCTTCTATTAAACACCAGCTGACAATCAAATTTGAGTCACTTACACAGCTCAGAATATAAATGGCAGCTGTGATCAAAATCCACTTACACACGTTCCAGTTACAACGTTAAGGTGAGAAGAAGAAAGATCATGTGACTTACTGTACTTACAGCATATTCTCTCATATAAATGATCTTTTTAAAACTACTTAATACATTCACAGACCGCCTTACCTCTGCTGGTATCTAGTTACACAAATGCTTGTAGTTCTCCAGGTTTTCAGGTGTTACACAAATCTTTCTAATATTCGTCTCTCCGCCGTCACATTGGTTTTGTTTCCGCTGGCCGCAACATTGAAAGCTTTAAAGCCGCTCTCACTGTTCCTCCGTAAGAAATCATCAAGAAGCCACTAAAAGCTGAGAGGGAAAACAAGCTTCTTGTAATCTGGATGTAACAGCTCTTAAAGAGGCACTTGAGGAATTTTGTATTGCATTTCTAAAACACCAGGGAACAAAGAAAGCTTCAATGACCCTACGGCTTTCATGACATCTAAAATAGATTTGTGTTAACACAACATGTCTTGGAAATGCCATTCAAAGACGTCGGTCTGTCCGTCTCCTGGATTTACAATAAAGTAGCCTTGAAGCTCAAACTGAAATCAAGATTAATTTATCTAATCTTACAAACCCAATATTAGAAGTGCTGTGAAGTTACAAAAACTCTTGAACTCTCTCATGGTTGCCTTTTTTGCCCAGACTCATGTTGAATCATGAACTCTGACATGAACTGAGACATGTGAGGCCTGCGGTTCTCCGAATGTTGTTCTGTGACCTCCTGGCTGAGTCCTCGATGAGCTCTTGGAGTAATTTTGGTAGGCCGGTCACTCCTGGAAAGGTTCACCACTGTTCCAAGTTTTCTCCATTTGTGAATAATGGCTCTCACTGTGGTTATAAGTCCTGAAGCCTTATAAACAGCTTTGTAACTCTTTCCAGACTAATAGATATCAACGAATTTATCTCTCAGCTGTTTTTAGTTTCTTTAGATTGTGTTGCTCTTTGAGATCTTTTAGCCGGCTTCACTTTATCAGACAGAGTCGGTTTAAGTGATTTCTTGATGCAGCCAGTCTGGCAATAACCAGCACTGGGTGTGACTAGTAAAACTAAGCACAGGTTTCCAAAAATGTGATTAATCACAGTTAATTCATGATGTGCATGCACTGTGTATATGAATGTAATCGTTTTTTAAGCAACATGTCTAAAACCTTTTTCTAGTTTCACTGTCCAAAATCTGCCTTTTTTTTTCTGACATCAGTGTAATCAGTCTTTGGGGGTTTTGGGTTGTTGGATGGACAACAAAGATTAAATTTAAAGACGACCCGTCGTGCTTCTCAACTCTGGGACCATTTACCTTTTGCAATTTCCTACATAACATAGACCAAAGGATTAAGTGATTGTGAAGAGAACCATAAAAGTCGCCTCACATGCCACCAAGAGTTTAATCATCAAGTCAAAATAGTATTTATGTCACATCATAGTGCCACGCAAAGCAGAGCAAGAGACTAAATCTCTGCCATACAGTCGGGAAACAGACACGAATATGCACAACAAAGCCGAGCGTGAAGCATAAAGAGAGAGGAGCTGTAAGAGAAGCCTATCAGATTTTATGAGAACGAGCACTTTTCTAATCAGTGAAATGCATGACGCAGCAGCCGAGTATCCAGTGCATTGGGAGCGGGGGGTGGGGGGTAATAAGGACTGGTAGGTGGGGGTGCTTCCTGGCTGCTTGCCCGGTGGGCAGATGCAGCACTGGGCTGGGAAAACAAAGGGACAGGGCTAGCCAGGCGAGCGGGTGAGGTGGGACACTGCAGCACTAGTGCCGTCATGTTATGATGACCCACCCCCACACTACTCCTCCTCCTCCTGGGTCAGCTGACCTCTCTGTGGGATATCTTGTTGGGTCCATGTGCTGTAGCTGCCCAGCAGAGCAAACACCAAACACCACCAAATCCTTGTTACCGACTCCTTGCATCATTACATCACTACACACACACACCTTAGGGTTCCAGGATTTGGACTGTCTCCTGAGCAGTTTGAGTGCGCTGGTGTATTCAGCCTGGATCCTCCTGGCCGGCACCACCAGGTCTCCGTCTGACTTTGTCACCACGACCAACTCGGCCCTTTCGATTATGCCCCTCTTGATGCCCTGAACAGAGATTTTGTCATTAGAGAGGATGATTAAACGATGAAAACGCTGCCTGATGCTCCTCAAGGCTCCTGCACGGAGCTGCGGTCAAGTGTTTTCAAGCCTGAGACTTTAAAAGTCTTAAGACTTTCTTTCCATTCAACATGGCTGATTTTTGCAGTCGATATCCAAAGATAGATGGAATCGAATTGTATAAATATTTTCTTTCTGTACAGAACTGTGCTAAAGTAAATGGCCGACCCTTAACCCTAACCCCAGGTATGAGAACTGGACTGAAAAAGCAAAGGAAAACTTTGAAAGTCCTTCAGAAAGCCTGGAGAAATATTGCTCATGACCACTTAAAGAAATGAGACTTTTGCACATTACAACACCTCTGATATAGTTAGGTTTTCTATGATTAGCTCAAATAATCCCATATAAAAATATACGGTGGTATGTGTAGACCATGAGCTAACTGTACATTTTGACTCTGAGTAACACAGGTTGATTATTAAGCACTAATTTACTGGAATGAATTTTCAAGCGTGCTGCTTTCCTCATGTGTTCATGTCCGAGTGTTTCCACATTACCAATAGTTATTATAATTAAAACAAATGCCACTTCAGCTACCTACTGTCCCACCATAATCACTGTAGCATTAATCATCATGAGGAAGGCTAATGAAGTGAATAATTTTCCTAATTAATTAAGTGGCGAGCATATACTTATTGTGAGCATGTTTATCTTTACAAAAAAAACGTGGACACACAATCTGCTTTTGCTTATAAACAGTGCTTCATAAATATATTCATCAGGTAATTTAGTTTAGGTTTTATAATTCTGATGAATTTAAAGATCGTTGATATCAGATAATCAGCGGCTGATAAATGACAGCAGCTCAATCAAAAACTGGTTTTATTCCCCTACACATTAGCACGAAATTAACAATGACTAAATTTTACTGGTCGATTACTTTGTTCCAGCTCCACAGATGAGCTGAAGCACGCTTGTTTTCACTGACCTGGAGTTCATCGCCCCCTGCTGGTGGAATCAGCAACACAAACATGTCAACCATGTCTGCCACTGCGAACTCTGACTGGCCGACTCCTGGAGGAAAAACAAAAAAAGAAGAAAGATGACAAAACAGAGGACTAGTTTAACGATCACTGCTGACTGATAACACGACAAAGTTTGATACGACACAGTATCCTCTCATCTGAAACTAAATCTACAGTCCTATACAGCCTCACGCTTTTCAAACGATACATCCAACAGTCACACTAAATATTTGCCTGCGTTTGCGTTGTCTGAAAATCTAAAGAATTTAAAAGAAAGCTGGTTCTGGTGAGGACTTGCTCAGTCATTCAAAAATCATGAAAGCTGATGAATAATCATGAGCTTTCACAAACTTCAGAGCGCTCACAGTGAATAAATTTTAGCCTGGAGATGCAGAGCAGGTGCCTGATGACTGGCGCTGCTATCAGACATCACATTGAACAAATTATGTTTGCATTAAAAAAAAAAAAACTTAGTACAAGCAGAAGAACAAATACTTGCTGAGATTATGGCTTTAACACGCTTACTCCGAGGGTTCGCGTCACAGCATCTTACCTACAGTCTCCACAAGGACGATGTCGTAACCTGCTCCCTCGCAGAGAACAATGGCCTCGTTGGTTGTTCTGGTGACACCTCCGAGTGTTCCCGAGGTCGGCGATGGCCTGATGAAGGCGTTCATGTCTCTTGAGAGCTCAGTCATACGAGTCTTATCGCCCATCAGAGACCCTGCAGCAAGAGGGATGAGTCACTTGGCAGCAGTTTTACTGTGCAGTGCTGCTTGTAATTACTCAGTGATTTCAGCCTATTCAAAGGGGACCTATTCTGCTTGTTTCCTGCTCTATATTTTATATTCTCTCAAATAAAAATAGCCTGATTCATTTATGGAAAATAAATGGTTTAAAGCAAGCAGTTTTAACTTCTCTCTCTTTAAGGCCACCACCTGTGGTAGACAACTTTCTGCTGCGGGGCTCTGCACCTGAAATGGTCGTGTTAAAGAGATCCCTGCTCAGTGACTTTACACCAAGAGCAGAAAGGAACAGTCAACATACCTCGTTATTTGAAACTTTGACCGATATGAACATTTATCTCCGTCATCGTATGTTTCTACACAAATCAGGAAAAGCACTTTAATACAGCCAAACATAAACAGCACAATATTCCCTGAACCTAAATCCAGCATCTTTAAACATTACATAAAATTTCCCTGTGCGCTGTAAAGCTCAAAATAATAATAGTTCATCTGTATCACAGTAAAAGCAGATGATGAACGTGTCAGCGGTTACCCCCAGTGGTGCAGGAGGATGGGTCGACAGCCAGCACTGCAACTTTATGTCCACGTCCTGTCAGCATCTTCCCCACCACCTCGATGAAGGAGGACTTTCCTGCTCCGGGGGGTCCAGACAGACCTGAGAAATCAAAGAGATCTCATCAGTTTGCAACAAACAGTGACGATGACACTTATTTACGTAGCACATTCCATTACATCAGTCGGTTATTGAATGTACGCACAGATGTAATTGATCTCAAGTGAGCAGGCAGCTTGTTCCAAAGACGCAGAGCACAGTAACTGAACCCTTCAGGTTACTTGGATCTGATTGTGGAACCAGTTAAAAGAACCTGATGACCTAAGAGGTCTGACTTGGTTGTCAGATATGTACTGGAAGGCCAAACCATTGAGAACTTTGTGAACATACAGAAGTGATTTTATATGGTAATGAGAGCCAATGAAGTGGTCTTCAATACTGGGATAATGTGGTCAAATTTCCATGTACCTGTAAGGATTCTGGCTGCTGTGTTTTGGATAAGCTGAAGACGGCCCATTGATGATTTGAGTGTTAAAATAATCTAACCTTTGTGATATGAATGCACGGAGTCAGTCTGAAATTGTAATTTCTAACCTTAGATATACTTTTAAGTGACAGGTAACCTTATTGATCTGGTTATCAAAAGTGAGATCACTGTCCAAAATGATGCCTGACTTGTTCACTGTGTGACGAGAAATGAATGATAAATATGAACAGGTTTTTTTGTCTCTGACTTTTTTTGGACGAGTATTTCTGTCTCGTCTCTGCTCAGTTCTAAAAGGTTTTAAGACATCCACCAGTTAAGGTCATTAATGCAGCTTATTAGTTTGTGAACAGAGGTTAGATCATTAGAGGAAAGTTACAAGTACAACTGTGGATCATCTGCATAAAAATGGTAGTCATGATTCTTGTGGGAGGGAGGTTAAACTGTAATGGATGGCACCAAACAGCCCCAAGAGCTGATTTCTACTAACCTAATTTAAATTTATGTGCTAAAGTAACTACACAATATTGTTTCTACTTTCTGCTTTTAAAGCTTTAATAACGCAGAGTTTAAATGTAAAAATGTTAAACTCTTTTTTTTTTTTTTTGTTAAACACTTCACTTTGGGGTCAAGTCTGAAGAAATCTGAATGCAAATTTATGTGACTGTTTCTTTGCACCACATAGAACATCGGAGCCACTGCTGCAGAAACCGTCTGATGAAGGATTCATGGCAGAGGTGACGTGTTTATACTACAAGGTGTGTTAAACATAAGGCCCTGGGGGCCGAACTAAAACACAAAAGGGTCCAAATAAGCCCACTGCAATCTTTGCAAAGCCTGAAAATTTCAGAGAATTCATCCCCCCGGAAATTGCACCACTATCCTTGTGGTGGGGATTTCAGCATTAGGACATATTTACTGGCTGTGACTTTGTTTTTTAACGTAAAAAAAAGTGTGAAATGAGAAACTATTTTATGAGAAACTATTTTACAACAGCAGTTGTAAAATAGTCTTCATATGAAGGTTTCGTGTCTTATAGCTCCACTGTGATCTGTAGGTTATAATGCGGATACAATGGCAGTAGCCTTAGTTTAAATGTACTTATTTTAATACATTTTAGGTTCAAAGACACTGAGTTCAGACAACCGCCACAGACTTAAGCCTACACACCTACTCTGAAGGCCACTGGCTTCCCTCCATTGCGGCTCTCCTGCTCCCTCCTGTAAGCCAGGACCCTCTGCAGCAGCACCTGGGCCAGCTCTTTCTTTCTGGGATGCTGGGTCTCCACCAAAGTGATGCACTCTGCCAAAGACGCCCGCTGTCCTCCGATCAGCCCGTCATAAAGTTTATTCAGCAGTCTCTGCTCAGGCCCACTCAGGTCCTGTATGTGCTGGCTGGCTGCTGTGCTTTCAGTCCGTGTGTGCTGGCAGCTGTGAGGCGGGACGATGCTCCGGTACTGAGGGCGTGAAGCAGTGAAGCAGTGCCAACTGTGAAGGCGGCACGTCTCGGTGAGTGCGGGGGCAGTGGATGAGGAGATGTGGCGGAGGAGAGCGAGGCTAAACTGTCTCATTGTGTGTCAAAGGTAGGGCGGTCTGGGAGGGCGTACAGGCTTACAGTTAATTTATCCAGCGGTACTTCCAGCTGAGGTGCTTACAAACGTCACCGTTACAGCAGTTATAATAGTCACCGTCAGGCTAATGTGTATTCTTTCTAACGTCAGCACGTAATGTACTCGTTGAAGGCAGTTGTTAAAGACGTAGTTTGGACAAAATAGCCACAAAGTGTGAAAACTAAACTCACTCTGACCTCGTCCCAGTTGCACGGAGACGTTACAGGTTACCTATCGCCATCGTTTCATTCATTCACTTCCGTTTCCGTTGACGTCTGACACCGCCCACCGCAGTATTTCCGTCGGTTTATTTGGAAAGTAAAACGTTTCCCAAATACATCTAAAATCTGCCACAGAAGTTTAAATGTGCGATTCGTTACTTTTTTTCTTTGTGTGTGTGTTTTTTAATAACAGACGAAAGTAGTTAAATGAACATTTAAATATGGCAGTTGGCCATTTTAGCCAGCAGGTGGCAGCAGATGTTAACCTTCACATCTTATCAAATCAAATTCAAATTTTATTTGTCACGTACACAGTCATACACAGTACGATATGTAGTGAAATGCTTGGACAACTGCTCGTGACCTAAAGAAAACAAAAAAGGAAAGGCTATGAATAAGATAGGAAATAAATATGAAAAATTAAAAAGGGTAAATTTAACTAGGAAGGAATAAAATATAAATTAAGGTTAAAAATGAAATAACTGTACAACACAAATTAGAATGAAGGGTAAATTTAACTGGGAAGAATAAGATAAAATATATAAATTAAAGTTGAAAATAAAATAACTGTACAACAAAATACACAATACACAATATAGAACTATATAAGAATGTATGAAGAAATCTAAATATAAATAAATATATACACAATAACAGCAGCTGTACAAGTATTAACTGGAAATGAAGAATATAGTGACCAGTGTTGTGCAAAAACAAAGTCCAGAAAGTCCAGTGTGTGTGTAAGAACCATATGTGTGGGTCAGTACTGTGTGGTGGTGTGATTGAGAGACCGTATCGCCTGCGGGAAGAAGCTCCAGGGTTAATTCCCTCTAAAAAAAAAAAAAAAAAAAAAAACTAAAAAAAAACCCCAAACTTGATAATACATGCATGTGTTCCGCGTCCTGTGCCACTTTTAATTAGTCAGTATTTCTGTCATGGATCGAGTCTTTAACTACTGTGGCCCAGGCTTTGGAGCAGTCTGCTTCAGGGTGTGAGCAACACCACCATTTTTTCCCTTACAGCAAAAAGTACTAAACTTATTTTCAGCTTGGCTTTATTTAGATTGTCCAATCATTTATTCATTTAATTTTAAACAACTCCCTTATTAAACAGGGATCACCTAACTGGTAGCTATGGATCTTGGGAGGAAATTTTGGGAAGCAAGGCTGAGATGTTTTGGACATGTGCAGAGAAGAGATCGTGGAAACACTTGACAAAGGATGGTGAATATGGGGCTTTCACCATTATTAAAGTTGTGCAAAGATTGTACTTATTGTACTCTGGAAAGAACTCTGGGTTTTAGAAAGATAGCTGAATTCAGTATGAACCTCATTAGAATGCTTCACTGTGCTGCTGGAGCTTGAATAGTGGACCATACGTGAAAGTAATGACAACTCATTAAAAAAAAGTCCCTTTTTAAATTGATTTGATCACAAACAGCAATTTGTTATCATTTTACTGGTAAAAAGAATCAATTAAAGGGGGACTGGAGAAGCTGGTTCAAAAAGCCTTAAAACAACTAAGATGTGTTGAATACTTGGAAACATGTAGCACAGTAACAGGAGCTGGAGACCAGTGAGAAACAAAACAACAATTACAGAGAAAATAATCTATAAAAATATAAACAAACAACTATTATTTTATCCCTGCTGTTTTTTGAGGTCTACAGTAAAACAAGTTTTCCTGTTTGGCTCAAATATAGCAATAATAATTTATACAATGCCATTTATGGCCTGTATGTTGTGGTGCTTTAAATTCAGTTTTGTAAACAGTGTTGTATGTATGCTGTATGTCAATCACATGAGGAAGAGACTCACTTTTATTCTGAGTACACTGCAGGCCTGAGACAGTCAGGCTAGTAAAACACTGGGATTATTCCACCTGACATGCTCGTCTGAGCAGCCTACGGGAAACATGCAGCCTTGTGGGAGGCGGCAGCACTAACCACACTGCAACCATGCCACCCACATCACAAAGTCAAATGAAACTGCTACACTCAAACCATCCACTCACCAACTTCCAGAAGACCTTTGAAGGTTGTTACAGTGCCATCACAACATGTCTTTAAAAAAAAAAAAAAAAAGTGTGTTTGTGTGTGGTGGTGGGGGGGGGGGGGTATTTTATGCATTTCCATGCAATTTACTTGAAAATGCAATTATGCTTAACACTGGTGCAGTTGGCTTTGACATGCTCTTGTAATTGTGCGTTTCTAATTGAAGGTCTACTTCCAAATATACATACAAACACAGGAGGAGCTCTTCCATCACTTCAGGGGCATTACAGTGACTTGCATTCATTTCCCACTTGACTCTTACCTTAAACCAAGTCTACTCATTAAAAACCTAATTAATGAGGGGAATTGCCGTTTGTCCCCAGAATCTGACTGGGTGCAACAATTTATGTCCCTACACAAGTACAGGCGCACGGTGTACTTGTGTGAAGTACAGGATGAAGTGAAGAATCTGGCATCATGGTGCCAGGACAACCACCTCCAGCTGAACGTCGGCAAGACCAAGGAGCTGGTGGTGGACTTCAGAAGGGGTCAGCACAGAGACTACAAGCCCATTATCATCAATGGAGCTCCAGTGGAGAGGGTGCAGTCCTTCAAGTATCTTGGTGTCCACATCTCCTCAGACCTGACATGGGCTGCCCACATTCAGGTCCAGACCAAAAAGGCTAGGCAGCGCCTGTATCACCTACGACAACTGAGGAAGCTCAGGGTCTCTCCAAAGATCCTCAGGATTTTCTATACAGGCGCTGTGTAGAGCATCCTCACACAGAACATGACATCGTGGTTTGGGAACAGCTGTGTGAAGGACCAAAAAGCTCTCCAGAGAGTGATCCGTACAGCAGAACGCTGCTGCAGGTTGCTCTCCCCCCGCTTCAGGACACCTACACCAGGAGATGCCGGACTAGAGCAGCGCAGATACTGAAGGACCCGTCCCATCCTGGCAACAAACTGTTCCAACTTCTGCAATCTGGTAGAAGGTTCCGCATCTTCCGGGCAAGGACAGAGAGACTCAAGAGGAGCTTCTATCCCCCAAGCCATCTGGGCCCTAAACACACACCCGCCCTCTCACATCATCTATAATTGACTGAGTCAGGACTCTTCCAGACACTCTAAACCCAGGCACAATGTACATTCCAAATTCCTTTAATTTTAAATATGTTTATATTGTCTATCCTGTAAAATAGTCAGATGTCTATTAATATTAATGTACAGAATTCACCTGCTTGCTGCTACTACTGCACATTCACCCAGTGTGTGTCTATATATCTATCTATCTATCTTCCTCTACCCCCCCCCCCATTTTTGCACATGTCGAGGAGCATGTCAGGCTACATTTCACTGTGTGTTATACTTGTATAACTATCCATGTGACAAATAAAGAACCTTGAACACACACACGCACACAGAAAGTCCCCAACAATACATGATGCATATTTTCTTAGCATGGGTGGCCTGTAATTAAACCAAGTCACACAAAGACAAACATGCAGAGACAGTGGTCATGAAAGAGACAGAAATATTGCAAGTAATGAAACAAATTTATTGACTCTTCCAGTAGAGACTTGATATTCATGGAATAAAACTGCTTTTCTGGGAGTTTTTACTGAGCAAACCAGACAGAGGAAGCGAAAACAAAATAAAACCAAAACAAAGAGGCAACATGTGAAAGTGCAAACAAAACTAAAAATGTTCAAAAAATACAAAAAGAATGTAAAGAGTACAATAGTTTTACAGCAAACAGGATTGCTCAAAGCATAAAAATAACTGAATGGCAAAAATCTGCATTTTATTAAAAGAAAATGATTTGGGGAAGTCAGTAGCTGACACCCTTTTTCTCAGTCATGATTAAAATCTGAATACTCAACTTTTTCCCATAACAGTCATTTAACACGTTTTGCTCAATGTAATAAGATGATGAGGCGCAGTCACTGAAATATTAATGTCCTCAATGCGACTCGACTCTGCATGACACATCAGATTCAGCTGCAGAGAATACAGCAGGGGACAAACTACACTGTACTTGTGTTTGCCTCCGCTTCATTTCATGTTCAGCTACCAGTCTTAAATGTGTAACACTACACTAACCAAACTAGGCTTTGAAAACCAGACTGCACAGCACATAATCTAATAGTGAATATATCTAAACACTATCCGTTTTTTCCTCTTAAAATTCATTTGAAACACAAGATGAGCAACACTTTAAACTGTTTATGTCTGAAATGCCCTTTGAGTGCCATGCACCACACTAAATCCTACACTAAATGCTCAAATGGCCCTAAATTTTGCCCTCATATTATTCTTCTACTTGTAATAGTGGATTTTATGTTGCTGTTATACAGATAACTTTAACTGCTCTCACTTATTATAATCTAAGAAACATTTTGACAACCCGGCACACTTCTTTACATATCGGGAGATGAAAATTTTCCTGCTAACAGTTTACATTTCAGAAGCACATTTCATGCCAACCTGACTGCAGTTGGACAGAAAACAGAAACCAACTGCATTTCGGTGACCTGGAATGTCCCATAATTATTGTGACTACATGTGTATATCAGGATTTCCGAGGGAAGAATTAGATGCAAACTAGTTATGAGTCAGAATAGTAGAAAGATGGAAAAAAAATGTTGCGGGAGCAAGATCAAAGAGGATACTTGCATCAATATGAGTATGATGGTCTAATTATTACAGTTGGTCACAGAGATCAAGTATCTTCCAGTTGCATCACGCTCACCTTGCTAACTCCTCTCCCAGTCTGTAAATGTGCCCAATTCAGACATCCTTCAAGTAGAGAACAAACCCATTTAACAACCTGCCTAACCTCAAAGTCCCGGATCAGTTTGTGTTTCAGTCAAAACTTCAGTCTGACAAAAACACAAACCAGTCTGGCACCAGCTAACCCCTGTTCCTGCTACTTAAATCAAAATGCTGGGATATG
The DNA here is from genome assembly GCF_964374335.1 of Astatotilapia calliptera. Taxonomy (NCBI): domain Eukaryota; kingdom Metazoa; phylum Chordata; class Actinopteri; order Cichliformes; family Cichlidae; genus Astatotilapia; species Astatotilapia calliptera. The sequence goes on along the minus strand of NC_137427.1, from coordinate 26,336,815 downwards.
CACATCCACAGTGCCGAGCACAGTGAAGCCTAGGAGACGGAGGATATGGGGTTGTGAGGGGAGCCCATCTGAGTCAGCACCTTATCCAACCACTGCAGGGGGCCGTGCAGGTGAATCTCAATCCAGCAGGGTGTGCTGGTCACATCTTGGCGGTGGTACTCTGCACCCCAGCCCTGAAAAGCACAAAAACACGGGTTTTATTTTCTTACAATTTGGTGGTGATTTAAAAGAAAATGGAAAATGCTAATTATTTTTGGACTGTCTCATTCCAGATATTTTACCACTTTAAATTAATTTTCAGCTTAAAAAAGTGCCTTTAAAAAAAAAAAAAAAAAAACCAAAAAAAAAACAAAACCCCTCCAATGCAGAGTTTTAAAAACAGGGCACAGTTTAAGTGTGGCTTGACTGAAATTTCATGGTATAATAAATCTCCTGTCAGCTGTGAAAGACCATCAGCTGACATTAAAATTACAGATTATCTGTAAACATTAATGTGCATTTATTGTAGTTTTATGAGAATTTAATTTATAACAATGTAAAATTATACAGCGTAACCACAAAATAGAGACAGGCACATAGTTACATGCTTAACTGTAATTATGTTACACAGCATCAAACAAATACTGTGTGTGTGGCTGCTCAGCTGTTTGTACAACTGCTGAGCCATATAAACCTTTTTTAAAAGGTAAAAACTGATTAAAAGCAGCTAAACATCTATCGTCCAAAAACGTTAATTTTTTAGAAGGAAAATTCAAACCAGACTACCTTAACAAAGCTCATGCGGATAGTGCACATCTTGGTGAGCTCATAAACGGCCTCAAAGCCGTGGTTGACGGACTGAGCCAGCAGCTCAGCGAACTCCTGGTTGTTGAAAATCTTTAGGCTGCAGCCGCTGGGAATCTTGCAAACAGTCGTGGGATGGAAGCCGTGATGATAATTGCAGTTACGACTCTGGACGAAGATACTGCTGTCACTCAGACATTCTGCATACACCTCCCCTCCAACGTAATACAGATGGACGCCTAATAGAGAGTAGTACAGTATTAACAGGGTGGATGAGTCTCTTTTATCAAAAGAAGACAAACATCCGTGTGGTCAACCTGAAATCAACAGACTGGAATGTTTAGTCAATCTGTCGTTGCGTTTTACACCACATCTCAGTTCCTGCTGACAACATGAATTGATTTAGGCTAGTCTGGCGACAATTGCTTCATTTTGGTCACCGACAGGTTTTCCATGTTGTACCTTTGCCAATGTGCCTCCTGGTATTCTCAATAGTAGAGTTGCGGTTGACGTTTGAGAGCAGGCCGAGGCAGAATCGGTTGCGGTTGTTGGAGGGATCTGTGAAGCCATCGACGAGCACACTGGTGGAGGAAGCCTGGAAGGCCTCTCCAACACGATTATTGAGCTCGTAGTAAACAATAGAGCACCAGTGCTTGGGTTCTTCATAGGCCACAGGCTGCACATCTGCACAGGAAACACATTAACAAGTCACTAGAGTGAGTAGAGTACACGGTACATGCCTCACACCAGGCACAATTGTGAGGGGCATTTAAGAGTCGTGTGCAGAGAAGCTGATGACAGGAAACCAAATATTTAATCAAATTCTTTCAGACTCTTCTTTCATTCAAATTATTCCATGTTGCCTATAACCATAAATAAACAAGCACATTTCCATACATTTATTCTGACCCAAATCAGTGTATTCTAAAGTGTCAAGGCCAACTGTGGTCTGCATGCCAGGGTTTATTGAGCAGGCAAACAGTCAAAAGACGGGACGTGAGCATGCTCGCTGAGCCTGGTATCTCAGGGTAAGCTGGTGCCAGCTGGCCTCACCCTCTTCTCTGTAAGGGGAATAAATCATGTTTATTTAAGCGCATACTTCTCCCAAACTTCCTCTGTAGCGTGGCACTGGCTAGCAGGTGTGTTTTGTCTGTCCTTTTCCCAGAACTGGCCTACAATAGAAACCTGCTCCCCTGTACAGGATGCAGCTTGTGGAAGAGAACTGGAAAAAAAATCCCCAAACTCCAACTGCCAGGAATACTTTTAACAGCTCTGCTGTCAGCATGCATGGGCAGAATCTCTAAGCTTTAATGACACAAAAGTTCCGGCAGCAGTCAGAGCTTTATCAGCGTTTGCACCAGCAGATAACTGCAGAGTGCAGCCATTTACGAGTTTAACTCTAAACAGTAAATATTTTTTTTTAAAAAGGGTCAAAATCAAGTTCAGTCCCAGAGTATCACCTGATCACATCAGCTGATATCTTAGACCAGTGGTCTAGACCAGTGTGTTGCATTGTGCCGTGCATTATGAATGATGCACACTATTCGAAAATTCATGACAACCACATCATTAAAAGTTAAAATTTAAAATGAGAAAACACTAAATTATCCATTTTCTTCCACTTATCTTGAGTCGAGTCATAAGGACCAGGATTGGGTATCAATTAAAATGTAAAACAGATTAAACTAGTAGATTTGGTACAGACTAGTGACAATAGCAACAATTAGTTGACTAGTAGCGCATAATCCCTACAATTTACCTTTGTTCCCTCTATATTTGGGTAGTCTGAAGGTTTATTTAAAACCTCTCATCATCTACCATCAAACTTCTTTACAGCTGTAATCCAGGTCTTTGGATTACTGATTGAAATGATTACTGCTATAAGATATAAAATCTGAATCAAAGGGCTTTGGAGTCCAATACATGTCCACTGCTTAGTCTGTTACGCATTTATGAATGCAGTGCTCAGTTGCTGTCTGTCTAGCACAATAAAGTATACAACACAAAGTCAAGATAGCAGCAATTACTGCACCGCATTTTAGATTTAAAAGTAGGAGGCAATTAGTGAACCTTATCGTTAACAAGTTTTAAGTTATTACCCGCCGCAAAGATGACATAAGCCTAAGCTTTTATAGTCCCCATAAAACGGCTTTGAGGCCTGTCTTAATTTGCTGAGGCTTTGAGCTTCCCTTGAGCTTGCACCCACAGACAAAGCCTACTGTAAACTAGCATGCCCTGCCCACACGCCGTTTTATCTGACAGGATAAAGAACAGTGGCCTCACTGAAGTTTTCCTCTCACTTTGTGCATTTCCATGTGACCCCCCCCCAAAAAAAAGAGGTATAAAGAAAAAAGGTGAGCAGGTACAGACAGTGTTTTGCAGATATCACACAAAACGTGTGTGTGTGTGTGTGTGTGTGTGTGTGTGTGTGTGTGTGTGTGTGTGTGTGTGCGCGCCAGCAAGACAGTAACTACCATGGTTACCTGCCCGGTTGTTACTCTCCAGGGGCAATGGTGGAGCCATGAGGTTGGTGTCCATTGGCTGAGGGCAATCCTGGCTCATCTGCTCCTCTGGGGGCATGTAGGCAGGAGGGGGAGTCTCTGCATGAGGAAGGAGACAGAGCAAAGTCAAGTGAGCTTTAAAGTGGAGGAAAAGTGTAGGAGAAGAAAGAAAACAGAAGAATAATTACTACCTGGCATCTGGAATGGACTGCCGGGGTCAGAGCTAGATGGTGAATGAGGAAAGGTGACGCTGCTGCCACTTCCAGGTGAGTTTGGGTAACTGTTCCCAGGTGAATGTGGGAAAGGCAAGGTGTTTGCCTGACCAAAGGATTCTGGGAAGGTGGCATTTTGGGGCATGTGTGGCTCGTTCTGTTGTAAGGGGTTGCGAAAGCGAGGCAACATCGTATGCTTGGCATTAAACTCGCTGTTCCTTGGTACCAAGACAGGTGGCAGCACTGTAGAGGAAGAAACAAACAAATGGTGTTCAGAGAGAATATACCGAGTCGAGTTAAATTGGACTCCCTCCACCCGTTAGAAAGTCGTATTATGTGACACTAAAGCTCTTGCAAATTACAATCCCCCCCATAGTTAATCATCTATAAAGAAGGTAGGAGATATTTTTTTTCCCATGCTTCAGATCAGAGGTGGATGAAAATGACATATTGATATAAACTGGGAGATGTAAAATCTGCCAGCCAAAACAGCTGCGACAGCAGTCATTCAGCCTCATTTACTAACAGTATGTAAACACAAATGAGTACATAAATCGTACTTACAAACCTTTCATGCACAAATCAATTTACTCGTACAAACAAATTTAGAAGTGCCTTTGACTGCTTTTTCAATATCTACTCGACCAAGGTTCCAAGAGAGCCGAGTTGAGCAGAAAATGTGGCGTCAGGCTGCTTGCCAATGATTGGCTAGGGTAAAGTCATGGGATGAGCCCTGAGAGAGACTCCTTTACAAGAATCAAACCCACTATTTTTGAAACCCAGCAACAAACGGCTACAAATAATCCATCACCGTGATCCAAGAACAATGTACAAGGTAAAGCAATGGTAAATATTTTGTACAGGCTTCATTTTGGTGCAGAACTGCTCAAAGATCAATTGGCTAACATAACCGTAGCGTAAGAACATTCATAAGGTAACTTGTAGATGTAGCTTATGTCTAAAAAATGTTTTTATTTCTTACAAAATTCCTCATTGTGTAGGGCCCAAAGGAGGTCTGGGACAATTAAACAAGCATGTGGCAAATTATTTTAGTTTATTTTCTGATGTTCCAAAACATATTTATGTTGAAATGCACGTATGCTTTGTCTTTTTTTTTGCTGATAATAATAATAATAATAATAATAATAATAATAATAATAATGATAATAAATTTTATTTATGAGCGCCTTTCAAGTCACCCAAGGACACTTTACAATAAGATAAAACACTTAGTAAAACAATGGCAAAATAAGAACAATAAAATAAAAGCACAAGATAAAATGAACAAACAGTGGATTCACAGTGAATATGCAGATTTGAACAGATGAGTTTTGAGTTGGGATTTAAACTGGGGGAGAGAACCAATATTTCTTATTTCAGGGGGCAGAGAGTTCCACAGCCTGGGAGCAGAGCAGCTGAAAGCTCTGCTTCCCATGGTGGTGAGGCGGAAGGAAGGTACAGTAAGCTGGATAAAAGAAGAAGAACGAAGTGAACAGGCAGAACAAGTGGTGGTTAACAGGTCAGAAAGGTAAGAAGGAGCGAGGTTATGATTTATCTAACACCACAATTACCCACTGAGGTAAATTCTTCATTAATCCCAATCTTAAAAAACAAAAAAACAAAAACAAAGAAAGATAATTACTTTAAGTGCTCATCATATCAAGCTCTACCCACGTAGAAAGAGATACATCTGAACTCAATAAGTTATTTGATGCCAGCACAACAAAGGAAATCTGTTTCTGGCACTTTCCATGACTCAACATTCTGCGCACAGATGTCGCTACGCATTTCAAATGTCAGCTTCCAGGCAGTAAGTCTTAGCCAGCAGTATTGGCCCAGACTCTCAGGTTTCTGCACTAAAAAGACATTTTGAAGCAAGCTGTTCTTGTGGAATTCATCACTTGGGGTAAATATCCTGGCTGAAGGCTGTTCAGGTGCAGTAGAAACCACAGATATACACTCCACTTGTGTCTATAAATACCTCTGCAGATAAATAAAGCTAGTGGTGAAACTTTAGATGAGACTCGGGTTGCTGTCTATATTCCTGCAGGTAGCCTGAATGTGCTGCAATAGGCCAATGGATCAATATATAAATAAATGTTTATTTTACAGGCTATTTGTGGAGCAGTCAGACAGCTGTGCTTTTATGTATAAGGTTGAAGGGAAATTGGCAGGATGTGTTTGAGTAGGTGGGCTGGGTTAATAGAGGAAAAATAGGGTGTGTTGTGGTGTTTGTTGTGGGGGGGGAGTCGTGTGGCCAGACAGGTGCTGTGGGGTTAAATCACCTTAGCCCTTTCTTCCACCCGCTGTGAAAACAAAGTGTCTGTATGGCAGCCAATAACTCTTTCCTCCTATTGTGAGAGACTAAGTATCTTCCTGTTCCGGCCATCGTCGGAGAAACTGCCTGCAGTCATACGTGTGTGTGCGTTCTAATTTTTGTGACATGCGTCCAAGTTTGAGAGTGTGTCTGCCTGTATGTCTACATGTGTTCAAGGTAAAGGAGAAAAAAAAAAAGTAGAACCTGCAGTACTGAGCATGCCCAAAACAAAGCCCTCATTCTGCCCAGATGGAATTTTCTGCTACATACATACACACCCACACAGCACCATGCAGACAGCTGTTTTTATCTTGTCGGCTGACTTTCATTTTGTGTTTAGTAAAAGGCCAGTTTGTGTTTGATTTGTCTTATTTTTGCAGGTAGAACCCCAAAGCAGTGGACAAACCTAGGCAAGGAAATAACTCAAACTCGGGTAGTACAAAAAGACATTATCCTGAGTTTATTTTTTTTACCTGAGATCTTTATTTTTATTCTTTGTAAAGTCATTTTTATTGTTTTGGTTTTTTTTTTTACTAATATATATATATATATATATATATATATATATATATATATATATATATATATATATATATATATATATATATATATATATGTTAAATCTAATTGTGTGTGCCCTGCCGCTTTCCATGTGGCCAGCCTCCTGAACTTCTCCTTAATAATAATAATAATTTAAAAAAATGTCATCTCTCTATGATCATCCATGTAAATAAAAAGTTGTGTGGATATTCTGGTTAGGGACAAAATCTGTCAGAAAACAGGAAGGTAACTAAAACAACATACAAAAAATATACAGAACTGATTAAAGGAACTGATGAAAGGAAAATATAGAAACTTGAGGATCCTAAAAGTTTTAAATAGTTATTTTGTCATGATAAATATGAGATGGCCAGGAAAACCAAACCAGGAAATCACCATTAATCCAAACCACTAGGCCCAAGTGTCCTTGAATTTAAAAATGTGTAGATTTTTTGTTCATTTTACAGTTAGAATACTTGTATTATACTTTCAATCTTTTCTCTCATGAAAGCAATTCCTCTACCTTGACTCATGCCGTCATCTATACTTAAATTGCAAAGTATCCGAGTTTTGAGTACCTTTAAGAGTGAAATGTAAAATTTATAACAACACTGTCAAAGAGTCTGCACATCTTAAACAGGTATTAAGGTCAGTGTAGAGGCATGCCGTTCAAGTTACCTCGGGATTTCACTCACCTGGACTGTCCACTCGTTTGTAGTGGTAGGGATTGATGCACACATCCTTCTGTTTGGAGCCAAAGGGGTACTCGCAGCATTCCAGCGCTTTCAGCTCATGGTGGGACTGCAAGTCAGGCCAGCGCCACACCCGACAATAGATGACGTGGGGCAGGCCTTTCCTGTGAGACACCTGCAGCCGTCCATCCAGTGAGCGGGGGATTGTCACACAGTTACTGGGCTGACCCGGGCAGCTGAGAGCCCGCTCCAGCTCCTCCATGGCTCCCTTTTTCTTTTTCAGTTTCTTAACCAGAGCATCCACTGCCTTTTCTGCCCATTTCTCTTCCTCATCTCCCTGCTTCCAACCCAGCAGCCGTTTCACGGCTGGGCTGGTGAAGGAGAAGAGCGAAGTGACATTCATGTTGGCCAAGCCGCCCTCCTCCCCACTCCTAAAGGAAGCGCAACCAGTCGTTGGACACTGTCCAGTCTCTGAACACAAAGATTTAAATATTATTTTTTGTTTTCTTATGTTAAAATCCTTGGCTTCCAAGATGCAAGACAAGGTCCTCTTCAGAGTCACTAGAAAAAAATAAAAAGAAGTGTGAGTTAAGAAGTATAAGCATAACTTACATAAGTGTAAGTTAAAGTCCTTCACAAAAAGATGTACACGTCACTGCCTGCCCGTTTCACAAAGCTGCTGCAACTACAAAACATGAACATAAATCTCCTCCTCCTATTTAACGGCACTAACAGACCTGCTCGTGTAAGCAATGAAGCAAGCAATGATTTCACCCATACAGCTGGTCTGGTCATATCAGTCATGGGTTCTGGGAAAAGAGCTGGAGAGTCACAGAGGACACCCTCCTCTGATCATCAGCCCTAACCAGACATTCTCCCAATAGCTTCCTGTCCTGTCTTGTCACATTACCACCAATTACTGATGTCATTTACAGGAGAACACTTCTTATATGTGCAAAGTTAGCACATCCCACAGAGAGAAGCAGCCGTGCAATATGGCAAAACACCTGGAGAAGGTATTTTATTACATTATAGTGCTGCCTAAATCTTTGTGGAACAAATGATTATATTCAGTCAATAATAGCAGAAATTAAAGAATATCCATATATCAGAGAGGTAAAAGCCAGCAAGTTCTGTCAATATTAAAATTATATTAAATATTTTCAAACAAAATCAGATTTTGAAATTAATGTCAATTACTTTCGTGATTAGACTCATCGACTACTAAATACACTTTTTCCCAAACAAACATGAAGGTCATATTTAGTCAAGAACTTTATTTAAAGTGTGCAACTTCAACAGAAACAGCTGCATCATGTAATGCAGTCAGGGGTAGGGATGGGTATCGTTTAGGTTTTATCCGATACCGGTGCCAAATCGGTACTTTTGAAACTGTGCCGGTGCTTAAACGGTGCTTAAAGAATGGAGAACACAAAATTGGTCCAAAAACCTCTCATGTTCAGCTGTTTTTTGTAAAAAGATAACAATGTTAGCCTTTTCTGCAGCTATGGGGCATATATGGTATCACTCTTGGCTGGAAGCAGTGCTTAAACAATGGAAAAAACACAAACTTTGTCCAAAAACCTCTCATGTTTAACTGTTTTCCACTTTTTCTTTGGTCATTTTAGCCTTTTTGGCCAGGGTGAAGGGAGCATCTGCCATCAAACAAGAAGACAGCCGCATGTAGCTATGATGATGTTTGCTAGGTCACCTTACATGCATTAATGTAATAACGTGGTTAGCCTACTCAACGTAAATTACACACGAACAACATTAAGCTACTCACGCAGAGAAGAACGGCTGCTGCTGCCATCATCATCCGTCATCATTTCTGCTACACTGGCAGGGCTAGGGGCCAGGACTCTACTCTTCGGGTTTTTGGGGGATGCTGCATAACAGGCAACCCACCCGCAGTAGATCTGCACGGCGTGAGGTCTCGCAGCAAGCTATCAAATACGGCGCATTTCTGGGCTTTTAAAAAAAAACGCTATGCGTCGCCAGGTGTTTCATCGGATTTGAGGTGTTACCTCCTTTGACAGTATCACAGTATCAGCTTAAAGCACTTGTTGCAGGCTGCTGAGTTTGCATATTTTGCTGTGAAGTACAGCCAGACTTTTGACCGCTTCGCCTTGGACATTTTTAATCTGTAGCTCTGCTCTAACAGAACGTACGTACCTGGGCCCGCCTACTATCCTCGGAAACGTAAAATGATTGGCTAGAAGTGTATCACAGCTCAGGAAAAAAAAAGCACCGAAATAAAGCACCGAAATGTGCGCTGCTTTTCGGTCTGGTTACTACCGTTTATGTCAGAACGACACCGGTACCCATCCCTAGTCAGGGGTTGGCAAATCAAAGATTAAAAACTATTTAATTCCAGGTTTCCAGGTAAACTTATTATCATGCGTTTTTAGTGTATTATGTTGCTTTTCTGAAGGCCATTTGTATATTTTACTCTGACCTACCCAGAGACTATCGAGACTGTGCTTGTTAGATAACCAAACAAATAAATGTTTGTGTGTCTGTGGAAGTGCAATATGACAGCATATTGATTCACACCGATATGATCAAGGCTTTTAGAATTATTTTCTTTCTTATCTCTTATTCTCATCTTGTTTCTCAGCTTAATTTTCAGAGAAGATTAAACATATTGTGTACATACTATGAGATTTTATGATTCAACAGTGCAAAGACAACTTGCTAGGTAAAATAGTGTGTGCTTGATAAAATCCAATATGAGTTTTAAAAGGCTGTCTTTCAGATTTCAGAGGAAGGAAACCTCTAATGAGTAACCTGCTGAGGCGAGCAATCAAAAAAAGCTTTAACACTGCACACCGGTTCTGGGCAGGAATCTGGCCATGCGTAGGACAATAAAAAGGAAGTGCATGTGAACCCCAGTATAAATGTGCCTATTCACTGGGGTCCCACGGGAGCAATTCAGTAGTCAGAAGGTACACACATTTTGGCTTTTGAAAGGGAAAACAAGAGCACATTCAGCACTCCTCGTTCCACCTTCTTTTCAAGTTATGCCTGAATGCAATTAGGCAGATAAAACAGAGTTATGGTTGAGGTTTGGCTGAGGATGAATGTTCAAATGTGATCCTTGAATCAAATAAACAGCGTGTCAGGAATCCACCAGCGTTTATCTGTAACCGATCGTGGGCGAGTGTGCATCACTCTGACAGTAAAGCCTGCAGTATATTGGATTTCCTAAGAGCAGGAACAAATACATCATTAAGACTGCTCTGTAGTTATTCCTGGCCCTTCAGATTATGGGATGAATAGTGATTTCTATCTTTGACAACTACTGCCTATGTAAGCTACCTCATACTGGCATCTGGGCTGGGACGTTTGATACGAACAGGTGCTATTTACAAAGTGTGTGTGTTTGTGTGCATGTGTTGTGGAGGCCGTGGACACTTACTACTGCCAACCACACTGACTGGAAAGCTGCAAGTTACAACTAAAATTAACTTGAATATAATTGGCTCATCTAAAAAGTAATACAAAGCTACAATCATTGAAAGGACGGGGCATATGGTGGGAAAACTACACCTTTATATTGACAAAAGACTCGCCACCTTAACAGAAACAGGAAACAAGCTGTGGAGTTTTATCTTCTTATGTGTCATCGCCTGAACAACAGTGACATCACTTCCTTCTGCTGAGACTTGCAGGCTTTTCCACAGGTGCAGGATGGAAAACAAAAAATGTTTCCTGAATTGACCATCCCTGACTCGTTTTTTCCCCTCAGGCTCTTTCACAATGAACATCTTTTCATTGTAGTGAAACAGTTAAGGAGGGGTAAAAGAAAATCCTTGGGTGTGGCCTCTCTTCTCACTGAAGTCAAATTAGATTTCTGTCATGTTACCCCTAATTTCATTTGCAAACTAACTCTTCTATTTATGAGGAACACGTATTAATACCAAGACTGTTACAGTTACATAAAAGCAAAAACTAGGTGTGAATTTTTTTTAGGTAATTAAAATTAACATTTGAATAAAGTGGATGGCATTGTGTACTCACAATATCTTAGTTTTGTCAAGGGGGTCAACTTTATTAACACAACAAGCATCAGGAGGCTTTGGCATTTAAGGTTTTAGTAAATTCTACGGATACCTGTATTTTCATAACTATTCTGAACTTCTGCCCCTGAAAAATACCACCAAATTATAACTAGTAATAATCCTAGTTACTATTTTACTTGTTTTTTTAAACAAGGAAAAACAAACAAATAACTGACTATAATTTAATGTACACTGGTAGCTAGGGGTGGGCAATATATTGAATATACTCATCTATCGAAAGTTTTTCTGCGGGTCTTGTGCCTTTGCTAATGTTGCCTTGATAATAATTACACACAGAATAAAACTACCACCTTTAAAAAAAATCCCAAAACAAATTATACTACTAAAATTAGGTTAAATGTCACTGAAATGAGGACCACTGCATTTTTAAACACACACGCAATGTCAGACTAGTTTTCTGTGTGGCTAACATTGGCAGGACTAGCCCCAGTAGCCCTCCCTCCTTGCATGCAAACATGAAAATGAAAAAATTATTTTAAGAAGAAATTAAAATGACAATAAAAAAAATATATACAATGACAAGTAGGGCTGCACGATTAATCGTTAGAAAATCGCGATCTCGATTCATACTTATGTGCAATCTCATTTCCAAATGACAACGATTTAAAAAAAAAAAAAAAAAAAAAAGACGACGACGATTGTACCGCATTTTGATCCGGGATGTAATCTGCATAAAAACAAGCGCTCACTCTTCCTACTCAACAAATGACAAGGGCGGAGCCTTATACCATGTGATACAGAAGCTGTGCCGTGTGATGCTAAAATTAGCAGGGAAAAAACAACGGAGAGCACGTCAGGGATGACGAGAAAGTGACAGGAGAAAATCCGTCCCGGTCAACCACCCAAACATCAATAACGGGAACCTTATACAGCGCTTCCCCATACCCGTCGATCTCCCGCAGGCACAAAGAAATTACGGAGGCTATTACTTATCACCTGACCAAAGATATGGCTCCCATCAACACTGTACAAAACGAGGGATTTAGGGAAATGATCAACACCCTAGACAAATGCTACACAGTGCCGTCCCGGAACTATTTTTCTATTGTTGCACTACCTGCTCTATACACGCAGCGTCGAGCAACGGTGGACACGGAATTTCAAGCAGTACAACATTTTGCGGCAACAACAAAACGTGAGACATTTGTTGTTTTTATGTTTATTTATTGTTTTTATGTTCAGTCTCAGCTGTTACGAAGTTGATGTGCAGTTAATAAGTGCAATAAATATTTATACTGGAAAAGAAAATCGTGAGAGAATCGTGATCTCAATTCTAAGCCAAAAAATCGTGATTCTCATTTTATGCAAAATCGTGCAGCCCTAATGACAAGTACAATTCTTACCAAAACTTGGGAATTCAGCTAAAATTCTTACTACTACTAATAACAGTATTTTTTAAAAAAAAAACAACAAAAAAAACTGACTTATTCAAATAATTGTTTTGCTTACAAAATGAGATTAAGGTGACATCATCAACTGTCCTGGGGGTCTTTTAAGTAATCCACACCGACTGCACCCTACATTAACTAGTGGCTTGCTTAAGGTAAATATAATAAATGATATAATAAATAAAATAAATCAGAGAAAAAGGAAAAGGAAGAAAAAAAGGTTTCTATAAATAGTTTATATTTGAATATACCGTATTTTCACGACCATAAGGCGCACTTAAAAGTCTTAGATTTTCTTCAAAAAGTACGGCGCGCCCTGTAGCGCAGTGCGCCCTGTGTGTTGTAAGGAGGACGTAGTAGAGAACACCATGAGAACGCTAAAGGGTGAAGTGTGGGCGTTGATCGTATATACCGGACAATCGCACATATGTGCATTATGTGGAACATCGTTGTTTTAACAACCCTGAAAATGGCAAAGAGACACGCTTATGAAGCACAGTTTAAACTGAAGGCCATCAGCTATGCGGAGGAACATGGAAATCGAGCAGCCGTGAGAGAATTTAAGATTAACGAATCGATGGTTCGCAAATGGAGGAAGCTAGAAAACAAGCTCCGGCAGGTCAAGAAAACGCAGCTGAGTTTCCGCGGACATAAGGCGAGGTGGCCCAAGTTGGAGGAAAGACTTGAGCGGTGGATCATCGAGCAAAGAACGAGTGGGAGAAGCGTTTCGACGGTCACCATTCGGCTAAAAGCAGTTTCACTAGCTGAAGAGATGAACATTGAACATTTCCAAGGAGGTCCGTCTTGGTGCTTTCGTTTTATGAAACGGTGCCATTTTTCCATCCGGACCAGGACTACGGTAGCGCAGCAACTTCCAGCGGATTATAAGGAAAAGCTGGCCATCTTCCGCTCCTACTGCAGCAAACACATCGGCGACAAAAACATCCAGCCCAGCCACATCACAAACATGGACGAGGTCCCGCTCACTTTTGACATCCCGGTGAGTCACACTGTGGAGAAGAAGGGGACCAGCACGGTAGCGATACGCACAACGGGGTATGAAAAGTCTTCTTTTACTGTTGTGCTTGGCTGCCATGCTAATGGACAGAAACTTCAGCCTATGGTGATTTTAAAGCGAAAGACTTTGCCTAAAGAGAAGTTTCCAGCAGGAATCATCATTAAGGTAAATGAAAAGGGCTGGATGGATGAGGAAATGATGAAAGAGTGGCTGAGGGAGGTGTATGAGACCAGGTGGTTTTTTCCACGCATCACCATCGCTCTTAATCTGTGACTCTATGCGTGCCCATCTCACAGCCGATGTGAAAAAACTAGTGAAACAAATGAACTGTGAGCTTGCTGTCATTCCGGGAGGCCTGACAAAGGAACTCCAACTGCTGGGCAAAAGCCGGCATCATTTCCGAGGAGCCGCACGGCACGGAAAGTGACTCTGACAGTGAAGAAAGTGAACTTGGCATGTTTGATGGAGATTTAGCGCAGCTGTTCAATTCAGACACAGAGGATGAGGACTTCGATGGGTTTGATTGATGATAAAAATGTGAGTACCAAACTTTGTTTTGCTCCTGCTTTATTTTTAAATACGCACACTTGTATGCTTGTGTGTTGTTGATGATGACGATTACCGGTAATAGAAATGTGAGTAAGGTACCGAACTCAGGTTTGCTCCCGCTTTATTTTTAAATACGCATACGGTACTTGTATGCGCCCTATAATCCAGTGCGCCTTATGTGTGTGTTAAATACAGTAATGGCACACATAACTGAGACTGCGTCTTTTAGTACAGTGCGTCTTATGGTCGTGAAAATACGGTAATCAAAACCAACTCTTAATTTACACCCCCCCACCCCCACCCCTACACGTTTTGTTAATCAAACACCAAGTAAAAAGAACATACATATGACCAAACTTCTGACACTTGTCTTTCTTGTTTTAAACCTAAAATGTATGACGCATTTCTCTTGGTCTAAAAAAACTGAAATAAAAAAAAATGGGAAAAAAAACCTTTGCTGTTACTGGCTGCCTGCTGCTGTTGTAGCATAACCTCATCCGTTCACATAACTATCAATACAAATTAAAAATCTCTAAAAGCTGACATACACTATATCTCTATGCTGGCCTTGTCTAAAGCAAATCTGACTGAGCACATTTTCAAAAAAATTAAAACATTTACGCGAGAGCTGAGGATGCTGTGTCAAAAACAAAAAACAAAACCCCACACTGTTCAAAAGGTAAACATCAGCATCATCTTATTTCTGTCAGGGTCACCACCCAGACATATAAGAAGTTATTCTGATTCATATCCAGCCACAGAGCGTCTTTGATGGTCTCTCAGTAACAACCAGTGCTATTAGTACAAGCTCAGGACTAACTGCACAAAGACTAACTTTAATGCATTTCAGATGGAGGATTCCACAAAGCTTTGTACAGTAACATCTGGAGCAAACCTAACAATCCTGTACTGTCATTCAGCTGCAGATGGAGGCTATGTCTCTGAGATATTTCCAGCCCTGGCAGTCAATAACATCCGACTGCTAGCCTGACCACATGCTTATTTAAAGGCCCTGATATGGCACTGTGTTTCTTCTTTGGACAATGCTAGTTTGGAGTTTTCTGTGAGGCAGTCAAAACAAAAAGGCGCCAATGCACCCCTCCTCCTATATCTATGTATGGACTAGGATGCCTGTATGACATAACGGCCTTTCTGTGAACCAACTTTCCAAATAAGTGTCTGAAAAGTATTTATGACCTGCAGCAACAGTATATCTGGTATTGTTTTTGTCATGTATGTGTGGTTTTATGTGGTCCTGGAAAACTCTACTGTACCAGGAACTATAACATAGGTGATGTTGAGTAATTTGGTGAGTATACATGTGCCTATCTACGTGCAAATAAAACTTTACAGGTGTGTCACTGATATTATAATAAAGATCTCATCCAAAAACTCTGGCATTTTGCTGATAGAATGAACATCTCCAGATTCTTCTTCATCTCATTATTATTATTATTATTATTATTATTATTATTATTATTATTATTATTATTATTATTATTAAATGAATTTTTAGCTGAAGTGCCTCCTGAAGTTTGACTTCAGTTGGAGAAGTCACACCAAACCTGACTTTGCAATTCAAAATTGCAGTGGTGAGCGTAAACAGTAGTAGAACATACAGTATAATCTGTACTACAACTATTGTGTAAATAAGCCATACATGGAGAACCCACCAGGCTTTATTTGGGAACATGCTGCAGGAATGTTTTTAAGCGCAAATTAATGCAATGCAGGAAAAAAAAATTAAATTAAATAGGATTGTTACATCATCACTTAGCAAGCAGATGGGGAGAATGTCATAGGATTTCACATTCAGGTTAATATTTCAAACACATTTTAACCAAATAAATTATTAAATGAACTCAATCCACACATGATCCATACTTCAAATTTCTATGTAACCATCAAACTTTGAGCATCATCTCTAATCTGTGACACAGGCATTAAAGAAAGATGCCTGCAGTGGCCTTGGCCGTTGCTCTCTCCTCTATGAAAATGGAAACGGATACTATCATTTAAACAGCTCCATAAAAACATTACCTATAGCCAAGTCTGAGCAATGCTCTCTCACTATTGTGTTAGCGGTAGCTTGTTATGGCCATCAGTTAGCCCACTGGACAGAAACTGAGGCTAATGGGAGCACAGAGTGGGATGATGCGACACTGACAGGGGAAGGCTTTGACCCACCTGGTGCGAGCTGTTCGCCACTACACTAGCCCCATGGATCATTTTGCACTGCTCCAGTGTCTGTTAATCAATTTAGGCCTGGGCTGTGTAGGATGAGCAGGCAGTAATGATGCTCTCTGGACCCTCCCTGGGGATGGAGCATTATAAAGAAGCTACATTATTTATCAGCAGGGTCCTGGATAGGGCCTCCATTAACCCCCGCTCAATGGAGTCACTGGCTATAAACCGTGGAGTGCAGGAAAGAAGAGAGTGATAGATAAAGCGAGAGGAAGAAAGGAGGAATGATGCAGAGACAGAAGGAAAAAAGTGAGAGTGATGGTGAAGCCTGAGATCTAAGACAGGCTGAGTGTTTGGGGAGGAAGAGATATGAAGAACACTCACATATCTGGTCTCTTCAGCTAGTACTTCAACATCAAGAGCCTTCAAGGGGCATTACTATGTGAATCGTGACACTACAAGGATACACTACAGGCTACTTTACGAATACCATTTCTAACAACGAGGCTAGGATTTTTTTTTTTTTAATGAGCCAACAAATCGCTTTTAAAACAGGAGACCAGCTGTCATTTTTAACATCCTTTTGAGAAATCAACATTAGTACTAAGAAAAATACTTAAAGTACTTGTCATTTAAATCATGTCGTTAAAAAAAAAGAAAAAGAAAAGAAAGAGCTAAAATATCTCTGGTTCCAGTTTCTTAGTCAGATGTCCTACAATTATCAGTTTCATATTATTGCAAGCTAAATATCTTTGGACTCTCGGCCAAACAAAAAAAGCTGCCCAGTTTAGCAATTTTATGCAATAAATAAATAAATAAATAAATATAGAACAGGACATTTTACATGAAAAATATATATAATTAACCTGTCAAACTTTCCTTGTTGTACAGTCTTGCAAAAGCAGCATATCTTTGCATAACTGCATTGTGCACCTTGTGGCTAACATAAAGTAACATATCTGCTGTAAAATATGATGAGTTCGTTTTTCCAGGCTCCCTAATAACTACTTCAGTTGGTTGCAAACAACATTAGGTGGACATGTACAATTAATCAAATTTTAATTACAATTTTGGCTTCAAACTATATTTAAAACAAGAGTTATTGTGCTGCACTAACAATTTGGCTTTCAGTCCCACTTACAATACTTTTGTCATTCTCTAAAAATAATTTTAAGTTCAATGAAGCCACTATGGCAATCGTGAGAAATGACTTTATAAATGAGCAGCCCTAGAATTAACGCCGAACAGCTAGACCTAGAACCAATCAACACAACAGTCTAAGAGCAAACCCCGAAGTAATCACAGTCATGGCATTGACCTGAGGGGCTCCTAAAAGTCACCAACACATCCACTGCTCAGCATCCTTCCAATGCTGATACAGAAAACTCTAGAAACCTGCACCAAAAGTGTCAGGATGGTTCAGACTCTGACGAGACTGAACTGGGATCAGATTCTTTGCATCCCAGACATGTCAGTCT
Organism: Astatotilapia calliptera; assembly: GCF_964374335.1. Classification (NCBI taxonomy): domain Eukaryota; kingdom Metazoa; phylum Chordata; class Actinopteri; order Cichliformes; family Cichlidae; genus Astatotilapia; species Astatotilapia calliptera. Next base: position 26,319,068 of record NC_137427.1, on the reverse strand, counting down.
ACCACAGCAGACATAACTATCAAACACATGGGTTTTCATGGTGCTATTTCAAACATGTTCGGAACTCAGCGTTGGGTTTGTGTTGTGTTAGGGTGGACACTTCGCTCCAACACATAGCAGACATGTTATCCCAACCATACAGTGACACAGGGACACAAGACTTAAGGTTTAAATCTGTCATGTTTCTTCTTCTATTTATCCAAGAAGAACAGTGCTTATCTAAAACTGTCAACTAAAGAGTTTATATTGGTTTAAGTCTCTCATAAAGGAAAACCTGCAACATATGGAGACCTTGCAGTGTACTAGTTACCAGCAGCTGTTATAGTGAATGGATGATAGAAAATATCATGCTTTGCGTTCACTGATGCAGATATCAAGCTCATAAAAGCCTCTGATAATGACAGTCACATTCAAGAGGCTTCATGCTTATTTTTAAGCTGGAAAAAAAGCGTAAATACAAGTTAAAGCACAACATACTGAGAATGCGATCACAGACAAGGACAAATTCCTGTCCTTTGAGTAATCTGATATGTCATCTTCAATAATGTCAAGAGAGCTAGCTCTAGTTGTTGTAGGTCTCTGCCTCCCTCTGCAATCTTCCCTCACATGCACACTCACACAGGCAGAAATTCGTAAACACATGGGGACACGGTCCTCTGAAGTGCACCAGCTGAACAGCCACGTTAAGTCTGCATACATTAACACTACAACAATATACTTTTTTAAAGCCTCAAATGGCAAGGTGTAATACGTGTTTACTGATTATAGAGTGATATATCGTTTAGTGGCATCCAAATATGATACATTTCAAGTGTGTAACGTTTTAAATCAAGAGATTTAGCTAATTAATTAGGTGATCATCAGAAACTTAAAGAGTAGTCTTGATAAGTTTATCAAGCATTTTCAGTCGTTTATCACGGGGAAAAGAACACTTGCTAAACCCCCAATTTCTTGCTTCTCAAGAGGAGAAGCTTGGCTCCTTTTCTGTTCAATGTCACCGTAAACTAATTTCTACACAGAACAAGATGAAGCCCTCGGGCGACTGGTGGCCATTTCTTCCATTTGTTTTTTATGTTACAGACTAAACAGCTAATTGATGAAGAAAAATAACAACATATGACACAGAAAGACCACCCGTTTATCCGCATAATGCATTCCCCCCCCCCCCCACCCACCCAAAAAAAGCAAAGCAAAAAAAAGAAAAAGAAGAAAAAGCGGTAGTTTAAAAATAGCACAATAATCATCATTCCCAGCTGCAAATGGATTACATAGTTAAATACGGAAGACCTCGTCCCGGTGAACTCTTTATGGTGATTTAAGGGGAATTAAAGGGAGTTTAGCTTTTAGACGAAAAGCTTCGCTTCTACAACATTTCTGCGAAACCTTTGCTGCTAAATTCCTTAAGTTACCCACTTTCCCCCCCTTTTGTAAAAGATGTGTACAAGACATTTACAACTTTGAGGCTAAATTTCCACTGCTGTCTGATAAAGTGTGCGCAAAAAGAGGGGAAAAAAGTTTGAAGCTGCCAACTGACAGTGATGAGCGGATAACCGCTGGGATCTACTTCCTTTAAAAAAAAAAAAAGAGTCGAGCACACTATGGTTACCGAAATAAAACAGTTAAAGGCAGCTTTCATTTACAAATCTGTGAAGAAAGAAAAACTTTACCGCACCTTTTCTTCCTCTGTAGCTTTCTGTTTCTGTGTCGCTGGGTCCTCCTGTGTGCTCTCGCCGCCTGACTGTGGGTCTGCTTGGCCTGGCGTCAGTGAGTCGCGGAGCCGTCTCACACTCTCCCGAGCGCCAGTATCACACCGCCGCGAGATGCGGCCCCACCGGCAAGAGGCAGACCTACTTTTTGCACATCTAACATCTTCATCGAGAGCGTGGAAGTGGATTATGTAATAGCGAAACGGTGCGGTTTTAGTGCAAAGGTGTGAGGTTTCTTTAGTGCAAAACGTGTCTGTTAAGATAGGTGAAATGTCGGGGTTTTTGGGAGACGGGAAGAGAGTCTCTAAGTAATACGTCTAAGTAATAAGTCTTTAATCTTTACCACTCTGTTGGCTCCCCCAATACAACAGACATCAATCGGGACTAAATGGGGAAGTATTTTGAAAAAGCTCGCTTTTATCTATAGCAGTAATATTTCCGAGAGGCTGTTTTTAAGTGACACATCTCTGTGGTTTCTCTGTGAACTCCTGAACTTCAAGCCTACCTCTCGGTTTCCCCTCTCGCTTTGACTGTGACATGATAAGCACAGTTCAGCCAGGAGAACAAACGTGTCCCAAGAGCACAGTAAGCACAGGAACATGCTCATACACGCCACCATCTCCACCTCCTCAGACACTGATGCACGCTTTTTAGGGTCCCACTGAGTACTGCACGATGACACATGAAAACACAGCCTTCCTGCAGGACAGCAGCTGCAGAGGACATGAAAGTTTCTTGCACACGAATGAGCCCAATCTGTGCATACTTGTGCCGCAGACTCTGAATTGACCATGAGGGCCAAGGGGAAGTAACCCATTATCTGATCAGATCTGAATAAGTCACAAAAGCGACAAAAGCGCGATATCTTATCTGAATGATAAGTAAACTTTAAACAGTCTTTTTTTAAACAGTCAGAGCTCGTAGATGTTATTAGAGATCCTCGAAAATATGAAATATAAGTTGAAAAACGCCACAAAGTGTCCAAAGGGTGACCACAGGCTTATTAGTGTAATAATTTGCTCAAACATACAATGACGGCTTAAATATACTTAACACTGGCAGAAAACGGGCTTAGATTTTTGTTGTTGTTTTTTTCATTATATTTTAAAAAGTGTAGTAAGGAGGAGGGAGGAGGACTAGATTATCTTGAAGACAGGCGGAGGGAAACGTTCAGAGCGGAGGAGGCTTCTGGCGCAGGTGACGTCACGGCGCTGGCGACAGAATGTCTGAGCGAGGCGGGAGCGAGCCGCACGTGAATAAATCTGGGAAAACAGTGCGAGCGGGGAGGGTGGGTGGAGGTGGGGGGTGTAAGGGAGGGAGGAAGGGACGGCGAGGATGATCGTGATGATGATAATGAGAAGGGATAGGAGGAAGGGTCCCCAAAATTTGTTTTATTTGCTAGAGGATTCCCCTCACACACGCACACACAGGGCAGCAGCACATTCATTAGACCTCATACATTTATAGTCCTATTAGGGAGAAAAGCCTACTGAGTTTTTACAGACTCTATGGGGCTTCATCGAATTTTATCTCATTAGAAGAGCAAAATTTAACCTCTAATATTCCAATTAAGGTAATTTAACTTTTATATTCGCATATCACGCTTTCAGATTTTTACACTGCTGCTTCCTAGTGCTCTGCTCTCTGGTGAAAAGCGGGCCCTGAACCAAAGTACCTTGCTTCATAATATCTCTGAGAGTGGAAACAAAAAGTGGAAACAATTCCACTTTGTTACACATGACAGCTCAGCTCATAAAATATTAGTCATTGTTACAAGCTTCCCAGACAGCTTAATGTGGTCAAATGGATCTCCACCTCGACAAGCGACCTTAACAAAAAGAAACAAATGAACAATGTAAAGAACACATTTCAAGTTTACAGGTTTTATGCTCTATTACAGACAACTCCAGTACTCCAGAGCTACAAAACTGACAGCTAAGACAGGGTTAAGCAACACCTGCCTATATTTTGCTTTATATTTTTTAGCATTGCAATGATATTGTCTATAAATGAATATGAAGCGCCTTGAGGCGACTTTTGTTGTGATTTGGCGCTATATAAATAAAATTGAAATTGGAAATTGAAATAAATGTATAGATTTCAGAAGTTAGAATATTTTAAAGCCTTTTCAACACTGATAGGAGTATAATCTTCTTTGTCACTGGCCTGTGATCTAAAAACACTCACATGCCCCCCCATGCCCCTGAATCATATTTGGGAACCACTGGATGCAACGGTAAGGAAAAAAAAAAGATGTTACAGATCCTCAAAAGATTTGCTGGCAAATTTAATTATTTAACAGACGAGTATCGGCCATCTTCTTTTTTATACAGCAAAAATGCAAATACTTGCATTTCTGGAGCGGTGGCTAACATGAAGCAAATTACATTTCAGGTCATACAAATTCACTCATGCAGTCGCTGGAAACAAGATTATGTGAGCAATAAAAATACAAATCAATTACAGTTGCTTATTTACCGTGCTTATGTGCTTATTATTGTATCAGTGGCAAGGAAACTACCCAAAAGTTTATACAGAGGGTTCCTCATCATTGTAATGATGACAGTAGATACTGTAATGGCTGCAACTCACTTTGCTTTTTCCTTTTATGTGAGACGTACAGTGCTCATGCATATTCTGAACAGAGCGGTTTCCTGTTCTTACACTGGCTCTGTAGTGGCAAGGACTCAGCGTGGATTAAATTAGACGATATCTCTTGTGGAGCCATCACACAGCAGGACACCAACCGCGGATGGAGACGAGGAAAGAGCAACAGAGGGGTCAGCCCTTTCCCAGTTCTCTTGATTGTCATGCATGTGAATTCAGCCTTAGGTCTGCTGAATTTGCACGAATAAACACACCATAAATCTAAATCCACCACCAGACATGGAGGAGATATATATGTTCATGAAAACCCCGTGAATGGTCTTGCTTCAGTTTAGCTGTGTTTAAAATGCATCTGAAAACATCAAACACACTTTGATCTCTGTTCACAGCAGTTTGGAGACATGAAGTGGCCACTTCACGGATAACAAACCAACCTTTTGTTGTGGTATAATGGACCTGCCAGTCTCCACTGGTGTTCAAGAGGCACAAAGGTGATAAGAGTTTGTAAATGTTTGCTGCATTGTCGTGGTCAGGTTTTCTTTTGTTCTAACTGACTCTGAGAAGGAGAATTTTACCTACTGTGAGCTCCTTTGAGGTCAGACACCTTAGATGGAGACTATAAATATGGATGAATAAGAATAGGATGCGGGCAGATAAATGCAAAGAGCAACTTTCATTGAAGTACTTTTTTGTCATTTATCTCCAAGTCTGTTATGCTGATATTTAGCATATGGTTTACTTATTAACCTAAATAAACTTGTTGGCATTATGAGAAAGGGTCTGCCGCCTAGTGAAACGACTGTGCTGCATGTGATTGTTTAGATAAGGAGATTTAGCTCGTTAAAATCTACAGTACTGTGCAAAAATGTCGAGCAACCGCTTATTTCTTTATATTTTACTGTGAAAATGGCAAACATACATGAAAATACAGTATAACAATGTATGTAAGGGGGAAAAAAACTTTTAACCTGACTTAAAAGTGTCAATATTTGGTTTGACCAGCTTTATTTTTCAATGTACCCTGAACTCTTTTAGACAAGCTTTCTTCAGGAATAGTTCTTCAGGCTGCTTAAAGGACATTCAAAACTCTTCTTTGGATGTTGTCTGCCTTTTGTTCTGTTTGCTGTCAAGATGATCCCACAATGCTTCAATAATGTTCAGGTCCAGGCTCCGGGGAGGCCAATCCATGACTGATAGTGTGACATTATGTGTTTTTCTATCGAGATATGCTTTTGCTTAACTGACAGTGGGGTTGGAATCACTTTCATGCTGAAAAGTGACACTATTGTCAGCCAGGTGGTTTTAAGACGGCGCTGAATGTTGAGTTAATATCTAACAGTACTTTTATATGGTCATATTTGCATAATGTTGATAAGATCACCACTGGCTGACATGCAGACCCAAACCACAACATAGCCTCCATTATGGTTTATAGATACCTTTAGAACAGGGGTAGGCAACCTTTCTGATGGCGAGTGCCATTTAAAATGTCCTAGAAGTCAGTGTGCCATATGATTGCATTAGCAATAAATTTAATAACACTCTATATGAACAGTTACACACTATATAGAACCACTTTATAGAATTATATTTGTTCGCAGATGTTGGCAGCTATCAGCGAATAGTTATCAGCTATTTTGAAACAAAAAAAGACACTTTTTATCCATAACAAGAACTCCATAACAGCAAATGAACAGTACAACAGAACAAATGCTATTTATGGTCTCCTCACAACAATGATAAGAAAAATAAACTAAGCCAATATGGCATGTCTGTTAATACAGAGACACACATGTTAATGTGATCTCTGGTCTCCCACTCAGAGACACAGGTCTCCGAGTGTCCAGCATTCAGACGGCTACCTGAGGACACCTCGTCATGTGAGAGAAAATCTGCTCACACAGACATGTAAAGCCAAATACTGTCAATAAGGCCTCTGCAATGTTCTGAAGACAGTTAAACTTGTCAGGTAGTGATGTCCAGCAGGTGAAAATGCAAGCTCCATGAACACTCACAGCTGTGGATTCCAGCATTAACTCAGCCAGTTAATGCGAGACAAATCTAGCTGCTCATTAAAGATTTCTGGTTTGATCAGAAAATAAAACATTGGTCCATATACCTGAAAGTCCCAATTTGCGATGTGCACCGCTGGCGCGGCCATTTCTTTTTTGATGCACCTTCTCAGATTAATTCACTGCGTGTCGTGCCCAGGGCTGGACTGGGACAAAAAATCAGCCCAGCAAACCTCAGCTGATACTAGAAATTAATATTAAATAAATTCTAACAACAGCTGATCAAGCTTAAACGTGCTGCTGTTGTTTAACGCGACATCTGCTGGTTTCCTCTTTCTGGCGCAAAGTGGGCGATAAAGAAACAAGAGAGAAAAGCCGATCAGCTGATCATTGATCAGTTTCATGATTAAAGTAGCAACAGGAGAGAGAGGGGAGAGAATGAGAGAAGAAGAGGCAGCTGTGCGGAGTAACAACAGAATAACTCCAGCTTTGTGCCTTTTTTTTACATTCTAGCTGAAGTCCGGGACAAACTGCGTCCCCTCTCAGCTCAACACGAAACGGGTAATAATTTCTCTGAATGTGGACGATTCCGTCTTTTTATGGACGGTTGGCAACTCTACTAACTAACCTTATGAATAAAATAAAGTTCACTATCAGTAACATCATAGCACCCACCCAGCTGTATAGAAACTCCATCATGCTAGCTAGTTCGCAGTACGAGTTATTGCAACTGACTGTAAAAAGTCAGCATAACGAAAATAAACTCCACCTAAACTTGGTTTATATCTGAGCCAGACAAACTGCAGGTCATAACTTCTTACCTGAAGTTCAGTTCACCTGACACTCGGACCGGCGGCCGCCTCGGGTCTCTCCTCCTCCTGCCTCCCCTTTCCCTCATCCACCTGCTGGCCTCCACCACTTGTTAATGTTACTGAATCTGTGGAAGCTCCACCATAGCCACCACCAAACAACTGAGTTATTTTTACACACCAGCCAGCATCTGGCCAATCCACCACCTTTCATTGTTTATACTGTTACAAAAAATAAAAATCATCGGGCCACCGGGCAGTCCAGCTATGGTCGTGCCATCAGTTAACCCTTTGCATGCCAACTGTGGCACGCGTGCCTAGGGTTGCTGACCCCTGCTTTAGAAACTCATGGTTGTACTCTCTCCTGACCTCCTCTGTACATGCATGCAAACTTTCAAATTTGGATTCATCACTCCATGAGACCTGTTGCCACTGATTTTCAGTCACATTCTTGTGTAACGTGGCATACCTCAGCTTTTTCTTCTTGTTTCCCTTGCATAAGAATGGCTTCTTGACAGCCACCCTTGCATCAACTGAAAAAATTCTTAAAATTCTGCTTATTGGAAGCAAAATGTAAAGACATGAATGGTGGCTCAAGAATTTTTTTCACAAAACTGTACACAAGCAGCATAGACATATCTGCAGTGTGAACGTAGCCAAAGTGACCTGGGTCGGATTTGAAAAAATCGGATTTGTGCTGTTCAAACCGTCATACCATGATCGGATATGGGTCGCATAGGGTCAACAAAGTCGGACTTGATGCGCCTACAGTGTGAATGTAAGCCTAAGAGAAAAAAGGGGATAACAGAGGGCACATGCAATGGCAAAACCACATGTTGACAAAGACAAACAAAAGACAAATATCAGATGTGATCATTAAACATAATTTCTTTAGGCGCATAACTGCAACAATAGCCAGGTTTAACTTCCCTACCCTTGCATGTAGGCTCATTTCCTACATGCATTTATTTAAATAAAATTTCTCAACCCGTCACTTTTGAAGCTCAGTTCTATTGTCCGGTGCAGAAATCACAAGGGTCTAAAAGAAGAGCTCTTGCTCTCGAAATAGTCAAATACTCATCTGCTACCTCAGGCCAAAACAGGACAAGAACTACAAGGCCAACATGCTGCCTTTAAAATGTGTAGACAGGACATTAACATTTAAACCACTTAGTAGTAGGCTGTATTAGGTCAGGGTTCACACAGAGCCATTTAGAAACCTTGGAGAGCTGCCTGTCTCTAACCAGGCGGAGGAAGAGTGGATTCATGGGTTAGGATTGATTACAACATTAGCTCCACAGACTTCCATGAATTAGTGCGTGGTCAAAAGGCTTAATGATGACTGACACACAGGCGTAGATGACACTCCTTCACACATGAAATTCATTTTGCCATCCGAGGGCTCTTGGCAGGCCCCATCAAATTTTTTGCAGTAACGTAAGGCATGGCAGCAGTGCATCGGGCCAGCTCACATTTCAAACGGGTGGCTCATCTGGTGCAGCTTTTTTGCAAGTCCTTCTAGAAATAATGTCCAGGGTGGTAATATTTGAATGCTGTCTCCAGGGGCACTTAGCTTACCTCTCCTACCTTCACTGCACAGAGACAGAGGGTGCACCAATCAGAGGGTGGCACTCCCCGAAGCCCTACTAGCTTTTCATTTTAAGGTCAAGATGTCCTCTAACATGCCCTGAGGTTTTTCGATGAGCATGCTCAGCAGATACGTACCTCATCTGACACTCAGAGGTCTTTTAGAGGTTTGATCTTTGGTCCTTTCATCAGACAATGCTGTAGTTCTAATCTAAACCCACTGTGTAAAATGACACTGTTCCTGCAACCCCCAACCCTCACCATTCACACTTACATACACACACACATCCAATTTTGTTCACCCACGACAAAGAGATTCCCTGGGCTCAGTGTGGAGGGTGGTCTGCCCTGGTTTATTGAGTCGAAGTGTCAGAGTCTGACAGCAGCTGTCACGGTCACTTGTTAGCTGGGACAGTTAACCCTTGATAGCACAGTTGTCAGATGCAGCACATTGTGCTGGGTGGTGACATGTTGAACTTCACCCAGCTGCTGACACAAGTTTATCTGGGGCTGGGCACTTTGATGTGCTCAGAAGTTTGGTCCTTTATGCACTAATCATGTATGTTTTATGGAAAAATGTACAGGTTTTCTTTCTATTTGGAAAGATGTAAAAGTCGAGGTAAGTTTGAGATGCTAAATTGCCTTCTGCTTGAGATTTAAATGGATTCACATACAGTCCAATTCAATTTTATTTATATAGTGCTACATCACAACAACAGATGACTCAAGGCGTTTTATACTATAAGGTAAAGACCCTACAATAATACAAAGAAAACAGAGAAAATCCCCAAAATCATATGACCTCATGTGAGCAAGCACTTTGGCGACAGTGGGAAGGAAAAACTCCATTTAACAGGAAGAAACCGCCAGCCGAACCAGGCTCAGGGAGGGGCGGCCATCTGCCAAGACCAGTTGGCAGTTAATGGATGAAGACAGGACAAAGACATGCTGTGGAAGAGAGGCAGAGATTAATAATACCAAATTACAAGGTGTATAAACACATAGTGAGTGAGAAACACTGAAGAAGAAACACTAAATGCATCATGGGAATCTCCCAGCAGCTTCTACCGATTGCACCGTAACTAAGGAAGGATTCAAGGTCACCTGGTCCAGCACTAACTATATGCTTTAGCAAAAAGGGAAGTTTTAAGCCTGATCTTAAAGGTAGAGATAGTGTCTGTCTCCTGAATCCAAACTGGAAGCTGGTTCCAGAGAAGAGGGGCCTGAAAACTGAAGGCTCTGCCTCCTATTCTAAGCCTGCAGTCCGAGAGCGAAGTGCTCTAATGGGGTGATATGGTACTATAAGGTCATTAAGATAAGATGGGGCCTGATTATTCAACCTTGTATGTGAGGAGCAGGATTTTAAATTTGATTATGGATTTAACAGGGAGCCAATGAAGCCAATATAGGAGAAATGTATTCTCTCTTTCTAGTCCCTGTCAGTACTCTTGCTGCAGCATCGAGAAACTCCCTTTTAAACCTGCCAGCAGAACAGGGCTCAGGTAAGGGCGGTCATCGACCAGTTGGGGGTGAGGGGAGGAAGACAGGACAAAGACAAGCTGTGGACGAGAGCCAGAGATGAATAATAACTAATGGTTAAATGCAGAGAGGTGTATAGAGACATAATGAGTGAAGAAGAAACACTAAGTGCAAGGCCCCAGATGTCATGGTCCTGGGTCTGTGACCCAGCGTTTATGAGTCAATAATATGAGTTTAAGATTCTGTTCTAGGTTTTGGTTCTTGTAAAGTTTGTCAAGTCAAGTCAAGTCAAGTTGGCTTTATTGTCACTTCAACCATATACAGTTTAACAGTACACAGTGAGGCGAAACAACGTTCCTCCAGGAACCAAGGTGCTACATGCAACATAAATTACAACATAAATTAACAAAAAACGATCTAACTATCTAAGGATGACTTTGTGTGTCTCAGGCTCTGTCTGCATTTTTTGCATTTTTCATGTTGTATTGTGATAGTCACTTGTCCTGTGTGCATCATGTTCTTTTTTGCTTCCCCTTGTTCCATTAAGCGTATCCGGTTCAGCTGTGTTCCCATGTGTCTCCACTTTAAACACCTGCCTGTGTATATTTGTCTGAGTCTCCGTCTGTCCCCTGTCAGAGCATCTGTTATGTTCCCATTATGCATTATCTGTTTAGTTCATGTCCCCTGATGCCCACCTTGGCATCTCCCTGTTCTGTGTCATACCCAGTTCAGGTTTTCGTTAGTTCCCGTTTATGTTTTGGACTTTTGCCTTTGTTTTGGACCAGTTTCACAACCTCAACAAAAGTGCTTGCTTTCTGTTAAACCTCCGTCTGCTTCTGTGTCAGCATTTGTCTGTCTCTGTGTGTTAGCCCTGCAACTTCCCTGCTGGCAACATGCACACTTGGAATGCCACAACCAACTGATGAGTAAATAAGTAATTACACATTACACATTTTATAAACATCTGATCATGTATCAGAAAGAAAGAAAAAATCTGATTTCAGCCAGGTGTTACCTTTAGCATGCACTGGGATGATTCACAGCTATGTGTGAAATAGCTGTGATGAGAGTCAGCACCTCAAAGTCTGCGGCCATGGTTCTCTACTAAAAAAAACAGAGCAATGTTGTTATGGTGACGAGAGAGCTGAGACCAAAGATGAAGGTTCTTTAGATCCATGTTCAGTTCCTTACCCTTGGTCATTATATCTGGGTAAAATCTACGAGGATAAGGTTGTGAATACAAGTGACCGCAGTGAGTTTCCTTCATATGGTGGCTAAGCTTTGCCTTAGAGATCGTCTCATCTGGCCTCAGAATGCCTGGGACACCCCAGGAGAAATTTGAAAGTGTTACTGGGGAGAACACTTTCCCCACTTAGCCTGCTGCTCCTGCAACCCAACTTCAGATAAGAGAATGATAATGGATGTAGACTAGATGGATTGATCTTTGAAGTACCTGAGTAACATGCTGCTTTGAGTGAGACAAAATATAAGTGGATGAAATAATTTAATAACTCAACACACATTTATTAGATTTACCCTGAACTTTACTCCTGCCAAAGGAATTTCCACATTTTCTGAAACAAAAATATATTCCTAATGATAAAATAGTCACCAAAAATATGAGGGTAGTCATACATCAGCACACAATATTACACAGTGACACACACAAACCTAACTGATTTGATCCAGTAATTTCCAGTAATACAACACACTTCTCTCCAGTGTTAAGTATTGCATCAGATCAAACCTGATTCTTTCCAACCAGATCATCAAGCAGATGTTCCATGTGAACACGCGCACTGAGGTCATACCTCAGGAGAGGAGGAGGTCGGTACATCTGGATATGGCTGAAGCATTGTAAGCGATAGCCATCATGACATCACCTCTTCCTGATTTGGCCTCTGAAGACAGATCTGCAGGGCAAAAATAGACTGGTCCTCAAACAAAGCTCATGACTGAATGCTCACAGAAAATCATTACACTAGTGGGCAAACAACAAAGAGATATGAGGTCAAATGTCAAAGAGCAAAGCAAAGTGCTATAAATGGATAATGAGATTCTGTTAGATCTATTTAATGCCAAGTGGATCAAAAGTAAAACAGAGGGGAAGTTTTCCTTAGGACGGTGCAAATGCTGTAGGCATCTACGCAGAGTAACTTATTTTAAACATACCTGAGATTTTTTCTCAGGTATGTTTAAAAATAGGTTTTGGGTTTTTTTTTAAACTTCTGTGATGCATGATTACTGTTGTGGCCATTTCGAGCAACAGATGATGTTTTTCTTTGTGCTTGGCATCATTTAAGTTATGTTTGTGTTTTTTCTCCACCATTTGGAGCATTTTTTTAGTGGAATTATCCATTAAAAATGGCTTGCTATGCAGTTAATTGTGCTAGCAAACAGTCCAAGACGTTTATGCGTTAGTTTGCTAGAAAGGCCCTTTGTCCCTCCTGGAGAATAGGCCCACTTCCCACCAATGCTGCCCACCATGAGGTGGCTTTATCACCTGCTTCTATTCCAGTCTTAGTTCTATGACATACGCGACAAAAGGTCACAGTGGCAGGAGTTTTGCTGCCGTTCCCTGTTTCTTCTTTTTTGTGGGTTTCAGCAATTTTGTGTTGTTGTTTGACATCTTTCTCAGAGTCTGCTTGAGCCATCCCCACCTTTAAGATCTATTCTTGTATCAGAAGTTGCTCATCTGCTGCTAAAGGTTGAAGTCGCTAGTTTTGTCATTTTTCTCATAACTGGATTAAGAGGATGTGGTGTAGGCACTGGTTCAGAAAAGTCTGGACTTTAGCTATGGCTTTTGTAGCTTTTGCAGTTGTCTGTGTCTCTGCTGTACATAGCAGCACTGGCTTGCTGTGCTGATTTTATACAACTTTAAGTTGTATAAATGTAGCTTGGTGGAAATTCTAGTTATTCATATGATAGTGCTAATTAACAGGCAGCCATGTTTGCAGCGCCTTCTAGTCTGCCAAGCTAAATAAGCTAGCTAGAGTCTTTAGCTAAAATCATACCCAGTATGGCGGCATCTGACACCAGGAAAACCAAAATTGTTGTTGCCAAAACCTTAATTGTGAGGTCATAAACTAGCAGGTAAAGTCATGTCAGCTATCTCAGCAAAAATCACAGTGTTCAAACATAAATAGAGGTACAACAGAGTTTGTACAATTCTAATGAGCTTGAAAGTTATTATTTGTCTTTATTCTTTAATCCAGCCTAAACTCTTTTAGTCAAACTTTCTTTGGATTTCTTGAAGGACATTCAAAGCTCTTCTTTGGACTTTTGCTGCCTTTTGTTCTGTTCTCAGTCAAGATGATCCCACACTGCTTCATTAACGGTGAGCTCTGGGGAGGTCAATTCATGACCATGTTTTAGGGATGACTATAGGTTCTCACTGTTGTACTTCTCTCCTGGCCCTTCATACATATTGATGATGATTTGAAGCAAAAAACAAATTTGGATTCATGGCTCCATAAGCCCTGTTGACACTGATTATCAGTACATTTTTTTGTGTGGTGACAGCCACATTTCCATCGAGACCGTTACCAGTGAATCTTTGGCAAACAGTAGATGGATCAACTGAATGGCTAGATACATCTCTCACGTCCTGTGTCAAGTCTTTGTTGATTTTTTCCCCCATTTCTCAAGAACATACTTTCAGGTACTGTTCATCTGCTGCTGACAACTTTTTAGGCTTGTCATTTCTTCCTTTTTCCACACTTGTCCAGTTTCCTCTAAATTTTTGAGTACACACTGCACACAAATTGTGGGGTAAAGACAGCTGTGTCACAGCCTCACAGAGCTGCTCTTAGTCTTAGTCTTAATCTGCTGGGTCGTGCTTATTTAGGTCGCGCTTTTGAACATTGTGTATTTGTTGAAATATTTAGAAATATGTGATTAATAAACCCCCCCAGCTGTAATCACCAGTTCCCTACTGAATGAAGATATCTGCATAAGAATAGGATAATGAGGTTGTCTAAGTGACTGGGTCGTTTCATCTTCTTAAGCATTGTCACAGCAATAGTGATTGAATCCTGACACTTTATTTCAACTAAAAATGTCAGTGGAGTTTAACACTGGAAGCTCAAGCTACAGTGGGTGAAGGAGCCACGAATGAACTAAATACAGACACGGGCGACGTGGGAATTCACTCTTCATTTGCACCCTGAGACAGAAACCATACCCAGACACTGAGATGATGTCACCAATCTTTAATTGATCCCTGTGGTTGCAGCTGTCATGTGACTGAGACAGATGTGGATATCCATGTTAAATCAGCTTCATAAATTAAATTATAATCATACATAATCATATATAATATAATCAGGGCTTTCTAGAAAAAATGGCTTTACAATGTTATTACATAAACCTCCATCTCAACTTTCACTTAGCTCATTCCCGAGTAAACTCACAGAGGCTGTAGTGAGGTGTCATGTGTTCAGCTGGCTAAGTGCACCACCCAGCTTCTCTCTCCATCGCCTATCATCAGTTTAAAGGCTTGGCTCACCCTTGGGGGTTAGGGGGCATTTACAACAGTTTTGCTATAGGACACCAGTGCAACAGTTTTTACCACTACTGTGCTTTATGAAGCCACAATAAATCTTTAATATGGTATCCGCACTTAGTCACTTACGTCATTTTCTGTTTTTATCAAATCAGACTGAAGCTTACGTGATGATCTAAACAGGAGATACACAAAATAGTTAACATTTGAACAATGATTTTATTCAAAAGCACTAAGCCAAATTTAAATCAGTTTTACTTTATTTACACAGATAAAAATAGAAAACCAATCTTCTTCAATCACCTATTAAGGTCCCCATTTATTTTTCACACAAACCCCCTTTAATCATTAGATGCACAATACTCCACATACACCAATAAATAAACCAAAGTGGGGCAACACACACATTTTCATAATACAAATTTCACCCAGCATCAAATTGCACAGCAAGTGAGTCTGCGACCAGATAAAGAGGTTTAAAGTCCTGATTTTATGGCTCTATTTATAAATAAAGCCATAAAATAAGTAGAATTAACTTGAAAGTATCCTATAAACAGAGCTCTACGCCAAACAATTCATCTAAAAGTAGATTCAGTGCACCACCTGGTGGTAAAGAGTGGTCAGTAAAAAAGAAAAAAAAAAGCTTTTCAGGTGTTTGGTGAGTAGCTCAAAAACATGAACACGTAAAATGTGTTTACAATTTAAAAAAACATCCTTTAAGGATATTTAAAGAGCAAAAAAAAAAAAAAAAAAGAATCAATCAATCAATCAATCAATCAAAAACAAAGCAGTGATACTAATGAGGTAAAGGCACACAGCCCAGCGTCGTGGTCTCAAGGTTTTTAAGCATTTGCTTGGTTGGTTATTTTGGATTTTGTGATTAATTAGAGCTTCTTTTTTTTTGTTGTTGTTGTTTTCATGGTCTTAGTTTTTACTGTTATTGCTTAGCTGACCTTTGTTTTTTGTGTGTTTTATTAAGTATTCTGATTCCAGTTCTTTGAATATAGTTTTTGTATTAATTGCCTGGCCTTCTCCAGCGTTTTCCTTAGGGTAAAGTTGCTGTACATATGTATGTGTTTGGCCTTTGTTTGTTACTTTCTGTTGTGGTGTCTGTTTTGGCCCATTTGCCTGTTTATTATTATACCCACAGACATTTTCTGGTTTCCTGTCATTTCTAAATGTCATGGGGTGAATATAATAGAAAAGGAATGAAGGATAAAACTCAGACTCTCCAGCTCCAGAATCCTTGATCCCTGGGAGTGCACCTCAAAAAAGAAGATACAGCTAGGTCGGTAATTTGTTGGACAATGACACAATTTTTGATGTTTTTGTAGTTTTGCCTCTGTAAGCCACCTCAGTGGTTATGTATGTGGCTGAAAGAGATTTACAGAAAAAAATTGGATGAAATGTTTTGGACTAACAGTCATTCTAACACACAGCCAAAGGCTCAAAATAAACTAGTAAAACTAACACAGGGGACAACCTTAGGAAAGCTTCTATAAACCTACTAGTATCAATAAAAATGATCAAGTATCATGTTAAAAACAAACCCAATATCCTAAAAAAAGGAATTTTTTTTAGTTGTTTACATTTTTTTTTATTGTAATATCCAATAATATAATTGATTCCTGGGCTGAATCATTGTGTTCCTCACAGAGATGTGGCCATGAAGTTTAATCAACACTTCTTTAAAACAGCTTAATCAAATGATGATGAATATTATAACCCACAATAAAGCAAATAACTGTAAACTGCCCATAAACACACGAGAGACCGTTCAAAGCAGATTTAGAGAGGCATTCATATAAATTAAAAAAAAGACACATTCTGTGAACCAGGCAAGTCCAGTTTGGTACTATCAAAGTTTGTAAATTAAATTATTCTTACTATTTTTCATATAAAGTATGTTGCTATAATAACTGAAGCACAAAAGTCACCCTCAGTGAGTTATTAGCTTTAATAGCTCTTCCCCCCTCTGTTCTGTTTAGACAGAGACAATAGAGCCTGAATTATATGTAGTATATGTATGTGTATGTCATTATGTGTCATGTCTGTATGGGGATATTTATGGATGCACATCCTCTGGTCATCCATGAGATGTCAGTGTTGTACTACTAACGGTTAGCGTGGCCCAAAGTGTTGCCTCAAAGGCGCCTTTGAGAGTCTCTTGGCAGCACCTGACTCACAGCTAAACACTGGAACATTTGGATGGAAAATGAGACTGTAACTCGGGCTTCAAGAAACATTCCACGTCAAATTATTTAAACTTTTCCGTCAAAATAGACTACATTTTTTTGAGAAGCCTTTTAAACTGAAATGGTTTGCCAGTAATTCATAGCGCTAGCATGGAGGCCAGTGTTGATTTCTTTGATGCCAAAATAGACAGAGTAAAGCCTAAAGTAAAACAATATCTCAAGCGATCGTTTATAACATCTCAGATCGACTGCCTGCTGTGGTTGCAGTGCGGTCAGGCTGAGGTGAGGTTTTTGGGGTTTGCCAGTTCGACCTCAAGTTTAGCTTAAGTGGACATTGAGGTTTGCTCTCATTTGTATGGGTTTAGAAATGGAGCAGGAAATGGGGGAACTTCTTGAGCACCATGCAGGTATTTCAAATTGTGAAAAGCTGGACAGGACATCACTTAACAACATATCAAAAACGGGCTGCGTGTGTCTAAGTAGTGTAAACACAGAAAGCACCCTGTTCTGTGCTCTGGTTTTGCACGTCAAAACAGCTAATTTGGACATCAAATCAAGTGTATAAACATGCAATTTGAGCACTGCGGTAATAAAACAATTTCCATCCATTGAAGTTTTTCGCAGAACACGCTGTTTCAATTTCCCAATTCAACTCTGAAAATTTAGAGTGCGTCCCCGTGGGCAGGGTGGGGTCACTGCGAGCACAATGAATGGGAAGGTATTACACAGCGTGACTAGAGCCCGTCTCTGCGTCTACATCTATACTCCCCAACTTCTGCCCTTGTGAGATCATTGACCACTGACAGGGAATTGGCTGCAGTCTGCTCTCACTGAGTGATTCCCCAGTGGGACAACCTGCCAGGCAGCGAGCTTGCCAGCTACTCTCTCATGCATTTCTCAACAGAGTGGCCGCTGCCAGCTCGGCAAGTCTGGGTGTGTGCCACACAGAGCTTCCTTAGCTATCCCAGACACCTGAACTAGCACAGGAGAAGAGGGGGGAAAACAGGGGAGAAAACAGGGATAGCACGGTGGGGGAGAGAGCTCGGTTCAATAGCCAGCAAACAGCCACTGCAGCTGTTGTGGCCTTTCTCACAACGATTCCACTGTTCAGCCTTCCAGCACAGCACTAATTAAAACTGTGCCCATCCCTCCGCTTGCCAGAACTTTCTTTTTACACATACATTTAGGGCACATGCAATCAGAAAAATGCTCTCTCAGACTCATATGGCATCCCCAAATCTACACAGTCTTTGCCCCCTCACAGCATATTACCAGTTTGTTTCAAGTTTGTAGTTGAGAGTAAAGCATGCCTGGAAGATGTGGGATATAAAAGGTAAACAAAAAGCGTGAAGAAGATTAAAAAATTAGGAGTATTGCAGTACTGGATCAAACTTGTCTAATGCGATTGTGACTTGTCATCCTTCCTACTTTTCTTTCACTGTTTTTCCCTCCTGTCATTGGTAGTTATGTATCTGTTTCGTCAGACTTGCCTGTTATAAAAAAAACAAAATAGTGATGAAAAATTCTTCATTCCTTGCTCCCAAAATGAGTTAATCCCTTTGGTTCCCCAGGTTAAAAGATAGACTGTATATAAAAGAAAGAAGACACCCTTTTTGTGACCGCACCCACATTATTAAATATTTGGATTAGCCATATTTGCATCAAATATCATTAGTTCTGGATCAAAATGTATCGCAGAACTGGATTTTCTCAACTGTGATATCGCTTCCTTTAGGTCGGTGATTTCCCAACTGTTGGCAGGGGGCCCCCTTGTGTGCTGCAAAGGTACTGCAGGAGGGCTGCAGTAATAACAGAAATTGAGTTTGAAATTACTCTAAAGTTACACATTTATATGCATCTATTTATTTACATAAGAAGTGAATTAAATCTGGAAACAAGAGGTGGTTAGCTTATACATATATTACTCTTTACTTTGACTTAAATTTACCACTCTTGTATTGAAGTTTGTGTCCCAATGGTCTTCGGGTCACACATTTGGCTTAACACTTAGCGTATGATTGGGTAGCATTAGCAATTTACAGCCAACAGCCTGTGCTGTTTATGCTTTTTGAATAAAAATATCAAGGTTTGTTATGTCACATTCTTTTGTATTTTTATTAGAGTGAAAATTTACAATTGTGTGGGCCCCATTGGGATTGGTTGTTAAGCGGACCGCAGCACTCTTGACTTTAGGAATTGCTGCTTTAGCGGCATCTTTAATTTAAATATATGGCAATTAAAAATAGCTTGTCGTGTAGTCAATTGCTCTGACAGCATGTTTAAAAACACTATGCTCCAGTTTTTTATCAGGTGTGTGCATGATCCACTCATATAGTTATCTGCTAACCACATCTGCTAACCAAGCTAGCTAGCTTTGCTGATCTATAGAAGTCCAACTCGGGTACAAGTTGAACTGGTGACCCTTTGTGCCACAAGGCTATTGGAACAGTCGAGGTTTGAGCCTGTGGCTCTGTGCTCCCCTACACAGCAACAGGCTCATTATAAAGGCCCCCCAAATATTTGTTAAAACACAATATGGTTACTTCTGGCTTTAAAAGCAAGATGGTGATGACCACATTGTTAAAGACAAAGCTAGTTCACAAACCAGTGAATGACATGGATAACGCTGTGGTTACTAGGTCCACCTTTTAAAACCAGAGCGCTTTCATTGAAATGAAAACGTGAAACAAAATAAAGTATTATTTTTGTGACTGATTAATCTGTACATATTTGTTGTCAAGAGCTAACACAGCTAGCATAGCCAACAAACTGTGATAAAATGATAAAAACAAACCCTCACATTTTTTTCCCCAGACCATCGCAATGATGCAAAAGAGAGTTGAGCAATGGATCATACCACATGAGCAGCTGGAAGTGGCCAATGTTTGCTTGATGAATAACACAGAATTAAACGATGGTCAGAATTGTTGATAATTAAATTAATTAGAGCAAATCACTTCTGCAGCAGAACAAAACAAACGCTTCCCTCCTGCTGGAGGACACGCAGGCTGCAGCTGAACAGAAGTACACTGCTTTCCTTAGCGGCTGGGCCCTACTCGCTACCCAGTGTGTTGGCTTCCAAGAAACCTCTGGTCCCAGCCACTTCCCCTCACCTTCTCCAGAGTGGGCATTCCAATATAGATTAGCTGGAAATCTTTCCTGTTCTACTGAGGATAATCCTCCGAACAAGGCTGCTCGGCTCGCATATTAAGAATGATTTAGGCACAGCGAATTCCGGTCAGGTTGAGACTGCTTTCATGTTATGATGTGGCTGTTTCAGTTCTCCTACATACTCTGTGGAGAGAATGGGAGCTGACAGAAGAAAGGAGAGGAAAACTGAGTTCAAAGTCATCATGTGGATTTGTAACATGAATTAGGGTCACTGTTACACTACAGCTCCATCCATTTCAAAGAAAAGAGGAAGTGTGGGTGTGTGCAGAATGAAGGGTGCCTGGGAGTTAACTTTAAAGACGTTTGAGGTCTTGGGGATATTTCCACATCAGGTTTTCCTTCAGCCTCACATGCACACACACACACACAGACACACACACATTACCCACCACATAGCAAAACATTCATCAGGACTGTGTTAGTATGAATGGGAATGACAAGAAAGCCCTTCTGGGGGTCACACAGTGGAAAGTATTTACTCCACATAATGTGATTTAAAAGTGACTGAGAGGACACTGCTGCCTTTAAGATAACAGGAAGCTTTAATTATCACCATGTCAAAACTGGGCTAAATGGGTTAGTTAGGCTGCTGTGATGTGACTGAAACAAATGAGCCGTTCGTTTTTCTCAATATATATTCAGCTCATTTCAGTCAAATTCATAAAAAGAAAGAAAGAAAGAAACCCGGGGAGGTTACCACAGGCAGTGAGCCGTCACACTTTCTCCACTCCGGGGTGGATTTCTGTAGGCAGAGGCAAGAAACGAGAAAAGTCTTCCTAACAAGATTTATAATTTTACGCCAAGGGTTCAAGCTTTTTGGCTTGTTCTACCCCCGAGTGGGATTGGTCAGCATTTCGTTCTTTAATTCATTCATGGAAACGCCACCTTATGTTCTTCCTCACAGCGAGTGTGTGTAAGAGGAGATGGGTCCAATCGGAACACAATGCGAGTTTTAGCTGTGGAGAAAAAAAATAAGAAAACACTGGCTCGTTCCAAACGAAAGTGAAAAGGACAGTAAGGGGAAGGACAGGGGTTTTTAGTGGTTTTACACTTCAGTGGTGCTGTTTGAAAGGCCTTTCAGCAACTTGGGTGGCACGGTTGTTCCTAGCATCTCCGTTAATGTATTGTCATTGGCTCCGTGCACTTGTCAGCATCATTGCTCACTTTCTCGGGACAACAATGTTGATTTTGCTTTATATAAGGCGAGGCCAGGCAGCAAGCAGCAGCTCCTCAGAGTCGTACGTGAAATCGGGCTCGTTTTGTGAGAGCTTGTGTCACCGCAGACACGTCCAAATTCCTCTGACGTGTTTATTGTTGCCTTTTATTTCACCGAGGTCATACTGCACGGCTCACCCCCCCCCACCCCCCCTTTTTTTGCTGCCCCTCCATGAGAAATCTTGTGTGTCGTGTAAACAGAGGACCAGAAAATAACAAGCACAAGAAAAAAGGAAAATTTCCACCCCGGCATCCCCTCACCTCCCTCCCCTCCCTCCCCTTTCAGTGTACCCACTACTTGTTGTCCTTTATTTGTAGCCTAAGTGCCTTGGCATTAAATCTTATTATTTTTTTGGTAAATAAACCAGTTTCTGGTAGGAATTACACACAACTTGGTGTGAGGTCCTTTTCAGTAAAAGGGGCCTGGATCCTTTTATCTAAAATGTTTTCTATTTCTGCTTTTGTAAGACACTTTTGAGTGCTTTGAAAGAGAGAAACCAGGTTTTTCTTGCGTTTCTGGGGGTGAGGTTGGGGATTTTTCTCAGCATTGTGGTGAGATTTATTCTAAGAGGCTGCATTTTTTCCTGATTTCCCTCTTTGTTCTCTGTAAGTAGTTCCAGGCCCCCCCTCACTCTCTCTCTCTCTCACACACACACACTCGTCTGTGTGTGCGTAAATGCGCACAAAGCTCTGTGATTTTGCACATGGGCGTACGCGTGTGCGCAGGGGAGGCACATGTGTGAATGTGTGCGCGCGAGGCTGAGGCGGGGACTCGACGTGACACCTGCTGTTGGGATGAATAGGGTCAGTGGCAGGGCCCTTCAGCAGGCAGCAGCTGCTTGTTCTCACTACAAACCCGACTCCCCGTGAGCATCAAAGCCTCGGGGACTACAACCGAGGGCCCTGACACAACACACAGTGCCCTCTACCACCATCTCCTATCATTACAGTTATTATCCTCAACTATTGCAATCCTCCCGCCCACCCCCTCTCCCAGGGTCACGATCTTAATCATTCGGAAGGAAACTTGAAATTGACCTGAGAAAAACATCAAAAAGCAAACTTCAATTTCCATTCGTGCGCTCTCTGAAAGCAGGAAGAGGTTTCCAGACAGCTGCTGACAGACAAGGATTCCTGGTATTTGGTTGGTCTGACCTGTCTGTGCTCTCTTGCTGTGTGGTAGTCTGCCCCACGTGTGACTTAGTGGGTCTGAAAAACATTCCCTGTGGCATAACAGAGGGAGAGGGGCAGAAGATAAACAGTGAGGTAGGAAAACATCAGTCTGTGCTTTAGCTGCTTCCAAAGCGAGTCCATCACGTTTATATACCATCTGTTTGGACAGGTTTTTTTTTTTAAATTAGAAATTAAGAAAAAAAAATAACATCGCATTAATCCATAATCACATGGTAGACTTACAAAGTACACATCCTTTGGTAGCATTTTGTTTCACTGGCATTCTTCAGAGTTCACAGTGAAGGTAGGACAAATCCAGCATCTTCCCTTATCTATCCACCAGAGGTCAGCCTTTTATTAGCAAAATCTGAAGCCTCACAAAACCGCTTTTTTTCATGAGAAAATTTACATTAAAAGGGGGTAAAAATCTATAAATTACTAGTGATGCAGACCCGATATATGAATGATTTTGCTTTGCTGTGTTGTACAAACAGGGGCGTGTGTCTGAGGTTCTGAGATGAGTCACGGCACTAAAGCCTCCAGCTGGTTATTTGGGCTCAAACATACTATTAAAGTATACACATTGCAGTCCTTTTGCAGTGCACTTGTTAAATGAAGGGTTTGTCTACTTGATACTACACAGGCAGCCGATGGTGCTGTGAATATTTTCAAAAAAAAAAGAAAAAAAGAAAATGCAAAAAAAGTTTCCAGCTGAGCTGAAAATTCTTAACAAAAACAAACAAGTCGGCTCAAAGTGTTCCCGCCTATTTTTACAGTTGTGCGTGTGGTTTTTTTGTTGGTGATGTTGTTGTTTTTGCTTATTAAATCATTCCTTAATGTTGCATGTCCTTTTTTATTTGACCCATGTAGTTTGCAGGAAGTTGAGCTAAGATGCAGGTGGCAGGAGTCTGGTCCTTTTGCTGAGTTTGTAGTTGAAGTACATGAGAGCCTTGGACTGCGGGGCTCTCCTGGGTTGGCAGGTGCGTCCGTTGCCGAAGAATCCCTCCAAACACAGACAGGTGTAGGAACCATCGGTGTTGAAGCAACGAGCATGGCGGCTGCACCGGTGAGCCCCGGTTAAACATTCATCCTCATCTTTGGAGAAGAAGAGAAGGAAATAATAGTTTGATGGCCTCACAGCATGCGAGTATGCTAGACCTGCTTTACAGTTGTTTTATCGATCAGCGGGAAGAGAGCGAAAAGGTTTTGGGACTGACTCCTTGAAACCTGCCTAATAGATAATTTTGCAGTGTTCATCACACAGATGAAAACAAAAAAAACAGCTTGCGGGTGAGCCCACAGCTGAGTGGGTGAGCTACGAGTGCTCATCAAATAAACATGGTCTCTGGATTCTCTGCTGCCAAAGCACATCTTCACATGATCCCTCTCCTCTGCCAATTAGCGCAGATGAGGAGAACATGTGGGGATGGTGCTGTGATCCATTTAGTCATTTACGGGGCTGACATGGAACCAATTTGAAAGAGATTTTCAAAAATTCATATCACTTCTGGCTTCACTTTGGTGGGAAATGTTATATCTTCTTTGCTCTCTCGCTGTATTTCAGATTTTCTCAACCATTCAAGTCCAAGAAGACAACAAAATTCTATGAATTAGAAAAAAAAACACAAAATACACACACACACACACACACACACACACACACATGCACACATACACACGTGACAGTCTGCTCAACAACATTGCTTTTTACCTCGGCATTTAACGGAGCCCTCCAGCGCCCCCATCACAAAACCGTCTTTGCACACACAAACGAAGCTGCCAAAAGTGTTCTTGCACGTCCGCCGTGGTGGACACACATCCTGCTGACACTCGTTTACATCTGGAACACACCGCAAATAAATGTTTGACTTGCACATCACTGAAGTTTTTGTTATTTTGGGGGATACAACAGCTCAGTATACATCACTTCAGAAGACCTTACACTGACTTACATTCATTTCCTGGAGATTTACACTAAACTCTAAATCTAATCTCACCCTAAGCCTAAATCGTGTGTTCACCTTAATGTTTGATGATGACGCCTTAGTTTTTCCCCATGAAGAAGACATGACCACATATTGTGACTCTGTGAACAGAGTCCAAACCATGAGTCCACACCTGGACCACACACACACACACACACACACACACACACACACACACACACACACACACACACACACACACACACACACACACGCATGTCTTTCCAGGACAAGGTGCTTTCTTGTCTTCGCTCAAAACAGCAATTACCTTCTAAAACACACAAATGAGTACCTGGACCTCACGTCATTGCTTTGAAAGGTGCGCTGTTAAAAGACAAGGAATGACCCAAACGCATACAAATTCAGGTGTGGACCATGAAGCTGTGTATGGGTTTTTGGCACACCCTGCAAGTCACTCATGAAAATATAAAATCATAAAGTTTGTGAACCAAGACCACAGATCTATGGAGCTGAACTAGTTTTTAAAGCCGACCTGTTTATGACACTTTAAGCGGGGTATAGATTGAATAAAACCTGGACATCACCAACATTACGTCACAAGTTTGGTTTTAGATTACCAGTTTCAAATCTTCATCATTAATGTTTGGTATTTTGGAGAAGCTACCTTACATGGATGCGAGGGTAGAGTGCCTCGCAGATTCTAGATGGGACACCTCTCAATCAACACAACCACACCCCTAACTCAATTATCAAGGTAGATGAGTTGTAAAAAGAAGAAGGGAAACCATCCACAAAGGCCAAAATGATTTTGCCCCCTCTACCAGGTTGTAAATATGCTTTTCAGTGTTGAAAAATTGGGCATTTTATCATGGGAGTTTATAGGGATTAACTCATTTCTGGAGCCAGCCTCAAGTGGCCACTAAAGGAACTGCAGTTTTTGCCACTTACAAGCTGAACTTATAAATTATCTTTACTGAGGGCTTCATTGATGCATATAAGATCCTACTGAAAAAAACAGAGCATCTTCAGAAAATTATTTGAGAAGTACTAAAAGGAATTTCTAATATTTTGCACTAACCCTGAGCGATAAAGGATTTTTTTGTGTGTTATATTTGAATTATTTTAAATGTCTCTGTACCTAATAAGCTGACAACCAAATATTTCTTTCCTAGGTAATATACTTACTTTAAGGAAGAGGAGGAACACCTGCAGATTTTTTAATTATTATTTGTCATTTGTCCCAGTGTCATTTAAATAGAGCAGTATTTCAGTGAGAGAAAAACAAAAAACAGTGACTTCCCACTGCCTTTGAAGTTGACTAGCTCCCACAAAGAGTGTGTGAATGCGCCTTAACAGCTGCGAGGTTCGCTTCATTACAGGACAGGAGTCGTCAGGAGTTATCGAGAGGGACTCCAGCATTTTAGGTAATTCCCTTCATTTTAGGTTATTAAAGGCTATTTTTACCACTGGGTGGACAGATCAGTGGATGTCTGGTAACTTAGCTGCAGGTAGTTGACATAATGTGCATGCTTTCATCACACTCAACTGAGTGTGGAGGCTTTATTTTTATTTTTAAGCTTTGAGCAAACATTTCCTAATAGATTCATCTATGAGTTCTAATTAAGCATTTATTCAGACCTGACAGTAAGTTGATGATTATAAATCAAAGCTCTTTAGCTCTTTAGACAGACATCAGTTGGAAAATAAAAACCCACTCTCTCCCATATACGAGAATAATGTCACATTGACAACTAACAGCAACAGCAACGGCAATTTTATTTATATAGCACGTTAGATTATACATAAACTCAATGTGCTCAACATAAACGATAAAACATGACACCTTTGTGGGTTAAAGGCAATAAAAACAACAAAATAAAGAAATAAAATACTATTTAATGTGCAGCTTATTATTTTTGAAAACGGGTTAGATCATCAGAGGAAAACAATACGTGCATTTGTGTATCATCTGCATAAGAATGGTAGAATATGTGATTTTTTTTTTTATAAAAGTACCAGGTGGGAGCATGTAGAGGTCAAAGGTAAAGGTTAAAGAGTAATGGACCAAGAACAGACCCTTGAGGAACACCTGATTAAATTTTTATATGTGCAGATCTAAAATTAGTTACTGGAACTAAAAAAAAACAACAACCTCTATTCTTTAAGTAGGATTATCAAGAACCTGACCTAAACCAAACCTAAGCCTTAAATTAAAATTAAATTAAAATGTCATGACCAACAGTATCAAAGGTGAAAAAGCGAAAAAGTTCTGATATTTTGCTGAGGAAAGAACGATTAGAAGTAGGTGTATAATTGTTAATGAATCAAACATATTTTTCTAGAGTAGCAGTGTGATTAAGAGACATTCTGTAAAGACCTGTTAATGATATTTACTGCATGGGTAAATTTAAAAAAAAATACAGATTTGAACAGTTACCGGTCTGATTATCGGGTGAATAAAAACTGTGAAAAGTTAGAATCTAAACGGGGTGACATACTGAGGGTGTTTCTAAGGAGGCACTACCTTCACAGGTCTTGTTGTCAGCAGCCAGGTGGAGGCCGGGGGGACACAGACAGCGCGGCGCTCCCCCTCTCTCCATCTGGCAACCAAACTGGCAGTGCAGGGAGGAACATGCGGCCTCTCCTGGAAGACAGACAGGGAAACACTGGCTGAGGATCGGTCAGAGGGTCACACACACTGTCATGCCACCACACAGTACACGAGCGCATGCTCTGCAACACTCAGACCAGTAATGAAGCTGTAAACAGAAACGATAACTGAATGCTCCTTAAAAACTAAAATCTTACATGAATCACTAATTTATGCTCTTTGCTCTTGACCCTGTCACCGCCAAGGTTTGTTATGATATCACTTTCCATAATATAAACTGTAAATTTCAGCCATAAACATTTATGCGAGGCTAAAAGGATGTGTAAGCTGAGTCCTCGGACACTTTAACCTCCTATTATGGTATGAAGACGGTGGAAAGCTTTTTGTAGAAAACTGATCGGAGAGAAATATAATCTGCCAGCACGCAGGCTTTTCTTAATGTGGATTTTAAGCATTCCCCTTGTTGAAATCTCCCAATTCTTTGAATCTTTGGGCTGAACAGAATAATCTAATACCCTCCACAGAAAATTACTCACTGGTGCAGGTGTATCCATCTGCACTGAGTGTGTATCCAGGTTCACAGTAACAGCGATAGCTACCGTGCGTATTCATGCAGCGCTGGGAACACGGCCTCTCCGGCAAACCGCACTCATTCACATCTGGAGTCAATATGAAACATTATTCAAGCGGCAGATAGAAATCCTTGTGGTAAATGATGCAGAATGACGCAGGTAATGGTTAAGAAATCAAAAACATAAGACAGACAACGATTTTGTAAATGATACTCCACCTTCATTGCACTGCGGTCCTTTATAACCCATGGAGCATGAACACTTGTCCGGTCCCACACATTTCCCATTTATGCAGGATCTCTTGCACACCGCTGCGGACAACAACAGACACAATGTAACTTCTGCACACTGGTATGAGCTACATAAAGCAGCATGTAAAGCGTGCACAGGATAATGGAGAAAAACCTAATGTGAGCTATGTTAGCAAGCTAAATGTTTATATAACTGAATAGTTTAAACTGCATTAATGATTAAACCTGATGACAATAATGTGTGCTAAAACAGGTGTTTAAACAGGTGTCTATGGGTGAGGACCTCCAGCTCAGCTGGTTACACTCACTGAATGAAGCTTTGTCTCATAGCGGTGCATTCTGGGTCATTTTTGATGCAATTATCTGACATAGTATGGCTTACACTGTGGTTAACTGTACTAAGAGACAACTTAAGAAGAAATAATACAATTCTATCATTATTTTTTATATATTAGGACAGTTAATAAAGTTAGTTCTCATAGAAATATTGCCAAACAGTAGTCTGGAAAACAAAGGGTAATGTCACAGTGGCTATATTCTTCTTTTATGTAGTAACTATACTTATACTTAGGCTCAGCACTGACAATTTTAAATCAAACAATCAAGATTTGGTTGAAGTGGCGACTTTCAAGGGATTTCACAAAACACATTGCATTAACTATTTAGGAATTACAGACATTTGTATGCACAGTCCGCCATTTTTAGAGGCTCAAAAGTGTTAAGACAAATGACTAACAAGAAGTTTCATAGCCAGGGGCTCTCATTATTTAATTACAAATTAAGCAGATAAAAGATCTTTGGTTGCTTCCAAGTGGAAATGTCAACATGAGCTCAAAAGACATGTGAGTACAAGAGAGGTAGGTCATGATTAGAAAAAACAAAATCAACGTATTAAAGTGGCACAATCAATAATCTGGTCCATTTTTACAAACATTGAAAGCACTGACCAGCTCAGCAACAATAAAAGGCCCGAAACATCAAAGAGGAACACGAATGTGATTGATTGCAGAATTATTTCCATGGTTAAGTAAAACAATGTCATGACATTTAACCAAGTCAAGAATGGCATCGAGGAGTTCTTCAATCAAAAGGCGCCTTCATCAATGTGCATACACAACAAGGTGCAAACCACTGGTTACACTCTAGAAGAATAAGGCCAGATTAGAGTTTCCCAGGAAACGTCTAAAAGAGCCTGCAAAGTTCTGGGGGAAGAAAATCTCTACAATTCAAGCTTAACTTGTACCAGAATGACACGAAGAGAGAAACTCGATCATGCCAAAGCATATAACATCATCATCAGCATAGGCATGTATGACTGCCAGTGGAGGCGAGTCACTAGTGTTTATTGGTGATGTGACTGCTGATAAAATTATCGGAATGAATTGTGAGGTGTTTTTTCCTGCATCTTGAAACAGAGCTAATAATACTAGACTAATTGAGCCATAAATTATGTGCTGAAAGAAACTGAAGCACCTCATAAAACCAAGGGGAATAGTTAACTCTCAGCATACATTTTACATTTTGCATACAGCTTTAAATGTAAATATACAAAATATACACATTTAATTAATATCAGAAAAATGTCTCAAGAGCAATACTGTCTTTCAGGTTGTTACAGCTTATTATAAAGTACGTGTCATAATATCTCACATTTCTTTCTCTCCTGAGCTCATAAGTGACCTCAGGAGCTGGATAATTGGGGCTGTTGTATTACTGAACTGCAGAATGACTTATGCTCACAAATGCTGTTAACATTCTTCCATCCAAAACAACAGGAAGTCGTCTGACCATAGCTGCAGAGACCCCGACTTTGCTCCGGTTCATCCTCCACTGGCCTGTGGAGGCTGGGACAAGAGGTTATCTGATTATTAATCATCACCAGACCTCCAGGGCTTTAGCACAAAGCCCCTCTTATGCCTGGGAGGTAGGCAGTGCAATTAATCACCAATAAAGTTTTACAGCTATTTGCCATTTGATGGTTTTCCCAGAAGCAGTTGTGAGACAGAGACAATAATATTAGACCAACCACACACAAAAAATGATATTTAAATGTGAAAGAGATGAAGTAAGATAGATTATCCTACTTATGCTGAAATCAGTGTAAGGTAGAAATAATGCACTGTATAATAAATAGGGTGTGATTTTGGACATGAGATCGTCTCTTTCTCAGATAGGACATACAAGGACAAAGAAGTAACCGCTTAAGCTGAAAATGTCTTCACTTTTGCAAACAATAAAAACAGAAATGCTCTTGGGAAATCTGTTTCATAAACACCCAGAGACAAGAAGAAAAAGAGAAGACGGAAGAAGGGAAGTAACAGAAATAAATAAATTCCAGATTAGTTAGTAGATGAGATCACATCACAAGCAGGGATGAACATAAATCACAGCAAGCTGGAAACAGAGTTTAGTCTTAATACAGATGTTTCCCAGTGTTCACTGATGGTACTGCAGAGCACGTCTCAGTGTGCATATGTAGTGAAGAACACAAAGCCAAAACAAAAGCAAGACAATATTATTGGTTCATCTGCTAAATTAATAATTTGATTAATTTAGGCATCATTTGAGTTGTCCATCGACATTACAACTACAGGACCTGTGTAGTGTATAATAATACTAAGGTTGCAGTATAAGTGTGCTTACTGCTGTTTTGGGTTACAGTAGCATGTGTTATATTTATTATATTTATAAGTGTTTTAGTACAAAGAGCAAGAAACATTTTCATTGTTTTGTTACTTTTTTCTTCTTCACTCACCTTTTTGACTCACTTAATCATTTGTTATTATTAATCTGTGGCTCTCCTTCACAGTGTATTTTATGTTCCATCTTCCTTCTTTCACCCCCAACTGTTCACGCCCTGAGCCTTATTCTGCTGGAGATTTCTTCCTGTTAAAAGGGAGTTTTTTCTTCCCACAGTCGCCAAAGTGCTTGCTCATATGGGGTCACCTGATTGTTGGGGGTTCCCTTGTTTCCTCTGCATTATTTTAGGGTCTTTACCTTACAGTATAAAGTGCCTCAAGGAAACTGTGATTTGGCGCTGTATAACTAAAACTAAAATTAAACTAAAAAAATTAATTACTTTGCACTTGACCAGAAATATAACCTTAAGGGTTAAAAAAAACTCTTTGGGGCTAAAATCACCAAAATTCTTAATAAGATTCAAAATTAGATTAATTAGATGCACTTACTATCTACCTAAGATCTACTCTAACTTCTCTACTAACCAAGTTTGAGTAAAACTTGAAAAAGTGCAATGGAAATGGGAGACTGCTCACCTTCAAACTAAAAGTTGTGCCTCAGTGTTTCAAATAGTGCAACTTTTATTTTGAAGGCCAAGGGTCTCACAGTTTTAGTATCCTCAGAGAATAGTTTGCAAGTGTTTGTAAAGAAGTCAGCATATTCTTAATCACTTGACTGTACATATCATGATAATTGACAGACCTTCAAATTGGCAGAGCAGTTAGCATCAGATAGACACGTGTGTGCAAAACCTCCATATCTTCAGACAGATTTAGAAGTGTCTCATTAACCCAAAGTTACTTCCTGGAGGTGTCACCAAGAAGTCTGCGGAGCAGTAACACTTTCTAGAAGGTCAGTTTTAAATAAGGGCTAGCTAGCTAGGTAGGTTTCTAGCTAGGTTAGCATGCAAAATGGTGAACAAAAAGGTTGCCATAACAACAGAATATTCAGCATTAACCAAAGGTTAGTTTAGCTTTTACTTTAACAACTTCTTCACTCAGTCAAAACTAAATTTAAAAAGTCTATGTTGTCTCAAAATATTCATGATATCTTTTACTTGTATTTGGATTTTTCTACTCTTCTATATATGAATACCCCACACTTTAAATCAGTTGTAACCAATGTTCGCTCTAAGCTGCGTGCATGCTCAATTGCGCAGTGTTGGCATGGTCTCTGTGCACAGAAAATCTGTGTTGCGCACATAGAAAAAAAATCTAACCTGAATTGAAATTAAAATAAATAAGTTAACAATTCTGTTTTCCAGTGTTAGTCAGTAAGTGACTGGCTGCTCCAGTATGGGATTAGACGATGCCACCTTATCCCATAGTCCAGCCGCTGATGTGATTCACATTCGTATATACGCAGCTAATCAACGTCATTGACAGGCTATGACAGCGTCCTTATGTGCCGACACATCTCCTGTTGTCAGGCCTGCAGGTATCAGGCTGTTGTTCTCCTTTATCTCATAGTGGACAGAAATTATTTTTTGGAGTGGCACAAATAATTTGTGCGGCATCAAATTTGATGAAGAACACCTGATTGTTCTGTAAATAGTTTTGAAATGTTTATTTAAACAATCGCCCTTGGCTGCATTTTTAGGTAAACAGCTGCAAAAAACTTTGTTGTTTGCATAACTATATAATGAATTGCCCAACGTTGGTCATTATATACTGTATTTTGCAGACAGAGAGTTAC
Organism: Astatotilapia calliptera; assembly: GCF_964374335.1. Lineage (NCBI taxonomy): Eukaryota > Metazoa > Chordata > Actinopteri > Cichliformes > Cichlidae > Astatotilapia > Astatotilapia calliptera. The sequence goes on along the minus strand of NC_137427.1, from coordinate 26,286,796 downwards.
AGGACTCTCTCCCAGACCACAGACTCATACTCATAATGCAAGTCAGAGCAAATAAATAAATGAATAAATAAATAAAGTTGTGTTTTCAAAATTGGAGTTCAAGTTACTTTTACGTCCAATAGTATTAACATACTACACAGGCCAATGACTAGATTCTTTTTTAAATTTTCATTGTAAGTGGGCTAAAGCAGTTAATTAAAAGAAGTCTAACATAAATGTAAATGCTGTAATTTGATTCTTTTAATAAACCATGTAACTTGGGTGGATTCGATGCTGGCGTGACCACAGTGCACACGTCTGCTGTTGCTCACAGTGGTCCAAGGGACCGCTCAGGGAGTTTGTGTGTTCACTCAGACACATGAAAAATTAGAGGGAACTTTGGTTGTAACTCTTGTCAGACCTTTCTACAATTCCATATACACCCAGACTCATACTATTAGCAAAAGAAAAGCTTAATTCTTTTTAATCACGTGGCTTTGTTTTTTCTACATCTTTGATTCTATATTACTTCAACCATGCCCATCTGTTCATTTTTTATTGGATCTGTCAAGCATACTGCTGCCTATTTAAAGCATCTGTACACTGTAACTACTTATGAAACACTTTCCTCATCCCGAGTCTTTAACAAAAAAAGTCCTTCTATTCTATACAATCACAATTTCTCCCTTATTATTTGCTTTCATCAGCAAATGTGTATTAAAACTCAATTGCCTGCAGGATCACCATGTGAGCTGCATTTGTAGCTGCTCTTAAATCTCCATGTTAACAGGCTATTAAATGATCTAATACAAAGCAAGTGGATTAATTTAAGATGTTCACACTGTACAGGAAGAAAGAGTCACAACCATTACTTTTTTAAAAAGGCTTTTACAATATTCTTGTGGTATTACGTTCACTTTTACCAGCTTTAGGGAAAACTGAAAAAAAAATCTGCATGTTTTTTAAGAAAATTTAACAAATTCAAATTTCCTTCAAATAGAAATACTTTCAGAAAACTCTTACCCATCCCGATGATCAGCCAGAGAAAAGAAAACAAAATGTGCCATCACCACAAAGACTTGCTGACTTAGTTTGGTCATTTTGTTCCACCACAGTTTCTATTTTAACCTCTGAACTACATATTAGCTTCTGCTATCCTCGGACGTTCTCGTTTTTCAGTGTCTGTGTGCTCGAAAAGCAGCGTTATCTTCTATCTTGCATGCCAAGGGGCATTTAGGTGTATGTGTGAGTGTTGAAGAGCGGAGGGAGTAATTGCAAGGTGCTGACAGCAAGAGGTGTGACAGCTCACCTGTGTAAGAGACGCAAAATATAGAGTGGGACACAAAGAGAGGCGCAGGGACGAAAGAGAGAAATAAAAGAGGGAAGGAGGTGTGAGATTGCAAAGAAGCTAAAAAAATCAGATCACTGGTCTGGGTCATTTACTGACTTGTTCCAATCCATATCACACTGCCTTCAACAGCAGATGTAGTTTGTGCTGCTGTCATTGTTCTAACAGTGCCTCCAAAGTCAAAGTGTTTGAGTGCCTATCTGCAGTCCACACTTATAACCCAATGAAAACGCCCCACTGAGACCCTGAAGAAAGTTTTGGGCTTTAAATAGGCTAAACTTTAATACAGTAGCTCTTTTCCAGTCTTACAGAACAAAGCACTTAAAGCGCATACACATTCACAGAGCACATGCCACACACGCTGCTGATTGGTCTGAGGCAGCTGGATTGTTTTCAGACTGTACTCCGGGTTGATTTATCAAGCTTTGTGTGACCGTTTAGCCTCACTGCCAATGAGGAAAAGAAAATCCAGATAAGGGAACGATATCCTGGGTATGTTGAACTTTTCTTTGGAGTAAAGGCCCCACGAGACCACAAGGGCAGCACAGCAGACGATCCAAAAAACCAAAACAAAACATGAAAACAGTGGACTGATTAGGGATGAGAAACAGGTGGGGAATGAGGCACAGGTGACAGTAATCAGACACAAGTGGAGACAATCAGAGCGACAAAGGCACGAGACAAAGACAGGAAGGGAAAACAAAAACGGGACAATCAACAGAAAATTATCTATCAAAGAAAACGAGGGAACAACCAAAAGACAAATAACCAACACCGAGACATGTAACACTGGGGTTAAAGCAAATGAAAGTACACGAGAAATGCGAGAAAGAGTAGCTACCAACCAAAGCTTAGCACTTTTTTCCCCTTTCAGTGTTGGTTGTTGCTTACAGTACCGAGGGTTGGGACTGAGATCTCAGGGTTGGAAATAACTGCTGGCAGCCTCAGAGGCTGTGTCTTTGAAGCCTTAACTATTACCAGGACTGATCAGAGTGCAATCAGTTGTATTAAGCTCAAAGACGGGGTCCGTGTCTAGAGGCCTGGTGGTCTGCTCACTAGGCTAGACACACACTCACACTCACACACACAAATCCTGCTTTAAGGCTGCATCTGTCTGATGGATGAGCATGAGCTGGTAAAAAGTCTTTTCTTTCTTTTTAAAATAAGTTTATGTCATGAGTTAGCCTCCCTACAGCACACCAAACTGATTATGCATCTACCCACCACGCTCAAGCATTATTCAGCTCATTCATCCAGTTTTCAGTAAAATGGACCTTTTCTGCTCGCAGCCGACACCTCTGTTTGTCTGGCCTCAAAGCAACAAGTAACACATATTTGGCATGTTCCTTCAAAACCATTCAGCTAATTATGAGATTACTGCAAGTAGGTGGCCCCGGGGTGTCACCGCTGCAGAGGAGACCATAAAACCAGCATAAACACCCTCAGACTGCAAACCACACAGTTTTTAAAATCAGCCAATGATGCTTGTAGAGAAACTGGATTATTTGTGGTGCTGGGTGGGACGAAAGAAGTTGCCGTTCAGGGTGAGTTCACTTTCAACCCACACGCACAGAGGGCCCCACCCAGCCCTTCACCTTGGATGGTTTTTGTCAAACGTGTCACCACCACATGTCACAGAGCGAGTTGGAAAGAAACCATAAAATGGTTGTGCGTGGTCTGCCTCAAATTAGTGCCAAACCTCACTCCGTATCTGTCACACACAATACCATTAAACTTAATCCCGCCTGCCAAAAAGGGGAACGCGGCGAGGGGGAACGGGGGAAAGCGGAAAGTGGCCATCGACAGCGAAGAGAGAGTGATAAACGCTGTCGGTGTTAGCTCAGTGTGTGGCAAGTGCAGGAGTCGATCGGGGGAGTTGAGCTCTGCTCTCTCCCATCTGCCAGCATGGACGCAGTGGGAAAGGATCAAGATTTCAAGTGTGCCTCTGAGCCAATCTGCAGATTCTCCCCCCACCGCCTTCCACTGCCTCTGACCACATTAGAGCTGTAACACATTGGTGGTCTTTGATTCCTCAGCTTGAAAAAGGATGCCCCCACAAAGAGATCAGATATCATTCGGAGCTCCTTCGCAACCCCAGCTCGCTCCAAAGTACAGTGTGTCCGTCATAAATGATAAAGTTGAGTGAATCGCTGTGAAGTGAAAATACGATTCCTGGAACAGTTTTGGTGGTTAATCGCACAGAACATACAGTGAGCCCTTCTGCTCTTATTAAATTGCACTTAGTCATATGTGATAGTGACATGCGGGTGCTCTAAGTGACAATTCAGATGCATTCTCACATTTTTTTGAGGGGTATTTAAAGTTAAAAGCACGGAAAGTCGAATTAAACCTAATTTTACAGCTGCTGGTAATCATTTTGGAGTTGAACGTTGTCACTAATGGATTAATTTAGACTACCTTGTCCAGGCTTCTTCTGCAAATTTTTTTCATTAGTTGGAGTTTCTGGAATATTAAATGTGTAGAGGATTTACTTGAGAATAAATTGCAGTTTTGTTAAATAAAATTATAAAAACGTGTGTAAGAAAGTCATGGAATCATTTCTCTTTGAACGACATCGATTTTTGACATAGTTCATGGATTTTCTTAACTGCTTCTTAACTTGCAGGGTGCTGGAAACTATTCCAGCTGTCAAGACACCCGGGACAGGTCGCTAGCCCTCATGTCTAGAACTGAGAAAAAAACCCTCTAGTAACTACAGTCCCATTTAGATTTGTCAGTCAACCGAACAAGTGTGTTCTCCGGCATAGTAGGAACATTCAAACTCCACACAGAAATGCCTCAGAGCACCCAGAGGTTTAAATCCAGAACACTGAGATCACGAAGTCCTCGTTATCTGCCACTTTCTCTTTGAATCCTCTTAAAAATGAACTTCCAGCGCTGCAGCTCTGGGCACATTTCTATCAATCTGTTATCAGTACTGACACAAAACATATAGACTTGTGGGCTGGTGTTCTTAGCGCAGTAGCTGCCCAGCAGAGATCAGAGTAAACAGCTGATAGGGGGAAAAGGCATTCAATTGACTGCACCTGAGGGGACACTAAAACACCTGCTTTCAACATTTGTATAGTTTCTGTTATGGACGTGCATGTGTACACATCCATCCATTAGTGTCTCTTTAAGTTTCATCAGGGCTGAGTCCTTATTGATAGAGCACTTTGGACTTGCGCTTTTCTCAACGACACCGATTTTCTATAGAGACTGATGACACGGGTAGATATTCTCCAGCGGGAATAAATTGATGTGTTAACATCTGGCATGTTTAGTCGCATGTTCTCCTTAAATTGCTGGCTGTCTGAGCGGTAGGGATGGGTATCGTTTAGGTTTTATCCGATACCGGTGCCAAATCGGTACTTTTGAAACGGTGCCGGTGCTCAAACGGTGCTCAAACCGGTGCTTAAAGAATGGAGAACACAAAATTGGTCCAAAAACCTCTCATGTTCAGCTGTTTTTTGTAAAAAGATAACAATGTTAGCCTTTTCTGCAGCTATGGGGCATATATGGTATCACTCTTGGCTGGAAGCAGTGCTTAAACAATGGAAAAAACACAAACTTTGTCCTAAACCTCTCATGTTTAACTGTTTTCCACTTTTTCTTTGGTCATTTTAGCCTTTTTGGCCAGGGTGAAGGGAGTATCTGCCATCAAACAAGAGGACAGCCGCATGTAGCTATGATGATGTTTGCTAGTTCACCTTACATGCATTAATGTAATAACGTGGTTAGCCTACTCAACGTAAATTACACACGAACCACATTAAGCTACTCACGCAGAGAAGAACGGCTGCTGCTGCCATCATCATCCTCATCATTTCTGCTACACTGGCAGGGCTAGGGGCCAGGACTCTCCTCTTCGTGTTTTTGGGGGTAGTAGATGCGCTCGGTGTGAGTTCTCGCAGCAAGCTATCAAATACGGCGCATTTCTGGGCTTTAAAAAAAAACGCTATGCGTCGCCAGGTGTTTCATCGGATTTGAGGTGTTACCTCCTTTGACAGTATCACAGTATCAGCTTAAAGCACTTGTTGCAGGCTGCTGAGTTTGCATATTTTGCTGTGAAGTACAGCCAGACTTTTGACCGCTTCGCCTTGGACTTTTTTAATCTGTAGCTCTGCATAAAAGAACGTACGTACCTGGGCCCGCCTACTATCCTCGGAAACGTAAAATGATTGGCTAGAATCTAAAGTGTATCACAGCTCAGGAAAAAAAAGCACCGAAATAAAGCACCGAAATGTGCGCTGCTTTTCGGTCTGGTTACTACCGTTTATGTCAGAACCGGTGCCATCATGGCACCGGACACCGGTACCCATCCCTACTGAGCGGTGTCCAAAAAACGATGTGGGCTTCACAGATAATTGGCAAACCTTCTGGAGGGAACCTGGTCTTGTTAGGAGAGACGGCATCCATCCCACTTTGGATGGAGCAGCTGTCATTTCTAGAAATATGGACAAATTTATTAAACCCCCCAAAATATGACTATCCAGAGTTGGGACCAGGAAGCAGAGTTGCAGTCTTAGTGTTTGTTGTTTTTAACTTGAGTATGAACTTATACAAAAAGCAGCAAGATATTAAAAAAAACTGTTTTATTGATTAAAAACACACTATATCGGATTCATATCGGTATCGGCATATATCCAAATTTATGATATCGGTATCGGACATAAAAAAGTGGTATTGTGCCATCTCTAGTTAGGACTTGACCAGGTGACCTTGAATCCTCCCTTAGTTATGCTGCAATAGACATAGGCTTCCGGGGAATTCCCATGATGCATTGAGTTTCTTCCTGTTAAAAGGGAGTTTTTCCTTTCCACTGTCGCCAAAGTGCTTGCTCATAGGGGGTCATTTGATTGTCTCTGTATCTATTATTGTACGATCTACTGTACAATATAAAGCGCCTTGAGGCGACTGTTGTTGTGATTTGGCGCTATATAAATAAAATTGAATTGAATTGAATTAACGTAATGCAGGATATAGCCACTAAACACCAGAACATGTATTAAGATTAATATCTGGGAACAGACCAGAGGATTTACCCCCTGCTGACCATGAGGAAGAATGCAGATTTAAAGCACTTCATGACTTCATTAGCCATCTTTTATTTACAGTCTACATCCAGTCCCCACTGAAAAGTCTGTGTCTGTGGTAAATTAACTATTCTACAGGATGAATCAGTAATCAAATCAAACATATAATGTATCTGAACCAAGTTTCTAACTGCATGTATGATAAACATACTACATGTGCACACTGCTTCCTCTTGTTTTATTAATGTGCAGAAACAAGCGTACGTCTGGTTCTAATCCACGTGTGAATATCTGAATATCAGCATGTGTAAACGTCCATGAGTGTGTTTATGCATGTTTATGTTCTTCACATGATATGAAAGGAACAGACATTCCTTTAACACTTTATGAGTTTCTCTTTCTATACTTGAACAAAAAGAAACTGTTATCACAACATAAAGAGACGTACATGATTTGCTGTATTGTACATGCAAATAACAACTCTTGAAATTGTTTTAGGAATTAGGCCTCAATGCGAGAAAATAGGACAGAGCAAAAAATGTTAGGATGTGTGGATGTTTTGAGGGAGTTTCTCTGGTCTATGAGGAGCTCTGCTGAGACTTCATCACTGCCTAACTAGTATACTTTTTGGTTGATGGTTTTAACAGGTGAACCCAGGATGATAAACAGTCTGGGGTCAGAGTTCACAGAGAGTATGCAAAGGAATCAATCAGGGACGAGGGGTTAAAGGTTGAAGGTCAGAGATGAGGTCACCAGAGAGGACACCTGTGAGGGCCCGATGAGAACCATAGTGGTGGCTCTGGCAGGAAGACAGTGCAAGCTGCCCCTCTGTTGGTCTTCCTTGGTCTCTTGTGTTCTGGGGGCCTCTGGATGTCTGGAGTCTTGATCTCCTCCATACCTGCTTCATGCCCTGGAGGACGGGGCTGTGGCCCCCCACACCCTCTAGCAGATCATTACATGAAGGAACCTTTTAAATACAAGCGCGTCCATGCTCACAGGTGTACACACGGGTGATCACACCCACAAACTACACCCTTTTTGGCTCCTACCTCAAAGCACACTGTGTTCTGTTGATCTTACGTGCTGCACAATAATGTTTAACATTTAGTATTTACTGTCATATTCCCATATATCATTGTGATGTTGTTTATTATATTACTCTCATTTTCTTCTGCTTATTTTCTTTTTTCTTTCTCAACAGGTGATCCAGGTGATCGATATATGCATTTTTTTTTTGTCTGCTTATTCTGTTGTTTGTTTGTTTTTTGCCCTTCTCCCCCGTCCCTCTTCTCAGCGGTTTCTCTTTCCCTCTTTCTTTCTCTCCTTGTTTCCCCCAGTCAAGTCTGTCCCGTATTCAGCAAGTGAAAATAAAATAAACAATAAAAGGTAGAATCAAATGGACCATTATGGCAAGGCTGGGATGGTCAATTTGGTAAAGTAAATCTTTCTTCGCCTTTAGACAATAATTCTGATGGCATAAGAGCCAAACGGGACAGGCAAAAAAAAAAAAAAAAAAAAAAGGAAGACAGTGCAACAGTCTGGAGGGGGAAAAATTAGGCTTCTCGGGCCATCATTACCAACTTTAAATCTTCTTTATATTTCTGGTCTGGTATGTGCATTTACAGTGCTTCAAAGCATTTGCCTCATTCCCAATTTCTTTTTTTTCCCGCAAATTTTTCACACGTTTCAGATCATTTAACAACAGAGAAGAAACAAAGTCACAAAGCCCTTTCTAAGACTTTGGGAAGGTCCCAAGTTCGCCTCCACCATCCATCCAGGTGTCTGTGTAGAGAAAGGCCCCCCATGTTTTCTTGGTTTCTTTCTGGATACTCCGGCTTCCTCCCGCCATCCAAATACATGTAAATATTGGGGTTAGGTTAATTGGTGATTCTAAATTGTCCACGTCTGTGTGAATGTGAGTGTGGATGGTTGTCCATCTGTCTGTGTCAGCCCTGCATCAGATTGTCAACCTGTCCAGGGTGTATCCTTGTGTACCCTCTTGCCCAGCGGTAGCTGGGATAGGCCTGCACCCTTGATCAGATCAAACTACCAAAATTCCCCCATTGTTGAAGTTGTGCAAAGTATGGAACAGGATGCAATGCCACCGACATGGATGCATATTCATGCAGTAAATGTGCTCCAAGCTAGCTTAGCTTCGGCACTGATTGTCTAGAGATTGCAACAAACGCACCTACTACGTTATCTGATTTATGCTTTATTCAGAAGGTTATTCCTTAGAGGCAAAGTCCAAAGCTGGCTGTAGGTGTGCTCAGCTATACAAATAAAGCAGTGTTCTGGCCTCTCTGCCATAACCACATTACAGCACCAGACCCTGAATATTTAAGTATTGTACAGAAAGCATTCTTCTATTTTGCTCTTCTCATTCTTCTCTTGGCTTCATATGACAAAATGCAAGGTTGCTGGTGTACATCGGCATATTTTATTGAAAACTAGAATCACTATCTTAATCTTACCAAGAACTTTTGGTGTCTGAAACTAAGAGCGTAACCGAACTAAGTGAAAAAAACTGTACCCCGACCACAGTTAAAAATGGACTGTTTGCTCTCAGACCGTGATATGGCACCGATACCAAAGGACAGTGTGTACACATCACTGAAACACCAGGAGTCCTGACAAAGTATTTAACACTGGGCTGTTCAAGCATAAATAAATGAACATGACTCATGAAAACACGTCTTCATCTTTTAACTTCTTCATTTCAACTGCATGACTTCATCCCATTCATGTGGACTGGCATATTTTCATGCTGAATGACATGAAATACAATAACTGTCAAACTGTGTACATGAAAAGTGCTTGTTGCCGCAAATGTTGCTGAAAATAATGCAGCCCTAAACCCAGAGCGCTGTGTGAGGGCAGCGTTCAGCTGCAGAGGATTCAGAGTAGATCACTTCAAATTAACGTTGCTGTGATAGAACTGGAACCTGAGCCCGAACTAAGCTGCAAACAGCATCGTGGGCTACAGATGACCAAACTATGCAGGCAAACTGCTTCCGCACAACAGTGAAGAAACAGGAATAACAGACTCAAATGTAAATGTAAAGGTATTTACTACATTAGAATTATATGGACTTGTGATGGGAGTAGCACAGAGTCATAGTATGCAGACAGGTTAGTTTTGAACCTTGCAGAAATAAAAGAAAATGCACAAAAAGGCAAAAATAAATGTTCTATCCTCTACGTTCATTGAAGCGAGTTCAATCATTTTTAAAAAATATAATAAAATAGTAATAAAAAAGTGCACATAATATAAATAAAAAATAAATAATGTCAAAAATAATAATGCAAAATTAATAGCACATATAAACAACAGAAGCTTACCCAAAGTGCTTTAGAGACAGGCAGATTTACATTCAGGTCTCCAAAAAGCCCCAGTTTTAAAATATATGAAAAGCTGAAAGTTGGGTTTTATTGTGTTAACTCATTATAATGGAAAGTAAAAATCATAGTGATTTAGTGGTCAATAAAATGTATTCAGAATTTGAAAATTATTGACAATTTCTCTCATGATTCATGACACACAACTCCCCCCTACATAAGCTGTCGGTTATGCATATCGTCTTGATGCATGCTCCATCATCCAGGTAAGTAAATCCTAGAAGGTTGATTCTGTTCATCTGGACGTAGTGTTTTCAGTGGGAGAAACGTTTCCTCACTCATCCAAGTGACTTCTTCAGTCATATCGGTATTGGAATCGGCAATACTCCTCCTATACTAACTTTGGCATCGATACCAAACTTTGCAGTATCGCCCAGCACTAGTGACGAGTGGATGGTTAAACTGGTCCTTGAATACACAGGTGGAGGGCGAGGTGATGGAAGACTGGCTTGTCTGCCAGAGAGTCGTCAGAAACAGGTGAGGTTGGGTCCTTGTGGGGAAGGTAAACCTGCATTACATTGAGACACTGACACTGGAGAGGAAATGATGGTACTCTTTAAAGGTACAGCAACTGAAGTATTGAATCAATCAAAAGAACAATAAAAGAAGATCAATCTGTACCTAGATCCTGCAGGTATCTGAGTTTTTTTCCACTTCAAACGTCAAAGTCTAACTTGAATATGCCTACAGTCACCGTGGCTGAAAAGTTTTAGCTTTCTTCCCTCGCAGTCTTTTCCTCCTGTCACCACTTTGTCATGGCTGTTAGGCTGTAGCTAAAGTGGGAGTACACAGTGTACAGAGAGGCAGTGCAGCCATTAGACACAGAGCTTTGGAGAGATTAGGATGCACACAGTACACCACCACCACCACAGGCAGTCTGTGTACCAAAACGAGGATTAAAGATTTGGCAATGGTGAGGCAGCACCAAAGAATAACTCTTATACATGCAAAAAAAAGCTATCAGGAAATTGTTAAGAAAATTTATACACCAAATGTGTTTTTCCTCTTATGTGGCACCAATGAGAATGAATTGCTTCTTTCCTAAGAAGAAATGGGCCATATTTCTTTTTCAGTGCAATATTTCACAGAGAAAAGTCTGTAACCTTCCATTTCTGGATAAAAACAACTTGAGTTATTTATGATTCATTTTGTAGAGTGCATTCTGTCACTGCAGTTCGAATTATAGGGGTGCATTTGGGTGATTGTGTGTGGGTTTAACTGAGAGGCCGTGTACGGTTGCAATTTGTTGTGCTGGCAGGACCATAAACAATCAGATTTCTGTTTATCGAGGCTTTCGTTGCCTCTTTGTTACACAGTCAGTGTTGATTTATTAGTCAAGTTAAGAGGTTTTTCCCTTTCTTTAATGTTGACCTCAAAGGAATAGTTAATCATTTTAGGAAATAGAGTTTATTTAATTTCTCGCAGCTTGTTACTCAGCAGTTTATTGTTTGTACAGTAGGTATGAAACTGAAAGCAGATTAGGAGAACTTAGAGCGGTGTGTGTAAAAACACTCCTGCCATCGTAGTAACACATGCTCACAAAAACACGTTGGTGTTTGACAGATACCACAAACCAACTTCAGTAGCAAGGTGCGACTAGTCCATACACGTACTAGACACTTTATCATATCCACCTTGTTGGTACCGGCTCAGACCTCCTTTTGCCTTCAGAACTTCTATAATTCTTCATGGCAGAGATTCAAAAAAGAGCTGAAAACTTTGGCATGAGAGCATCGCACAGTTGCTGCAGACCTTCCAGCTGTGCATTCATGATGTGAATCCCAAAGATGCTCTATTGGACTGAGGCCTAGTGACAGTCGAGGTCATTTGAGTAGGGTGAATTCATCGTCATGTCAGGTCAGAGGGCCCGGTGGCGCCAGTGTTCGGCAGCCTCGCCTCTGTCAGTGCGTCCCAGGGTGGCTGTGGCTACAATGTAGCTTGCCATCACCAGTGTGTGAATGTGTGTGTGAATGGGTGGATGACTGAAAGCGCTTTGGGGTCCTTAGGGACTAGTAAAGCGCTATACAAATGCAGGCCATTTACCATTTACCATGTCCAAAAAAACTATTTGAAATGAAGACTTTTGTGACATGGTGTGTTATCCTATAGGAAGCATCAGAAGATGAGTACACTGTGGTCAGAAAGGCGTGGACATGATCAGCAACAATACTCAGATAGGGTCTGGTGGTCAAATTCTGACGTGTCCATCAATGTCACAGGAGGAATCAAGACTCATCAAGCCAGGCAACGTTTTTCCAATGTTTGGTGAGCCCGTGCAAATCTCAGCGGTGACTTCTGCTGCTGTAACCTATCTGCTTCAAGGTTCAACATGTTGAGTGTTTTGAGATGCTCTTCTGCATACTTTGGTTGAATTACTGCTGCCTTCCAATCAGCTCAAAGCTGTCTGACCGTTCTCCTCTGACCTCTGACGGCATTTCCGAGAACTCACAGAATGTTTTTCTCTTTCTCACACCGTTCTCTGTAAAACCCTGCATATGGTTGTGTGGGGAAAATCCCAGCAGATCAGCAGTTTTAGAAACACTCAGGCCAGCCTGTCTGGCACCAACAACCATGACACTGAAATCACCTTTCTTCCTCCTTCTGATGCAGGCTAATCTTGACCATTTCTACATGCCTGAATGCATTGATTTGTTGGATAATTAAATAAACTTTAAAAGGCACCAACACCATAGTCACGGCCTAGAGTTGAAATCGAGTGAATTAACACGGCAGGCACCTAGTGGCTATAAAGGAACCTGGGAATGTACTGGACGCAAACAAGATGTCAGCCCTGTTGGTGCATCTTGTGGGTTTGAACCACAGTCATTGGTGTGAAGGTAAGCTGACCTAAGAATTGTCACGTTTTATTTTATCGGTTCATCATAAATAACTTTTGAAAATAATATCGAGTAAATTGAGGAGAACCTTTGCACCTCTTTTCTCCTTCAGTAGGTTAAAAGCATCAGTCACATTGTTTTAGATCAGTTTTCTTGGAAACATCAAAAGTAGAATTAACCATTTGAGGAACTGCACTTCCATTATTTGCATATCTTTTGGAATTTAGGGAAAACAACGCCCACTCTGACTCTCTGCTTCCAGTTAGCCATCCACATCTGACTTTCAGATGCAGTTTCATCTAACTGCATCTGTGCTTAATTTTAGCCATTTAAACTGATGTAATCAGGTTTTGACTTTTGCCTTGCCTAGGCAAGACTGATCGAGAGTCCTGAGTATAAAACGATTACATGAAGAGGTCTACATTTGTTCCAAGGATGCATATAAATGCGTTTTGTGAGTCTGTGTGTTGCGCTATCACTTGTGCAAGACCCCAGCCTATTTGCCAGTGGTGTGTGATAAACACAGGAGAACAGACCATGCTGGTACAGATAAGAAGGTGGCAGGCATCTGGCAGAGTTCACTGGCCTGGACACAGAAACATGGACAGGCTGATGCAAGCAACAGCTCACTTCTCCTGGAGGAAACCACATCTTTGCAAGCACCGAGAAACCAATTGTGCTTCACTTTCTTTTTCTTCCTCTATTTCTTGTTGGGGAGCGAGTGTTTGAAGAGTAAATATGTACAAAGGCGTCGTCATCACGAAGTGCTTGCTGGTTACACAGATCTAGAAAATTGTTTTTAGCCATTTCTAATTGGGAGAAACCAAACAGAAGAGCAGCAAAACCGGGGACGTTTGCACTGCTGCAGTGGTCAGGTGCCTGTGAACATGGCTGGTTTCCTACACACACACACACACACACACACACTATTTGACCCCAGTGTTAGCTCAAGTGTTAGCGGTAAGACTGCGGCGGATATCCCTCTGTTGACTCTTAGTGATGTAAGCTTGAGATGAGCCCTGCAGATTAAGAGTGAAGACAAACAAAAGGTCCTGCCAAGATGAGCCGCAGTGTATACAGATTAATTTAACAATACAGCCACACGAGCACTGCCGTAAACCATTTGCATAACTCCTTTTAATGTGTTTTGGAAAATTTCCTCGCTTTGCTTTGAGAATATACCCCCACGTGGAAACTTATACTTAGGTGGTCCATTCCAGCCGGCATCAGCTGTTTACCTAGCCTGCCCAAGGATCGTAGAGGGAAAGCAGGCAAAGAGCGCCGTGTTATCTTTGACAGCCACGCAAACGCTCACGTAGACTGGATCTTACACACAGACAAATATGTGATGCATGCAAATTTATACATATTTATGAACCTTTACAGTTCTCTCAAAGACCGATAACCAGCTTAATTGAGATGTTTGTGAACAAAATGCCAGTGGAGGATTTCGCCCTGGGTCAGCGGTTCTCTGACAGATGGAACGAACCCTTGAGAACCTCTTGGCAGCCACCATGTTGTTGATAACCCAGTTTGAGGTATAGTTAGCCATTTGAGGAACTGCAGTTGCTTGAATGTTGCTTGGCTTCATTTATCACTGCGCTACACATGAACACATAGAGCGCATAGTGTTTACTTGTAAAGAATCGGACTTTGGCACCAATCATCTTGCTTGTATAAAAAGAGTCTCTGCTCAACAGAACCTGCCGTCCAACATTTCGACTCCATCTAGACGCACATCATCAGGTCTGTCAAGCTATTCTTTTTTCCCATCAGGAGATACTAAATGTAAATTTTGACAGGATCCCCTCGTCATTCGTCTTTGACATCACAGATCAGTCGAATCCTGTCTGGAACATTTTGTTTCTTCTGCAGTTCAGGACATGAAACTCCTGCCCCCCCCTTTCTCCCTTTTTTTTCAACCTCCATCCCTCACCCCCGTCACTCTTACCTGTCGGCCAACGCTCAGTGCTGCTCTGGGCTCTCTGTGGGGGTTTAGCATGTGTTAACATGACAGATTGAGCCCCAGTTGGAACCTTAATTGCATCATTTCATGGATGCGAGTCAGTGCTGTGGTCCGGGAGAGTAAACAAGCTCCGAATCCAGGAGCCGAAAGAGAGGAAGGAGGAGGAGGAGGAGGGGGGGTGGGGGGGGTGGGGGAGTGAAGGAATGAAGAAATGATGGAGATGGGGATGAAGAGGATAAATACAAGTGCTGAGGAAGTGCTTGAGAATGGGAAATTTGAGTTAAACTGGGGGAAACACGAGAGAGCAGAAGTATAAAGAAGTGCAGGGTTGACAGCAGTGAAAAAGAAATCTCTAAGATAATAATAATAATTAAAAAAAGAGACAAAGTCAACAGCTGATATCCACCCAAACCTCCTCCAAGGTGGTCGGCGCGTGTGGTTTGTTTTGTTATGTGATGAATGGAGAGCTTGGTGAGGGAGGAGGGAAGGCGCAGCAGCAGCCTGGTTGGAAAGCGTGTCCTCATTAGTAAGAGATCAGGGGACAGGGGGAGGTAAGATTTCAGCAGCAGTACTCAGCGAGGCCGCCAGGAGTAAACACATGAGGTCAAGGAATACACTACAATTAGCATTGTGACAAAACCTGATATACAACTGGAAAACTTCAATTAGCACATGCAGTTGCAGACATGCAAGCTCAGAAGGAACCTTCACACACTCCACATCCAAAATTATCACATAAATCAGTTTTAGCTTATTCATCTATTTTAAATCACAAGAAACCTTTTTTTCTTTGGCTTTCTGTGTGAATGCAGAAGAAACATCACTGTTGCTCCCAAGCTCCTTCCTTGACAAGACACCATGATTTAAAAAGTTAACCTGTCACCACAAACTCAGCTAAATGTACAAACACACTCTAAATTTAACTGTGATTTTTGCGCTATTGTGGTGAAGACAGCGCTGCAGGGAAAGTCAGACAAGATATGAAGGAATGTCACAATCCTAATGAACATCAGGAGATGTTTTCAGAAAGTTGACATGTCACATGTGAGGTCACGGGTGGTGCCATGAAAACGCAATCGTCTGAGTTGTCATTTGAAATAACACAGTATAAATTGGCTTTGTGAAGGAAAGGAAGCGCCCGACAAGGAAAAACCCTCGAGACGTCTCGTTTTTCTGGGGAATAGTTAAAGGAAACATCACCCAGGGTGGTCTAAAAAATGGATCTACCAGCTTTAAGCGGCAAATCATATATGTGCAGCATATTCCTCATCCTCATACTACACTCAAAACCACAAAAAGACTGTTGAGAAATTAGGCCTTCGCCCATTTTAAACAGACTCAAATTATAAATAGAAAATTATATATAGTTTATCCAATGCAGAAATGGCCACATGTTCCTGAACTTGCACATTTCTGCTGTAGTTTTTGTTATAAAGCTGAAGTCTATATCCTGATTTTGACTTTTGTAGTGCCTACGACGTAACCTGCGTGACTGACAATGACTTGATTGGTATAGAAAGTTGCAGCTTAGGGTTATAGTTTCCTCTTACATCGTAAGTTAGGGCGTAGATTTCCCACAGAAGTCTATATCAGACTTAGGGAGGTGCACGTCAGGTTACATACTGGGTTATGGTGTAGGGTTCAGAGGGGTTTGATTTCCTGCTGAAGCATAAATTGGGTATAAGGGACCAAACTTTTTTTTATGGTTTATCTTTACTAAGTTCCCTTTCTTCATGTGTTGTGCTCTGAAATTTACAGAGAGAGAGAAAGAGTTTTCAAATAATGTTTTCAAGTTTTTTTTACAGGGGGGGGGGGGATTCAGCTGTCATAGAGGGAGAGGTGGTGTAGGTCGCCCGTCTATCAAAGGGCTAACACTGAGTAACACAGGGCTGGAGACTGGTAGGTGACAGGCCTGGCCACCACTGGTTGCTAAGGAAAAATCACTATAAAAGTGATTACTAAAGCTCCAGTCATGCATGGCTAGAAATTGGTGCCCATCGGTCACAGTTTTTCCTATTATTATTAAAACCCTTGTTTAAAAATTGCTTTTCTTATTTACTCTGGTTATCTTTGTCTAATATTAAAATTAGACACATAGAGAGAATAGTGCCTTTAAACAGTTATAAATCAGGAAGGAGGCAAATACTTTTTAGCCATATATTTTATGCACTGCAGTGAAAGGCTAGTGCAAACCAACAAGCTGTGACAGCAGTGAGAAATGGCTCACCAGCACCATCAAAATAAAATTATTAGTAGCTTACAAAATAAATGTGTTTTAGTTAACTAACTAAATATTGTGTGGTGCTTGTGCTGAGGTTTCCACACCCTACAGGAGAACTGCGTCTAGATGCTCCAGACTGTTTAGGCAATCAGACTCTTGCACCTTAATAGCAACACATACAGATACACCCTAGACACACACACACACTGGCAGCCTGAACAGGGACTGTCGCAGTAAATTTATTAGTACAACAGTTTAATCAGTCTCATCTGTTAATGTCTTGCACAGTAAGTCTAATTTACTCCTTGTGCGCATCTATTCATTATTTATAGAGGTATTAATTATCATTTGCAGTCCCGAGAGTAACTGGCGACCTACTACGAAATAGAAACACAAGTAGATAGAGCTTAATGAATTATTTGCTTTGTTCTGGCTGAGGAGAAAAGGAATGACGTGTCTCGTTTTAATCACGGGGCTATTGTTCTGCTGCTCTGTGGGTCTCCTTCTGTTACCCTATAAGTATTGCTTGCGCTGACTCTTGCAGTCATGTATACAGTATTATAGCATGCACTTCCAGCCATCTCAGTCCTGCAAATATTTGGTATACAGGCTCCTCGTGTTTATTCAAAGTACTGGGTTACACTGTTTGGGAAAGATAGCCAGACAAGGGCCCGTTGGGAAGGAAAAAGAAAACTATTCCAAATGAAAAGAAATGATTCATGCCGCTGATAGTGTATAAACTAAAATATATGTTGGACCTCGCAGCACTATTGGACAGTTCCACTTTATGCAATTTTGATTGGATCTGAACATTGCATAGACAACTTAGTATCGCATTACTCTAAATATGGCAGTGCGGGCTCTTTGGTGTGTGTGTGTGAGTGAGTGAGACCAGAGTGAGGTGGGTGGTCTCCGCTCACTTATCATTACACAACACAAAAGCCTCATTGGTATTTTGAGAAGAAAATTAATATTGCCATCAGCAGCGGCTCTTGCGTGTGTGCCTCCATGCTCGGACCTGTTTGTGTACTTCCGAAAAACGGAGTGGAGAATTTCCACTTCAGATGTGGAATTTTCCCAGCCTGAACTTTGAGCGATGGCATGACGCTGCATGACGACATTGCAGCCATCACTGGGCTTGCTCCTCACTGACAGCTCTGAAGGCAGCTTTTCCATTTGAAGTGAGAATGAAAGGAAAATCTGCGGTTTGTAGGCGCGCTGTCTCCGGTTTAACTTAAAATATTTTCTCAGCATCCTCTTTTTTACTCTTCTTACCTGGCCGGAGGTAAAACTGACAGTGGAAATGTTGCAGCTGAGTTACCAGAAACTCACAATATGCGGCCAAAGGACGTGCTTTTTTTTCTTTGATTACCATCCCGTTTTGACAGATTTATCCAAAATCTTCGCTAACACTTCATTTTATGAAAGCCTGCATTTAGTAACTATACTGAGGAAATAGACACTGACAGGAAACATGCTGAAGGCGAGACAGGAAATATGTTAACTTTCCAATAAGTTCCAAGAATCGTTCAGCAATTTAGCATAAAATTTGGTGCAAATTACAGGAGAAAGTGACATGAAAGGAAATACAATTATAAAGTTCAATGCCTCGAGCCATAAAAAAACAAAAATCCTGGTTTTAATTTGGGCTTTTTCCCCTTTCGAGATCGTGTCCTCTTGCACATCTGGATAGCTTCCAGTGCTCCTGCTACTTTTAGATCGCTCTGTGGTTCTTGCACTTGTGGCTCAATCATCACTCTCTGTGAAATGACCTGACGTTCATGTCAATGATCTTTACTGGTGATGGGAGCTGGGTCTTTGGCTACAACTCAGCGTCAAAACAGCAGTTCTCAGTGGAAGATCCCACAGCGGCCATGCTAACAGTCCATGCCTCAGGTCAGGAGTGCAACATTCGACACCCACGGGGTCATGCACCCCATAGCATCAGACTTTCAGTGTGATATTCGTGCTGCGAGTTACTGGTTGAAATATTTATCCCAAATTACTAAACTGAGGTCATACTATTTGCCATTATGTACCAGGATACAGTGCTTTGAAAAGGAGTGGTTTAGCTAAGCTCTATGCTCCTCTGTGTTTTACCCAAAATGATGCCGTGTTCTATTTACCTCAGAAGTTGGATATTGGATTTGACATCACTCTCTGCATGCGAATGTTCCAGTAATAGAGTCAGAAAACCAAGAAAAACAGGATTTGTTTTGCCTCTTAGCGAGGTAGAGCATGTGTTTTTATGTTTGCAACCGCCATCTTGGATTGCTAACTGAGGGTTGGTGGGACTGCTTCGATCTTTTGAGCTGGAAATCGAGCTTGAGCGTTCCAGATGAAAAAAGTTAAGTCTGGGAAATGGAAATTTTAACTTCCTACTTCAAATGGAACTCAGTATGTCCCTGTTTTTGTTTTTTGTTTTGACACAGTGGAGATCCAGGAGACAAGTAGTGGGAACAGGACTTTCCCAGTGTACAGTGACGTTAACCTGAGCTGCATGAAGAAACATGGAGAGATTGCCCTAGCTGTGATTGAAAAGCGATATAATCACATGCTACTGTGAAAGGATGATTTTGTGGTCTGATTATTGAACTGCTTCCTGTTGGAGTGCTACCAAATTACTCGCCAAGGGACTTCCAGCTTGAATCAACACAGTGTTTGGATTCCTCCATCAGCTGAAGTCACCCAAATGACTGTGGTGAATGGATGTGGATAATTAATGGGATTGTTGTTATTTTACTTTAACAGTTAGTATGTAATAGTTGGTACCACACAGTGTAAAAGATGGGTGTATCCATCTACCACTGGTTTCTGGCATTTTGAAGCTTCCATGCTAGCATTTTGGCTGCTGCCTGTTTTTTTTTTGATAGGGGTGCAAAGCACACACACACACACACACACACACACACACACACACACACACACACACACACACACACACACACACACACACACACACACACACACACACAGGCTAATTAGTGCTAAGTGAATTCACACAGTGAAATGGTTCAATTTAAAGATTCAAAGTAGTGGATGAGGCCTAGCAGATGCTAATCACCTAAACTCACCTGTGTAAGGACACCTGTCAATCAGAAATACCATGCCCTTAACTCAGTTATCCAGCTGGACGAGTTTAAATATAAATCATCACATTCAAGACTTGTTTTGTGGAACACACTATCCACACAGGCCAATATTACTTTTTACACTTCTCGATACTTTAACTTGAGTTTGAGTTTAACATGGGAGTCTGTGGGGACTGACTCCCTTTAGGACCCAGCCTGAAGTGGCACCCACAGAGCTGTAGTCTCCGTTATCCCCGCATTGGCTTCATTTGTCATCTGTAGGGATGGGTATCGTTTAGGTTTTATTCGATACCAGTACCAAACCAGTACTTTTGAAACGGTGCCGGTGCTTAAACAGTGCTTGAACCGGTGCTTAAAGAATGGAGAACACAAAATTGGTCCAAAAACCTCTCATGTTCAGCTGGGTTTTTTTGTAAAAAGATAAAAAATAATAATAAAAAAAGATAACAAAAAGATAAAAAAGATAAAATGAAATAATGATAAATGATAAGTGATAAAATGATAAGATAAGATAAGATAAAAAGATAACAATGTTAGCCTTTTCTGCAGCTATGGGGCATATATGGTATCACTCTTGGATGGAAGCAGTGCTTAAACAATGGAAAAAACACAAACTTTGTCCAAAAACCTCTCATGTTTAACTGTTTTCCACTTTTTCTTTGGTCATTTTAGCCTTTTTGGCCAGGGTGAAGGAAGTATCTGCCATCAAACAAGAAGACAGCCGCATGTAGCTATGATGATGTTTGCTAGTTCACCTTACATGCATTAATGTAATAACGTGGTTAGTCTACTCAACGTAAATTACACACGAACAACATTAAGCTACTCACGCAGAGAAGCACGGCTGCTGCTGCCATCATCATCCGTCATCATTGTAATATTCTGTCTCAAACTTATGAATAACGTGTTCATAATCTGCTTCGTGAGCCACCATTATCTTTATTGCCGCTCGTCCATTTCAACATCAAACACACCCACTTTCGTGACAGCAAACACTCCCCGTTGCCACTACGGTGGACCACAAGGGACAGTAAGCACGGAGTGCAAACATTATCAGCAATACAACATCTCCCTTTTTTTTTAGATGCCCACCAGTGACACAGCTGGTATACATTTCAAAATAGAACATCCCGAACCTGAGGATAAGGAACAGTTTTTCAACATTGCCATGTGTAAAATTACTGCGGCCTAAACTAACAACAACAATGCGATGTGGGATATGCACTCATTAGTACATGGACATTTGACATGTTTCCTTTTTGTTTTTTGTTAGGGCAGCGATCCGCCTACACCCTTTACATCACAGGTCAAGAATAACCCTCGGTTTGACCACTTGTCCTGATCTGGTGGTCAGTGCAGGGCTAGTGTCCATGGTTGGTGTTGTAGTGTCTCTAGATAGTGACAGGGGCTCTGCTTGTTGTTGAGCCGCACTATCTGGCTGGGTTACCAGATCGGATGTTGGTGCTGAAGGTGCCGGTGACGCCTTGGCGCCTCTCAGGTGCCGTCGGTTACGCCGTATAGTCTATCCCTCGCCAGTGCGGATCACGAAAGAGCGGGCAGTCTCTGCAGGTCGGATGATGACAGCCGGTTTCCAGGCTCCGGACTCGTGCTGAAAGCGAATGTGGTCCCCCTGCTGCAGCCTCGGTAGTGGTGTGGCGCTGCGATTGTAGTAACGCCTCTGATGCTCTTGTCTTTCCATCCGTGTTTTTTGCACAACCGTCGGGCTTATGATGCGAGGTACCAGGTGGCATCCGGTAACAGGAAGCACTGAGCGTAGACGTCGACTCATGAGGAGCTGCGCGGGTGACCTGAAGCTGTCGACTGGCGTGTTCCTTTGCTCCAATAGGGACAGGTAGGGATCTACTCCCTGAGCATGAGCTTTATCCAGAACTGATTTGGCCGTCTTGACTGTTCTTTCGGCAAGGCCGTTGCTTTGCGGGTACAAAGGACTTGAGGTCGTGTGGACAAAGTCCCATGTGACTGCAAAATCCTTGAACTCTCGAGAGCTGTATTGTGGGCCGTTATCTGAGATAAGCGTCTCTGGTATACCATGTCTGGCGAATATGGCCTTGAGCTTTTTGATGACGGACCCTGCAGTGGTAGAGAATAGCCTTTCGACCTCAAAGTAGCGGCTGTAGTAGTCCACAACTACCAAGTAGTCCCGTCCACGCCATGTGAAGAGATCTGAGGCCACTGCCTGCCATGGCCTCTCAGGGATCTGGTGTGGGATGAGAGGTTCTTTGGGATTCGCCGCGCGCCTCTCCTGACATATGGAACAGTTTTCCACCGTGGCAGCTATGTCCTTGCCCATGCCTGGCCAGAAGAGGGCGTCCCTTGCTCTCTGCTTACTCCTCTCAATCCCCATGTTCCCAGTGTGGATTCTCTCCAGCATGTTGTTTCTTAGGGCTGTTGGCACTATAATTTTGTCACCTTTGAAGATGATGCCATGGGAGTGTGAAATTTCATCTCTGAAAGTCCAGAAGTCCAAAAGGGTTTTGGGGCATTTTTTTCTGTCCTCAGGCCAGCCATCCTGCACAGTTTGCTTCAGCAGGGTGAGCTGCGGGTCGCATCCTGTTGCAGCCTGTATCTCTGAGAGTTTTTTGTCACTTACTGGGAGGCTGTTTATCACCGAGTGGATCTGGTCCTCCATGCCTTCACTCAGCGTGCTGTCTTGGTCGGGCAATGGTTTCCTGGACAGTGTGTCGGCCACAGGTATGTCTTTTCCGGGCCGGTGCACGATCTCTATGTCGTATCTCTGCAGCTGTAACAGCATGCGCTGCAGACGAGCAGGGGCTACAGAGATTGGTTTCTTCAGTATGTGCTCCAACGGCTTGTGGTCCGACTCTACGATGACTCTCCTGCCGTATATGTACGTGTGGAAACGCTTGCATCCAAACAGCACTGCAAAGAGCTCTTTTTCGATCTGTGCATAGTTGACTTCTGTTAGGGTCAGTGTCTTTGAAGCATATGCTATTGGAT
Organism: Astatotilapia calliptera; assembly: GCF_964374335.1. Lineage (NCBI taxonomy): Eukaryota > Metazoa > Chordata > Actinopteri > Cichliformes > Cichlidae > Astatotilapia > Astatotilapia calliptera. Next base: position 26,263,939 of record NC_137427.1, on the reverse strand, counting down.
GTCCGTCCTGCATTAACACAGCTCCCAAACCATACTTTGATCCATCTACCTGTAGCCGTAGCTCCTTGGTCGTGTCGTAGTATGCCAGTATGGGGCCTGGTTCTCTGGTTATGAGATCTTTCATTTGCTGGAAGACTCTGTCGTGGGTCTGATCCCAGATGAACTCTGAGTCTTGTTTGAGCAGCTGACGCAGCGGTGCGTTCACCTCTGATAGTCGTGGTGCGAATCTGGACAGGTAGTTCGCCATTCCAAGGATTGTCTCAAGCTCATTCTTATTCTCAGGAGGTGGCATGTCCTTTATGGCCTGCAGTTTCTTTGGGTCTGGCTGGATGCCCTCCCGGGTGAGTTTGTGTCCAAAGTAGCTCACTTCTGTGGCGCCTATGACACATTTCTCTGGATTGAGACGTACTCCTCGCTCCCGTGTGCGCTCAAGCATGGCACGGAGGTTCTCGTCGTGTTCCTCCTTTGTCCTGCCAAACACGAGGATGTCATCCACGATGGCTGCCACTCCATTGAGCCCTTCATACGTCTCATCGATTTTCCTTTGGAAAATGTCCTGTGCTGATATTATCCCAAAAGGAAGGCGCAGAAAACGGTACCTGCCAAAGGTCGTGTTGAAGGTGGTGAGGAGCGATGACTTGGTGGTTAGTTGGATGGCCCAATAGCCTGAGCGAGCATCCATGACACTGAAGTACTGTGCTCCTGCCAGCTTTGGTGTGATGTCATCCAATGTTGGAAGCGGGTAATGAGGTCTTTTGATGGCTTTGTTTAATTCGCGAGGATCGAGGCATACTCTGAGCTTCCCAGTACGCTTCTCTGCGACCACCAGTCCGTTTACCCATTCTGTGGGTTCTTTTACTTTGATGATTATGCCGTTTTTCTCCATGTCATCCAACTCCCGTTTCAGTCGTTCCCGCAGTGTGAAAGGGATCCTCCGGGGGGGGGCACACAACGGGCATGGCGTCTGGGTCAATGTGTAAGTCGCATTCTCCTGGGAATTTCCCTATGCCCTCGAACACATCGGCAAACTCCTCCATGACATTTGTGATCTGTACTGACATGACCAGCTTGACTAGGTTTAGATCCAGGCATGCTCTCAACCCTAGGATGGGGGGTGCTGCAGTGTCTACTATGTCAAATGTCAGCATCTTGCGAATGCCTTTCCACCTGCACTTCAACTGGCATGTGCCCTTGATGTTGAGTTTTTCTCCTCCATAGCCAGATAGTGTGCGTGTGGGCGGTGCCAAGCTAACCTGCTTAAAACACTTCTTAAACAATCGGGCAGGGATGACGTTAGCAGTGGCTCCTGTGTCAAGCTTAAAACTCACGGTGTGATGCAGTGAGCCTACTTCTACGTCGGCGTAAGCCTGTTCATCGGCCTCCCCTTCGTTGCACTTTGTTATGGAATCTATGAATAGCTCCGCTTCATCGCTTGGAGTGTCAGGGTTAATAGAGTACACTGGGTTGGGTTGGTGTGGTGCTTGTGAACGGCATGCTTTGGCAAAGTGGTTCATTTTATTGCACTTTTTGCACCTCTTCCCTTTTGCAGGACACTCCTCCTTCTGGCTGTGTGCTCGTGCACATCTTCCACACACTTTTCTCATCTTATTATAATGAGGTGCCCTCCTATCTTTTTGCTGCGTACTCTGGCGCTTAGCGGATACTGCATGCGCGGGCGCTGCTCCCTGCAGGCTCGTGTGTGGGTCAACCATGGCTTTCAATTGCTCTCGTGCGATCTCATAGGAGCGTGCAATGTCTATGGCTTTTTCTAGAGTCAAATCTGACCCTTGGCTCAGCAGCTTTTCTCTGACTTGTGGTAAACTGGTTGCAAAGACAATCCTGTCTCGGACCATTTCATCACTGTTAACGTAGCCACACTGCTTGACGAGTAACTTTAACTCGGTCACAAAGTGTTCAAATGACTCCCCTTCACCTTGGAGTCTTTCATTAAACTTGTATCTGGCGAAAATGGTGTTCATTTTCGGCATGAGGTACTGTTCAAACCTGTCGAGATATGTGGTCAGCTTTTTAGCTTCTTCATCAGACAGCTGCCATGTGTTATAAATGTCCCTGCCTCTTTCTCCTACCCACAGAAGAAGATAGCTGCACTGGGTCTCCTCGGGCTTGCCGCTTAGCGGGCCGCTAAACATTAGCTTCACATGTTGCACGAACCTCCGCCAGGCATCGGGAAGATTGGCTGAATCCCAGTCCATCCGTGGTGCAGGAACTCCCGACGAATCCATTTCGCTCTGTCGGTGGGCGTTTAGTTCGATTTACTCTGACACCATGTAATATTCTGTCTCAAACTTATGAATAACGTGTTGATAATCTGCTTCGTGAGCCACCATTATCTTTATTGCCGCTCGTCCATTTCAACATCAAACACACCCACTTTCGTGACAGCAAACACTCCCCGTTGCCACTACGGTGGACCACAAGGGACAGTAAGCACGGAGTGCAAACATTATCAGCAATACAACAATCATTTCTGCTACACTGGCAGGGCTAGGGGCCAGGACTCTACTCTTCGGGTTTTTGGGGGATGTTGCTAACTCCAGGTCCGATAACGGGCACCACACCCGCAGTAGATGTGCCCGGTGTGAGGTCTCGCAGCAAGCTATCAAATACGGCACATTTCTCGGCTTTTAACAAAATGCTATACGTCGCCAGGTTCGTCGAGTTACCTTCTTTGCACAGTATCACCTTATAGCACTTGTTGCAGGCTGCTGAGTTTGCATCTTTTGCTGTGAAGTACAGCCAGAGTTTGACCGCCTCGCCTTGGGCGTTTTTAATCTGTAGCTCTGCTCTAAAAGAACGTACGTACCTGGGCCCGCCTACTATCCTTGGAAACGTAAAATGATTGGCTAGAATCTAAAGTGTATGACATCTCAGGAAAAAAAAGCACAGAAATAAAGCACCAAAATGTGCGCTGCTTTTCGGTCTGGTTACTACCATTTTATATCAGAACCGATACCGGTACCCATCCCTAGTCATCTGTGAAGGTTGCTCCTTTTTCACCAAGCTCTGATTGAATAGGGAACCCTTTAATGGCTGTACCACTCCTTCATAAGTCATTCATGAAATGTTTTCACTCCTAATAGTTACATTTATAGTTATGTTGCTCCAAGTTGGTCAATTTTAACTGTTAAAATTTTTTTATGTTATAGTACACACTATGAACTGATTAGAAAATTTATATAAGAAAATAATTTTAAAAATAGATACTTTTTTTTAAAACATCTTAAACAAGAGAGACAAATATTTCAGACATGCTATACATTTTAATAGACATATTGATATTTCTGAAGAGAAACCAAGTTATCCCTACTTTTATTTACAATACAGGAATACAAAATTGTCACATACAGTACAATGGTAAAAACAACATAGAGAATTTAAATAATTATTTTATTTGTGTAACTACTTAAATAATGAAAATGGTTATTCTATTCACACCACGCCGTCTCAGCAGCTACAATGCAACTTTCACATTAAGTGCTAAAAAATTATAATTTTCCATTTTACAGCATGAATTCCTTTTTGATGTTTTAAGACCAGGTACAGTTGTTTTATTTCAGCAAACACAAGGAAAGCAGGAGATGAACAATAAGCACATCATTTATGGCCACTAAACTTCAATTGACTAAACTTTAATTGAAAATCAAGTTATTGAAACTAGATTTTCAAAATAAAAGCTGTGGATAAAGTACAAGGATAAATATTTTCCTTAAAAACTTAAAACAACAGCTGTCAGTTCTGGGAAGACTGGCTTTACGGGTAGTGAAGAAGAAAAGTAAAAAAATTAAATGTTCTTATTAGGATGAGTCTCGGGTTTGAAAGAATGCATCTATATGCATCTATAATAACAAACACATTCTTAAAATTTCTTGCCTTACTCTGGAAATGCTCACAAGAGAATTTGCACTTTCTTCCTCAGGTTAATGCCAGCCCTGTCTCTGAGCTCCTTCCACACTGACTTGGTGGCCTGTCGAGATCTTTGATCATCTTACTACAGAAGCACAATTCTGACGGTCTTGCTGTGGGGGTGGGGGTGGGTGGGTTTTAGATGAGCTTCACCAACTCCTCCGAATGACTATTTGCAGGCACAGACATGCGTTACTTGTACTCTGGGCAAAAAAAGAAAACATCCTCGCGTGTCTTTTATAAAAGCTGCATATGTATAAGTACAACATGAAATGACATGAACTGACGAGCTTAGTGTAAAATTGCTTTCTATAAACACCATATTCTCCCATATATTATTACGCTTAAAAAAATAAACCCTCCTCTATGATAACAATAGTAATGCTATAGATTTTTTTGTAGATTTTTTCTTGTATTACTAAGTAGGTAAGCTCTATTGGAAATATACATCAGCGCGTTTCATCCCTTCCCTTTATAGTTTTGACTTCAGCTTTCTGCTTCAGTGTGTGACGCAATGAAAAGAGTTTGTTAAACCATACCTGTGACAGTGTGCTGTGTGAACGTGTGGAGCTGAAACTACTCTCATTGCGCTTTTAATAAATGTTGAAATTAATTTTGAATAAAAAAGTGAATGAAAGGAAAACGATACAGTGCATGGGATTCGAACACTCCGTTCAAATTGCATGAAACTGGCGCTGACAAAGTACAATGTTCTCAACTCGCTCATTCCTACGTCTGTGTGTAGATCCTCTCTGTACACTGATAGCAAATGAGTGATACGTTCTTTATACTGTAAATTGCTGTTTATGACTATGTACCCACAAACTGAACACAACATAAATGAGTCAACACAGCCTTCCTCTTGTTAGTGCTTTTGGAATAGTAAAGCAAAAAGCACTGCAGGCTCTATGAGACGCATGCCTCGTGCTCACAGTCTGAGTGCGTAGACATTTATTTCTTTGCTAGGTTTTCAACGGACCGTGAACACAAACTGCATCTTGAGCCACCCAATTCTGAATCCTTAATGAACTCCTGAATAATCAACTGTCTCCACTGAAATGCCTCAAACTCCATTTTTCGTAAGGCAGCATAAAAGTCTCGGGGTTTTAACAGTCCGCTCCGGCAGAGTTCCTGTTCCTGTGGAGCCAGTGAAGGCGTTTTTAGAGCAGCAGAGGAAATGTCTTAGTGGAACTCATCAATCAGCTGTCTGCAGGGCTCTCTGAAATGTGAACACGGCTTGGATGCCAGGCCTGGTGTTCAGGAACAAGTAGCTTATAGGTAAGGAGAGGAAAAGCTTGGTATGGTGATGTGGTTTAAAAGCAGTCTGATGGGGTCCTGCATGTGTGTGTGTGTGTGTGTGTGTGTGTGTGTGTGCTTGCCCGTGAGAATGTGAGGGGAAATTAAGGGGCCACATTTAGCAAACCTCTTTAAGAGTCTTTTGAGGGCGAAAGGTAGATGTGTGTAGACTTGAGGATGGATGATGGGGAGCGGCCCCCTCCGCACACCACTATACGACGTACTTGGTCAGGTCTAAGAGGTACGAGGTCATGTCGATGATGTGGTCCACTATCCCGCCATTCTCCTGGTCGTTGGGCATACCCCGCTCGCTCTTCTCACACTGGTTTCCGGAGTAGCCACTCTTACACAGGCACTTGTTGGGCTCCACGCAGACTCCTCCATTGCGGCAGGCTGGTTCACATTTGGCTACAGTCACAGGGTATGAGAGAGTGAAAACACTTTAAACTTTGTTTTATTCAGACGTACTCTGATTTCTGATTAGGGAAACTATGGCAGATATTACTGAACATCTTTTCCACATCTGAAGTGAAAGAACACGTCGATGTTGGTCCATGTTATACGCTGAGGGCGACAGATGCACTCTTACCAACTCGGCAAAATTGTCCTTCCCAGCTGGGGTTGCAGCAGCATTTGCCGGTGGGAGTACAGCGGCCGTTCTTACAGTGTCTGGAACAAGCTGTCATCAGCAGCTCCGGTGGCTCCACCTGATGCTGGCACTCCTTAGGGGTGTAAGGCCTGCAGCAATTGTTAAAAAAACAGAAGAAGACAAAGTAAGTATTCAGCAGACAGAAGCCTCTCAATATGGTGATTAAGCCACAGCGACACAGCGACAATTTATTATAACCAAATAAATAATACAAGACATTTCAAGTTAATAACCGGAGAACATATTTCAACTCTTAATAATAATAATAACACAGAATCAGAATTGTGTTGATTTATGAAGGGAAAATGTGGTTTAAAGGCATGTAGCTTTGGTATAATTCACTGTTTGGATGACTGCATGTCAAGAGATGTGCTATATGTTGTTTAAATTCTACCTATTAATCAGCATCTGCCTCAAATGAATGAACTGCTGTTGTGTCCAAAACAGAAATCAGTCATTCAGCGTCCACGGGTCGTTTAATTGGGCTTACACAAGTCTGTTTAGAGGTTTGAGCCTCGCCCACAAACACATTTAGTTGCCAGATCACAACAGTTTCTACAAAGTTTCACGCAACCTTTAAAAAAAAAAGTCCTGTTAAACAAAAAGCTGAGACTAAACAAAAACAAAACACTCATCCAACTCACACTGGCTGAGCTACACAGTAACACTATACCATGATTTAGGATGGGACTGTAGGAAATGTGTTCTATTTAAGCATCTAACACTTGACTGTGATGTATTGTGGTAGCTATTTATTTACCGCAAAGCTATTTTTGAATGGTACAACAAGACAAATCTGCCATCGCACGCTGCGTCCGTGATCTCAGATTTTCGAGCCTATCAGGTTTTGTTGATATGTAACTTAAGTGGGAAAGCACTTTTGAAGTGAGGGACTTTAAGATGTAAATTTTTAACTTGCCAAGTTAAAAATTTATGTATTTGCTCCTGAAGGAGGCGTGTGTTTCTTTTTCCAGTGACATGCTGTTAAAGTGACGGCGGCTCTTTTTCTACGTATTACCAATTAATAGCAAGTTAATATTTAAGCGTGTAGTTGGGACATGAGCCGCTTCATGTGTGGTTGTTTTTATTTTGAATTCTTATTCGAAGAACGAAACGACATACGGGGTTAAAGCATGGCTCCCACAGATATGAACACGGTTTGGAAAATGCACACAGACACAAACAGAAACATCTCCACACCATATGTGTCAAGTTTGAACACCAGAGAAGCATATTATTCCATATTAAGACAAACATCCAGACACGCACATCAGCAAATGGGCTGAAACACAATTATTTCATATCACGCTCCACAAATCTGGAAATAATACAGTGAGTGCGTAATCAAGTTCGAATGTGAAGCGTCTGTTGGTGCCCACACACACACACACACACACACACACACACACACACACACACACACACACACACACACACACACACACACACACACATTTGCTAGTGTGTACATTTGTGAAAAGGAGAGAGAGGAAGAAAAATAGATGTGTAAACATTCTGCTACAAAACATTGTTGGACATTAAGGCGTGTGTGCATATGTCTGACACACAGGCAGGGTAACTGGACTCTTGTGGACCGGTGCTGGTATGAGAGGCGTGAGCAGTGAGGTCACTGAATGTGTATGTATGTAATTCTCACTCCACGATAGGACGGGCCTCATCAATCATGGCAGGGGAGCAAATAGTCAATCAGCAGGAGAAGCCAAAACTAGATTGAAGACATACAACCAGCAATTTGTATATTAAAGCTCAAATCAGCTATTTTTAGAATACATATTACTTCCATCTGGGTAGCTGTTCCTATGGTAGTCACGTTTTACGTTACAATAACATCTCAGAACTTATCAGAGTCTTACGATTGTGTTCTTTCCTGTTTTACCTGTCTCTAAGAGCGAAGGCTGCCCGCAAATGGCATCAATAAGGTTTTCCTCCATTTCTGAGTGTCGGAGGTGTCATAAGAGTTGCTCTGACAGGTTTTGGTAATGCGGTGTAAATGCCAACCTGGATTTGCATGTAGTAGCCCCACTGAGCAGGTTCTGTGAGTAATGAAGCTCCTCAAAGTGTTTACTTTGTGTTTGTTGTGGAAGCACCACTAGATACTCATTCTATTCTGCTTTGGTGAGGTGCTGATCACCTGTTCCAGCAGTCGGTACTTCGGTATAAATTATTTTCATTTTACTTGCTGTACAGATTTAAATGAAAGATGCAGTTTTATTACAAAAAATACTAACAACTGGGGGATAAATACACTTGATTTTGTGCATACTAATTATATATTTGAAGAATTTCACAAATATATGTTAAATAAAGAAAATCTTAAATGCTGATTTCCTGATTTGAAAAGTGTGCTGCAGGTGTTCTGACAGACACACTGCCTGTGTGTATGTGTTAAATTTGCTTTAAATTTTGAGGATGGAGTGTCGGTGGGGGTTGATTCCCATGCTCCCATCAGCACCCAACTCCATACTCCATCTCTGCTGGCTTTTGTTGCTGCAGGCTGCATGTAGTTAAAAAAAAAAAAAAAAGAGCAAAAGAGGGGAGAAAACAGAAAGAGAAGGAGAGGGAGAAAGAGTAAGAGTCCCTAGAGAATTGGGGGGGCTGGTCTGTAGCTAACACTGTTAATAGCAGGCAGGGGTCAGCAGTGCTACTAAACAGCCTGTACGACTGCCAGGGTGGCTGTGAAAACAGCACCTGCTGGTAGCACCACTTGACAAAGGCAGCTGGGTCAACAGCCACTGTGGGAATTTATCAACTTTGGGAGGGGTGGCGTATGTGTGAGAGTAAGGGAGTGGGAGAAGGCGATAGTGCTTCCACAAGAGTTACAAGTGGAGAGACAGAAAGAGAACAACTAAAGTCAGAGAGTGGTATGAGACACTGATCATGCCATAACTGAACATAAAACAGAGCAAAAAGTGACAAAGCACGCAAGCACAGCTGCAAAGATAACATACAGAACAGGGCAGATGAATGCAGGATCAGGTTCTTTCTTTGTGTCCTCTCTTCTTCCCTTACGTCAGTTAAACATTAACAGTGACCATCCTTCAAATCTTCCATGTCGAAGGAGTGCGAATGCTCTGCCTCAAACTTGTTATCAGTGTGTATCTGTGTTTAGCTTGTTAGCTCGCAGGGTCTGTTTGATTGACACGAGGTGTATGTGAGAAAAGGGCTATGGAGTGGTGTACACTGTGCACTCTAACAATGGCCTAATCAAACGGCCCAGTGTGGTCTCTTTTGCTGTTTTGTCATCCAACTCCATTGTTTGGGGGCTCCTTTTGTAGCTTCTTTCCTTGTTTTAATTGTGTAAGAAATTTACTGTGTATTGTAGGAGCCAGGGCTATTCAGTGGGACTAGCAAGCAGCTTTGTCAAGGGGAGGACCACAGCGGAGATGTAGGAAGATTTAGGAGGGATAGGAAAATAAAGAAAAGACTTTTTTTTTCCTGTAGCGTGCTGGGAGCTGGCGTACCACACACGCACACAAGCTCGCATGTGTGTGTGTACCCACCACCCACATGGTTTACATCTATGCACACAACACACAGAAAAGCACACATATAGATAAATATATCCACGAAGGAGCACCCGTGGTCTCCTTCCTCAGCACATCTAGTGATTTGTGACTTCCATGTCTAATGCAGTTCATAAAGGAGGTCCCAGGGCCCTATTTGAAGTTCACTGTGTCTTTTTAAGGGCTCTGCTCACTGTAATTCAATCAGTCTAGCTTGCAGCTGACAAAACCCGAACGTGTGAAAAGTCCTTCTCAATACTGCTTTCCCTGTGACGAGCTGCAACATGAAGAATGGCAAATTGCATTTTGTACCAGAAAGCAGCAGGAGATCTGGCTCTATATGTTAATTAAGCTCCTGCCAAGGACTGACCATAGGAGCAAGGTGGGGGTGCAACGTGGGGATTCTGAATTATGATGTGATAAACACGTAACTTTACTGTATGACCCTCAGAACAGGTAAAAGGACATAAAACAGGTTTGTTCCTGGCACAAATATAATGCTTTCACTGTACAAATAATTGTTATTAAATGCAGACTCAGTGGGACAGAAAAGAAGCAAAACCCAGGCCCTGAATACCTGCAGTATGTTCGAGGCACACTCAGGAGTGCAGAACCAGGGTTACTGATGTATGTTAAAGACAAGCAACAAAGGGTAGAAATTACATTTAATCACTTTGCTGTGGAAAGGTGAAACATTAAACATGCTTCCACAGATACCTATTCTTATCTTCTAAACTCTAAGGTCCTCTCATTGATCGTTAAACCACAACCACATCTTACAGTCACCACACTGAGATACGGTCAGTAAAGATATTAATGATAAATATTAATGCATATTTCTATCCCACTGCAACACCAAAAACAAGCCGCGCCTTTCTACATTCTTGCTTTCTCTCGCGTACAACCTCAGTCACACCACACCCATTCGGCATGTTTCAAAATGCATGGTGGCCTATTTATTATTGGAGGGGTACTCCAACTGACAAACAAATACCTAAAAATGAAGTCATTTGGCCAGGACGTGTTTACACAAACACTGCTGAGGGATTTTATGGTTGATGTTTCCTTGTAAGCCTTTACCGCTCCCCTAACGGTTCCTCTTTTTCCCACTCTATGTTCCCAAACACAGAGTTGATTAAAACACAGCGTGAGATGCTATACCGGGCCACAAAAACCACCACACTCTAAAACAAACCTCTGTCTGAATGGGCTTCAGAGTCCAGATGTCCCTGCAGTAGGGAAGAGAAAAGAAGGGAGGACCACCAGACTTGATAACGTGCTGGGGTCAGACACGTTAGCTACCCTATTCATTTCCCCCCCTTTGCCCCCTCTCTCCATCCTCCCTGTAACAAAATCCTAATAACGAAGCCAGAGTGTATTAGGAGTCAGGACTCTAACACCACAGGGTCCACACAAACTAAACAAGTCCAGTTGATGGTGGAAAGAACTGTTCTCTGGGAGAAATGCGTCCAGCAGCCATGCCAGAAAACATAAATACGAAGCAAGCCATCAGGGCCCCCTTTGAAACATCTGTGCTGTAATTAACTGTGCTAATGCCTGGGTGGCACTGCCGTCACCCAGGAATAATAAGATGTGAATATGTTTCTATTGTGTTCTTTCTCCTCAGTATGCTTATGCTACTTTATTTACTTCTCTTAATCACAAGCCACTCATTCACTTGAACCGGTAGGCCTACAGGATCTTATGCTCTCATCTCCCTGCAAAAGCACTGATTAAAAAGATAAAGCACAATCACTGAGTGGGTTTGGCTTGAGACTTTATATGCAGTTGGTTTGAATTACAAAGTCTTCTTATGTTTGAAGTGATTTCTGTACTGCAAATATTACGGATCAAACTTTTTATACATCCCTCTTGTATTTTTGTGGGTCGAATTCATTCCGTTTTCATATTTCCTCATCTTGAGTGACAAATGTTTTTCACATGTACTTGGCTCTCCAAGCAGTTTATAGATCTATCACTATCAGAATGATTTCTAATACTGCGATGCATATGGTAAGGATTATGATATGGTGACATGTACTGACATATAAATGATGAAGCTGCACTTGTGCACATGTTCCCTCCACAGCTAATTAAGCATTAAACTGGAAAAGAAATGGATTTCACCTCCCAAAGGGAAGTAGACGTGTGCTGGAGGGTTCGAATCCACCACCCAGCTGTGGCCTTCTCTGCCTGCGTGTTTGAGCTTCCTCCCACAGTCCAAAGATACGCATGTTAGGTTAATTAGTGCTTCTAGACTGGATGTAGGTGTGAATGGCTGTCTGTCTCTCTGTGTTAGTCCTACAATAGACTGGCGACCTGTCCAAAGTGTACCCCACCTCTTCCCCTATGACAGCCAAGATAGACTCTAATCCCTCTGTGACCCTGAATTCAATAAGTGGAAGAAAATGAATGGATAGTGTATCTACATGGATATTTTGGCTATACAGAGTTTGTCCATATCACCCTGTTAGTGGTTAATATGTTGAAATGTCGCTACTTGACAACAGGTGTCTTTGTCTTTTCCCTCACACTTACCAAAATATCACTGTTGCATATTTAGCATCTAACCAGTAGACAAAAGTTGAATAAAGCAATAGAATCAGTGCTGCTAGCAGTGTTTTTCTAAGCAAACAATTTGAAAGGCTATTTTTTTTTCTCCAGTAACCACTCAGCATCCATTCTAGGAAGCTGTAATGTGCATAAACAATTCTACTTGCAGGAATGTGTGTAAGCAGTGAGGATGACACTGTTCTTCAATGTGATGATCTGTGAGTAACTAAGATCTCATAATATGCTGTTAGGCTCATCTAAATTTCACAACAAAACAATCACAGCATGAAAATAAAGCTGGTGGTTTACTGTAGTTCTTCCATCTGTAATAGGCAGTCCTGATTAGGGGTGTTAACGGATATGACTTTGCTAACAGTGAAGTATTCACCTGCATTAACACTTATTCACACATTAACACATATTGTAAAAAATATGTGTGTGTATATATATATATATATATATATATATATATATATATATATATATACACATACACATATATATACGTATATATACACATATATATACACATACATACATACATACATACATATACATATATCTCAATACTAAGAAACTAACTGACAACACAAAATTAATACTGATTAGATCATCTTTAGCAATAGTATTGATATCAGCACACACACACACACACACACACACACACACACACACACACACACACACACACACACACACACACACACACACACACACACACACACACACACACACACACACATCATAGATAACTGCACAGAACCTAGCTGTTGTCTACAAGCATTATCCATCTACCGGTAAGTATTAACAGTTACCTTATAGCCACACTAGCTGTCTATTATCATTAAGAAAGAGGCTAGCAGCTATGGCTAATATAAAAAAAATGATAACCTTAATGCTTGAGAAAACCTCCTGCCTGTCTGTAATCCTAATACAATGAGTTCATTTACCATGATATCACAAATATTTGTATCTAGAAAGTATTGTGTTTCTTTTGTTTTTGATCAAAAATAAAAAATATGGTGCCAAGTCACGAAAAGTGCAGTGCGACCTCAGCCAACCTTACATGTTTACCTTACTGTATTTTCTTTATGTCTGGCAACCTAAAAATGCTGTCATCATTGATGTTATTCGTTTTATTGTTCTAAGAGGAAGTGTAATTTTTATCAAAATCAAAAATTCAAAAATTGTATCTAGTATTTAGAATATTTTCCTGGGTATAAGGAAAATCAAGTATCGTGACAACCTTAGTACGTACAGCGTTTGCTGCTTCACCTTTCAGATATCATCCTCCTGAATTATTTTTCCAAACTTTAGCTGTGATTATGAATTCATGATATCGGTTAAACAACTTCACACTGTTGAATTATTTGCTTGTATTTTTTAATTTTTTAAACCTCCTTAACTTTTTAAAGCTGCGTTAATATGCCTAAAATAGTTAACGGTAAGAATTGGCTAATAGGCTAATAACATGCTAAGGTAACAATTATAATTGCTGTCTAAAAAAAATCCCAAATTCTCCAATACTTGGGAACGGCTGTCCTGCTTGAATATACTGAAAATAATCTGTGTTGTTGTTGACAGGAATCACAATCAACACTTAAAGCTACTGAAAATGTTGTTCAGACTAACTCGAACGAATAACTCAATTACAACCTTTGGGGAATGAGTTTATAACTAAACTCAACTCAAGAGAGAGCGATTTACCAGTAGTTTTGTCTCTCATTGTCTTGGTTTGCCCTCTTGTGGACGTAATGCAGGATTTTTTAATGAACAGCTGAATGTCCTCCCCACTAAGAAGGAATCACTTAATCACCGAACAACTAACTACATACCAGCACAAATTACCAAGGGACTTCCTGCTTTTACCTTTTCGGGTCCACCAGCTTGTAGAGTTTCCCACTGTGTGACTGCACCATGCTTTTACTACTTGCAAGTATGTAGACTTCACCTGCAAAAGAAGAACAGTTAAGTGGGAATCCCATCAGCATCATCTGATGGAAATACTTCCAATGTCCGAACAACTATTCAGCAGATCCCAGTGCCTAACTAAAGAAGAGACAAGACAAGACAAGGAAACACAAGAAAATGAAAGGGGAGGACATGAGGGGTTTAGGAAAATGAGTGTATCACAGGCTTCTGCATTTCTGCACTTGCCAATGGATTTTAAAAAAGAGTTTAATGAGACAATTGGATACTCATGACTGGGAACCAGGCAGATGATTTAATGAGGAACAAGCCTGCAAGAAAATTCCATAGGGGGACAAATTGTAAACATCTGTCTGTGGGGCCTCTTTTTTGGGACATAGGCCTGGCCCCCGCTGCAATTCTTGCACCACTTGCAAATCCTGATCGAATACAGAAATCTTTAAATATCTCGTCAAACAATAACTCCAAGACCTGGCAACAACTGTGATCAAAGATTTCTGATGGCTGGGCGAACAATTTACATCATGTGTTCATTTTAATCAGAAACATCAGAGCTCACGGTTTACAATTCTTCGAGTGTGTGGTGGGGATCCAACTTATAAAACTGTCTTGTGTCAGTTCATTTCAGGTTACTCTGCATATATTAACTTAATCTTTAACTTGCCCAGAGAAACACTTAACACATGTCATGGTGGCACAGTGAATTAAGGAGGTTTGGAAGATTATGACTATCCTACAAAAATGACAACTAACTAAGATGTTTGGACTACTTAATGAGAGGCGTGTTGGCTTTATCATCCATCCATCCAGTCGCATCTTTATCAGGGTTGTGGGGGGCCTATCTCAGCTAACATAGGGCGAGAGGCAGGGTACACCCTTGACAGGTCACCAGTCTGATGCAGGGCTAACACATGCACACTCCACACAGAAAGGCCTTGGCCAGACAGTGGTGTTGTGAGGCAACAGTGCTAACCATCACGCCACCATGCTGCCTGTTTTCAGATTTTCAGTGGTGTTTTATGCTGTGGTTATGTGTGTTATGTATGTATGTGCTGTACACACAGACATACACACACAGAGTCAACAAGCCTTCAAGGAGTCATGGATTAAAACCCTTGCTTCAGAAAATATGTCATAACATAGGTCAGGTGTAAATCTAAAGAAAGATCAGTGCAAGAGAGAAAAGAAACAAAGATAAAAGATCTCAGAAGCAATTACATTTTTAGCTTTTTTATTAATTGCCATACTAACCCAGTTCATCCTCTCCAAAACCCAAGATGTGTCCAACAAGCATAGTGCCACAGGAGTCAGCTGAGCCCAGGCACAGAGCTTTTTCCTGCCACTCTTCACCACTCGCTGATGTGGAAGATGTAGACTTCTGAAGGATGCGAAGGTTACTAAAGTGAAAAGTAAAAATACTCATGGTAAGTGACTGCAGACTGGATGATACTGTAAAAGGTTTAGTACTACATTTGTGCACAGGGGAGAAAGCAAAAGAAATCAACTGTAGTAGCATGGTACAGCATGGTTCATGACCCATATTCTTTTTCTACACCATGTCCCACATGGTGTTAGTTAGGAAGTCAGCCTTTAGTTTCAAAACAAACATCATGCCGGAGCCTTCACTTTGCCACAACAAAATGCTCCCAAATTGTAATAAGGCACAGAATTAACTGATCACACATTGTTTTAAACACGGTGCCAGCTTGCGATAATTGGACGGATTGGGGAGGGGACACACTTTACCCCCTTTGTTTACTCAACTGTCAGTGTTTGACATCAGCAAAACAGAGAAAACCAGAGAAACCAGAGAAAAGTGTGAACAGCACAGAGAACAATGTGTAATCTCCACTGACACTCAATGGTCCGCGCTGTCATGGTGACATGGGAGTCTATGTTTTCCTCCCATGTGGATGAACTTGGTGTTTACACTGGCACATGCTAATGCAAAGGAAATAGTTTTTAATATTAGAAGAAAAGTCATGTTGATCTTACTAAGTCATAAATCAACTCTGGGAGGATAAAGATGTTAGAATGACTTTGAAATATAGATTTTTGTCATCATGTAAACACAGTTAATTCTTAAAAACATACAGCTACTTAAATAGTCTGTTTAAATATATTAATCAGTCATTTCTTTATTGTACTTACCCATTTTTATCTCCAAAGACATAACTGCCATAAAGTCTCCTAGACTGACAGCCCCTGTAGATGAAACCCCCCACAGGTGGTGCTCCACCACTGGAATGCAGGTCATAGGCAGAGGGCTCATTTTCTATTGGGACAAGGAGACATAGGTCTTATTTAGGCACTTCCAATAGACTCATAGACCTACTGCCATTCATCTGTAACACCATCACAAACTGTCTGCATGCATGTTTTATCCCAGAGACAATCTCTTCTGTCTCACTGATGTTGCAGGGATTGTAATCTACTTAACTGCTTTTCTTGATTCATGCACTGGTGTTGTTTTGTTTGTTTTGGAATCAAAAACATAGACCACGTTCATCAGACATAATTGCTGTGTTGTTTATATGAGACACAAAAAAGGAGGAAAGAGGGAATTCTAGATTTAAATCGGACGTGTTTTATCAAAACTGGAAAAGAATGTATTGATCTTTTATTCAAAAGCGTGATGGTGAGGCAATGTGGCACATTTACTGGATTACGATTTCTTGGCAAGGAAAAATATGAATGGAGGTTTGCCGCCCTTAAAAATTTATGATCCGAGACGGGGTGTGCTCATTTCCCAACCGTAATCACTTTGGAGTTTGGGTAACTGGCTAAATCGGGCATCAGGCCAAGAGAGAGGTGGTCTGTGGCAAGAAGTGACATTTTCAAATGGAGTGAGAGATCAAAGTTAAGGATTAACTTAGCGCAAGGATAACCTGCCTCATATATTTTGGAACAAAGAGCTGTAATTTTCTTTTTGTGGAAAAAGGAAGGATAAGCAGTGTAAAGTGCTGCTGTTATTGATTATTTTCTAAATGTGAGAAGAGCTAGATTCCTCTCAGCTGTGTTTTCAACAGCGCCAAACCATCATCTAGACAGTTATTATTGTTGACAGCTTTAAATCTTACTTGTGGACACCATCTTACATTCCACTGGCAAATCTACACACCACAAATGGGGAATATTTCTGGATCACATCATTTTTACATTTAACCTTCACTGTTTCTGCACTCAACCTGGTGTGTTTCTGAATCTGTTGCCAAAACACTGTTCTTACAAAATGAAAGACATTCATAAAAACACATGTCACTTTCAGGGAAATAAATGTGAAAGGTTATCCAGGATGCTAATGTATTTTCACTTCTTTCTCAGGATGTAATGCAATCAAACAAAACTCCAGCAAAGACTGTGCACAACTGGGTATATTAAAACTCCTTCCAAACATGCGAAAAAGGTAAATATTGTGAACATTTTTGGAAATTCTCATGGAAATTGTAACTCACCATAATCGCCCCCCTTAGTAATTTCCAGTATTCTTCCTGCTGTTGTGTTTCTGCCACTGGCATCTGTACAGAGGATTACAAGACTCCCATTGTCTGACTGAAGTCGATCTACTGCACACCTACAGAGCACAGCGTGCCAGGAATGAATATAACATAACTAGAAGTAATATCCAAACACCAAACAAATAAAAGGTGGCAATACAACACAAGCACAAAAAGGTAATTTGCATGCAGTTGACTATTTCTTTATTGTAACGATGCATCTTGGTAAGAACTTTTATACCGTTGGAAAGCGTGTTTATTTCCCATTAAAGCTAGTGCTACATTTGAGCACCAGAGTTGAGCATGTGCTGAACAGCTTGTTCTGCTATTGAGTTTTGTTTCGAACTTCTAGTAGCCTAGTTGCTGACAATCAGGTGCCTGACTGGCTAGTGTTTAGCAGCATCTTGAGATGAGCACGGACCTTGGTACACCGGTCAGTTGGTGTATGCCCCAGGCCATGTTTGACTGATCTTTATAGGGCTGTCCCATAGGGCTACTTCCAGCTGATGTTAAGCAAAAACCAAGCTGCTGCATTATTTGGAGGGAGGCCTACTGCCACCTCCAAAGTGAAGTTCCATAAATTGGGCAATGCCAGAGACAGGCTACAAGGTAGGCGTCTCCGTCAGGTTGTTTCCTCACTCTCAGCACTGGTGAATCATAGGCAGTCTTCTACAAAACTACAGTCAAGGTTTGCAAGATGACACGGCCAACAGCTTTCTACCAAGACAACCCTGAACAGTCTGCATACAGCTAGTCTCCAGTCTCACAGGGCTGCCATGACTGCCTTCCACTGCTGGCATCAGCAACATGTGCACAGGAACCTGAACATGTGGAGGAACGTGACATTTAGCAGTAAGTCCAGGTTGATGCCATCACACAGGAGTGTGACCAAGCTGGTGACCAGCTGTTGTGGCTGTGTATAGTTCTATATAGCATCAAATGACAACAGCAGTCACCTCAACATACTTTATACTGACATACTATATACTAAGGTAGAGACCCTACAATAATACAGAGAAAATCCCACCAATCAAATGAGACCTTTTGATCAAGCTCTTGGGAACAGTGGGAAGGAAAAACACTGTTTTAAAAAGGAAGAAGTTTTTATGGGTGCAGATCATATATCAAACTCTGTTGTTCAACCTGTAAATGGATTTTACTTGTGTCACCATATAAGAGGAAATAAACAGGCTTTCCAACTGCATAAGATTTATTGCCGGGAAGCATTGTTAACAACAGAGAAACAATCGACCCAACACAAAATGCCTTACTGTTTGTGCTAAGTTCATATTTTCTACAAGAGCAGTAATGAAAATACCCTATAGTATGAGCAGAATTTCTACATTTGAAAATTGCAAATCAGTCATAGCAAGAATCTTTAAAGAGTGCAGTGTTTCACTTACCTGCCTGGATCATGTAATCCATGTGCAAAGATTTCAGGTGGCTGGTTGGTGCTGTTGAAGTAAGGATTGCTCCGTGGTATGGAATATGGAGAAGCACAACTATCTGTGTCTATGTCGACCCTTAGCACAGACCCCGTGAAATCACTGCAAGCAAAAACAAGAACACGCATTCAAAATTGTACACGGTAGGTCACGATTGAAACATGGAGCACAAAGCAGTATATAAACATCAATAAAATGACCCTTGGACTTTTGATCTTACCTCAGTCCATCCATTTCTTCCATATCATCCAAAGTGATCATGCCATCTCCCAGGATGATGTGCAACAGACCATCAGGACTAAAAAGAAGTTGGCCCCCAAGGTGCTTCCTATGCAGCTCCGCCACTTCCATTAGTACTCGGACTGTCCTTGTGTCTACCTGGTTTGGGTTTTTCCTGAGAAAATCATAAAAAATTGCAAATGCAAAAAATATGTTTGCTAAACGGCATTTATAAGGAGTACCCACAACATTTCTATACCTTGATGCTTTTACGCTGTCTTATAAATAAATAAGGGGACTTTTGTCTGCTCCCTTATTTTTAAAGGGGTCTGAGTTCAAATGTATGATATCTGAAAGTGGACAAATGGCCAAAAAGGTCATTCTGACTGATGTAAAAGCCACAGACATATGGTCATATAGTGTTTTAAAATATACAATAAAAGATAATGCTTTTTGTAAATGAATTTTCTGAACTGTTATCTGCTTTTTTCTTCACTAATTTGGTGCAACTTTATATCACACAGACTGTTAATGGGGAGCTGGCAGGTTAAAGGCCATTCAATTCAGCGTTCATGTTTTCACATGTGAAAAGCTCATGGTGATAGTGCATGTATAACATGCACTATCACCATGGATTGTCTGTTTGCTTCAAATAATGACTCTGTTAATGGGTACAATGACACCAAGGCATGGATAAGATATGCTGACATGACACGCGGAACAAAATCCAACATTAAATTACTTTAAATACTTTGTTTTCTGCAGACATTTAGTCTTAATCTAATGTATCGCCAAAGACAGTGGGTGGAGATGTAAAGACAGGGTGCAAAATGTTGCACAATTTCAAGTGAAGTGCAAAATGAGAATTTAGTTTCACAGTATCAGCAACTAATATGGCAAGTTGCGTTGTTTTGGGTAGTCGTGCAATTTTTAAAAAGCCTAAAGTTAAAAAAAAAAAAAGTATTTTAAGCTACCATTAAGTACTTTAACTACCATTTCTCTATTGGACCCTCAAATTAAGGACTATGTGCTGCAGTTACCAAGACTGCATGCCAAGATTATAATTAAGATTAGATCATTAAGTCAAACATACAACTGTGATTATGAAAATGAAAATGTAACACTTAAACATGTTCGTGAGAAAAGATTGTTTTCTTAATCACAGGTCATTGTGAAGGGAGTGTAAGGTACAGACACAGGAAAAGGCAAAACACTGTTATGATAATGAGAGCGTTGCACATCTTATCAAAACACTTTTCTTGGCGATTTGACCTACTTTCTAAATCCTCAAAAGACAAAAATTATCTGTTTTGATTTCTTTGCATGTCTAGAAGAATCCTCAGTGTGCCTTTGAAGGTTTTGTTACCATGGTTTCTTGCAGAAATTGAGGTTAGCAGGTTGGATTTATTAGTGGTATAATCAAAAGATCCACAATTCAGTAATCAGAAACTTCCATATGAGAAAAGTTTGTCCTTTTTATCCGGTTGTTCAGTCTGACGTCACTAGCCGTGTCTGGACCTAAACTCCGCTGCAGGTCCATATATCAAACGATCACTATGGCATTACTGAGAGTTGAAAAACTGTCTAAAGTCAACTACTTCTCCCATTACCTCGAAACGGTGTATTCAACTAAAAATGATCAGCGTTCTGCTCTACCAGGTGTAACTATTGAGTTTAACATCCAGGCATCCATGAAAACGGAATTTATGACATTTAACGGAGTTAGAAGTTAGAAGCTAGCGAGCTAACGAGCTAACTCCCTGCTATCTAAATACAATATAGCATGTCCTGACTGCGGGGTTTTGGAAACAAATTAAAACGTACAGCTCTGTTATCACTTCCAGCATAAATGAAGACAGAAAACTAAAAAGCAGTGACGTTTGTAGGGTTACTGAAGTTGGGCTAGCTGGTATATAATGATGTGCTACGTGACCGCTAGCGACACAGCTATGTTAGCATAATATAAACAAGCTAACTTTTTTTCCACTCGATAAAAGTTAACGTGAGTGTTCTCGGTGGTCAGGAACAAATGTAATCGCATGGCAGGATGCTGTAAAAGGACCAAACTTCAGCCAGGAGAACAACTGAGATAATCCATCCATAATACGAGGTTAGTCATTCATATACTGCTGCATGGGCTGGGCTGTAGTTACATTCTAAGGTTTTAAAAACTGAGCTTAAATAAATGATTAGCGGTAATAAAAGCCGAGGGAGGTCAACGGTGATCACTGACTGTTTTAGGAGCTTTTTGAGATCAAATAGAAGAAAATACATAACATTAAACATGTTAACAACACAAAAGCCATATTAAACGCAGACTACTTTAGGCCCGGAAGTAGGATTCGTCGTGTCATCACTGAACAACCGGATAGTGTTTAGAATTTAAATAAAATTAAAAACAATGGGAAATGGGAATGTTCACCACATTTCATA
This sequence comes from Astatotilapia calliptera, assembly GCF_964374335.1. Taxonomy (NCBI): domain Eukaryota; kingdom Metazoa; phylum Chordata; class Actinopteri; order Cichliformes; family Cichlidae; genus Astatotilapia; species Astatotilapia calliptera. Next base: position 26,242,470 of record NC_137427.1, on the reverse strand, counting down.
GGTACAGTACTACAAATCACAGTTGTCTAAAATGAAAACTGTTTTGCATTCATGTGCTAAAGATGTCTTAAAATAAGTTTGCATATCCAGTCTCTATTAACCTCGACCTTTTATGTACCCTTATGGTGTCATTTCAGGCAGTGGTTTGGTGCACTACTTCTCCCATTACCTCGAAACGGTGTATTCAACTACACGGAGAATGTGGTCGTGTGGTCCGATGGCCCAGCGCTCTTGGTTGGTGGTGTAGGAGACGTAGAGCTTGCCATTCTTCTTATAATTGGGGTGGAATGCCAAGCTTAGCAGGCCCCTTTCATCTCCGCCCTGCAGTCAGATGATAAACACAAAAGATCCAGGAGTTAATTATGTCCCTGCTTGGCTTGTGCTTGGCTGTGTGGGGTTGGAATCACCCCCCTTGGTCATCTTCATCATCCCCAACACACAGCCTCTATACATCCATAACCCCCTGCCTGTTTTAGTTCTCCCACTGTCCCCCCCCCCCCTTTTTTTTTTTTTTTTTAAATTTGACGTTCATCTTCCCTTTCACTTCTTTGCTTTTCTCTCACTCTTGCTTCTATTTCACTACACACCTTTAAAACATATACTTTTACCAATCATTAGGAAGCATTTGACTCAGGGTTTAGCAGCATCTCCTCTGCAAATCATAGACTTTGCCAGGTCTTCTGCAGCCTGTTTATGTGCGCCTGTCCCCAGGGTCGGGGGCCCCAGTGACGCCCAGACCCTCCCGGTGGCCTCTATTGTGCGGTGATTTGTGTGTGTAATCTTTGGGGGATATCTGTGAATGCTATGCTGAGTGGCTGAAAGAATTTATTAGCTCACTCACAGTTCATAGAGAGCACAAAAGTGCAGAGTGCTTCAGTCCCTGCTTTTCGCTCCCCATCCCCTCACTCTTCACTGATTTACACAAAATCCATGCAAAATACGAGGCTTGGAAGGTGGTGGTGGTGGTGGTGGTGGTGGTGGTGGGGGGGGGGGGGGGGCAGTAGGGCTAGAGTAGAGTAAAAAAGGAAAAAAAGACAACCTAAACAAGGAAAAAGCTGCCAACTCCCACTGTCTTGGCAACATGTTTAGAAAACATCTAAATTGCTTGTGTAATATGTAAACCTTTGTCTAACCCTGCAGGCAGCTACATCAGTTGTCGCTACCTTGGTGGTCCTCCTGTCATAGTTAGCTGTAGTAATCAGCTATAGCATTTCATTCCCCAGGCAAGGAAAGTCAAGTTGGCTTTTTTTTTATGTTTTACTCTCTCCCTGTATTTCTTCTTGACTACAGAATGAGCAGAATTCTCAGGTGTTAAGAACATTTTTTAAAGTGATCCTTAAGCAAGTATATAACAGCGTTTCATTTACTATCAATAATAGCTTTAAAAAGGTCTGCAGTTACTACAAAAGCACTGATATTGCACTCATATTCCTCAGGTATTCATTCTCAAAACAGTAACAATGAGAAAGAAAATCAGAAAAAATATATACATATAAATATTTGTTTGCACTATAGTGGCACTTTTCTGGATAGGTGTAGTTTATTTAACAGGACAAGAAAAACATAAACTGGTATACTGGATCTACTAGTTCGGTTCACACTGCACTGGACCCAGTGCAGTCCAAACACAGGCTCCATACACATGTAAAAAGATGACTCTTTGCCAAGGTATTACTCAAAGTACCAATGAGGAAAAACAGAGACCCACAGGATAAGCCACAGGAGGTCTATCAATCTGAATATAAAGTGAAATACTGTGAAGGTTTACAAATAAGTCTCCACCCCAAAAGGCAGGGTTCCTCTGCAAAAATTTATGAGTACTACTAAATGTCAGACCATTGAAGTCAAATAAAAACAAGAGTTATATGGGAGTGGATGCAGCACTCTTTACTTGGAGACACAGTGAGTATCCTGTGTCAAAAAGTTTCTTGATGGGAAGAGAAATTCTCCACCTCACCTTTGGAAATTTTGGATCCATATGTTAGATTGAGAGATGCAGTGACCCACATCCCCAAAATAAACTCACCATAGGGAGTGGGTCAAAAGCTGTGATTCCAAAGAGGCCTAGATCCGGAGCCAAAGGGGGACCACCAAGGTACACAGTGGTAAATGGGCTGAAATATTAGCTCCCTTGCTAATGACTAGCTCCTTCAGCAGCAGGCAGACAGCAGAGCTAGCACCAGAGCCATAAGAAACAAACACTGCATCAGCGAGCCTTTCACTGTAAGCCGGTCCATGGAGATAGCTTGATTAAAAGAAGACAAAGTGCCAAGCTGGGAATCGTGAGCAGTGATCATGTTAAAACTGCTGCCAAAGCTGCAGTAGGTAAGATATTTTTGGCATGGTTCAAAAACTTACAACTATATAAACAACCTCATTTAAAGAATGTACAAACTGCATTTTTGTGCATATTGTTAGGTGTAAAGCCAATTCTGAAGTTTTTAGGGTTCTCTAATGCACCTACATATAAAGATATTCAAGTACATTGACTAGAGTGATACCACGTGTGTAGCTGAATGCAGGAGGAGCTACATGTTTCTGCCATGTTTTTCCATCTATATAAGGGATGATTCTCGTAGTTATAGATGCTGCACCTGTACTTCAAAGCTCCCTGATTGTTGTAGTGACTCTGTCAAATTGTACAAATCACCATGCACATTGTGTCAACTTAAAACACATTTTTTCCATGAATTTCTTTGTCTTTTTTATGACTACCATCATTCTTCCAAAGCAAAGTAGGGGGCTTCTGATCTCTCACCAGGTATTATTTCTTCATTTTTCACAAATACCTGTCCCTGCATTTCACTTTTCCCTCAAACACTGTTCTCTGGAGCTCTGGGTTTGGCTCTATGGAACATGTGGCATCATTCCAAATAAACCTGGGAATGTGAGGTGCAGGGATAACAACCAGCTGATATCTCTCAGTGATTATTTTCACAGAATTATGAAGAAAATGTCACAAGAAATGCAGCAATTTCCAATTCTGCAGGGATAGCTGTCACTGAGCATCAGTGACACATGTGTTGGTTCATGCATTATAACCCTGAACCTTTTGATCCTCACTCCACAAAAAGACATTCCATTAGAGTTGATTGGAACAAAAACACCCTCTACACCCTTCACTCAAAGACAACCTGCAGCATGTATGCTCGTACCTCCCTCACAAACAACATACACAGTTTTTTTGCTGTCTCTTTTTTTCTTGTGCAATAAGAATCACACAGTCAAGTTTCCACTGCAATGCCTTCAGCTGGTGATACTTAAATTCTTGGACCATCGAGAAGCCATGCACAAATTCCACTCCAACTAACCAAGAACGAGATATAATCCATCGTCAACCACAAAGATGATGATTTTTTTTAAAGCCAACAATATTTATATGAGCACTGCAGCATTTATGTGCAAAGCTGTTTTTATAGTACTGTGGTGTCCACTTGCATAGCTGTTCAGCTACAGAGAAGGAAGGATTATAGGATCTCGATCAGCGCAGTGGCTACAGAGATACACCTTTGTGCATACTATCACTTGTTTGTAATATGCTGATTGGTTAAAAAGTTTACTTAAACAGGAAAAGGAATAAGCACAAATAGGAAGAAGTGGGAAACAAACCCCAACAAAGATCAAGGATGCATGAATGAGAAATTCATGGCTGCAGTGGACAGTTTAAATTTTCCTTAACACTCGGTTTCACTCCACTACAAACATGTCCTTTATATAGCTCAACTTCTGCCCTCTCCACCATGGGCAAAGCTTAAGGTAGAACTACAACCTGAACAAGAGCAGCCAACATTACATACTGCTTTATTTTACTCCATCATCTCTGATCTTCTGATGCCAAGGACAGCACCAATGCTCTGAATCATTTGGCTGAATAGGGAAATATTTTATGAGAGGCCCACTCACCCACATGCATAGTGATTCATAGGACTACTGTTAGCTCTGGGATGCTGGTCACCCATATCTGTACACTGTTATTATCATGCATTGTACTCTCAAGTAGCATTTCTAAAGTTTTTTAGCACACCGTTTCTGATTGCATCTTCATAGGTTGCTTTGAGAGCAATTCCATACACGTTCAAGGATATTTGTGGTTCCTGACAGGTTTAATAGTGTTCAAATGTATGTTTGTAAAAGCACTATAAAATTTTATGTAATCTTTGTATGCTGCAAGCATTGCTTTCCATAAATCATGAAAAGTACGCAACTGGAAATACACCTGTGGTTCACTGTTACTGGCAAGTAAACAGGCTAACACATAACCATGTTTGCAAAAATAAGCTATATAATCTAAAATAAACTATTAAGTTTGCCGTCTTGATGCATTCTCAATCGAGTGACGAAATGTTTCTCCCACAAAACGCTACACCCAGATGAACACCATCAACTTTTGGAGATATTAAGTTTGCCCCAATAGATACTAATGCTGGGGAATGAAGTTCAAAAGATCAACGATAGCTTGCCAACTCACCAATCAAGGCTATTTTTAGCTCATTTCCAACTGATGCATTAAATAAATATTATTATTATTATTATTATTATTATGTGATTCATAATAAATTAAATCTGCCTTGCCATAGTTTCATGTCACATCTGGAGGATACTTATAGCAGCTGTTTTGATTTTTAAACTGTAGCGTAATGTGACTATACTTCCTCTATGTAACTTTTTGGTCCACCAAAGTGGGGAGAAAACGGTGATGAGTGAAGGGGAATTAGGTGAGGCATTTTAAACAGAGTGGATGAGTTAGTAGAGCTACAGGTGTAAAAAATTGGAACTGACATTTGAGAAATAAATTCTCAGTGTGTGTGTTTCTCTCTCACCAGTGTGTAATGAGTTTTCTGAATTTAGGCCACACATTGTATTTTAGGGAGTACAGCCCTAATTGGTGCATGTTAACCTCCTCTGCCATCCTTTCCTGGCAGCAATGCTTTGCAATCCAACAGGAGAAAGACAGTATGATTGAACTATGGAGCAAATCGCCCAGCCCTATAGGCTATGTAAAACATAGAGAGGATAAAAATAAATCTTTGTATAATTAACTTAAAACCTATATTCAATTAAAAACAATACAAATGTAACATATTAAAACAATCAAGAATATGCTCATTTGATGCCAGTAACAGATTAAAACAAACAAAAAAAACCCCCAACAAAACAAACTTGGAGCAGCATATGGGGCCATCCTTTTGTCCCAATTTATTGCTTAATATAGTGTCCAGTGTTTCTAATGGTTTACAGGTCTGAACTGCGGGTATGTGAGTTTTTCACCTGGGCTCTGTTATAGTGAATTATTGTTTTAAAATCTGGATGAGGAAAGCTATCATGTAAAAAGGCAAGAGATGTAAACCCAGTATATATTATCTTCACTGATGTGCACCTATGCCACAAACAGTAATATAACCACACACGATCACAGATAATCGCTTTGGAACTGTGCGCTGATAACAAACCCAATGGTCCCTATTCTTTTTAACCTGAAGGATGTGGAATAGATTTAAGAAACAACCCCCAAACCCCGGCAAAAAAAGAAAAAACAACATCAACAGTTACTCAGATTTGACATGCTATATTGTTTCTTTGCAAACAACAAGTCCAAAATAGGGCTTAAATTATTTTAACAATTATAGATTTCTGCAGACAGGATCCCGCTGAGTTACATAATCAACTGAAAGTTTGTAACATGAATATATAAATGGACAGTATGACTTTAAAAGCAAACTGAATTTCTAAGAACACCCACAGCCATGTAGAAGCCCACACCAGAGTGTAGTATTGTTTTTGTGCAGTTCAGCTAAATTGGCACCGAGGGATCCATGGAAGGAGGGGGACAGAAGAGTAAGAGGAAACATAGAACATTACAATCAAAGCATGTGCATGAGGTTGATGATTAACCCGTTATCTGCCTTGTCTCTTGAGAGCATGGGTTCCTCTTTATGTATAAAGGCAGCTCCATCCTGTTGATTCTGCCAGTAAACACCTTAGCCCTCCCTTGGAGTGGATTGCACCGTTATGGCAGCCAACAGTTCAGAATAGGACTCCTGGGGCTTGCAGGGGGATTGAGCCACATCTAATTGTCATAATAGTGACTTTATCCACAACTAGTTTGGAGTAAATTAAGATAAGAGAGCTGAGAAGAGTGGGGTGAGCATCCCAAAGGGTGCAGCTTAATATTCAAATGCTCTGCTCCGTTTGACTCCTTGTAAGCAGAGGACCTTGTCAGTGGAGGAGCAAGAGGCATGCGTGATGGATAAACTTCCTGTCTGGGAGTGTGCCCCCCACAGACATCTAAGCTACCACATCTCCTCATGCAATCTAAACAATTCCTGAACAATTACCAAATTCAAAATCTGTGATTACCCAAGCTCTACGGATATAAAAATAAATCTCAAGAAGATTAAGTGTCTTTGGAAATGATATATCCATAGAGAATTTATAAAAAAAAGAAAGAAGACATTTCAAGAACTAGCAGCGTAGCACGGCACACATACTTTTGAGAATACATCAACTCAAGGACACAGCAAGCCTAACTATTTCCAAAAGAGTGTATCATGTTCAAAAGACATAAACAATAAAATTCATGTGCACTTTTTTTTTTTATTGCTTTGGCTATGTTTACTTTTCCCACATAGGGCAGATAGCCAAACAAAAGTAGAACATATGTTTACCCTGCCATCCTCCCTCTTCTGGCAAGAGAGATGGTCAGACAGACAAGTTAAATGTTACAGAGGTGCGGCTAGATCCGCCTTTTCAGGTCTACAGGTTTTATTTGTATTAATAACACCCCAATGACTACACTAAGAGTGCAGGACGAGGAAAAAAAGATTTCACAGACCTCTAATATGAAGTTATTTGTTTAACTGAACTACAAGCATAAACAAGGTTACAATTTAAACTTAACTGTCATTCCCATTATCACGTGTGGTAGTCATATAAATAAGATCCTATAATATTGGAACCCTTAAAGGAACAATATGGAAGAGATTAAGAAAGCCATTAACCATTCTAATGAGAGGTAGCAGAAATTATCAGTTTGCTTAATGTTTGCACTGTGTACATTTAATTAGCAGGTAATAGCGCAATGCACAATCACAATTAATGAATGACTGCTTGTTTGGTCTAATCATATAATATAATACTAATAGTATGCAAGCAAGACTGCCAAGGGATTTTCCTTGCCTGGAGACATTTCATTACACAGGTGAAAACATTTTGTGTTGGGAAGACATGTGTTGTATTACTTCCTTACTCTAGAAATGTAGCAGAAATATTTTATGTACTCTCAGCCATGTTTCTTTCTTTCTTTCTTTTCCCCTTGTTCTTTACAACTATGATTATCTAGTTCAACATATTACCTCTATAATTCACAGGTAACAGTATGAGGCAAAGTTGGTCCTACCTTCAAGCCGCTCTGCACTATCTTGTGGATGTCCAAGAAAGGCTCCTTAATTAGCTCGAGGTTATGGTTGAGTATCCTGACAATTCCCTCCCTCTCAAGGACAAAGAGCCGCTGGGAACCATCTCCACAGTGCACCACAGCCACCGGCTGCCTTAGACCACTCAACACCTCCTGGGCACAGTAGCAGTTGTGTTTGTGTTTCCTGGGTAACAAGGAAGATACAAAATGTCAAGGGCCCTGTTCATATTTGCCATCAACATGCGTCTTGGGTGATCCGATCATAAACGGACCGTGCTAAGTGCGTCATTTCACACTTGGCATTAGCATACGTATCGAGTGACCACTTTTGACCGGATCTCACTCTCCCACTTTACAGGCAAACAAACAAGTACTCTACATTATTTCCGCTTGCTAAGACCAAATGTTAGAATCCTGCATGGGCTCAAGTTTGCAAACTCAATTCTGCTTGCAACCAGAGAGCAAACGGACTACTAAATTACTGGAACTTACTTGTTACCAACAATTATCTCTAAATTCCAATCCAGAACCACCACCCTGACTGACCAGTTTTGAGCACATGAGCTGAACCATAGCTAAGCAAGGTCAAACACTATAAAGTGTTTTATTTTTCCTTGCACAACAGTATTATTCAAAATAAATGGTTAATGATAGCTGCAGGTAAACAACTCAATTCACTCTGCCAAAGTGCTGTTTTTCACTAGGGAGAGGCAAATCACTAGAGTACTACTAAAAGAACTGATGCCATTTGCTGTGCAGACCACCAGAAATAATGGACTGACTGACTGACTCAATGTGACTGCTTCATGGGTGCATTCAATACTCTACTGTACTATACTATCTCTATACTTAGATTTATTCAGCAGTGAACAAATAATCTAAGACACATTTTAATGCCAGATATGAACAGGAACAGAGAATGACTATGTCAGTAAATCCAGCAATAAGACAGAACAGGAAGACTTTCAGGTAGCAGTACAGATGAAAGATAAAAACAAAATAACCCCCAAAACATACCAGGGTCTTTATAAGATATTTGGCAACCACCTGCCACCTCAACAAGTTCAGTGAATCTTGGCATTGATTCTACAGGAACATTTTTCTCACAAAAAGATATCTTGTCATTTTATCAGAACATAATCTAAAAGAAATGCAAATACCACCAAGAGCTATGGTTCACTGATCCACATCATTTTCATAATCATGACCTATTATGCTCTATAAATGTCTGATCACAGGCCAAAGGTGATCACACTGAACAGATCTGCAGTCACCCTTACCTCTACTGGGACAAACAGACCTGAAAGCAGTGAAACCTCCATAGCTTTACGCCGTAGGCTTCAAATGTTGAGGGTTTTTCCATACATAAACTAAAAGAATAATACACTATATCCAGCAACAGTATACATTACCTGGACAATGATTAAAAACAATTATTGCTGTAGGTATTTAAAAGGTGTCCTAGCTGATAACTACTAAATCCATTTACATGCAAAGCAAAACTAAATCAGCTGCACTGTCATATTTTATTGACTGTCATGATCCTGGGTCTTGGAGCTCTGAGGGTTTTTTTTAAGCTTTGTACTCTTTGTTCTTAGACATTTTATTTGGTTTCTTTGCGAGTTTATGTTCTTAGTTGTCTGATTATAGGTTGAGGGTTTACTCCTGGTTTAACTTTATTTCATTTTATAACCTGTTTACTCTCCTAGTGTGTTTCCCTGTATTTGTTGTGTCTCAGTTCGTGGACTTCATTATTTGATTATTGAACATCACGTCCACCTAATAAAGATAGATTTTCTGTTTAACCTGCCTGCCTCCAGGCATCTGCACTTGAGCACTCTATCTGCAATTCATGACACTCAGAACAATAAAATATTATAAGAAAAATGTCATTGCCCATCTTTATTCAAAACATTGATTTTTCTGGGCAATAATTGTGTGTGTCAGATCTGGCTCTTTGAAAGAAGAAAACCCAGTAAGTTCAACCTCATCCACCTACATTTACCCTCAAATGTGCCAGTGTGAGACGAGGGCAAGAACCCCTGCAGATTTCCAGGCTGTGGACATGACTACTTAGGTTAATCTACATAAGAGAGGTCAATATGAAGTGCTATGGCAAAAATCAGTCTATAATCATCCACACCACCCAGTGACAACATATATGACAATTTTTTTTGCCTATACCATAAAAGTGCACAATTGCCACACTGCATTGTGCAAGGAACACAGGGCATTTAAGCTCTGTGCCTTAAATCACCAAAATGAAGCTCATATTCTCAGTCGATAGCTCGGCTGACTTAATTCTGGCTCTTTCTCCCACTCTTTTAAAGTAATGGAGCCTGTTCACTGTCATTTATGTGCTTACACTTCTCAGAGGATATGAGACAGAAGAGACAATTTAAGCCCTTAACTCAGTGACTGTCGGAAGTTATTTGACGGAAAGTTGGTTGCTGCTGTTCAGGTGCCTAGTCTCTGGCCTTTCTGCCCTAGGGAAAACTGAGATGAAAGGCATCCCCCCCATGGACTAAAGGGCAAAGCTCTCTGTGATGTACAGACCTTTGGAGTGAGGGAGGAAAACAGAATGACGCAGGATAAGCATTTTCATTATGTTAGCAAAGCTGAGCAAAAGCAGTCTGTACAAACTTTAGGATTACAGGAGAAATTGCATGGCATGTCAGTTTGAAAGTATGGACCATGTCAAAATGGACCAGTGAACCCAAAACATGTTCCAAAGCTATGCCTGCTTCTCATAGGTATAGAAAAAAACCCAAGAAGCTAATTTTGTTAGAACACATGGCACTGTCAAAACTTATTTTAAAAATTACTTTAGAGCTTCCATAGTATCACGCAATCAATGCAGTAAAACACTGTAAAAGTCAGACTACATACCTGCTGATTTCTTCTATTTTCTCATCTCCCAAGTAGTTAGAATCCTGATGATGTGATTGCTTTCGTTGAAAATCTGGAAAACACAAACTGGCATCTCTCCTCCCATAGTATTGGCAGAACTCATCCACATCGGCTTGGAACAGTTCTAGAAAACACAACAGATACCGAGATATGGAGTCATACACACTAGATACTGCATGGCTTCTTATACTTGGCTCGTCTGGCCTGCTTGCTTTGGTTTGCCTATAATGTATTGTGGCTATTATGCAAGAGAAGATGAGATTGTAAGTGGAGGCAGAAGAAGAGAGATGTGATGAGAAATGATGTGATGTGCTAGTATGTCGGGGAGAGTTGGAGTTTTACTTGACGAGCCAAAACAAATCCTGGCTAGACTGAGCTGAAAAGAACAAGTGAAAGCAAACTGGGCCAAACCAAATGGATCACAGATTAGAAAGGGCTCTACAGTGAACTATACCTCTTCCGGAAAGAAGAATGACTGCATTCTAAATTTTAGTTTACCTTGTCATTATTTTTATTCATGAAATAATGCTCATGCCTTAGTCCTAGTAGAAGAGACTGTCTTTCTATTCAGTTGGTTCAACACCATGCAATAATGAGGTTGCATTTGCTACAGCTGGATGATCCTTTAATTATAACTGCTTTAGATAGTTAAACCCAGTGTGCGCTGTCGATGTACACTAAATGAAAGCTTACTGGAAATGAACAGCAACACATTGCAAGTGGCAGCAAAATTCATCAAGCTTGCTGAGGAAGTACACATCTCAGCCGTTGTACATGAAAAAAATCTGAAATAAACCTAGTACAAGAACTGGCATGATGAGGACTATAATTTTGTCTGTTTGGCACTAAAAATATAATTCTTCAACTGATTCATAGATCATTTGATGGTTGACTAGGTTGTGACATACACAGAAGTGGTCTTAAGAAAGCTATTTCTAGGGAAAAAAAGAAAAAGAAAAAAACCCCACTGCATCCCAACGAAGACTCCACAAAGCTCCACAAGGAGTTCAATCATTTTGAAAAATGTGAGACACAAAGAAAGCCAAATATATGATTACTAGAATTATTAACTAGGTAAACCCTTGCCAAAAGCATCTGACTCTATACCAGAAACAATATGTCTCCATCGCAGTGAATTATGGGAACCAAATTAATTTCATGAATCACACATATACCCCCTTGAATATATTCTGCAACACTATAGATACAGAAAAAATAATTTGAAAACAAATGTCAAAAAAGTTACCAAATTACAAAACTCTTCTAAAACTACATTTTTACAACTTTTCCCATCATTATTTCTCAAAATCAACACATTTAACGGTTAACTAATCTGGTGACGCTGGATGGCAGTTTCCAATTTTCAAACTGTGTTCATTCACTTAGCTGGAGTTAAAAATGTTATTCCTTCATTTTTCTTGCCAGTCACAGGTATCCTAAAATGTTCTTTGATCAAATAAAAACAAACAAACAAACAAAAAAACCCAACCAAATTACTTGTTTTACTCTTCTGGTCTGGCTGTTTTGCATTACAGAGCTGCACATGGGCATAGCCTGTGAAATGAAAAAGTCCACCTGTTTAATATGGCATGTGACTGAATAAACAAAATTGTTTTCAGGGTGAGAGCTTTTCATCACTTGAATTGCCAAACAAAGACATGATGTTCCGAAATGCTGACTGATTGTATTTCCATAAATTCTGCCCATGAGTTCAAGGTAAAACTGACATCACATCATTCCTTATTTCCCTTTGGCCTGCTAGTTTACCTAAAACGACTTAGTGCCAGAGGAGAGGGTAATCTGCATAAACACAGGAGTCACACAGAGCTGCCCCTCGAGCCAGTGCAGTCACAACATTATTCCCGGCAATAAGCAGAGTGCGCAGTGGGTCTTCGGGGCCCTTAGCGACCTAAAAACAATCTTACCAATATTGTTTCCTTTAGTCAATCCCTCAGAGGACAGAGGAAAGCAAATACACCAGTGGTAAAAACACAAACAGGACTCTCCCTGTCCCTCCTTTCATCTACTCCCTGTGCCCCACACCGCAAGGGTTGACCGCACCAAATACTGGAGGTGATAGGATATCCCCTCAAACATCTAAACATAACATGAAGATCAAACACACGTAGAAACACACACACAGCTCTGACTATACCACCCACACTCTAGTGTCTGCAGTTATCTTAACCATGCTGGTTGGGGACATCGAATGGAGGGTGCGGGGATGAGTGGAGGAGGACATAAGAGAAGTATGGAGAAGGTGGGAGGCCCCCAGGCAGAAGTGAGAGTCAAGGCAGTAAATAGCTTTATGGAGAAAAGGGGTACATGGGCTAATCAAGGACTGGTAGGAAGTTTCATGGGTGCAGAACGACAGTTATGGGTGCAGTAAAGGCTACTGTTTCAATTTAATACCTGTGACTGGTGATTTTGTATTAGCAAAACGGGTGACACTGATAGGCAAGGTTTGTGGTTATGTTCACTTTTGCTGCCTCCCATTACAATATTCAGGTACAATAAAAAAAAGGAATTGCACATTCAAAAATTCCAACTTAATTGTTACCATTTATGCAAATGCATAAGAAAAGCATTGCTCATATTGTACATCATTCAATCAAATTAATCTGTCTGTAGTTTGGAGATGATTTTCAGGAATCGCCAATACCTCCTTGTATGCTTGACAATGTCTTCTACCTTCATTGCAGGGTGTGCACTAACAAAAGATACTGTAAAAGAGTTAACATTAAAAAAAAAGGCAGGAAACAAATCAAAGGAGAAAAGAAGTGAGAGAACAAGGGAGCGAAGGCAAAGACACACAGAGTGAGAGACAGAACTCTGTCCATATTCCTGGCTCCCCACTGCTAAAGTTATACTTCCATCTGGTTATCTTCCAAGGCAACCTGGGTGGCCCACCCAAAGTACTTGACATCTTGATGCACTTCAGCAGTTTTACATACACACAACCTTTGTAGAAAAATAAATGTGTCATTCGTCACCACATATGCTGATCTGTGGGGGCTGATGGGGGGTGTACAGGGAGGAGCCTACAGTGGGGGGACGGGGTGGGAGTCTTGTCTGGATTCTTCTCTTGAGGTTTTCTGGTTTGACTCTCTGAGCCCATATGTCTATCAGTTCATAAGGAAACAATGTAACTCTGACAATGCCAGACTTCTTCTTCTTTGCCTTTGCTCTGTAGAGTCCGTCTCGCCAACATCAGTTGTAGTTGAATTGTTGTACATGATACTACGGTAGGCCATTAAATGCAGATGAGCAAGGACTCCGATGGAATGTATGTGTTTGATATTTGACTTGAGCTGCAGCGTATCATGTGGGTGGATTGCAGACAAGTGTGTTTGAAACTGTTCTCTGTTTGCAAATCTTAGCAGATCTAATCAGTTTGTGGCGACCGAGACTGGAAGAAGACTTGGCTGTAGGAGAAGAGACAGTCAAGAAGTGTTTGATCTTGTGTGGTGTGCACTCTGAAGGTACCTGTGATCTTCTGAGAAGAAAATGCTTCAGTGATAGAGGCGTCCCATTTAACAGTACATTACACATATAGAAAACTGTTGCATCAATGGCTTTTTTGTTTTTTTGTGTTTCTGCCATCTAATAGTCAGGAACGACAGAGGCCAGTACAGCAACACTTCAGCTATGTTTACAAATCATGTTAACCTACTACCCAAATGAAAACAGTTTAATGGCAGAGTATGAGAGAGTTTTTTTAGTTGACAGTTTATGTCTGAGGAAGGCAAAGCACCCAGCAGTCATGTCTAGACCACAGCTAGGGTGCATATGCATCCCAAATACAGAATCAACTCCAGCAGTTCAGTCTAGCAAGTTGCATCCAGGAACAGGTTATAAAATAGTTCACTTTTCTCCAGTCAGTCAAGTTTTCTGGAACACAGGTCAGGCCGGCTGGATTTTGTCAGTGCATTCATGAAATTTGTTTTCACACCCACCTTCGCATATCTAATATTTTCCATTCACATGTCACGAACTGTCTCAAGTCTGCATATTGTTACTACCTTCAAGGGCTTCAGAAAGTTAATTTATTGCAAATTTCTGCTGATTAAAATAACCCTGCATGATCCCAACAGACCTAACAGAGACGTGAGAACAACAATATCGGCACCTGATGACATAAACACAGCTAGACTCGATACTGTGTCATAAGAAGCACAAAAATCACTCTCCAAATTTGATTACTCAAATGTGCTAGGCCAGCCTGCACACTAATCAGGTGCTGGGTCCGTACAGCCAGAGTGTGGCAAGTGATTTTACTGATGCATTAAGAAACGAGGTAGAAAGCAAGAAAAATGGGTGAGACAAGCAACAGCAAATCGGGGTGAGGTCAGATGAGGTAAGAGCTGAATAAATAAATATCCACAGACCAGACTATTGACGCACCACTTCTTGCATAAGTTCAAAAATCTTCCAGCTGCACATGCATGTGAAAGCTGAGTCTCAATGAGAAGTGTGGCTGGGTTTGATTTTTTTTTTTTTAATAAATCAAAATCAACATGTTCGCATCAATTTGAATTTATGAAAATTACAAATGACCAAATATAGCACATGCTTACTTTAACTTAATCTTTTCCACTATGTATGTTTACTTGGATACCATCAGGTAACCACACTGGCAACATTAAAGTTATAATAATGGCTATTATTATCTGTGTAATTACCTGGTATGTGCCCCCTGCAGGTGTAGTAGAACTCGCGGCAGAAGTTCTGGCAGAGCCGTGGCAGGTCTGGCTCCCTGTGTGGCATCTTATCCATGTCCAAGGAGTGGAACAACACCTGGGCATTGGGGGAGCAGCGAGCACACTTGATCTCCTCCAGGAGACGTCCACATTCTGTATTGTTGGTGGAGAAAATCTGGAGACCACACGCAACAAGGGCATACGCCTGATTAGAACGGCTTGCTGTTTGCTTTTACCTCTCACTTCACACTCACTACGCAAGCAAACATATAGTTTAGGTTTAGCTGGACATTTGGTGATAGCAGCATGATAAATATTACACTATGAAGAAGGGAGAGTTTAGATTGTGAGATTCATTTTCAAATCTTTGTTATAAATTCCTGAATATGACGACACTGAGAATTTAGAAAAACTACGCAAGATGCTTTCAAATGATCTCACTGAGTTCAAATTATATACTTTTATATATTTTTGTATATTTATTTCAGTGTTAGGCTTGTATATATCAGCTCAGTAAATATGTGTATATGATGTCTAACATTATGCTCCCATTTAACTACATGAAATTAGCCAATGTGATATATATAAAGCAAGTACTCACAAGATTTAAAGATAGTTATAAGATATATATGACGTATAATTTGTTCACTACATACATGAAAAGCTTAATGTTAATGCCATGGACTCTGTTAATGTTCTACAGTGGATATGTTTGGGGTGTTTTTATTTAGTTTTAGTTTTTATTTCTTTCAGTTTGAAGTCTTCAAAAACTCCACAATTGCATCTGCATCACCCGACTCCACATTTTCAGCAGCAACTAGTGATGTCACTTACCTCCTTGTTCTCCCACTGGATAATGCATGATCCCATTCATAAAAGTGAATTCTAACAAAGGTCTAAAAGTTGTTTTTGTCTTTTCCTGAAATACTCAACATGCTTAAATTTTCTATACAATTGCAACATTTTTTATTCAGTCGCCTTTTGTACAGACTTGTCAAGCCTACAGTCTGACCTCCCTTTCTGTAAACAGAAATAAACAAAAAGATCATCTCATTCTCTGCCTACTTACCAAGTTCACAAACACTTAAAATCAAATTACGATACCCACGCTTGACAAATTTCAAAGCAAAAAATGAATGAAACCAAATAAGCGCCTCAAAGCCTGACTTGGGGTGATTATGCAAAGGTATACATAGACTTCATCCAAAAGAAATTAGCAGGATTATTTACATAACAAATTAGCTATAATAAAACACAATGTAATCTGTTTTAGGTCAAGTGCTGTTTGCAGGCAGCAGGCTGGTAGTGCTTTGCTCTGTGTGAGGTCCATGTGTAAACACCAATTTAGAGATAGACAGGCACATCATTCCCTCTCTGGTATCAACAAATTAGCAGTCTGTCGAAGTCAATTAGACCAGGGGACCCAAGGCTAACATATGGACACCTTACACTTTACTCTAGTTGCAGAGCGAGTTGAAGCTGCAGAACAGACTTTCTCTTCAGAAGTTGTACAGTGCTGATTTTGCCCATAAGGTGAAATACACTTTCAGACATGCAAATAGGAAATCGCAATTCATAGAAGGCAATGTAATGGACTAAACAAAGACAGAATCATACTGAATGGTATCTTTGTTCTGCAATTTATCTAACCCCTTTCCAAAAGGGAGCTCTGCACTGTATGTACAGTGTGTACCTCTGTCTCGGTATCCTCTACGCTCATGCCCTGTAGTGTTGCGGGCATGCCTGCTCTCCTGCTCTAAATTGCCCATTGATTCTGCGTGCCATAGGCTGGCACAAGGTCCACAGAGAGTAGCATTTGTGTGCTCTCAACCATGCCCTGTGTCCATATGTTACTGGGATGGGCTCCAATGTTGCCATCATCCAAACCAGAACAAGTGAACCTTTGTTTGTTGTCTCTCGCTCAATCTTGGTGAGTACACGCCTCAAAAAAAACAGGGAGAAAACAGCAACAAGGAGGCTCAGCTGTCACACTTTCACAGAGATCAAGAGCAGAGTCACAATCGGGGAAAAAAGTGGAACTACAATGGGTAAGAAAATTAAATCATGAGTAACTTAACTCCCCTGTCATTTCAGATTTTTACATTGCATTTTTTTATTTATTAAAACTCCCTTCACACCTGCAAAGCTCAGCCTTGTGTGGGAGAACAGCTGCTCCTTCTATGATCGCATCTGCATGACTCAACAGCAAAAATCCACAGAAGAAACACATTAACACATAAAAAAATGAAAATGTAAAATACGATTCAGCTGGAATAAAAAAAATAGAGAAAAAATCTGGACAGTCCTCACACAATCAGGGAGACTGGGATAGGAGAAGGGAGACAAGCACTGAGGTAGGCAACACTAAGCGTTAACAAAACACTTGTCCTCGGGGAATAGGTGTAAGTTTATTGCGCGGGGGGGGGGGGGGGGGGGGGATATAGTGAAAGACACGCACCCTCTCAAAGGCATTAACACTTGGACAGGGGCTCATGACTGGGGGGAGAATGATGTTCTCCAGCTTCTCCCATTAGTGAAACCAACAAACACAATGGTGTTGTTGTTATTCTTTTGCCATAATCAGAAAGGGCTCCGTGTGTGGGCAGTGTAGTTGGGAGGAGGAGAAGTCGAGTTCGTCCTATTCAGTTTCGACCCCCCCACCCCTTCTTATTTGCATGACTTGAGCAAATTAAATGATGCAATATGGCTTTTTGTCGCAACACAAAGTGAGATACCACCCAGCCACTGAATGATTCGAGGGGTGGTTTACATGAGAATGGCCCGGTGAGGATCCAAAGGAATCTGCTACAAGTTTGGCCGCATACACTCGCTGTTTTTTTCTCCTTCCTGCATTTCCGAAGAGCGGTTTAATTAACCCCCCCCCCCCCCCCCCCCCCCCTCTGAGCTTTGCGCTGCATTACATTTTAACACTTACATTATTACCTCGGTTGGCGCCATAACGGTCAAGAGTGGAAGAGCGCGAGACACTTAAAAGACGTTAGACAAACAAACGTCTGAGCGTTAACTCTGAGAACCAACGGCTGCCAAACAGCCGGCAAGAGGGGAAAAATCCTTATCAGCTTCCAGTTCCAGTAAAAAGGTCGACGGCTGACTTTAAAAAAAAAAGGGTACAGCCGAACTCCTACCTTGTCGGGTAAATGGCTCAACAGTTAGTTACCTAGCGCCTCTTTCTGTCACTCTCAGCCGGCGGTTGGAGCTCACTGTGGCCAGCGTAGAAGTAACGTAAATCGGGCGAGTGATTGCCATGGTAACAACGAAGCGGATTGGACACACCGAATTAGAGTTGAACCGTATTATGAGAAGCTGGTAAACATTTTATTGCTGAAAGCAGGATTTTTCTTCACTTTTAAGGCTGCCTCCGATAGAAGCAGATTAAGTTGTTCTCCGAAGATTGTATAAATGCTACAGCGATACTGAAAAGAGGGGGAAATAAATAAAATTAAGCCACGCATATGCTTACAGTTTTATGAATGGGGATTACATCTGAAGCTATTTAAAGGTCGCCTACCACTAAGGCTACAATAGCTTTCCCACAGCAACATAAAAATTAGGACTTCTTCTTGGCAGCATAGCCCAAGGCAACTTCCTCTTGCCATCCTCAAATTCAGCTGTCGGTAGTAAGAAGCAGAATGACAATGCACAAAGGCTGTAAATGCATGTCCTCAGGTGCCTTAGCAATAATAATATATATATTTAAAAAAAGCCAGTCCTTTCATTAGAAGAAAATGCTGCGTGTGCGGACGGACTTTAACTTACCCTGGGATCCCTGCGGTGCAGGATCTGATAGGCGGCTCTCCTGGTGGGGCAGCAGGATACGCGAGGATACAGCCTGTGGCAAACTTCTCCTCCGCTGCTGCCGTCAAGCAACAGTTTTCGCTCCCTTTTCTTCAGCCGCTTGGGCAAGCTTCCGTCGTAACATCTTCTTCTCCTGGGGCTCATTTCTCCTCTCTCGCCAAACTTTGCGTCCCCACATTCCCACACGTTGACCGCGATGGCCAGCACAAGCACAAATTGCAAATGCTTCATAGTCTCAAAAGATAATAAAATGCACTTGCAATAATATTAATTATAATAATAGAAAATAAAACAAAACGCGTCCCTTTAAAAAAAAGAGAGAGAGATGTTGACCTGGAGTGCACTATATTTTTACATGTATATATTTCTCCACGCAGGAAAAAAAAAACAACAGTCAAATTTGTACACGCAGGTGTTCTAAATGTGATTCGTTAGTATGAAAACAGGTGTTTAAAATAAATTAGCCCTACTTTTCCCTTCTGGTTATACAGTATAACTCCGAAAATTAAAATAATATAATAATAACAATATGAAAGCAAAAATAATAACACATTTTATCCTGATGAGCAGAAAAAGCCAAAACCCGCAAAACAGTGGAAGTGGAAAAAATACAAAAAATAAAGCCGTGACGTTCCGTTAAGATGTAATTCCTTTTTGAGCACAGCACGGCAGTTTGGACATGCACAGGTAAAAAAACATATAAGAAAAATAAAAGTTGCCTCTCACTAAAGTCCTCAGAGCGCTCACATGTTTTCCCGTGCTCTTTCCTCCTTCTTTTTAACCAGCGCGCGAGAAGAGGAGCGAGCACAGTGACGTATGACTTCGCGGGAGCGCGCGTGTGGCCACAGTCGCGTCCACGTCGAGGTAAACGGTTACCTGGCAGAGCGGCGGACGGAGACAGGAGGTGGTGGGGGGAGTAAAGTACCGAACGCTCATTCGACGGTAGAGGCGATTAAAACGACTGTTGCTCATTATTCACTGCCTTCCTGTACTTATCACGTCAGTGTAATGACTTATTTTGACAATAGCGAGAGAGAAATGTAATAGACTATTAAACTTCTCCTGAATTCCCTCCCTAAGACGGCGGTCGTTGTTCATAAATATGAAAAACCTTTACAGTTGTACGTCAAGTAAGCATTATTCTTCTGATGTAGTGTGGTGTACCTAAGGTACATTTACTAAAACTGTACCTGCACGGTTCTGGGGAAAGCTAACGCAGGCTTTTAAGAATGGGTAAACTAGCCAGTGACTATTTTAATACGCAGTAATTACTAGCTACGTAAAGACTTGCATATGCTCTTTTAAACTTGTTAAAAACAATCAACCTGTGCCTTTTTATACTACTTTTTTGTCTGTCCCCCCCCCCCCCCCCCCCCATATACAGATTCTCACCGTATTTTAGTTAATGAACAGTCATGTCAAAAATGACTTGCCTCGGTTCTTGAATGGCTTTGCTGTGGCAGCGACTGATATCTCTTAAGAGACTGTAGCATTAGAGAAACGTCACACTGCATATTGTGTCATGGGTTGTTTGACTTCGTTTATGGTCTAAAGGCTTTGCTCTGCAGTACTTTTCTTGTAGGCGGTGGAAAATTGGCTACAATGCGAATCAATCACTAACAATCTGATGCCCAGTGATTTGTTCCTGTACAGTCGTACTTACAGTAAGGCATCTTAATTTGGCTAAAGTCTCCTGATAATACCAAATGTGGGACAAACCCTCTTTCATTCCGCTCTTCAGGAAAGTCACATGATAGCAATCCAAAAGGGACTGTTCAACCCAGAGCAATTACCGGGGAAACATTGGGAAAACCTGAAATCAGTTACATTAGCGGCACCTGTTCTTACTTGGGGGTCTCCAGCACTCACCAAAGCTGCGGCACAGCTTATCTACAGGAATCTGGAGCGGGTGGAATCCAAGAGGGGTTGGTTTGATTGTGGGCAATTATGGAAATGACTCAGTGTGCTATGAAGCTGTGGCAGACCCTGCCAGTTCTGACCCCCTACCTTCTACATTCTTCACATTACAGAACTGGAGATTTTTCAGGACCAAAGCGGGGCCGGAGTGCTACTTGCTTAACTCTGGTTTAAGGGCAGATCAGGGCCATAAGAATAGTAGGAATCGTCCACCACCAGCACCACCAGTATCACCACTAACATTAGAGCTCCGAGCAGAAGAGAATATACGTGCATTGTCAAGCAGCGTGAAAACATGTGGGATGCAGCTGTGGAGCAGAAAAGAGTACATCTGCTCGGAGAGATAGACCCAGAGAATCACAGTTAGACAGACCACAATTCTTAGCTGACATAGTGAGGCACAAGCTCAGAGCTGAGGCACATATACATGCATGAGAACAAAAATCAGACGCTGACTCTCTCTTTGCTTGGCCCATTTGGCCCATTCAGATCACATATTCAGAATGCTGACCTAAGTGAAACATCCACATGCAAAGTGCGTGATAATTTCCTGATGTGATACCACCTGCTACACCCTTTCATTTCTGCAGGGTCAGTGGGGGAAATCATCTTTTCGATCAGCATCTGAACCTCTTTTAAGGATATCCCAAGGGATGGTGGTTAGGTTTGCATGTGACCACATAAGCATCAACAACATGACTCTCATTGCCGCCTCTGCTGTTTCCCCCTAAACTGAAGAAATGCTTACTCTGTTCTCTCAGTCCGTCTGTTATTGCGTTGTTTGTCTCATAGCTCAGCATCGTGATCGTGTGCGTCCACCAACGGAGTAACAACAGGACTCCACTTGTGTATTTTGTTAGTGTTTCCATTCTAGGCAGTCAAAACCGCCACCTCACACCTAACAGTTCATAAGTCTACCTAAAGTTGTCTCTGAGTGTTGTTGGAGGTGGCCAACATTTAACTGCAGGGTCAGCAGGGTTCATCTGCAAAGATGAAAGCACAAATATAATTTTTATTATTGCACTGAATAATAATAAAATCTTGAACTTGAACAGAACATAATGTCTTTTCTAAAAATCAGTGGAAAAAAAGAACAAAACAAAACACTGGAATTAGTCAATTTCTATCTCTTGTGTTGTTGGTGTCATTTTTAAATGTCTCTTAATTAGAAATCTTGAAGTACCTCAATGGTAACTGGGTTTCCATGGGCATCAGTACAGCTACAGCACCTCTACAGCTAATACAGCTTTGTGGATGGACTCACAAACAAAGATGGACATAGCTAGAATGACATCACCCATTTGTATCTCCATTTCTGACTATGAAATCTCACACTCATTAGCTACCAACTTGTCAGTCACAAGTCATTATCCAATGAGCATCACCCCAGAAAGCCTTCCTTCCTGAAACTTTAAAAATAAATTTTCATTCAGTATGGTCACAGATTAGTTGCTGAGCCTATAAACTCATTATGAAAGTGCCAACAGAGGTCAAGTCCAGGACTGTTTTTCCACTGATTTCTAATAGGTCCTATTGCAATCAAGGGCATCGCCGCCTAGTGGCTGTTAAAAAGAATGCAGTTTAAAAGCACTGTTCAGGTTTCACCTTTCTTGCAAGCTAGGTCCATCTTTTGTGGTCTTTATGGATAGATCTTTCTGACTTCATATTAAGAAATGCATGTGTGTGCATTTAAACAAAAATTAAGATCAAGGTGCTTTAGATTGGGAGGTAAAGACCCTATAATAGTGCAGAAAACCCTAACAATCAGATGACCTTATGAACAAGCACTTTGGTGACAGTGGGAAGGAAAAACTCACTTCTAATAAGAAAAAAACCTCTGACAGAACCAGGCTCAGGGAGTGGCAGCCATGCGATTATCAGTATTATCTGATTCTAATCTCAACTTTGACAAACATATAAACAAGTTCAGCCAGTCCTGATACTCCCACATGAGGAATAGCTCAGAAACATTATCAATCGTTTTAATAACACTTGGACTATCATTCATGCTTTTATTGCTTCTTGGTTAGACTATTGTAATTGTCTTTCAATAAATATCAATCAGAAGACATTAAACAGACTTGAGATTTGCAGGAGCCAGACTTCTTACAAGAGCCAAGAAAAGTTAAGATATTACTCCAGTCTTAATGACTCTATACTGGCTGCCCATTACTTTTTTAAAGGATTTAAATATTTTACTTATTACTTATAAAGCCATTCATTGTCTGGCCCAGATTTTATACCCAAACTGCAGTACTTGCACTAACCATTACACAACCTCTGATCCTAAGGAAGAAACCTGTTAACTGTTCCCACCTCGAACTTAAAAGGCAATCGAGCTTTTCCTGTTAGGACTTCTCAGTTGTGCCTCAAGAAGTTAAGCTTAATTCTTTATAATGCTTGTTCTTTAAAAAAAAAAAAAAAAAAAACACTGCTAAAGACTCATTCATGCAACAAATTATATCAAATTTTAGAACAGAATTTTTTATTTTTTTTTTTGGGGGGGGGGGGGGTTGTTCTTTTATTCTGTGTTTCTGGGAAGCTCTTTGTAATGCTGGTTTTGCTAAATGCTATAAAAAAATAGGCTTTATTATTTTTTATTCAGATTAGGTACACATGTCAGTGTTCCCTTTAGGATTAATTTTTGCTTTGTAGGAATAACCACTGGTTATGTCAACTGGGCATATTTCCTAAACTTTCTAGCAAACAAGAGTTTGTGAAAAGGAGTATTGTGTATCAAATGCTTTTTTCAGATGGAACAAAATAAAGCTCATGGGAAGGAAAAGGAGGGCAAAAGCAATAAATTGCGAGATGGATTTTTACTAAGCTGTAACCTGAAATCGGAAGGCAGTAGAGGTGATTATTATGCAAATTGTCTAGTGGGGTCTAGAAAGAAGATGACCAAGTAATACAAAATGAGAAAGGTATTGATTTACACATATAAAGGTAAATGTCTTAAATATGTTTTTAAAAGAAACATTAAAAAAATGCTCATAAGATAACACTACTGTGTATATATGGATCGAATGTTGTGTGGGCAGCTGATTGCAGCCATTTTATTATAAAATCCATTTTAATTTGACCTATGTAGTACAATATTATTATTAATTTTTCCAATTTTCCAAGAGGCAGTCTGACTATTTGGAGTGAAAACAATGTTTCCGGCGTAGTTTTGCAGTCATATGGCAACTGTGTTTTGTTTGTGGTGAGAAATGTGTTTGCTTGCTTTAGATCTGGTTGGTTCAAGTAAAAGATCATTTGCTCTGAGTTAAAGGTGCAGTCAGTTGTTTTTGGAAGTTATTTAACATAAGAACAGGATACTGTGCTCATAAATATACATTAATAAGTGTGTAATTACATCTTCTAACAAACTCAGAATTCAACCATTAAAAAGGGTGCACGTTTGTAGAAGCTGTCATGTTGACCCACTGTCTTGTATACAGCTGCTGATATAGACGTCACCATTCTGCCTAATTGTGTTTTATGTTTGTGGCTGGAGACCGGCCAAAGAGGAAGTAGTCGTAGGGGTTTAAGTGCCATGGAGGTAAATTTTTATTTGTGCACATTTTTAAATGTTCTGCATGAATTTAAATGTGACGTAAAAGCATCGTTTACAGGCATCCATATGTGTTGAGTTGCTACTGATGGACCAACTCGTTAGACAGAGCACAACAAAGGACACCTTGTGCATAATTTGGAGACGTGTGCAGGTTTGACAATTTACTAGCGCCAAATCACAATAACAGTTGCTTCAAGGCGTTTTATTTTGCATGATAAAGGCCCTACAAAAATACAAAAAAATAACAATCAGATGACTTCTCATTAAACACTTGGCAAAAGTGGAAAGGAAAAACTCCCTTTTAACAGGAAGAAACCTGCGGCAGAACCAGGCTAAGTGAGGGGCAGACATCTGCCACAACTGACTGGGAGCGAGGGGAGGGAGACAAGACAAAAGACAAAGGGGCAGCATTTGGTAACCCAACTGAGATGCTAAGATGGAATACTATGAGGGTGAATACGATAAACATTTCACCTGCCTAAAATCAGCATTTTAGTATTATTGTGACCAAGAGAGAAAGGAGATTTCAGGAGGGCTCTAACGTCGCTTCACAAAGCCATCACAATTAGACTGTCAGTGCTTCATGTAGATTGAATAATACCCTATCCTATCTGACCACATCAAAAATCCCAGTACAGATATAGCAGTGAACATTTTTAGATTATATCTCTGTTTCAGCCTAAAAGATATTGCCTTTTTGAAAAATACTGCTCCCCTTCTGTCTTATTCATATAACCATAATAAATGTGGCTAGTAAAAGTATGACCATCACAACGTCAGATAATTGGTCTTAGAAAGTCACAGAAACAGTCATCCACCTGCTAAAGATGCAGTTATGGTGAAGTAGTCCTACTTATTTGTTTGGATTTCAACAGTTCACACTTTTTAAAACAAAAGGCAACACAAAGCTATTATCTGAATGAAATTACTTAGTTGATTTAACAGTGGTATAAGCCCCAGAATCAAAGCACATACAGCTCATACATACAGTATGCACTGCACAGTGAAATCATTCAGCGCACTCCTACGGCGCTGAAATCACATGACGTTATTTCATTTTTCTCCCCTCCACTGCAAACATGAAATCATTAATGTCAGCTCACTGTTAACAGTCGTCCAGCCATGTGTGTACTTTTCTTTCATGGCATCCATCCCTCACCTTGCAGCACACAGCAGCATTGCGTTACTCTCACACCTTCTTTAATGACCCTGCTTTGGCAATCGCGCGCCTTAAGGCATACAGACCTCGGAAAGTGTTCACAATGTCATTAATAGTTCTGACAACAGCTTAATGAGCCT
Source organism: Astatotilapia calliptera (assembly GCF_964374335.1). NCBI lineage: Eukaryota > Metazoa > Chordata > Actinopteri > Cichliformes > Cichlidae > Astatotilapia > Astatotilapia calliptera. The sequence continues at coordinate 26,216,855 of NC_137427.1, read as the reverse complement.
CTGCCATCTGTTTATGAAAGCGTCAGGGAAAAGCAGGAGAGAAACAAGAAAATCAGATCCAGTAGCCATTCCCAGCTGTGCAAGTGTGCCTGATTTCCACTTGAACAGATCTAAACACATGAGGACATTTTAAGTGTAGTGACTTATGCAGCGTCATCCGTGGTGAGTCAGTGACTGAGCCTGGGCTGTCTGCCCAGTATCAACAGCCTCTAAATCACGGGCTTCAACCATAAGACCACACTACCTCGCCTTTAGCTTCCTCGCCCCTCCTTCCTCTGTACCACCCCGGAGTGTCCTTAGGCCTTGTTTGGCTAAAGTATACACATGGCATGAATAAGTGAAGCCACCCAGGGCTCCCTAGTATGGTGGCACGAGCTGAGAAGATGGAGTGTCCCGTAACTGCTGGAGCTATGCTAAATGCCTGATGCATGTAAATACACACAAATACAGTGACACAGCTCCATGGAAATAAATACAGCAGCTTTGGCTTCCATTGCTCCTTTCAGGAAAAGTAGAAAGCCAATCAGTCATTTCTTTAGACAGATGTCTTTCCAGATGTTTCAACACAGTGACTCTTTAGATTTCCAACTCAGAGAGCTTATGATGAGTCATTCTGTCTTTCACAGGTCTCGAATCTCTCGCTCCAAGTCTTTTTTTTCCCAGTCATAAAGGAGACAGCAGACAATAATTGAAGCAATTATAAAGTTGTTCTGTTAGGATTTGGCTAATTTCTCCTATACTCTGCTTTGAAAGAGACTATTTCCCTTTCCTCCTTTTTCCACTTTCTTTGGTCTTCCCCTCCTCCAAGTAAGAGGTTAATGTGCAGATTGATGACTCTTCATGGTAACTTGTTTGTAAATGTTTCCATCGGGGTTAAACAGATCCCAAAGTAGTACCATGTTAGGCACTACATATGTGTGCAAATTGCAGATTCATTACAGCGAAGAATCACTGTACTGAAAATGAATTTGGTGGGATGGGGGCAGGCAGGCGGCTGGTGGTAAGTGCAGTCTGGTGTGGGCAGCAATGATGGTGGTCCCTGACTGTCGATGCTCTCTCTCTTCTTTCCCTCCCTTTGCTCCCTCATTCCCAGTACCCCGCCGTCCTCAGCCCATCTGTTCCTGCTTGGCCTCTCGAGCTCTCCATCAGGTAGGCCTGAGCCATTGAGTGCTCCTTCAACTCATGGCATCTGAATAAACCAGGCTGAGGAGTGTGTGTGTGTGTTTGAGCATATGCACCTGCACAAGGTCTTTTTTTAATGTACCATCTACAGTGTTTGATAAATAGGGTCCTTCAAAAGTTATTAGCCGACTACTTAAACTGGCCAGCTCTGTCAAGGTGACATCAAAAGCCATGGCGCACATTTTTTTCCTCCCATTCCATTTTGCTCACTAAAAACCCTAAAAAGTGACTGTTTTAACGCTCTTTCAAAGCTAAACAGCGTTTCTCTCTCCAAGCAATTTCTACCAGTGTGAAGAACAACACTGCTAAGTTTACACCCCAAATTCTTGCTTTTACTTGACGAATGTGGAAAACATCAATTCTCGCTAAACGTGAACATTTTATCTGAGGAGTCAGTCAAACAAAACGAGTAGCAGGCCCACCAACCAGATTAATCAGTTCCACTCTTATTTAGATTAAGCAAATGGAAAGAATTTTACTCCATCATTTGGAAAAGTACTGTAGTTCTCAAGGTGGTCCTCAGCATGGGTGTAATTGGTCTGATAGTGCCCTGTACAGCTTCTCCCAAAATTGGACGTCATATAGTTTTTCCAGGACTTGTAGTCAGTTGTGAAATCTCAGTTTGCACAGTCTCTTTGCGTCTGGCTCATTTTACATCGGAAAAGGAAAAGAGGTGACTGGAACAGAAGGTGTGGAATCAGTTAGAGAGGTTTTTTTGCCTTGCATGCTCCCATTTAAAGGTCACTGTTTGAAAAACGACTTTGTTTTATTGTCTGTGGGAATCATTGCGAGGTCTGATTTCAGAGTAATATTCCTTTGGCTGGTCCTTTTTCTTCTGTATCAAAAAGTCAAAGTGAAAACTTCCCCTTTGTCTGGGATCTGATTACCAAGCATGAGTCATTTTTTTTATGATGCACCAGTCTCTCCTGTCAGGATGCTTTTGTTGTAATCCCTTTCACTTAGTCTGAGGTATGTCTGCTATAAAACACTGCCCAGTTATTACAGTATACATTTTCACATTTCTTGCCTAAATGTAACTCAAACTCTGGTCTCTTTTGTGATTTCGGTTCATACTAGCCATGGAAGGTTTTTGGTTGTAGTTCTGATAGTTTTGAAGTAGGCTAATAGCTTGAAAAAAGTCAAGTACCTGATTTGCTTTTCTTAGCTTCACTTGCACTTGAACTCAGTGTGACGCAAATTTGTTTTATTATTCATGTTCAGGTGCATTTCTATCTATCTCGCTTCTGCTAATATTCCTTATGAATCACGTAGCACTTTGATAGCTAGTTGCTTGTGCACAAATGCATGTTAGTCAGATGTGTTTTGCTTTCTTGTGGCCTGCCTTTTATTAGCAGCAGAGCGATGGCAGGTTTGAGTCAGTCGCTTTATATCATGAAAATGGGCAAGAGAAAACAACTCACTAGGTCTTTGGAGTTGACGTCATGCCGCAGTGCATTGTGGGATTGCGGCACCATGTCAGAAGGCAACAAATCAAAACAAACACACTGTGTTGGAAGCGGGACTGCCAGAACCATGCTTAAAATCAGCGCAAAAGGGCTGTATCGCGACCGATTGCGCCCAGAAGCCAAGAGATGGTACTTGGAAAAAATAGCGTGCAGTGGACTGGAAACCCAGACAGCCTATCGCCATTGTCCTATCCCGATATCTTTGCGTACCTTGTCTGTAGAGTCAGCGCATAGGGGAAATCATTTTTGTAATTATAAATCCCTGGAGGCGCACATCTGATTCACAAACGGTTGGGTACAAGATTTGGCCGTTTTTAAGCCTGCACGTTGTGAGTACGTTGACCATATGACCAAGATACAGCCAGAGGTTGCACATAACATTGACTTCTCCTCAGCACCTGCCCCAAAATTTGCTCTAAATGAACGATTCACGATTGATGCCAGCTGTGCGTTGCCATGTAAATAGTTTGCATTTCATGTGTATGTCCTTGCTAAGTACAAGTGAACAGATCTTGAATAAAAAAAATAAACATACTTTTTTCTGTTTTATTGAAACCACTTTACAGAAAGTACAATTATTTACAATGAACTGTACATGCAACACAGCAGTTTTATGAATATTCAACAAGAGCAAGTTTCATTTGGCCCTGGTTTGACAACCACACTGGGGCACATACAGGGAGTGCAGAATTATTAGGCAAATGAGTATTTTGTCCACATCATCCTCTTCATGCATGTTGTCTTACTCCAAGCTGTATAGGCTCGAAAGCCTACTACCAATTAAGCATATTAGGTGATGTGCATCTCTGTAATGAGAAGGGGTGTGGTCTAATGACATCAACACCCTATATCAGGTGTGCATAATTATTAGGCAACGTCCTTTCCTTTGGCAAAATGGATCAAAAGAAGGACTTGACAGGCTCAGAAAAGTCAAAAATAGTGAGATATCTTGCAGCGGGATGCAGCAGTCTCAAAATTGCAAAGCTTCTGAAGCGTGATCATCGAACAATCAAGCGTTTCATTCAAAATAGTCAACAGGGTCGCAAGAAGCGTGTGGAAAAACCAAGGCGCCAAATAACTGCCCATGACCTGAGAAAAGTCAAGCGTGCAGCTGCCAAGATGCCACTTGCCACCAGTTTGGCCATATTTCAGAGCTGCAACATCACTGGAGTGCCCAAAAGCACAAGGTGTGCAATACTCAGAGACATGGCCAAGGTAAGAAAGGCTGAAAGACGACCACCACTGAACAAGACACACAAGCTGAAATGTCAAGACTGGGCCAACAAATATCTCAAGACTGTTTTTTCTAAGGTTTTATGGACTGATGAAATGAGAGTGAGTCTTGATGGGCCAGATGGATGGGCCCGTGGCTGGATTGGTAAAGGGCAGAGAGCTCCAGTCCGACTCAGCCGCGTATAAAAGAAGAAAAACTCATGACATGGCCTCCTTGTTCACCTGATCTGAACCCCATTGAGAACCTGTGGTCCATCATCAAATGTGAGATTTACAAGGAGGGAAAACAGTACACCTCTCTGAACAGTGTCTGGGAGGCTGTGGTTGCTGCTGCACGCAATGTTGATGGTGAACAGATCAAAACACTGACAGAATCCATGGATGGCAGGCTTTTGAGTGTCCTTGCAAAGAAAGGTGGCTATATTGGTCGCTGATTTGTTTTTGTTTTGTTTTTGAATGTCAGAAATGTATATTTGTGAATGTGGAGATGTTATATTGGTTTCACTGGTAAAAATAAATAATTGAAATGGGTATATATTTGTTTTTTGTTAAGTTGCCTAATAATTATGCACAGTAATAGTCACCTGCACACACAGATATCCCCCTAAAATAGCTAAAACTAAAAACAAACTAAAAACTACTTCCAAAAACATTCAGCTTTGATATTAATGAGTTTTTTGGGTTCATTGAGAACATGGTTGTTGTTCAACAATACAATTATTCCTCAAAAATACAACTTGCCTAATAATTCTGCACTCCCTGTATTCACCAAAACACAGCACACCTTCACAATCTTATCAAGCAGTGTTGTGTCTTCACCCTCACATGATGTGAGTAATCAGATTGGCATTGTAGTGCGTAGCATTTTGAACTTGTTACGCAAACTACCTATTACTCGCTCAACATGAATTCTCAGGTGGGCAATTGCTCTCGTTTGGGGATGGCAGAGAACTCGATATCCGCTCGTCTGACCGCTGCAATCCAAGCCTGACGTCTTCGTTTAGTATTATCAGATACATGAGATCCCTCCCGTGACATGACGGGAAACGATGAAAAGAGAGCCCATTTTCCAGCTTCTTGCCTTCCCTATGGTGTGATCTACCGTTGCAACCGACAACACAGTACGTACAAACCACAGCTGACGCTTCCGTGTGCTTTGTCTGGCCTACTGTCATGGCGGGAGGGGGCCGCGTGACATCACGCTCCAAAGCCCTATAAAAAAGATTACCAGGAAGAGTCAAGCTTACCTCAGAAATCACAGCATGGGTTTATATGTGTGTTAAATGTAATATGTCATCGATTTTTGAACAAATGGCTTCTTTTTCTTTCTGTTGTTTAATTTATTGTATGCACATTCGGGTATACAGCGCAGTTGGGCAACAGGCTCCAAAGTGAACCACATAAAGTTTTTACTTGCTGTCCAAATGTTTCTTAGTTCTACAAATAGTGTTCAGGTCAACTTTGGAAATTGATTTACTCTACATAATCTGTTTTGGAGTCAGGTTCAGTTCCAGTTGAACTTTGGATTTTATTATTTAGAACGCAAGTATGCACAACTACTACAGGTAGCAATTGTTCCTCTAACTCCTGTACTGCTGTTAAAGGACTATTTTTCTGGAACTCTTTAACATGACCAGGCCCCGATGGACATACTGTTGGCATGCTTTTGTTGTTTTTGTTTGGTTTTTGTTAGCCACTGTGCATTCATAGACTGTATAGGTGGATAACAGTGACACTGATATCTGCTATTTGACATAAGTGCAAACATAAAGACAGTATTAGAATTTCACTCACTAGAACTGAAGAACAGACTATCTGTTGTGCAATAGAAAACCTCCAAAAAGCACCACAACAACAAACACAATTAAGAATTAAAGTTCAGCAACTCAAAAAAGTGATGCCAAACAAACTACTAGTGGTCAAGATCACACCCTGTCACACAATAATGTCAGCAATATTTGCTTGAGGTGATTACTGGAGAAACTGCAGTTTTTGGTGTTTGAGCACTAGCTTCATTTTCATTTTCTACAAAGTTTTAAGTAGCTGGGCTATCAAATCCACTGTCCAAATAAACTTATTTGGGTGTTTCAGTGTCATTCTGGTTTAAGGTCACGCTTGATATACTGGTAAATTTACCAGTATATCAATGTCTGCCCCTCACTTTCCACTTTTGCCAAGTGCTTGCCCATAAGAAGTCATCTGATTGTTGTTTTTTTTTGGATGGCGCTAATGCGTTAATAAGCTAACCACGCTAACGCATTGATGCCGTGCAGCTCCACGCACGGGGCAATATGCGTTAACTCACTAATGGAGATTTGCTGCGTTAATGCAGTTATGGCGTTAACATCATTTTAACGAGATTGCTGACAGCACTAATATCTATATCTATATATATAGATATAGATATAAATATATATATATTAGGGGTGCAACGATACACAAAATTCACGGTTTGGTTCGGTTCAATACTTCGGTGTCACGGTTTGATATTTTTTCGATACACAAAATGTTCATGCCTTTTTAATTTAATTTAAAATTATAAATATATATTTTAACTCAAAAGTAGTTTTTAAATTTAATGTTGCTAAAACAACAAAATAATTAAAAAAAATAAATCTATCTGATTGAGAAATCGCTCATCTTTTGAAAAGAGAGTGTATTACAGAGAAATGGCTCTTTCCAAAATAAAAGCTATACTATACCCTTCTTCTGCGGTATATTCTCAGCAGCATATTAAACATATCAGGTCCCCATAAGGAGAATCATGTGCTAATGGCTGTCTAAATGACTCGGGTAAAGTTTGTAGCATGCGTGCTTGTTGTTTTTGTCTGCTTCCACTTGTCTTTGCACTAGGATGATGTTGGCGTAAATGTGGAGTCATATTCATTGTGTTCCCACTAGTGCTGTCAGCGTTAATCTCGTTAAAATGACATTAACGCCATAACGCGGCAAATCTCTGTTAATGAGTTACCACGGATCACAAGCTAACTGCGCTAACACACTAGTTCCCACCAGTTGAGCATTGCGTGGCACATCCGACATACTGTTTTACTTTTGTCCATGACACGCTTACCATCAGGGTCATGCTTCACATGAAAACCAAGATAGTTCCAAAGGCCAGATCTGAATGAGGGTGGGGGAGGTTCAATTTGCCATGTTGCAACGAGCTTAGCTTCTGTCTTGCTAGCTTGCGCCGCACTCAGTGGTTCTGCGCTCGACAGTGCAGCCTAGGCGGAGTAGTCGAACGCAGATCCGCTGAGCGCTCAACACAGACAGCATCGTCGGAAGAAAAGTTGATAAAATAGATTAAAAAAATTGTATTGTTCGATACATATGCATACCGAACCGAAAGAACTGTATTGAACGGTTCAATATCAATACAAGTATTGTTGCACCCCTAATATATATATATATATATATATATGTAAACACATTACTACTGAATTATAGATACAGAAGATTTAATACCCAACAGGTTGTTTCATAGTATCTCATGACATGATGATAGTCACCCAAACTTTAGCTTCTTATTCCTGCACTGTTGTCATCTGCTCTACGCTGCTATTTTCTTTCTGCTATTTTCTTGAAAGCATTTTTATAGTAACTTATTTTGATAACTTGATCAATAATCAGTGGCACTGTGAAGATTCAAAATTACTGACTGTAGCATAAAGAAAGGCATGATCTGTTATTGTTGGTGTTGATCCTACATCATCATAATAATGTCGGTACAGGACCCTAGCAACTAACCAGTCAACTTGACTGAGTATTCAGCTAACATTAGCCAAGAAATTAGCTAATACTAAAACTATCAGTAGCAAACCAACAGGAGTAACCTAAATTTGGCTAAAAGCAAATCTAACTCGATATTTGTTTGTTATTCATCAAACATGCACATGGTGAACACAGTTGTAAGGACACCAGTGCTCAACTGAACGGTCAAATGTACAAATATATATGATTGATTTGATATATATGATATATGATTGTGGGATTTGTATAAAAATAAAATCTTTGTTGGGACTCCTGCTGTTTCGCTAAGCTTTCACTTAATCTTTCAGCTGGGTGAGGAAAGCAAAATCGGAATTTATTTAACATAATGCGGCAATCGGCTAATGGCTCTGTCATGAACGTGCATGTTAACGCGCTGAGTGTGATTGAGCAGTTGTGACCCCGGCCTTAGACTTCTCTCAGCGGGGTTCATTCAGACGAATGGGGTCAGCGCCCTGTCTGCCACTGTATGCACCCTCCCATTCCTCAAAGCTTCACACTAACACAATGTAAAGGTTTGAGGTAGGCTCACATGGTCTGTCAGACAGGCTCATATGCTCTGAAACACATTGAGGTCCTCCAATCAGCACGAGAACATAAAATACTCAAACAGTCGCACTCCTTATACCACTAAGCACTCAAAAACATAAACACTGCTTCATTATCCCCATGCTCCCCTCACAGCCATTTAGAAGCGGACAACAAATTAACAAAAGTCAGTGACCATAAACACACGCAACATGTGTGTAGTTTCTTGTGGGAATGATCATTTTGTAAATAATTTGGGAAACAAAGTATAAATCAGGACAGTGTAAAAACCCGAGTTTATCTTCAGCTAATTGCAAAGATACAGAGCTGAACTTTCTGGGTGCAGTCCCCACCGTGCTACATTCCACTTGCTGATAGCAGCATTGGACCACCAAGGATTTTAAGTATACTTACATGACTTGATATGTACAAAGACTCTGATAAAATGCTTCCCTCTGCTGCTTATCCATCCTCTCCTTGTCAGAGAAGCAGAGTTGTGCCAGTAAGACGCCATCTCCTAGATGACTAGTCTTAAAGAAGAGCTTTAAATTCTGTGCATTGCTGGGTCTCAAAGACAGTTTTCAGCTGTTTCTATTCATGTGCCCCAAGATACATTTCAGTTACGTTTTCATTAATTATGGATTAAAAATGAGTGCCAGTTTGCAAAAAGCCCCACCAAATTATCCAAAAACTAAATAACACTACGGCAAAGTACGATTCCTCTGTCTAATTTTGGCAAACCAACCCTTGATAAAGTATATTTGGCACAGGTGTTGTACATAATTGTGCACAGCAGTATTATTTCGCAGATTATGTTCAGCACAAGCAGGTGTTTAGCGCCAGTGCTCGCAGATGAACCATTTGTGGTATAATGTTGTAAATGGCTTTATTTTTACTCACTTTTTGGCAGTGGAATGTAAAAAGAGTAAATGGGGTGACTTGCCAACCTCAGGCCACAACTGGAATCAGTATTCCTTATACACAATGTCTTTGATTATAAGGTTGTTATGAGTCTACAGTCCAAGTCATAGAAACCATGTGGCCTGTTTTTTATTAACATGCTAAATGAACTGAGCATTTATGTTCTTGTGGTGCGCTCGGCCCACCAAAAGAGAAGGAACTCGCCGATGCTGTTGAGATAAACCAGCCAGCAAATTAGGGGATGGATTGATCATAAAACATTCAAACAAATTTCAACACTTGTCTTTTTCTTGGGAATGTGATTTTTTTTTTTTCTTCCAGTCTTTCACAACCTGTGGCTTGCACGCCGTTTAAGAGACAGAGGCTGCCAAGTATCACCGCGTGCTCCAAATATTTGTGTGGTCATCTGGATAGTACTGTGGAGTCGGATCACATCAGTAATGTTCAAACAACTTGAACCCACTTCATGTTTTACACTGTGCTGTCCAAGTGTTATTGCCTCAGGAGATAAAATGGGAGCAATAATGTAATTAATTTTAATTCAGTTTTATTTATATAGCACCAAATCACAACAACAGTTGCCTGAGGGTGCTTTATTTTGTAAGGTAAAAGCCCTACAGTAATACGGAGAAAACCCAACAATCAGACAACACTCTTCAAGCAAGCACTTGGCGTCAGTGGGAGGGAAAAACTCTCTTTTAACAGGAAATAACCTCTGGCAGAACCAGGCTCAGGGAGGGGTGTCCATCTACTGTGATCGGTTGGGGGTGAGGGGAAGGAGAGCCAGAGATGAGTAATAACCGATGATTAAATGCATAGTGAGTGAAAAAAAGGTGAGTGAAGAAGACACAATCAGTGCATCATGGGAAGCCCTCAGCAGCCCAGGCCTATTGCAGCATAACTAAGGGAGGGTTCATATTCACCGGATCCATCCATAACCATATAGTTTATCCTTTTAATGGACGTCTTTTTATTATCTATTTTCTTCTATTTTAACAAAACACCATCATTCAGTCAATTTGAGTTCCAACTGAGTATAATTGCTTGACAATGAGAAAGTACAGTTATAGTACGTATGTCTCTGGAAATTATGTACAGGTCAGATTGTGGATCAATACCAAGAGACTGAAATTTTAAGATGTTAGAACGTCAGTTGTGAGTTGGTTGTGAGTTCACTTAAACTCTATTTTTTTCCTTTTCCATTGGACTAAATATGATCGATATTTACCTGCTACAATTCATCCTTTGTTTGAAAAAAAGCACCTTATTTTAAGTCTACTGTCTTCTGATAGGATGCCTATCATAAACAAAGAAATGTGAGTGAAAAGAAAAGTGTTCTTTTGGCATGTCAGCTATAGCTGACATGCCAAAAGAACACTAGTAAAAAGACTGCTAGTAAAAAGACTGCTAGTAAAAAGTACTAGTAAATAATATATAGTAAATAATACTAGTTAATAGTATTAGTAAATAATACATAGTAATAATTTTACTAGTAAATAATACTAGTAAAAAGACTGCAATATATTGCAGTGTTTTTACTGTTGAAACATGGTTTTGTTGTAGCATCTTTATCTTACAATACTGACACTGAAACTACATTCTCTTTTTATTTCTCACAAAAAGCACCATTAGGACAAATTCAGAATACATTTCTGTTTAAGGCACTTTAAACACATTTCAAGCTAATGATTTTACCGTGGTTTGTTGCTTTCATCCCTACTGTTTACTTCTCTTTGTTAGTGTCTAAACCGTTTTTACATTGTGCTTTGGTATGTCCTAGGAAACGATTTTTAGATCCACACACAGAAATATAGATTTTCACCCTTTCTTTTTTCAGCACATGGCCTTTAAATTGTCTCATTTCAGACTTTGTGCTGACAAGCTTCTGCCTATCTAGCCCACCTTGGATCGCTACCACAGCATCATCTGGTGACCAAAATAGTGTCTGGCGGTACTGACATCCGCAGTCATGGTATACAAACATCTGTCGTTTCACAAATAAAGTTATTGTACACTCCTCGTTGAGTCATCACTGCCGAGACCTCCAGTGTAGACGGAAATGTAACTTGAGAGTGTAATACAAACCTGAGCGCATAAAGCACTGAGGAGAATAGCTGCATTTATTGGAAATGGTGTGGTCTCCAAGATCAACTTCTGCACATCCCTAAATCACCATGCCTGCAGCCTCATTAGTAGGCTGCAGAGGAGGGGAAGCCATATTTTAGCAAATGTTTGCATACCCAAGTGTGACAACTTCACCCGTGGCCAAACAGAGAGGTGTCATATGTTTGTAAGTGTCTTTGTTGAATGCTTAGCAACCAGTGGTTCAGACATTTATGACTCTTGTAGATGCATGACGAAATCACTTTCCATCCTAGCACGCAGTCCCAAAATGTACTGGGTCCCCAATGAAGGCCATAAACCAGAATAGCTGTCACAGCAATAAGTTGTTTTATCTAATTAAATACAACATCAGGTACGTACATAAAAAAAATGCATGATTTTATGCTGCAGATATATGCTTAAATCATGGAACGAGTTTCAATTCAAGTCAATTCTGTGGATTTTATGGTCTGTGGATAAAAGTATTCCTAAAACACTGTTGTGATGGCTCTCGGTCAACAGCTTGATAGCCAAAAAAATCAAAAACCATACCTCAATTCAATTTGGCACTTTCAAGGTCATCTCTGAGTGCACATCTGGAATGCTTCCACTGAAATTTAAGGCTTGTTATTTGCTGTCACCTTCTCTGTTTTGCTGACTTGGTGTAATCTACTTTTGAGCCTGACCGTCTCCCTGAGTTCTGTATGCGAAGTTCAAGTTTTTGTTTTGTTTTATGTACTTACTGTACTCTATTGCCATTAAAAGCAAAACACACATCCCCAACCACTGATTTATAGAGTGGACTATAAATACGTGTTTGAAATGCACATTTTCTTGTTCTGTGGTATCAGAATGACAGTTGCTACAATTTGACATCTCAAGCTAACAAAATATCACACAGCGTTTTAAAGCCAAACACTATATCGACACATGGATACATGATGGAGGCAGTTCAGTATACAGATTATGCCAATGATAATTGTTTAGCAGGTTGTTTGGACTGGCTGTGTATCACAGTGTGGAGTCCTAGCTAAATATTTACTGGGTGCCGCGGAGGTTAGAAGGCATACTTGGCCGAGCTCGTGTCTCTGGTTCACGAGCAAACGAGGGTTAAGATCGCCACCAACTAATGTCGTTAGCAAGCCAGTGATGCTCACTCCTGACCCCTTTACCATTTAGGGGGCCCTGGACTGATATGAGTGTTATTGACCCAGAGGCCAAGCGTGGCATGTTTGGGGTCTGCAGAATATATCCCAAGCTTTAACCTATACAACGAAGCCAATTATAGCTGCGAAAGGCCAAACAATACAATCCATCAGTCAGGTTTCTTGGATAAACAGGAGTGGGCGGCCTATGTCGGGGTGTACACTCCAAATCCCAGAGAAGCTAAGGGTCAGCAGAGTGGATTTGGTTGTCTAATTGGGGGTTGGTTGGACACTGTGTGAGTGTGTGAAAATGAGCAATATAAAGAGAGTGTAAGAGAGTCCATACCATTGTGTGTTTGTATGTCTTACATATGTGTGTGTGTGTGTGTGTGTGTGTGTGTGTGTGTGTGTGTGTGTGTGTATGCACCACTGCTCAAACACTATGGGTCCAGAGGCACCAATACACCTAATGAATGTGTGTTTGTTCTTCAGACCCCACACACCTCTGTTTATTTGAACATGGGATAGTGTTCCTGAACTGTTTTATCCTCCTTGTGTTTGCCACTTAACACATGCACCGCAGTGCTGGCCTGTGCGGCTGTGTGCACAACATTTTTTTTTAAAAAGAACAAAAAAAAAATCAGTCAGTGTGACAATAATGATAGACAAACAAGCATTATCTTGTAGTTTGTGGACACAGAGTTCGTCTTCGTTATTTTTCATCCTTCATTATGCAGCAGGGTTATAATCTAAACAGCTCCAGCGCAGACCGTGCCAAAGGCAACGGGCCAACGGAAGATTGGCGGTCGGTTTAGTGTCAATGATGTGGTGATGTGGGTCAGGGATAGCAGCAGCAGCGGTCATTGCACAGTGGCTAAGAGCCCAGCCAGACCACCGGGGAGGAGGCCTTCACCTCTTTCCTCTGCCATCAATCACTCCCACAGGCATAAGCAAAGATAGATAGGTTTGATTGTCTAATTGGATGTAAGCAAAGATAGATGCAAGCAAACAAAATAAGACACTGATCGTCACATCTCATCATGATTCATTTTTAATTTCACAGAGCCCAGGGAAATACTGTGTAACTAAATGATATATATGCCTCACTCAAGTTCAGCTAGGCAGGGTGAAAAGATGCATAGTGTGGCAAAATGCATATGTCCAATGGACACATTGACAGGAATCATCTGGTAAAGAAAGAAAAGCCCAGCTTAGACCATTTCAGGAAGTTACAAGACCTATAAACATAAGTTTTGTGTATTAACTTTATATTTATGGACAGACTAAACACACTCAAATAAATCCCTGACATATAATTTTACAGTACAAAATTCACATATTGATGTATATTTACCCCTTTTGTTTCACATTACTGTACAGGTGCTCTTTGGACCAAAACTTGCAGCAATGGTGAGTGTGTCTTTGACCTTTGGAGGGTTTTCCAAAGGTGCAAAAACATGAAAAATAAGCATATATGAAAGGTCAATAAATCTTAATTGCTGTGTTCATTTTAATCAGCTTCACACACTCACTCAGTCTCTCTGCACATGTATGGATAATGTTGCACCTCTTTCAGTTCCCACCAGCACTTATTATTCTCTGCTGGTAGTGTTATAGTATTTACTGGGAGCCATTCCTCCTGAGTCTTTCAGTTGCCTGAAACACTCTACTCCAGCGCAAGGCCTTGTTGCCCACCCAAAGAGGTTATAGGGATTCTCGACAGCCCTCTCTCTCCCTAAGTGGGTGGTCCTCTGGGGTATGGCTGAAGCACAGGTGGAGCATTGTAGGGGTACTCACAAAAATAACCCCCCTCACTCCTCACTAACAACCCCTCCCGCCACCTTTTTTTTTTTTTTTTGCCACGCCTGCTCTATGGAAAGGTGGACTAAATTTTGCAGAGCCTTTCATTAGATCATTAAGACACTAATGTTGACATATACAAATTTGTGTGTTAGCCATGGTGGGGAAAACTGAGCAAATTAACCGGTTATGTAGATTATAGCAATTTTTCCTCAGCCAGACTTTTTTGATTTCATAATCTGGTGGCTTGGAAAGTCCCATCGTAGCAATGTATATCACTTTCTGATAGAAAAATATGAGCGGTGAACAATGAACTTGTGTGATGTCAATAAATAAATAAAAAAAACAGCCTTCTCTACTAAAATATTCCCATACTCCGGTTTTGTAAATAATTATAGTTCTGCTGAATCTGTTTTATAAAGTTTACATGGTAGGTTCAGTGCACCCTATCTGTTGTTTGAAACCCTGCAAACCACCAGCAAGATGTTGACATATGGCAGCCCTGGTGTAGTGCACCAGGCATGGATTACTTGGGACCATAATAAACAGGAGCATAGGCAAGGCAAGGCAAGTTTATTTGTATAGCACAATTCAACAACAAGGTGATTCAAAGTGCATAAAGAGGGATCTGTGCAGAGGGGGTGCCCTGTGAAGGTTGACTCTCCTCGGACCTCCTTGTCTTCCTATCACTGTGTCTATGTTCAGCCTTTTTGTAATACTTCTACCTACTATGACGGTAGTGAGGTAGGATGTAATCACACTGGCTCTCATCCAATCAACAGGACTGTGTAACTTGGTTGGTAAGAGGCTGCAAGCCACCTGCTCATATTTAATATACATACAGTGCTGTGCAAAAGTCTTGAGCAACCCCTCTTCTTACATTCTTGTAAGTTTTCAAAGTGGTCTTGAACAATGGTTTTCCAGAGTTCCTGAGGGTCTTTCAGAGGTTTTAATTTTTAGTTCAGTCTTTATATCTGACCATTTTATAAGGGTTTTTTTTTGTTGTTTTTTGTTGGTTTTTATTTAACCACCTTACACTGATGTATCAATCATTCGAGCATAAACAAGGCACCTAACTCAAGGGATGAACTAGGAAACAGAAAACTTAGCAAAGAACCAATTTTAAATTATATTTTAAATAGCCTGCCACAAAACACACACTGATTATACTTCTTTTCATCAAATCCATGGGGCTGCATTTAAGCCAGTGGTATTGGAGAGCTTGTCAAAATTGATGGAATTATGAACACAGAAAAATACCATCAGTTTTTAACCCATCGTGTAATACCATGTGGAAGAATGGCAGTAGCTTCATTTTTCAGTGTGACAATGATCCCAAACACACTCCCAATTCAGCAAAATGCAGCATATCACGCAGTTGATACATGAACTTTTATTTGATATATAATAGATATATGTGTGCAGACTTAGAGCAGGTGCTCCCAAAAGCCATACTGCAATGCAAGTGGGCACAAAAAGAGTTGGCTGTGTGCGCCATCCACCTGTACTTTACCATTTATACCGGGTTTAGTAACATACTGATCTGCATGCTCTGTGAACCCCTGCAGAAAGTGTTGTGCAAATAAAAACATAAATGCTTGTTAATGTTTTATTGACCATCTCATTGCGGAAAAGTACTGTAAAGACTGACAACTTTGGCAAAGCATGCAGTAACAGGTATTTCAGACAATGACGGGAATGTTGAAGAATCAGCTAACTCCATGTGAGGCTAAGTATCCATTATCAGAGTTCCTATCCTCTGACGTCTCACATAACTTCCTGGTCAGATCTTTGCGAGGGCCAGATGGTTACATTGGCCACTGGGGATAGCAAGAAGCCCAGAGAGACAGTTTTACAATGTGCAATTACGGGACAGATAAACTGAACGTGCAACAAAGCAAGGCAATTCCAGATCCCTGGCTTCTAGACTTTGATAAGGCAACAAGCTGCATTCCTTGGTCAATTTACTGTCTTCAAAATTGAAATACCAGTACTAATGGACACTCTAACTGTGGCTTGAATGGAAGATTGTTGTCTTAAATGAGACCAGAGCACAGCAGATATACTGTAAAGCATGCTCCACTGATCAAGCACTCAAAGCTTTCTGATTTGTTTTTGGCTTGGTCACATCCCAATTGATGCTAGAGGGGATATAGTTTCTTAACCAATGAGCAGGGCTCCACATATTGCTACACTCTGAGTTCAGCCTGTTTTTTTCCACATTAACATTTCACAGAAAGATCAGGCGCCTGCCCTCTGTGCTTTACCCCAGGGAGTATGAATCCCACACAAACTGACACTGATACAATCTCCAGGTAATGGCTGCCTGACTGCAAGCCAGAGGGAGTCTGAAGATATACTATGTGTGTATGTAAGTGCATGTCTGACATGAGGAGCTACCCAGCACCACTGGTGTGGTCACGAGGCCAAAGTTCACTCAGAAATGTGTGGCCTGGGGTCACGAGGTGCTATGGCCTCCGTTAACGGTGAGGGTAGAGTTTCAACCTCCACCCTCACCCTCACCTCTTTCTCCAGGCTGTTCCAACACTTACATTTCTCACCGTGACACGCATGACGACCCGACCTTTTAGTCAGGTGACAGAAGCTTGATGGAGGTGGATAACAAATCAAGATGACATGGCGTTAGAATACAAAATTACAAGGCAGTAGTTTGGTGGTATAGATTTGTTCATGTGTTTAATTTGCCTTGCAGAAAGTTTTTTTATGTGGTAGGCTGTATGTTGATGTTGCACTGTTGTAAATGTATGGTGCGCATACGCAATGACTAGTGTACATTTGAACAAAAGCCGGTGTTGGCTTCCATACATGTCAGGTTCGACGGTGCCCCGACCGGCGACCTGTGTGTGTGTGTGTGTGTGTGTGTGTGTGTGTGTGTGTGTTTGTTCTCCCGCTCTGTTTTTGTCTCCGTTGTAGTTGTTACGCAGTTGCGTAGCAACGGGAGATGTCCGACCCGGAAGTTCCGCCACTCTGAGTGGTCCCACCTGCAACTGATTCCTCGCCAGCTGCTGCCAATCATCCACCATTGTGACAGAACTATTTAATGGTGTGGCTGAGTGACAGACAGCGCTGGAGTATTCCACCAAGCCGGGTAGTGACTCGAATTCAGCGAGTGTTAGACAAACGTTTGATAGCGGAGGGAGGCTAACCGCATCTGTTTGCCTTTTTTCCAGGCTACGAGTGAGACGGAGATACGAGAGGAGAGACGTCACTGTTTACGAAAGTCGTATGGACACAAGAGGGGAGCACGGAAGGGACTTGGCACTATGGATTACTTTGGATTTGCTTCACTGTAAATAAAGACACTGTTCAATCTTAACGAGCGATCCGCGTCTGGGTTCTCTTACTCATCACTCCCATAACAGAATACTCCAGCCACTTACATGGACCCAGCGGAGGCCACTCCGGTTCTGCGAGAACTCTCGATTCAAGGTGAGATGTTGGAACGCCATGAAAAAATGATGAAACATGTTGTTGAAGAACAAACTGTGTTACGGCAGCTGGTTGCTGAATTAAAAGGGATTTTGCTAACTCCCCCTGGGGCTGCAGCTGATGCTCCGTCGCCCGGGCCGTCTCTCAGCACAGCCGCGGCTTCTCCTCTGCCTCCTTCCCCTCCCACACTGCAGCGCGAACACCCGCTGCCGGCCCCTGAGAAGTTTAGTGGGGATCTGGATAAGAGCTGCGGGTTCTTAACACAATGTTCGTTCATTTTTAGAGAACAGCCTCGGTCTTATTTCTCAGATGGAGCCAAGGTGGGGTTAATGGTGGAATCAATGACTGGACGCGCTTTACAATGGGCCCAGGCCGTGGTAAGCATGCAACCTGCTATCTCTTATGAAGATTTTTTGTGCAAATTTCGTTGTGTTTTTGACAAAGGCTCCAGCGCCGACAGCGCAGCACATCGCATGTTTTCCCTGAAACAAGGATGGAGTGTAGCGGACTTCTCGATTGACTTCTGGATTTTGGCCGAGGAGACTGGCTGGCAAGAAAATGCACTACGAGGGGCTTTCATAAACGGCCTGAACGAAAATCTAAAACGTGAGTTGGCCTCAAGAGAACTGCCTAAGTCGCTCAGTGCTTTGGTGAATGTGTGCATTCAGTTGGATGAGCATAGGCGTGAGTTTGGACGGCGACCAGCGGGCAGCAGCAAAACCTCGGCAGGGCCCTCTCTCGAGTGGAGACGGGAGTGGGAGGAACAGCCGTTGGAGGAGGAGCAGCCCATGCAGATCGGTCGAGCCAGCTTTAGGTCTGTGGCCCGACGGAGAAGACCTCAGGGGGGTGAGTGTTTCACTTGCGGAAAGAGAGGACACTTTTCTGATAAATGCCCAGAGTCGGGAAAAGACGCTGCTCGTCAGTAGCCGTGGGCATACTGACGGGCGTTACCGCAAACATCTTGCCCCACCTCAGCTGTCCTGCCAAATTGATTTTCCAGTCCTGTATTCACCCATGTAGTGCTTTAATCGATTCGGGGGCCGAACAAAGTTTTATTGACGAAGCCCTGGCCCAGACGTTGGGCATACCTGTTGAACCCTTACCTGAGGTCCTCCAGGTGGCGGCGCTGAATGGTGCCCCCTTGGCCAGTATAACACATCGCACTACTGATTTGACTCTTTCTCTTTCCGGAAACCATGTTGAACAAATCAGCCTGTTTCTGTTCAAGGCTCCTCACACTCCGCTAGTTTTGGGCTACCCCTGGCTCGAACGCCATAACCCGCAGATCGATTGGGAGAACAGCAGGATAACTGGGTGGAGTCCTAAGTGTCATGAACAGTGTTTACGTTCTGCTACAGTTAGCCAGACGTCCACTAGCCCATCTTCACCTGACGCTCCTCTCGATTTGACTGCAGTTCCAGCTGAATATCACGACCTAGCCCAGGTGTTCAGTAAAGAAAAGGCCCAGTCTCTTCCCCCCCATCGTCCGTACGATTGTGGGATAGACTTGCTACCCGGCGCTCCCTTGCCCACAAGCCGTCTATACAGTATTTCGAAATCAGAGCGAGAGGTAATGGAGGGCTACATCACCGACTCGCTGGCGGCCGGGATAATCCGGCAGTCCACCTCTCCTCTCGCGGCAGGTTTCTTCTTCGTTGAGAAGAAAGACAAAACGCTCCGCCCCTGCATTGACTTTCGAGGTCTTAACAAGATAACCATTAAGAACAAATACCCGCTTCCTTTACTCACCTCTGCTTTTGAACTCCTTCAGGGGGCTGCCATCTTTTCTAAACTGGACCTCCGCAGTGCTTATCATCTGGTGAGAATCCGCCAGGGGGATGAGTGGAAGACGGCGTTCAACACGCATCGTGGGCACTTTGAATATTTGGTGATGCCTTTCGGGCTCACGAATGCTCCGGCGGTCTTCCAAGCCATGATAAATGATGTTTTACGGGACTTCATTAATCATTGTGTTTTCGTTTATCTAGACGACATCCTTGTGTTTTCTCGGAACCCAGCTGACCATGTCAAGCACGTGAGAATGGTGTTGCAGCACCTGTTGGAGAACCGGCTGTTTGTAAAGGCAGAGAAGTGTGAGTTTCACGTGCAGACAGTCTCCTTTTTGGGGTTCATCATCGAGGAGGGACGGCTGCGGGCAGATCCGGCCAAAGTGAGGGCAGTGGTGGAATGGCCTGAACCCAAGAACCGTAAGCAGCTGCAGAAGTTTCTGGGATTTGCCAACTTCTATCGACGGTTTATCCGCAATTTCAGTCAGGTCGCCCTGCCTCTCACCAACCTAACCTCTCCTAAGCAGCCATTCCAGTGGTCTCCCGGTGCTGAACGGGCTTTTGTGAGACTCAAGCACCTCTTTTCCTCAGCTCCGGTGTTGGTACAGGCAGACATCAGTCAACCTTTTTTTGTGGAGGTGGATGCTTCAGACGCAGGTGTGGGGGCAATACTATCCCAATGAGTGAATGCAAAATTACACCCATGTGCCTTTTTCTCACGTCGCTTATCTCCTGCAGAGTGCAATTACGACGTTGGAGACCGGGAGCTCCTCGCCATTAAGTTGGCGCTTGAAGAGTGGCGACATTGGCTCGAAGGCAGCGAGCATCCGGTGGTTATCTGGACAGACCACAAGAACTTGACCTACCTCCAAGCGGCCAAAAGACTGAATGCCCGGCAGGCCAGGTGGGCTCTGTTTTTCACTCGGTTTAACTTGACCATCTCTTACAGACCTGGCTCCCGCAATCTTAAAGCAGATGCTTTATCGCGCCAATTTTCCCCGGATCTCGACCCAGACGAGAAGGAGAGACCCATTCTGCCATCCTCGTGCTTCGTGGGGGCTCTGACCTGGGACATAGAGCGGGTTATTAAGGCTGCCCAGCGGTCGGAACCTGATCCGGGCACTGGGCCCGATGGGAGGATGTTTGTTCCCGCGGCGGTCCGAAGTAAGGTCCTTCACTGGGTCCATACGGCCAAGTTTGCCTGCCACCCGGGTAAAAACCGCACTATCGCCTTTCTGCAACGTTTGTTTTGGTGGCCGACTCTAGGGAAGGACGCTCGGGAGTATGTGGCCGCTTGCCCCGTTTGTGCCCGAAACAAGGTCTCCTGTTCACCCCCTGCTGGCCTCCTTCGTCCATTGCCTGTGCCCAGCCGCCCGTGGTCTCATATTGCACTGGACTTTGTTACCGGTCTTCCCCCCTCCTCGGGTCACACAGTCATCTTGACCGTGATCGATCGCTTCTCAAAGGCTGTTCATTTCGTTGCTCTGCCGAAAGTCCCTTCGGCCCTGGATACTGCCAAGATTCTCACGCAGCAGGTGTTCCGTCTCCATGGGGTTCCCCAAGATATCGTGTCCGATCGGGGTCCCCAATTCACGTCGCGAGTGTGGAAGGAGTTTTGTAAGGAACTGGGGGCCCAGGCCAGCTTGTCGTCCGGCTTCCACCCTCAAACCAACGGGCAAGCGGAACGGGCTAATCAAGAGCTCGAAGCGATGTTACGTTGTGTGGTCTCTTCGAACCAGTCATCATGGAGCGATCAACTGGCGTGGGTCGAATATGCCCATAATGCTAGCACGTCGGCGGCTACTGGGGTTTCCCCGTTTGAGGCCTCCCTGGGGTATCAGCCCCCGCTTCTCTCTGTGTCGGAGGGGGAATTGTCGGTTCCTTCAGTCCAGCACCACCTGCGGTGCTGCCGGCGGGCATGGCGCGCCACCCGGACCGCCCTCTTGAGGACCGCTGAGCAGAACAAGAGACTTGCGGATCGCCGCCGTGCTCCGGCCCCTGCATACCAGGTCGGGCAACAGGTATGGCTGTCTGCGAAATATGTTCCTCTGAGGGTCGAGTCTAGGAAACTGGCTCCACGCTTTATCGGGCCCTTCCCCATCCTGGCCGTGTTGAATCCTGTGACTGTACGTTTGTCTCTTCCCCGTTCCATGAGAATTCACAATGTCTTTCATGTGTCCCAGGTGAGGCCTGTCCGGTCCAGCCCTTTGTGCCCGCCCTCCGGGCCCCCGCCACCCGCCCGGATTATCGACGGCTCGCCGGCGTATTCCGTATCGCGGATATTGGATGCCCGGCGCCGCGGTAGGGGCTTTCAGTTTTTGGTGGACTGGGAGGGGTACGGTCCGGAAGAGCGTTCTTGGGTGCCGCGGTCCGCGGTTCTCGATGCTGCCATGGTGAGAGACTTCCGCCGCAGGCACCCTGATAAGTTTGCTGGGTCGCCGGGAGGCTCCCATTAGAGGGGGGGTACTGTCAGGTTCGACGGTGCCCCGACCGGCGACCTGTGTGTGTGTGTGTGTGTGTGTGTGTTTGTTCTCCCGCTCTGTTTTTGTCTCCGTTGTAGTTGTTACGCGGTTGCGTAGCAACGGGAGATGTCCGACCCGGAAGTTCCGCCACTCTGAGTGGTCCCACCTGCAACTGATTCCTCGCCAGCTGCTGCCAATCATCCACCATTGTGACAGAACTATTTAATGGTGTGGCTGAGTGACAGACAGCGCTGGAGTATTCCACCAAGCCGGGTAGTGACTCGAATTCAGCGAGTGTTAGACAAACGTTTGATAGCGGAGGGAGGCTAACCGCATCTGTTTGCCTTTTTTCCAGGCTACGAGTGAGACGGAGATACGAGAGGAGAGACGTCACTGTTTACGAAAGTCGTATGGACACAAGAGGGGAGCACGGAAGGGACTTAGCACTATGGATTACTTTG
Source organism: Astatotilapia calliptera (assembly GCF_964374335.1). Taxonomy (NCBI): domain Eukaryota; kingdom Metazoa; phylum Chordata; class Actinopteri; order Cichliformes; family Cichlidae; genus Astatotilapia; species Astatotilapia calliptera. The sequence continues at coordinate 26,194,546 of NC_137427.1, read as the reverse complement.
GATTTGCTTCACTGTAAATAAAGACACTGTTCAATCTTAACGAGCGATCCGCGTCTGGGTTCTCTTACTCATCACTCCCGTAACAATACAATTCATAGCCACAGCTGTGTTATGCCTTACCTTTGAGCTCACATTTTTAAATACTTTACATTTGTACTATATTTTTTGGAATCAACTGCAGTTCTCTTAAAATATATATAAAATTGGGTTAAAATAAGTTAAAAATATTACTTACTTGCTAATGCCTCATTATTTATCAGGTATTATCCGTTACGTAATGTTATACTATCGGAAGAATATTACTTTTTATGTTTGGACTAAACTTTCTAAGTAGCATTTTTCTTTCTTTTCCTTGTATAAGATTAAGAATGTGAGACTTTAAATTGTAGAGAAATAACTGTACAATGTATTATACTACTAAAAAACATTTTAAGCACTTGCAAAGTTGCACATTTAACAGTCCTACAAAAATATCATAATTGACTTGAAGTTCTGTTTGTACGTAACTGACAGCTGTAAGACGTACTTGTTTTTTGATCTCATTTTTGGTCTCCACCAACTATATAGGGAAACATCAGGCTCTTTAAGAACTATATGCACTACTATGTTCCCCTGTTAAGTGTGAACCATTAATGTTAACCATTATTTATATACCTACATGATATATAGTCGTGGAAAAGAAAGTACACCCTTATTCCACACAATAAAAAGTTTGCTGGTGTTTGCCAAGTTCTAAAATCCCATAAATACAGCCTCAGATAAACAACAACACATGTTACACCATGTCGTTATTTATTTAACAAAAACTAAGCCAAAACGCATAACCAGTGTGTGGAGGAATTTTGGCCCCTTTTTCTTTACAACATTGCTTCAGTCCATTGAGGTTTGTGGTCATTTGTTTATGCATAGCTCTCATAAGGTCCCACCACAGCATTTCAATCAAGTTGAGGTCTGGACTTTTAATTTTCTGAACCATTGCAACACCTTGATTCCTTTCTTTTCAACCATTCTGTTGTAAAGTTGGGATTAGTGTCCTGTTGCATGAGCCACTTTGGGCCAAGCATTAGTTTTTAGACAGATGAGCTCACATTTGACTCTAGAATATGTAGGCATAAAGACAAGTTCATGGTTGACTCAGTGACTGGAAGATACGCAAGTCTTTTGGCTGCAAAAAACCCCCAAATCATCACTCCTCCACCACTATGTTTGACAGTTGGTAGTAGGTGCTTTTAGTCATATGTTGTGTTTGATTTTCACCAAACATGGCACTTTGCATTTTGGCCAAACATCTCCACTATGGCATTTTCTTGTCCCTTGGACACTGTTCTCGAAGTCTTTTCATTTGTTCAGATGCAACTTAGCAAACCTAAGCCATGGTGCCAGGTTCTTTGTAGGGAGAAGAAGCGTGGCAATTCTTCCAAATAAGCCATACTTGTTCAGTCTTTTTCTGTTTAATGAATGTTAACATTTGACATGCTAACTGAGACCCGTAGAGTGTGAAATGTAGCTCTTGGGTTTTTTTTTTTTTTGCAGTGGCTGTAAGCATGACACAGTTCTTTGACCTTTTTTCTGGGACTTCCACTCCTGGGAACATTGGCATCTGTCTTGAATGTTTTCCATTTGCTAATAATCTTTCTCTGCAGAATGAAGGAATTCAAATTGTTTGGAAATGACCTTATAAACCTTCTCAAGCTGATGGGTGCCAAAAGCCTCGAAATTACTGCTGATGTCTTCTCTCCTTGGCATTGTTTTAAAACAGTGTTTCATACCCTCCAGCCCAACAAAGTGCAAAAACTTCTGCCTTTACAGAGGTGATCACACTTGCTCATCAAGAGCATTTAATTAACAGCACCAAAGTACTACTTATCCTTTTAATTCCTATGAAAACAGTATTTGTTTTTACTGTAACTGTTTTTTCACAGTGTGTCATGTATTCATCTGAGGTTGTTTACATAATTTTTGAACCTGCTAAGGACTAGATGATGTACTGATACATAAAACCTTGAACTGAAAGAATAGTACTTTCTTTTTCACATTGCTATATAATCATAGAGGCTTTAAATAAATAATATTTCGTCTTTTGTAACTCGAATAAAGACATCCAGCTATGTTTTCTAATGTAAAATTGCAATGGAAATGTAATAGTGAAGTGTCTGCAAACAGAAGCTCCTCTTCCTCTCTGTTTTACTTGCAATTTGTTCTAGTAATTTATGGTATAAATTGGTGCATCCCACAAAAATGCACCCAGACGGTATGCGATCCTCAGACAGGACAGCGTTTCCTCCTTTAGCGGTCACATCTTGTCTGAAGGATCAGTCTGGCAAGCTCATCCATCCCAGACAGACAGGGAGAGAGGATTTCTCTCCTTTATGATGCTCCTGAGCCCAATGCTGAAAAAAGTTTTTCATTTGTATCCTGACTGATGTTGCTAGCAAATGTTGTTGACATCTTTGGCAGTCTGTTTTTCCACCTTGCTGTATTTTACCTTATGCTTTTCTGTTTTACAAGATTTTTCCCCTATTATTTTTTCTGTTAACTTGTACATTCGTTGACATTATTTTTGGTGTAGTGCTCTATCACTTGTTTTTTGTGCCTCTGCTGTATTCGCTCCTCGCCACTTTCTGTCTCGCTTCGTTCTGTCTCTGTTTCACTGCTGGTGTTTTTCAGAAAAATAACAAGGTCTGGGGCTGTGCGTGTGCATGTGTTTTGCACTGGCTGCATAGGCTGGATGCTCTGGCTGCACTGGGCTGGCTTCTTGTGTGGTCCCCCGGCAAACTTTATGATTTATTCAGCTAAAGGCAGAGGAGCACGACCCCCAGTGACCACAGAGAGAGAGCTGCACGTGGGTTTAATGATTTCACCACAAAAATGTCTGCTATGGCTGGGCCTGCATGGAGCTGTGTTAGGGGAGGGGGACTTGGCTGACCGGCCTGAGTCAATACAAATGCTTACCATTACACTTCTGTTTTCAGGGATTACGAGGAAAGGAGAAGACAGACAGAAATCTACATTCAACTGGTATGTTTCGAACTGTTGTCTTACAACAAATGATGGGTTATGTATGCGTGCTGTCGTTCTTTTATCACGCATTCTGCAAGCTTTCTCCATCCCAGCTTCCCCCCCCCCCCCCCCCCCCCCATGTCCTGTAGCCAGTGGGAGATTTCACAGGCATTATTGAAATGTGGACACTGAGGATGATGTAACCAAGCTTTCAGGAACAGAGAGAGGGGCAGAAATAATAGATGGGGGTGGGGGGTGGGGGGCAACGTTGGGGTAGGATGGTGGTTGGGGGGAGGTATTTGGCATATTTCTCTTTGCTGGTGTCCAGGTCTGCTGGCTCAAGACACTGACTGCTGAGGGCTTGGATCTGGATGCTACGCTTGGTGCTGCTTCTCTCTGTGTCTGTTTGGCTACAACTCCCCAGAACAAGATGATGTCATTCACAGGGATTTGTGAACATTCTTGATAAAGAGACAAAATCACGGGGGCGAGCCCGACGTTGCCAGAGTGTGAACAGGTCAAAGAACTATACCACTCCTCTTTATGGGTGGGTCGATTTTTATTGCTTATAAACTTCAAATATTATAAATGCGTGAAGCTGGAAAAATAATAATGAGAGCTGAATAAACTACAGTGATGTCTTAATACTATTTGGCTCCTTGAGTTTCATGTCTGTAATGAACACCTGAAGTCCTCAGTGCCCTCAACCATTTTTATGTTCATTAACACTTTTGCTTCTCCATCATATTATTATCCGCAAAAACACTTTGTGATCATTTTTTTTTATCTTCACAGTGTTTCAACTGGATTTCACCAAGGGGAACAAACCATGCACCACAGCTAAGCTGACTCTGATGTTTTCAATCACCAATAGGAGGAGCTCCATCACAAAAGCAATTGCAAGGATCAAACTTGACTGAAATCAGTCAAAATTCAAAGCCAAAAATCAAGGTTTTTGCTGTGAAAAAGATGTTTCTGATCTGGCACAGATCAGCATGAAGATACTGTGGAAAAGTGAGATCAACTGCTTTTTGACATGTGAGGCAAAAACAAGCCAAAAGCAGTTGTGTCAAACCTCTTGTCAAATGTAGTTCCAGTATTCAATTCCCTTTTAGTTTTTCTACCTAGACACTAATTTTTCCTGTCTCGTAGTAAGGAACGCAAAGGTAGCTTGCTCGCTTTTTGGAAAGGTGAGCAATACAATCAAAACCAATTAGCTAAAAGAGGCTAAAAAGGTGAATGACACAAAACATCTGGTGAAAATACCCGTGTTTCTGAAAACACCTATTAGTGCAGTTTTTCAGTTCAATTCACTGAATTTATAGAGCATCAAATAACAGCAGCCTGAAGTCTAAAACTTTAAGGGGGTTCAGACAGCGTACCGTAAAAAAATTCACAGAAACTTGTTCAGTTAGCCCTCAGCAACTCAGCAACCTTCTGATGATCTTCTGGCAACCTCTGATTGCTTAAAAAAATATGTAACCCCCAACCAGTTGAGGAGTGTTTGCTGGAGACTGCTGTATACCTCTTTAGCAGTTTCACATAGCGACATCAAGCAACCACTTGCCAACTGGTTGGGGAATGCATATTTTTCCCAGCTAATCTGTGACTGCCAGGGGTGACTGACTGGTCTCTAGGCCTTTGTGACTCAGCCTTTGGTAATAAGTTTCACAGTGAATGCCTGCAAGCACTTGCCAGCTGGTTGGGAAATGCACATTTTTCCCTAGCAAGCAGAGTACAGTTGCCAGGGCGTCACCAACTGGTCTCCGCACCTATCTGACTGGAGCCTTAGTAGGCTCATTTGGTTGGTTAATAAAAAAAAAAATAGAGAGTGCTTGAATTTATATTTGTAATTGTACTATAAGCTCATAGCGCATTCTGCCACCTGCTGTGTTTCATGGAGTGGTTTATACTTACACAGGTGGCTCAATAAAGGCAGGTGCTGACACACAGCTACAGTGGTTTTTTCTTTGTTTTAAGCTTTCCATGTTGGTGGTGCACCAACGTTAAAGCTTCATTTTAAACCGCTTGACTTTTTTGTTTATACATTCAAACCTCTACTAAGTGCTCCCTGCTATGGACAGAAGCTCTCGCAGGGTAGTATCGCTTACACCACAGCAGGTTCTTGTCTGTGTCTGCAGGACTGTCTCCCAGTTGTCTCTGCGTGAAACAAAGAGTGAAACCATATCAAACTAGTCATCATTACAAGCCCATTCCAAAACCCCAGGAGGGATTACACAACGGTCAGTGCGTAGTGGGTGTGACACAGGCTTCTCCGTCAACCCCAGTGCTCACAGTGAGTAATGAGTCCACCCAGGAGAACCTAAGCACACGCCCAGGGCCCAAGGAAATGTATGTGCTCACCATGTCTGGTATGACAACCCCCCTCCTCGACTAGCCAGGAACAGAAACTCATATCTGCCTCTGTCTTTGATCCCAATAATCCCTCCCACAAAACATATTGTGTGGTTTTTATATGCCGCCCTACATAAGGTAAGAGGCTTATTGCATCTTTTGCCTTTGTGCACATTTGTGCACATAGACAAATGCTTGCTTTGTATGCTTGTCTTCCCTATCTCTCTGTTTTTCTATCGCACACACATTCAGACTATGAGGCCCAGACATAAATCAATATGACTCAAAATGCAAAGAAAACATTGACCCAAAACATACAGCACAGCAATGATGAAGACATTTATTTGCTCAGCGGGGTCTGTGCTGATATGTGAACGAACCATTTTGTTTGCAGAGAAAATGGAGGTGAATCAATTGATGTGCGAGGGGTGTAATTTAATGTCCAGGGGTCTAGTGAGCCAATTATAGTTGAGTGTGGATTTTTTGTGGTATAGCTCCTGGGTTAGCTGCTGAATAGACCTCCATTACTACATGCTGTGGAGAGAACATTTATGGAAGATAGAGAGAAGAGGAGGGAGTTGAACTTTTAATTCACTTCAGTTATAATTGGAAAATCCAGGGGGAAAATGCGGTGCAGATGGCCATCCAGCAATGAGACAGCTCTTGTTCGTCTCGTCTTTTTTTTCTTCTCTCTGGCTCACCTCTTGTCATCCTGGTTTCCTCCTCCCTCCTTCTTGCTTCCTCCTGCTCCGTGGAAGGATTTGGTAATACCAGTTGGTTCCAAGTGTGACACATCCTCTCGTTCCTCGCTCCTTCTCTCCCTTCTAAACCCCCACCTCGGCTGCCCTGCAACCCTGCCCCTCTTTAAGGAGCGTTTGTTTTGGGCCTTGTCACCGCCATGGTCTGTGTGATTCCAGCCACGATGGTGGCGAACCGTCTCTTGCTAATTACCACACTCCAGATGAGTCACAGAGGGAGAGAAACAGAGAAAAGAGCTATTCCGCTATTTTTGGCCCTTGACATCGGCTCCATAAGAGACTTCCCCCCTCTCTCTGCCCCTCTGATCTCTGGACCTCCTCAACAGATGAAACAAGCACATTGAGGAGGGCCTCAGTCACTGGGCCCGCTCCTCTTCATCGGCCTGGTGTTAACAGCTGCCTGTTTTGGTTTGTGTCATACACACAAACATTCATGCGCAGTGTTTGAGTTTGAAGGCCTCTCTTGGCAGGCCCTCCACGTCCTATGACATATGATAAACGTTATTATGGTCTACTTCACATTATTCTGTACACGCTGCCAGAAGAGATCACTGTGTTTTCTTAGAGCGCGGGTCATTTGGCTATTTAGTGTTTGAACAGCTGTAATGAGCACTCAACATTAATAATTTAACTCCGGAGAAAGAGGCCGGCTTTAGATGAAGTCTTTATTAATGGAAAAAGAATTGAGATGGTAACATTTGCTTAGTTGATACTACATCATGTGGTTGAGGTGATTTTAACACCACAATTTAATCTCTAGCAGATGTGACTTTGAGGGGGGGGGATGAGGAAACTCCGCTGAATGTTTGTCATGTCTACATTAAGCTATTGTTCATTCATTTATTCTTGTGAAAATATCCACATCCACCGCGAACAGTCTGACTGGTGGGAGTGCTTCGTTTCTTAATGTTTATTGGTCGGGAGTAGAAAAACATCCTTAGGGATGGAGTGCTTGCTATTACAGATTTCCATTTGTCACTGATGTAAAATAAGCACATTTGTTTCATTTTCACTATGACACATGGGGAGCAGTAAAAACTGTGCTCACACTGCTTTTAAGCCACCGCAGCATGACCCAAATTAGACTATGTGCCACTGTTGTAATGACTAGCTAAGGCCCCAATTTTACCCTTGACAAGACTTAAATAAGGACCCATTTGCTCTGGCATCAGTGGTGTAGGTAGTAAAGCAACAGGTCGGCTGGCCAGACATGTGCTTTCTGCCAGAGCAATCTATCATTACCAGTGTAATAAGGGGAACTGACTTTTTTCTTGTCTTGCAATTGAGAGCAAAATGAATGCTTCCACACAAAGTGATAATCATGAAGGCTTGCCAAAGGGGAGGCTGCCAGAAATTCACCACTGCTTTCTTTTTCTGTGTTTCATCCCAGCGGCTTAGGAGGCCTCATTGTTGGCTGATTGCTGTCTAATTTAGTGCAAACGTCAACATCTGCAAAGTCTTCCGAGGTCACATATTTGCTACTATAGATTTTGATGAGAAGAATAAGATTGTAATTAAAAATTGGTCAACACGACTGTTCTCCAGGGGATTGGGTGGACGGATGGATGGATGAGCTCACCCTGCGAGATAAGGTAAGAAGCTTGCCTCATTGTTAGGAGGTTCAGAGTTCAGTTCTTCCACACATGTTGGTCTGCCTGTTGACCTGTGAATGGACCCAAAATGGAAGGGAAAGGACATATATGAGGTGCAGTGAAAAAGCTCTGCAACTCCACCCATAAAAATCAGAGTCCCTACTTTGGTTTAAGTTTGGCCAACCTCCTCTTGGAAGTGGACTCCTTGGGCACATCTGGACCTCTGAAAATGCTGGTGCTATTTTTTACAAATTTAGTTCAGATGACGTGCAGTTGTGCATCTACACAGGTCTACACAAGCGCAATGGATGTCTTCTACTCTATCTCAATGAAGACCTTACAAACTGAATTTTATTTTGAGGAAGATCAAAGGGAACCTAATCTGATGGAGACAGTCTGCACTGAATGAAGATTGTGTTTGGGTGGTTGAAAAACATTATATTTCAGTGAGTTGTGTTGTGGCCTACAATAGCACAATGACATGGAGCACATTTAATGTTCATCCCCACCCATCTGCCCTTTGTCCAGGTCCAGGTTACAGGGGCAGCAGTCTAAGCAGAAAAGCAGACAAGCTACCTATCTGGCTGAACTCAACTCAACTTGAGTCCACTCTCCTCAGTTTTATGTTGTTTTTCCATTACAATTGAGTACCAACCTTGATGTGTGTGGTGGTTGTTATAGCTACGCGTCCAAAAGTCTTGGATGTCCTTTGTATCCAACACAAACACACCAAAACAATGGAGGACATGGAGACGATGGTATACCTGGTGCTCGGTCCACAGCTTTTTGTGAGACAGGGTTTTTTTGTGTGTTGTGTTTTGTGCAGCCATTTCCCTCATTGCCAGGTTATAAAAATTGTGGTCTTGGTTGTTGTGAAGAAGTTGCTCGCGTGACTCATCAAGTGACGTAATTAACTGCCTAATCGGTGGCATGCAGTGTGTTGACACCACATTTTTGGGTCGACTCAGTTGGCTTGGTTCCCCGACCGAGCAGGTACTAAAATAGTACCTGGTACCAAGTACTACCACCAAATGGAAAACCTTCCAAATTGAATCAAGTCGAGTCGAGCTGAGCCAAGTAGGTACTAGTGGAAAAGAGGCTTAACTGATCACCACCAGAGGTGTTCCCAAGTCAGCCGAGAGAGATAATATCTCTCCACTGTGTCCTTGATTTGCCCCGGGGCCTCGCTCCTGAAGGACATGCCTGGAGTCATCTCGGACACGTCCTTGTCAGATTCACCAAAACGGTATCAGGGGTCTGCAACCTTTCACATCCAAAGAGCCAATTGGACCCGGTTTCCACGCAAACGAAAACACTGGGAGCCGCAAATACTTTTTGACATTTAAAATGAAGATAACACTGTATATATTGTTTTTTACCTTTATGCTTTGTGTGAACAACTAAGGTGTGTTGCTTATGAAATCCTTGAAGTGCTAATGAGAAAATTACATTTTATTTATGTAATTAACACATTTTGAACTCTTAAAGAAATATAACCAAAGGAAAGACACCCAGCTGAACTAAAATGATCCAGCAAACAACAACTGTTGTGAGCCGCCACCCTTATATCGCCTTTGGGCTTTTGGAGCCTTGACCTGACTTTAAAAAATAATTGGAAAAAAAGCACTATGCTGCTAAAAGATGAAAAATAGATATTTGCAAAATTCTGCCTAAATATGTATTTTACCTGTTTAATGTGTGTGGCGGGGTGTGGTCTGCAGCACCGCTGCAGGGGAGGCGATGCACCTGAGCAGCACCCGCAATCAGGCCTCGCCGCCTTTACGTCTGTGCTCTCTATGCTGTTGTGTTGGTATGTGTCGGCTGTATGCGTACAGCAACTGTGTGTGAAAAGTGGTCTATAAAGAGATGCTGAAAAGCGTGTTCATGGAAACATCGTCGGGTCTGCCGTGGTATGTTTACAATGGGACTTCTGCTCCTGAACCTCTGCGCACATCATCTGCAAATTGGGGCTGTACAAGTCACTTTCATCTTTACGCAGGACTGTAAGCTGTCAGCTGTGAGGCGTGAGCGGTGTTTGTTTTTAACATAGTTCACAGTGGAGAATAGCTGCTGACATAATGTGGATCCAAAGGTCCATAATTGGCCTACCTGGGGTCGAAAGTCTCGATACATGCATGGCGTTTCGGCGGGTATATCGGCTTCCGCGAATCTGACGCTTATTTTGAGCGATGAAAAAAATAATAGAATATAATTGTATTTTTGTATTTCAATATGACAATAATCTTCCAATTTAGACATACAAGTTAAAAAAGAACTAACATAAATAAATTACACTTCAGCTAAATACTTCTAATTTATTTTCCCAAACCACGCGGAGCCGCACTATAAGAGCCGCTCCGGAGCCGCAGGTTGCCGACCCCTGCTTTAGGTGTAGATGAGTACCAGCTCTGCTCTGAGTCACCCCCAGATGATGAACTCTGTATCTTATCACTAAGGGAGAGATCAGCCACTCTTCACCTTCTTAAAACTATACAAGCAAATACATTTAATGTCATGTGTGCTTAATATTGCTATTTTTTTTTTTTTGTATTGTCACCAGTTACATACTCCTCATGATTCCCTCAGCTTGAGCTAGAAAACATTGCGCATTCAAAAGTGCAAGGCCATTTTAAACTTTTTTTTTATTCTTGGAAAAAGCTAGACTACCTTTTCTTTTTTTCTTCTCTTTGTTGTTTAATGTCCTCACCTGCCATTCAAGAGAAAGAAAGCTATTACACTGAGCAGCACTGAATTTGGTTGGCGTTATTCTGGTATGTTTTTCACTTTGAATCTGGGTTTTGGATAGCCGCTGTGTTGAAAATCACTCATTGTTGTGTGGTCTCTCTCTCATTTTCCATTGTGTGGTCAAGAGAATTGAGAGCGCCTCGTATAGTGCTACATCCTGCCCTGTCAACAGAACAGGGGGGCCTCTAACAGTAACCAACAGTCATTCGAAGATGAGGTTTGTGGCTAGTTTCCACCCACAACGCCAAGCTGTCTCTGATTAGACCTGGGATCTAATTTGAGAAGGGGGCTAAGAGTAAGGTTCGGGCGTGGGGGTTTGTGTGGCGTGGCCATCATCTCCAGGAGGACCTCAGCTCGAGGGCTCGTGTGCTTGACTTTCTCTCAAGAAATACACCCTGATGGCATAAAAGATCTCCATCCTCAGTCTGCTCTTTTTTTGAAACCTCCCAGATATGATATTGAGGGCAATACCCTCCACCCAAAACACCCACCCAGCCACACACACACATCACCACATACAAATGCAGGCTCACTTCGACCCTCTGACCCAAGTGCTGTATTTCTGTGCACTGTGTCACCTCCCCAAGTGTGTGTTCTGGCTCCAGTCTGGGTCATGCATTATCAGGAATGTTGATGAAAAATGACAGACCATTATTACCACACCAAGACTGTCCCCTCCTCTCTACCCCCTCGCCTCACCACTGATAGAGGGATACAGATGATGAAGGTTCATTTTGTCGAATATAGATTAAGTTTTGCATCTTTTTTCTGTTCAGCAGCCATTTCCTCCTGTCTCCTTCATCCTACTCCATTAGGTTTTTATGGACTCGAGTTTCTCTGTAGAGGTCATTGTAGTGTTAATGTTTTGCAGGGAGGGGAACAAAGGGCTGAGCGTGTAAAAGAAGCCCGGGTTCCTGAGGGAGGAGACCAAGCAGCTGCAGGCAGGGGGTGTGAAGGTTTGGGTTACCTGCTTACTGTCTGAATGCACTGACTCTTCTCCTCATGACTCGGGACCACCTGGGTAGCCCGTGCTGCTTCTGGAGAAATCAGATAGCATGCACACAAGCAAAGAGAGAGATAAAAGGGCTCGCACACACAAAAGATAAATGCCGGTCATACACTCTTTGAGTGATGAGTCCATGTATCTCAAGTCTCCACTGACCCATATGCGCTCATCACAACTCCCAGGGTCTCGGGTGGATGTCAAGAGGTGTGGTGGTTGTCAGAAGTGGTTGACCCTGCACCGATTCTCTGATATCTCCCGTCACACGTCGCTGCCCAGGAAGTGCTTTTCTTTCTCTTCAGCCTCCACACACTTCATCATGCTGTTTGACTACAACAAGCCTCTAACCACAGACCTCTGACCAGTGTGTGTGTGTGTGTGTGTGTGTGTGTGTGTGTGTGTGTGTGTGTGTGTGCACATTCTCGTGGGCAAACCAGCACTTGGGTGAAATGTAAACTTTAATTTGCACCAGAAATAAGTATATTTCTGCTCATCTGACAGCAGCGTGTTTTAGGTTTTATGCTTACAGTAAGTGAAACAGTGGGTAAAAAAACCACTTATACATAAAACTTACAAATAATAAACACAAAAAAAGCCAAACAGTCCAGACAATCATAGAAGGGAAGAGCCCATAAGGAAGCACACATTTTATTTCATGCCAAACTAATCCATTCATTTTCCATTAAAGTCTCCACTCGTCTTTTAGCATCTGTTATTTAAAGTAGGTAAAACTATATTAAAGGTTAATCAAAGGACAATATGAAGACAATATAATAATGTGGAAGAAGTTATGGGTTGGATGCTGGGATTTTTCAGCTGAATTTGACATTACAGTGATTTCAGCTCCTCGTTATTATATTTTATTATGTTGCTTTTGCAGCTGCGTTTTGTGGAAAAACCCTTCAAAGATAACTGTACAGTACCCTCTCAGAACCATGCAACAGAATGGGGAGAGAAGCAAACAGCTGATGAGCACTGAGCCTCTAAAGACCAAGACCCGAGCACTTGGTGCAGACCAAAACCAGTTAAACAACAGCAACAATAATTAAATATTAAATGAGAAATTTGCCAAGAAATCCACTCTACAGGGCTTATTTAGCATGTTAAAATTCATGACAGTAAAATACAAAACATTGCATTATTAAACAAGTATGCCTCGCTAGGAAGGGTTTCCGGTAGAAAGCCTCTGTTTTTCTTAAAAGGACATGGCAGCACAGCTTAGGTTTGCAAAGTTGAACAAACCACAAGACTTCCAACAAGACCAAGTCGCAATGTTTGGCCTTGGCAAAGCTCCTCAATTGGAGAAAACCAAACACTGCGCTAGCACAAACAGCTCACACCAACTGTGAAGCACGGTGGGGTGATGGAGGGGTGATGATTTGGATTTGTTTTTGCACTCACAGGGTCTGGGCACCTTGCAGTAAGTGAGCTGACCGTAAACTTCACTGTACACCAGAGTCAAATGTGAGGTCATCCGTCTGAAACTGGGTCATGCAGCAGGTCATTGGTCACTGACCTGCTGGGGGGTATTTGCGTATAACTGCATCCCTCCAAACCTCAATAAACTGAAGCACTGCTTTGAAGTAAAATGGAACAAAATTCCTCCACAACAATGTGAGAGACTGATAAAGTCACACAGGAAACAATTACTCCAAGTTACTGTTGCTAAAAGTGGTTGTACAGGCTATTGGATCATTGTTGCTAAACAATAACAGAGTGTAACATGTGTTTAAGAACCTGGTAAGAACTAAACGATTCTTTATTACTCCATTATATCCCGATGTGTAAAACCTTAAACTCTTTTTTTAAAATGTGCATACTATGCAATTGTTTATTATGAGCCTGCATATTGGTGGTAACCAGGAAAAGTATAGAAATATAAATGGGTTGGAGTGCCACAAAGATGGTATCTATCTATCTATCTATCTATCTATCTATCTATCTATCTATCTATCTATCTATCTATCTATCTATCTATCTATCTATCTATCTATCTATCTATCTATCTATCTATCTATCTATCTATCTATCTATCTATCTATCCTGTAGTGCATTTATAGCACACGTGTACATACGAATTACTTTATTTCAGTCGGCCATAATTTCCAGCCATTAAAAAGAACAAGTAAGCTGAGAATAGGTCCTGTCTTAATATCTGGAAGCATTTAAATATTGTTTTAGCTCAGCAAACACTTCAAAGTGGAAAGAGTGCTGTGGTTGACCACAGGGGAATAAATATGGTTTGTGATCAACTCACTAATTACCTTCTGCAGAGTAAATATGAGTTAGAAAAAAGAAAAAAAAAGACTTTGCAAGCCACCCTGGTGTAAATGGTAGCTGTTACAGATGAATGTGGTCTTCAGATGCTTTATAGTCTGAAGTGCGTGAGCACTGTTTGTGGATGACTACACTCTAGCGTTCATAATGCAATATCATCACAGCTCTGGCCTCCTCTCCTTGTTGACTAATGTCTCGCTGGACACACTTACATCGATGCAGCTTTTTTTGGTGAGGATCATCACAGCCTCTGTGCATGTGCTGATCTGCACTGACCTTACAAACCTTTGTCCCTCCCACACACTTTAGTCCCATCTGCTGTTAAAGAGCTTCATTTCATGCTATATGACCTGCAAATGCTGTGCTACAGAAAGGAGGTGGTGACATTATGACAGGTTTTGTGGTGGTGCTACGCACACACACACACACACACACACACACACACACACACACACACACACACACACACACACACACACACACACACACACACACACACATACACACACACACACACACACACACACTGCTGTGCCTGTCTGCCTGCTGTAGACAGTCACAATCTTGAAGTTTCCTGCCAAACCTCTGTTAATGTTTCCCTTGACCACAGTCCAGTTTGGAACATGTGGACTGTGGCTTGACATCCACTTGCGCACAGGATCATGGGTCAGGATCATGATGTGCCTTTCATGCACCTTCCTCTCTCTGCAATGTAATGTAAACAACTTCAAGTGTAGTACACTGGGCTGCTTCCTGCTGCTATGTGTGTGGCATGCTGCGTACGTCAGCTGATGGGACATAAAGTGAGTCTGTTTGCGCAGTTATAAATACATGGACTGTGGATGGAAGCAGCCAAATTACCAAGTAATTTGGCCTGTTTTGATTTAGCTGTCGAAGTGTGGCGTGGAAACTTTTGCAGAAATTGATTATGACACGAAGCTGACAATGACATGAAAATCTATTTTTGGATAAGTGAATTTTTCTTTGAAAATGGAAGCCAGGACTCAATGTGTGTTGCAACATGTTTTGCCTGCAGATTGATGAAATCAACAAAGCACAAGAGTTATGAGAGGAAAAAAAGCTCGTGTTTTCAGATACAGACGGACTTTAGGCATTCATAGTATGTCATGCTTGCTTGTTTTCTATATTTTATTGCACACAAAACATGCAAAAGACCATTTTAAAAAATCCCAAAACAAACAAACCTCAGTGAGAACGTTTACCTGCCTCTCATTGTTACGCCTTATGTTTCAGACATCAAACCATCAAACACACAACCCTATAATGCTTCACAGGCTGAATACCAAGCTGCAGTGTTTATGAGGGTTTGAACCAAGCAGCCAATGCACAGTCATGGTAAAAAGAAAGCACCCCCCTCTGTCAGTTCTAATGTTTTATACGTCCTTTACCAGGTCTTTGGTGAATGGAACCTGCATTAAGCCAGAATGCAGAGAAAAACTAAGTACACCCTATGATTCAACAGCTTGTAGAGCCACTTTTAACAACAATAACTTGAAGTAATCATCATCATGTATGACTTTATCAGTCTCTCATATCATTGCAGAAGAATTTGTGCCCACTCTTCTGTATCGATACCATACAACAGCTGGGATAAGCTGGAGCCCCCCCACAACGCTGAAGTGGAAGGAAATGGTTGGTTTCACAACATTCCTTCATTTCATTGAGGTTTGTGATCATTTGTTTTTGCACAGTCTGGACTCATTACAACACCTTGATTCTTTTTTTTTTCAGTGATTCTGCTCTAGATTTGCTGCTGTGCTTTTGATCACTTTGCCAAACTTTAGCTGTTGGACACGCGCTGTCTTCTCTGCATCTTTCCCCTTTTCCTTTGGTGGAGTCGGACTCATCCAGAGGAAACATTCCTGTTTACCCTCAACTTTCTCAAGATGTTTGCACATTCCATTCGATTATTTTAGGATACAGAGGTCCTTGTGACTGCAAAACAAACCCAAATCAACACTCCACCATCACTTCTTGATAAATGGTATGAGGTACTTGCATTTGGTTTTCACCAAATGTGGCCAAACATCCCAACTTTGGTATCATCTGTCCAAAGCACATTGTCCCAGAGGTCTTTTGGTTTGTTCAGATGCAGCTTTGCAAACCTATGTTGTCATGAACTGTAACTTGTAACTTGGTGAGACCAAATTCACCTTGGGGTGAATTTGGAAAGATCTTGGCAAGATCGCAGCGTTGTGTTAATGCACACCTGGATGCTTCAGACCAGCAACCTGCTAAAACTTACCCTCTTAATTCCTACGGAAGCAGGGTGTACTTACTTTTTTTCCCCAAAGACAGTTTAATTTCTTACTTGGGTAAGAACGCTGGAAAAAGCCAAACTGTGGGTCACAAAAGACAAACATAAAAAAACCCAATATACATTTTACCTCAATCTTCACTGAGCATGTGCAGTACACATAAGTGTTGTGTCACACTTGCAGCAACGTGCTCTGAAATCTGAGGTTATTTACAGGTTTGATGCAATCCAGGTAAGTAAACATTTTCAGACTAGTGGCCTATGTAAGTAGTCTAGCTGCTGGACTGAGAGCGGCAAAATAAATGCAGATGCTTCAGTCATTTCCTGCATCCCTGTAATTTTAAGAGATACGGGGGAAAAATATGGAAACCTACTCATCCAGTTACCTGCTGCGCTCACAATTTGAGCAGCCAGCATCACTGATTATAGTTTATGCGCAGTGCCGAGACGTCTGCTCCATGAACGCTCTGCGTATGTTTCATGCTCAGTGTAGCCACAGCCTTACAAAGCCGAAGGCGATCTTCTTCCATCTGCATTGAATCCACATTTTTTGCTGCTAAGTCACAGTCATCATAGTGTCATCAGTCTCTCTCATCTACGGTGCAGGATTAGGGACAAAATTAAGCTAAAATTAACCCAGCTGACTAATGTCATTTTTGATGTTGTTTTTAAAGATCTCCTAAAATCTCCTCCATCTGTGAATGTAATATCAAGACAACCTGAAACTGTGTCTGCATTTAGTCTACATTGTTTTTATTTCACTCTCAGCTGTCACTTTCCATGTGAGCAACCTTGTGCAACAACAGGAATTCCCCCTTCCAGAAGAGACTGTCTAATATTCTCTGTATTTAATAAACTCATTGCAGTTTAACTGAAATTACTGTATTCAATTCAAACAGCGAAGCTCAGAGAGGTGTGATGATCAGCAGCATCTCTGATTTGGAGTCAGCAAAGCCTTAAAACTCGCTGAAGTGTATCTGTGGCCAGACAAAGCCAAAGCAAAGAGAGAAAGTGGCAGAGAGCACGGAGCCATGACCCGGAGGTCATTGGCAGTAGATAATCTGGTATGAGAACAACTGATAGCCTGTCAGTAATGATGGGGCCTAATACTGGAGAACAAAAAGGGAGGGGAGCCGCAGAAGAAAGAAAGAAACCTACTGAGAACTCCCCTACGTTTTTTGTCATCTGTGTGCCAAATTAGAGGGAGAGGGAAGAGTGGGGGGGCAAGGAGAGCGAAAGAGAGAGTGCAGATGGACCACACCGACTGACTGGTCGGACTAATGTGGACGTTTTCTCTCCAGGGTCAGATATATACTCTTAATTAGCCAGAGGAATGCGACGCATGAGAGCGGAACAAATACGTTACCGTTTTGGCCGGAATTTCCTTTCTTTCTGCGGCATGTGCTGCTTTAACCTGATTAGGTATGGCACTTATCAGCAGGAGATGAAAGCACACAGAACATCGGTGATGCATTGCTGGACACTCTGCTCTGCTTCCACTTCACCCCCATTTCCAACCCGACCCTCCCCGAGGTCATTACTGGCTGCGCCGTGTGTCATGGAATGAGGGAAACTGGGTCGGTCATTTACTGTAAGGCTGACACCGCGCCCTCGTTGCAGGCTCTTGTTTTGGGAACGGATCAAAAGGAAGTTTCGAGGGTGCGATAAACAAGCGGGGACACTTTCAATAAAAAATCATTTTTACTGAAAGAACTCAAAATCAGATAAACAAGTTTCACAAGGCGGTGACAGGGCCGCGCTTTTGTAAGGAAGCGAGACGATTTCCAGTTCGCTCGTATGCGGGAGATTACAGTTTACTGAACCTGGCAGCAGCGAGTCAGAGCAGATTTCGTGGTTGCACTCCAGCGCACAGAAAAGCTTGTGGCAAGGTTAGGCCTGGCTTCCTGCTAATGATGGATTAGAAGGCTTTAAATGGCAGATGAAGCTAGTTGGTATTGGCAGGCTTGGTGTGGTATAGCTTTAATCTGCCACATTTGTGGTTTTCTTAGGAAACAGGGCAATCCCAAGTTTAGCTGAAGCCAGGGGTATTTTTCCTGCATTCATCATCTTTGAGACCATTTGGCCTGAATTCACTCAGAGCTGTTTGTTGGTGGAATATAAGGGGGGTGGGGGGAGACTCACGCTCCGTGGTGTTAGGTATCTACTCGGAAAGATGGCATCACTTTGATGGCATCAATCTTGCTCCTCGCAAGATTAAAAAAATACATAAACGCAGCACTTTATATTTTTATGCACTTTCTATCACAAAGAAGAAAAGTCCCACCCAACATATTTTTGAGTTGTTGCTTTGTGTAAAAGGATCTCAGCTTATTATGCAACAACGCGCTGAAGAACATGTATCTGTGTTTAAACTGTGTGAATGAATAGTTTCTGCATGAATCTAAAATTTCTGTTTTGTTAACCAAATGTGGTTTTAATCTGCAAACAATTTTCCAACTGACCCTAACAACAACACGAAAAGGTTTTTTTTACTAGTTAATCAGAATTCTTTAAAAAACAAAAAAACAACCCTTATTTAAACAGAACGTTAAGCTTTTGAGCTCTCGCATCACTAGCAGGACGTTGGTGGATGCCGTCACTTGCTCGCTTCTACTTACTTTCTGCACTCTTGGCAGCGTCCCACTTGTGGATAGTTGTCCAACAACTCTGGCAACCACGAGCTGACAGATCAGGTGGTCCTTGTCTTTCGCTCGCTTCCCTCTTTTTATTCAAATTAACGTCAAACCTCAGCTTTTTTTTTTTTTTTTGCTTTAGCAGCCAGGTTTCTCTCTTACAACAACAACATTATCGTCTCAACAATTCACTTTGAGGTAAATGTAGTCCTTTTAAAGATAAATGGGAACGTGGCACGAAGGAAAAAGCGGGCACACAGGTTAGAATAAGTTTGACTTAATCTTATTTGATTTTGTTATTTGATTGGTTATAATGTCTAACAACACTGCTTTGTGTTTTGTGGTTTAGAAATTGAAATTATTTTTAGTGCAGACATTAACAGAAAGGGTTACTTTAGTGATAGCATAGGAAACCCACTGACTATCCAAGATGTGCAGAGAACAGGTAATATAATAATGATATAGTGCAAGAATTTTTGATTCTGCATGTTCACATTCAGATATCTGTTTACAAAAACTGCTTCCAGTGTACTCTGCACATATCAGAATAACACAACAAAGATGGCTAATATAAAAAAACTTTTACCGATATGGCATTTTGATAACACCTGACTCAAAGCATGACTTCATTCAAATGAAGCTTCAGATTCTCTTTAATGCTACAGTCACATTTGGAAAAACAGTGGCTGGAGACCCCAGCATGAGTAAAATTATTTGGACCTTGTGCGGTGAACTCACGATTTCGTTATTAGGCCTGTCCGCACTCGCAATCAGCTGCTGTCTTAAAAGTAACTTTGCATCAAGATGGCTATAAAATGGCAATAACATATAGTGAGTCTGCTAGGAGTTTGTAAATGAATGGGATTAGGTTGACAATTACGTACAATCAGTTTGTAATATTCATACAGCGACATGTGATTGGTGTCCAGCAAGTCTAGCAAGAACATCACTGATCTGGTAAAAGAATCATAAACAATGATGTTGTTTCTGCAGGAGGGCAATTCAACTACAACTTGACATAGGTGCTCATCAACCGGTATATAACCAGAACACAGCAAGTTGAGTCGAGTCCACTATTCTAAAGAGACTTGTTTCACTAATTGGTGATTGCAACATCTTGTCAACCTGAAACACAAGACAATTATTATTAGATCTTCCCCGATCTGTCTGAGAGTGATAACAGGCTCTACTTCTATAGTTTGGAGACCAGCAGTTGGCTTGCAATCGAGAGCGGTAGCTCAGAGTTTCAGGATGTTGCACGCTCCTCTGGGCGATCAGTTGGTCACCGCAGCTACTTGCAAATGTGGAAAATTTCTTCTCTTTCTGTTTTCCTGTTTTTTTCTCCAGTGTGACTTAAACATAAAGGAAGTACTCGAGCTATTTTGTTTATGCGAACATGAGCAAACATGAAAACGTTATTTGCACATTATTAAAACATGGGCACGCCAAGAATGAGAGTTTTTGAATTGTGCGTGTGTGTGTGTGTGTGTGTGTGTGTGTGTGTGTGTGTGTGTGTGTGTGTGTGTGTGTGTGTGTGTGTGTGTGTGTGGGACACAATTGTGTTAATCTTCATGTTGAGGAAGGAGACGATGGTCTTCCAATTGATGGGCTCCTGAATTCAGGCTAAACATGTATTTTTCAGAAAAACCTCAACACAAACAAAATCAGTCACCAGCTGTCACACAAACCGGCAGCGAAGTGGAACGCCGTGATTATACGTTTTCCTTATCAGAGAGTACGCTTTCTTAACGTTCATGAATATTCCTTTCGTGCTAAATAGGTTTGCAGTCTGTCTCCCTTCTCCTTTTGTATATATCAGAATGTGAATGATGTCAGATTTTACTATTGCTGCCGTGTGCCATATGCGAGCTATCACTTCAGAATGCGAGACCAGCCTTTGCTTGTGGCCAGCAGCACATCTGCTCACCTTCTGTTGTGGGCTTCACTAAAGTGTGTGTGTGTTTGTGTGAAGCACATAATATACACACAAACACACGCGTGCACATGACACAGTCACAGGTGGAGCCTCAGTGTGAGTGCGACAGTGAACATATCTTTACATCTTCCATGAACAAACTCTATCCGAAGTATATTCCCAGCTACTGATCTCCTGTACCACACATCTTGTACCTAAAAGTATAAGCATTACAAGCGCCTCAGAGCTGATGGTTGCACTAATGACCTGGATGGATAATGTGTGTTACGGTAAATGAAAATGAGGTCATACCCCCTCATTTTGATTTCGTACCCCACACAGAGCAAGTTCCCAGCTCCTCCTTGTACTACTACTACTAATGCGATTCTTTATCTTTCTCACACATGCTAACACTAACACACAGGAACACACACATCCTTATGATCTGTATTTGCTCAGGAGTTACTGGAACAGGCCACACTGAAGTCTGGAAACAGAAGGACATCCAGCCTCCAGGTCTCACGGTTCCACTGATTGACCTGATGAAGACCAAAGGCTTCCAATCACAGAGTCAATGTGTGCTGCGTGTCTGTATGAGTAGAGTATGTGTGTGGGCAGGCCCGTCATTGTATGTGTGTGTGTGTCGCCTCCTGACCACACACACGGTTTGGATGAACCATTATCATTTGCACATTAAACTCTTGGAAAACACTCCAGGAATTGGTCCTGGTCCTTCAGCTGGCGTCTTTCTTTAATCTCGCACATGAAGGCCAAAATCAGAAGCGCGTCACGTGTGTTTGTACGTGTGTTTGTATGTGTTTGTACGTGTGTTTGTACGTGTGTTTGTACGTGTGTTTGTATGTGTTTGTACGTGTGTTTGTACGTGTGTATCAGTGGTGATTTGCGCTTGTTCAAACTCTCTCCCTAGTGTCTAAGACACACAACACGGCCTCAATCTTTCGATCATCACACCAACAAGAGGGAATTAAACCTCCTTTTCACATGGGCTCAACAAACTCACAGAGACCCATCAACAGATCACGCGTCCTGCAGTTGTGCACGTGTGTAAATGCACGCATGCACAAACAAGACCAAAAAAATGAAAGAAATGCAGTCAAAATGCATAAATCAGAAGACCATTTATCTACATATGCAGTACATAAGATATCCTTACGTGAGTCAGTGGGTGAGTAAGAAAAAAATGATGCATGAAGCAATTAATATTCATAAACACCACTTTTTCAACATGAGTAGAAGGGGCCTCTCTAGGAAAGTCTGAGAGAAAGATGACAGAGGAGTAAATGATGGGGCACAAGTGGGGAACAGATCTACGCAATTAAGGCTTAGGCTCTGCAGGAAAACATATTTTTCGAGAATATTAACATTTTATTGACCTTTCAGGCCACACGTAAGCTGAGAATTATTCTGACATATTTCAGATGTCAGAGGTTAAGGGTAGTACAACGTCTGTAGCTTGAATGGATTCACAGTAAGGAGGGATAACTGTGTAGCTAATGGAGGGGGACGATCATATCTGAATATGTTTCTGACACAACAGCAGCACAACTGCTCCTATTCTCTGTAAGGGTGCTGTTCGAAGAACCATGTCCTTCCTCAAGATAAACAGTCATCAGTAAAGGCCACATGCCTGCCACATGGTTAAAAAGACAAATATCACCAGCTGTTGCCAAGGTTGACAAAAAATTCTTCAGTTGCATTAATTAAAAATGCCAAATCAAAGAGTCTATATGAAGAAGAACTCATCACACCTACCCATGACGTGTTCAGTGTGTATAAGTTTATTATTACAAGTCCTGATGTCTAATGAATAACTCAAAATTTATTTTAGTGCTCTGGGTTTTTCATTTACAATCACTGAATTAGGCACACCAGTTCCACTGCGCTTTAACACAAATATCTAATCCAATATCCAATCACATGGCAGCACCTCATTGCCTTTAGATACGCAGACATGGTCAAGCTGACCTGCTGAAGTTCAAACTGAGCATCAAAATGAGGAAGAAAGTTGATTTAAGCGGCGCTGAACATGACATGGTTGTTGGCACTTGATGGACTGGTCTAGAAAAAGCTGATCGGCTGAGATTTTCCCCACAAAACCATCTCAAGGTTTTACACACAATGGTCCAAAAAAGAGAAACCATCCAGCGAATGGCAATTCTCTGGGGCGGAAATGCCTTACTGATGTCAGAGGTCAGGGGAGAATGGCCAGACTGCTTCGAGCTGATAGGAAGGCAACAGTAACTCAAATAACCACTCATCACCACCAAAGCATGCAGAGGAGTGTCTCTGAAGGCACAACACGTCAAACCTTCAAAATCTGTGAGGAATGCTTCCAGCACCTTGTTGAAGCTGTGCCGCCAAGATTTAAGGCAGTTTTAAATGCAAAACTGGTCCAATCCGGTTCTAGCAAGGTGCAAGTAATAAAATGTCTGTTCACTGTGTGTTTTCAAATATTGAAATCCATCAGAAGTTAGACATAGTGCTGGAATGTAGTTTTAAAAGTGAATGGGAATTACTATGTGAGTAGGCATTAGCCTTATATTACAGTTGTCCCTGAATCTACACCACAAGTTCTTTTCACATTCTCAGATGCACTGGAGGCATTCAAACTTTTAAACCAGATGAAATGAATGAAAAGAAGCTAATACATTCATAAATCACAGCACCATGTCAGATCTAAATATAAGAGAATCTTTCAATTGAATTCAGTTGAATTCAGGTTTATTTATATAGCGCAAAACACAATATCAGTCTCCTCAAGGTGCTTTATATTGTAAGCTACCTCCAATAATAGAGAGAAAAACCCAACAATGAGGGGACTCCCTATGAGTAAGCACTTGGCAACAGTGGAAAGGAAAAACGTACGTTTAACAGGAAGAAACATCCAGCAGAAAATGGCTCAGGGAGGGGCAGCCATCTGCTACAATCAAGTGGGGATAAAGGAGGTAGACAGGACAACAGACACTTAAACACATCATTGGTCAGGTCCAGTAGTTACCTGAACTAACCATGCCCGCTCGCGTATCTGACATTAGGTATGGTTTGTTTCTGCCTCCATTCACTAATAAAGGGTTAACTTTTGGAGAGGAAAGAGAATGGCAGAGTGAGGGAAAGATTTAATTTAAAGTCTTTTTTTCCGTTAGCACCTCACAAGCTCTTATACTTATTTAAAACACACACACACAGTGTGAAAATATTAATCAGCCATGGTGGCATTCATATCCTCTGGCTGGCACCGTTTACCCCTTATCTGTATAATCCTATGATGCTGCTTACTAACTGGAAGCCTGTATTAGACCTGCCTGTACCACACACTAACATTTCCACCTCAGCTCTTTTTTCTTTATTACAATATTGCACTAGAACCTTTTTTGGCAGTTACACTGCAATTGTTGCTGGCAGACAACACCTTTTCCTTTCAAATGCCTAATGCCTATTTATATAGGTGTTTCTGATGTTTCACTTCCCCATCAAACAAGGCAACAATGCCAATACTGTAAGCTGCTTTCATTCATCAGCTGAGTGATAAATCCACCCAATAGTGTGTGGGTGGTATGGGCTATGTTCTCTGGGTGGTCATATTTGGGAAACGTGAAGTCCAATAAAGGTGTATAATTTGGAGGGCATTTTTATCCACCCTCTACCAGATGTAAACAAAATGTCCCGAGGTAAGCAGCTGTTGCAACACTAGATGGATACATTTACAGGCATTGTCTTCATATTCCCGGTTGGCGTGGAAGTCTTACATTTAACGAATTCCTCTGGTAACTCTTCACAAACAGAGCTCAGTGCTCCCTGAAAATTTCCATTTGGCAGAAGATTCACTTTGTGGTGCTCGAGCTCAGGAGGTAGCCGAGCTTTTGCCACGATGAATTTGTCTCACGTCTCGTGTGCTCTTGTTGAAATCGCCATGCCGACGGTTTCCTGAGGGTTTCGGCGCTGGTGTAACTGTATGTAACCGGTTAAACGGCTCAGCGAGACCCTTTGAGTGAGATGACTGACAGAGGGCAGCAGGGAAGAAAGAAAGGAGCGAATGAGTGTTCTGGCTTCTTGACCTCTTAGCATAAGAAGTCTTCTAAGTTCAAACTCCAGCGATTACAAGCTGAGCTGGTATTTAAAGTGGGCCTAACCCCTCCCAAACCTACCCCCACCCCCCTCGCCCTCTCCCTCGCTCCATTCACTTCAGGCTCGTGTGACTTGTGTGTGTGTGAGACAATGTCTGCGACTTCAGTATGAGAGTACATGCCACATGAACCTCAGTGTGTGTGTGTGTATGTGTGTGTGTGTGTGTGTGTGTGTGTGTGTGTTGTCGTTTAGTAGAGTAGGTGGGCAGGGTCAGGGGTTGCTTAGTGGGGTTCTGGAGCCAGTGGGCCTTCTTCATTGTTCAGGCTGGAGCAGCCAAAGGGGGGCAACGAGTATTGATGCTGAAGGTATTGCCTGCTTACGGTAGGGGGTTAGCAATAAGTGTGTGTGTGTGTGTGTGTGTGTGTGTGTGTGTGTGTGTGTGTGTGTGTGTGTGTGTGTGTGTGTGTGTGTGTGTGTGTAGACCTTTTGCTGCAAGAGGAACCCACAAGGGGCGGGAAAGGGAAAGTAATTACAGATGATATAGGACCAAAGAGAGGAAATTGATTAAAGAAAATGGGTGACCAGGAAATAAGCAGGGATCTTTTTTTCCCCTTCAATTAAACTGAAATGTCTCAGTGGTCTCTCTCTTTGAGCTTCACATGGTGGAGCTGGACTGAGGGGAACCCAAGCAGAGTGTGTGTGTGTGTCAGGGGAGGCGGGGTGGACTGTGGGGGGATCTCCATCAGGGGAGGAGGCCTTGCAGAGGTGATGCTGATGGATGCATGTACTTGCAGCATTTTTTGAGGAGAGCAAATATCCTCCATGCGTTACTTTAGTCACCATATTTATGAGAGGAAATTCTTTAAGTTGTCTTTTTTAATATCTATATTGCACAACAACAGTCACCTCAAGTGTATTACAAGGTAATATTAGATGGAGAACCTCCAGTCACACACAAAGGTATGCTACAACTCATAGACAGAAGCTGCTGTCCTTTTTTTTATGTTGTTGGGTTTTTTTTTTAAGTAAAATATAATTCCATACAAAAAAGGACATCACGTCCTGCATCAAAAACATATAAGAAAACTGCAAAAAAAAGAAAAAGAAAAAAAGAATTGACTTCATGTCCAACCAAACCTTCGGGCCACCGCTCACGCTCTCTTTCTCGTGTACTGTTACTTCTCTGTAACTTGCTTGGCAAATGCGAGTATACAGTATGAATAGTTTTACAAGGCCAAGGGAGAAATAACAGTGAGGGGAGGTGGTGGTGGTGTGTGTGTGTGTGTGTGTGTGGGGGGGGGGGGGGGGGGGGGGGCAAGAAAGAGAAAACAGGTTGTCAGTGTGGTTGAACAGCAAAATAGCATTTTCTCCCTCGGGCTCAGCCTCCACAGATGTTTCATTCAGGCCCCATGGCAGGGCCACTCTAAAAAGTGCTCCAGTCCGACACAATTCAGCCCCTTTGTGCGCTGAAGGAGAGAAGCTCAGCCCACTGTTTACTGCTCATCCACCCCCCCCTCCTCTAACCCCCGTCCTCATGTTAGCAGGCGGAACAATTGGGGAGGGCCTTGCCCAGAGCTGGGGCGGTGTGGCAGGTCAACAGAATGGGCTGTGAATCCTGTGCCTCTGAATCCTCTGGGTGGGTGGTCCAGCTCTCTCCCCTCTCCGTGTCTCTCACACACACATGCCCTCTCCTCTCCTCCTCTCCTCTCCGCGATTAGCTCATCCACTAGGCCGGGACTGATGCTGTTGCCTGGGCTCTGTGATGTGGCGATAGGTGGCCCAGAGAGGAAGCCAGACATGGGTTTTTCTGCAGGATTAGTGGGTCCAGAAGAGACCCGGTCGACGGGAGGGGGAGGGGGGCGCAGCGGCCCACGTGGAGCCTGCCAGTGACTGGGTGGCAGTTAACGCTAATCCTGCTGCTGATTACCGCTGGCATGGGGGGAAATAAACAGTAATAAATGAACCCACAAGGCTGAGCACACATGCGCCTTCGCAACACAAGGCAAGTCAGGCTCACGCACTTGCACAATAGCGCACACATTCAGAAGCAACCAAAAACATGGTGGCATTACAGAAAGAAAAGATTGCTTTCGGTGATGGTATGGGTTGTCATCTGGTTGTATGACGAATGGCAACAAATACAGTCACGAGCTTCCTGGAGCTCGTGGAGATCGAGGCTCGTGGAGATTCAAACGTTAAGTTTTAAGTCACCAACAGTCCGAAAACCTCAAAGACATTAACATAGGACAATGTTAAAGTGCAAAATCAATCTTTCATCTCTCTTAATCAGCAAATAACCCAATCTTCCACTCTCACTATAATCAAAAACATCACTGTCAGACCACTGGACTCTGCTATTACCACAAACATGCCTTTACCCCCTTGACAAACTGCAGGAAAAACCTAACTTTTTTTTTTTTATTCATGCATTTTGTATGCCCTTTTACTACATAATTAAGCTTCCATCAGAAAAGATGCACCTTTTTCCTGCATTATCCCCTTAGTCACAGTGACATCTAGTGAGCATAAGCCAGAAGTGACAATAATGAACAATTGGTGAAAAGGCTTATATTTAGAAACACACAGTTTCCCCAGAATAACACATGCAGGTGTTAACTGCTTGGAGAAAATACACCGAAACATAAGTTCCCAGGTCTAAAGAGGTGAATCTGAAGTGAGATGTTCGCTCACAGTCGGCAACAGGTGTCACTCTGCTTTGTTGTTCACAGCTTTAGGTTTATGGGGAACAAACAGAGTTTTGTGGCAGCAGGTCTGCGAAGAGAGTCGCCTCTGAAGCAACAGAGCAACAACGTTTCTTCTCGTCTACGGCGTTTGAGCAACGCCGCTATTTCAAGTAATGTGGTCAGAGTTTTGGTTGATCCTCTTTTTTCTGTACAGGCATGCAATGCTCTGAAGCATTAAGGAAGAACCGCTGCATATGAAAGCACAACCTTTAGACAGGAGGCATATAAATACGGATACTTTATATTTATTTCTGTTTGGCTTTTCCAGCTGCTGCTGCCATCCAACAGACTTACAATGCCATCAAGTTTCTTCTTTATGCTGGGTAAGACTGTTTATATTATATTATATTATACATACAGATATTATATATATATATATATATATATATATATATATATATATATATATATATATATATATATATATATATATATATATATATATATATATATAATGTGTGTGTGTGTGTGTGTGTGTGTGTGTGTGTGTGTGTGTGTGTGTGTGTGTGTGTGAATGAGAATGGGGTGTGTCCCTCAATAGAAATTCTTCCATCTGGGTTCAGATCGTAATTTTTACAATGTGAATTTAATAAAATCACATAATCTGACAGAACATTGTTTTCGCAGATTAAATGTGAGAGTGTTGTACGTTGCACTTAAACCACTGTGTGCATAAAAAGGTTCTCGGGCACGCTGCCTTAACACACAGGAAGATTCAGTTCAATAAGGCTGCGTGTGTTTTATATAATGGGAACTAGGTCTTATATCCTGCTGTAGTGCTTTTGTGCACGATTTCACATATGGCTGTAGAAATGTGTAGAAATGAAAGTTTTTGTAACATCTGGGGAGTAATTTCCCAAGTTGTTAATGCATTGTATTAAAGTTATTTTCTTGCTATATATATGTCGTATTTTTTTAAGATTATGAGCTGAAAGTGGACGTTTTATAGGTGTGTATTGTACTACCTGTGAGTTTCATACTGTGTTAAATGATAAGGCACTCTGAAACAGTGGGTCTAATGCGTGTTGGGTAAAAGGAACTGGGGAAAGACAAGAGGAAATGCATAGAAAGGCCAAAAAAGGTATGCTGAAACTGAATTTAATGATAAGGTAATCAGGTTTGATATATTGTTTTGACCTATTAGAACATTATATTTATTTTTTGTGTAGGTTTGGTTGTGGGGACCGCCATAGCAAACAAAACAATACTTGAGACAGATCTTATCACCTCCATCACCAACACCACCAGCACCTTCATCACCAACACCACCACCTTCATTACCAACACCAGCACAATGAACACGACCATCAATTATGATCAAACTACCATCAAGACAAGCAACTCAAGTACTGAAATGAACGTCAGCACTGAATCTTCTGGTGAGAGCTATTATCTGAACTCCTTTTACAATAAAGCCTATACTGTAAAGCAGTTCTTTCAGATATTTTAACCCTTGTAAATGGTCCAAACTTCACAGTTTCTTATTTTTCTTAACATAAAAAAAATGTTTTGATTGTTTTGTTGTAGGAAACAGCGCAACAAGTGTTGCTACTACAGGTAGAGCAAATCCCAGCAGTCAGACTGTCACTGAAACTAAAAGGACCACAAAACCTCAAACCACACCTGCACCGGGTGGTCCTGTGGCATCTCAAACCACAAAAGGCACATTCCCGAAGAGTAAGCTGGGACTGATTTCTTACATTACCAAAATCAGCATGATTATTCATAGCTCTCTGCATGCCAATAACTGTGTTGATTGTAATAAACCCTTCATCTGCAGATCAAACAGATGAAACAGTTGTTGCAACAATCCAATTGAAAAGGTTCGCACGATTTTGCAGTTCTCCTCATTTAGCTCACAGCCTCGTCATGCAACCGTTTTTAGTGGAAAACCTCAGATAAACCCTGGCGTGCTTGCATCGAGGCACGTTTTGCAGCTAAACATCCAGATATTTTCTGCAGGAATAAAACAAGAATGATGGAGGCAAACATAAGTTCCAGAGGCCAGAATTGGCCTAGCAAAGATACGAATTTGGTCCACTGGACATCTTTGTGGCCCTTGATCTTAAATGAGTTTCCCTGAGCTAGAGGAAAGAGTTGCTTGAAATTGCTTGAAACAAAAGTGCAAATGAATATGAATATCCTTAATGTCAGCTGTGGGTGTTTTTCGATTGGATTATGGATAGACTAACGTTTTATGACAACTCATTGGCAGGTTTTTTATTTCATACAAGCGTCTTGTATATCTCACAGGTTCCACGTCCAGTCCAAAGACAGCTGGCTCTGACAAAACTGGTGAGTTAAACATACGTCAGCATGTCTGTGCCTCACAGAGGCTAGAACCTTTCTGTCAAATCTAGTGTGTAAATCTACAGTCACATGCCACTTCATTAAGTCCACCTGTTCTTCTGCTCATCGATCAAATATCTGCTCAGCCAATCACATGACAGCAACTCAATGCATTTAGGCATGTGCATGAACAAGAGAGCGTCAGAATGGGAAGAAAGTTTTATTTAAGTGACTTTAAATGTCACGTGATTGTTGGGGCAGGATTGAGTATTTGGGACAACTGCTGATCTGGTGGGATTTTCCCCACACAACCATCTCTAGGGTTTACATAGAATGATCTGAAAAACAGAAAATATCTAGTGAGCGGCAGTACTCTGGGAGAAGGAGAGGATAATAGATTGACTGCAGGGAAAAGCAACTCAAACTATCAGTTTGTGCTCGACACAAGGTGTGCAGAAGAGCGTCTCTGAATGCACAACACATTAAATCTTGAAGCAGAAGGGCAACGGCAGCAGGAGGCCCCATCAGGTGCCACTCCTGTTGTATAAGAACAGGAAAGTGAAGTTACAGTTTGCACAACTCAACAAAACTCGAAAACTGAATTTGAAAAATGCTACCTGATCTGTGGCGTTCTGGTGGTAGGGTCAGCAATATGCTATAAAAGCATGGATCCATCCTGCTTTGTATAAATGTCAGAATGGACCAGAAACTTCTGAGGAATGTTCTCAGCACCCTGTTGAATCTACGCCTCGGAGAATCAAGGCATCACTGATTGCATAGTGTAACTAATGAAGTGTCCTGTGAGTGTAGGTCTTTACTTGGAGGTCTGTGGGTCACAGTGCATAGCCACAGTGTTGGCAGATGTGCTTCACTCTAAACATGAATTGTATTTCCTCCTTCAGGTATCATCATTGTAGTCATTATCATCCTCGTGGTTGTGGCATTTTTACTTGTCTGTTACGTGACAAAGAAAAGAAGAAGAGTAAGTAAAGAAGCTCTACATTCAATACCCAACAAAGAATGGTTTGACTGGGTTTCATACTGTTTGCTAAACATGTAGGTACAGACAGCGATTTATTCATAAAGACTGGGAGTGTGCGGGGAACTGATATCCTTGTTTGGTCCAAAGATTTTTTCAAAATGTGTGGTATCATGGTCATATAACTGCAGCTTTTGTTGCTCAGTTTAAGCCAGGGATCTGTGTTGCATGTAAAGAAAAACATTTAAATAAAGGCACTAATGCGTTCCCCTGTGTTCTGGATCTCCTCAGCGCTACTCAGTTGATTTTTCCTCCAGACAAGATGAAGTCAACATCCCTCTCAGCACCGTGGCGCCTGTTGATACCGCACCTCAAAATGGTCAGTTATTGGCTGGAGACAATGTGTCGCCTTAAATATAACATCGTTCTGTTTTTTGAACCAGGTTCCTCCATCTGAATAAATAAACATTTTTCCTGTCTGAATATTTTTCAGGTCTGAAAACCTTCGAAAGTACAGAAACTACTGCGAAAGAGCCAGAAGAACTGGAGGCAAAGCCAGGAGGCGCAGATGAAGTTAAACCCGAAGCACAGGAGGAGCAGAAAGGTAAGAACAAACCTGTCTGGATCTTTTTCACAATATTTGACTTGTCACAATAGGAAACCCAGATTTTACTCACAACTTCAACAACGGTTTTTTGATATTGTACCAATAATTCACTTTGAATTTTTCACACCAGCGCCTTTCCTGTTATGATGTGTTAAAGAAAATGGTTTCCGCGTGTGTGAAACTCAGATAAACAGCATGTGTTTGGTGGATTAAAAATGGTGTGAGTGTATAACGGTGTTTGCCACTTCCTCTTTCTTAAGATGTGTTAAGAGAACAAAAAGGAAGTCCTGTTCGTGACACCGCTCCTCACACGTTACCGTAGCAACATCCACGGATGCTGTAAATATTGAAATAGTGAAATCTTTATGTGTACATGACTCAGACGTTGACTTAACGGTTAACACGAAACTTAAAATATGAAATGAAGTCAGTTTGTTTAGAGGGAAAATCTGATGCAATACACACCAGTCTGACTCACACAGTTCTCCAGTATTCTGAAATGTGTGTGTGCACAGCTAACAAAGTTTTCTAGTTTAAAAAAAGCTCCCACAACAGATGCCCTGCAGTACTTTAGCCCACCACTTGATGGAAATGGGAGCTAAGTTAAGAAACAAGGAGTATGGTTAGTTTCCCTTTACCCAAGTAGATGCAAGATCTAATAAATAAATAAATCCTGAGGTTGTGGAAAGCTGTATCCCTAAGCCTTTGTGCAGGGAATCATGGAGATGAGCTTTTGCTCTTCTGTGACTTTTATATACAACATTGTTCCCTTTTTGTCATGCACTTGCTCATTAAAATGTTGTTGCTTTAATATTTTCGTTTCCTTGTAAATGAATAAAGTTTGTCCGATCCTAGTATTCTCCTTGTGTGACATTGTGGCGTGTCTCTCTGCCTTCCCCAACAATGTCTTGTCCCAGTTGTTGTGAAAAGGGTCTGCTTTTTGTTTGTTTCCCCCTCTCGTGTGACAGTAAAAATGAAATTTTGCCATCTGCGTTTGATACTAATGTTGTCTAATCTCTGTGACAAGAATCTGTAGCACCTACTAGAAATGTACACTCACTTGCAGACATTTGGGGAACTGCTACTGTTGGTTTTGTGGGCAAAAGAGGTGTCAAGACAGCAAGTTAGTTTCATTGTTTGTTTAAATTTTTTTTTTATATCTACTATTTTAGGGCTTGAAAAAATCATTTTAAATTTGAAGAAGGCAAAGTTGATTTTGGGGGGGCAATAGTTGAATTCGGTGTGAGAGGAAACAAGCATATACGCCCTTTTCAGGCTTTGGAAATTGAAGCCTGCTAAACACATGTCATTTCCATATAGGTAGTTTATGACATAGTACTGTGTAAAAAATCTTGTGCCCGTCGTTGCTTCTTCTGTATTTTACTGGAAACAGGTGCAGCAATTTAATGAAAAATCCACAATCATAAATGGAAATACAGCATATGAGGCAAAAAAAAGACCTCTTGAAAGCAAACTAGAAAAAGTTGCATTTCCTGCAAAAATGCAGTGTGAATGCCGTGTAGTGGAATCTGAAGACAGCAGAAGAAGGAGAGCTATCTGTTGAAAACACTGTGTAGAAGCTGAACTCTGCTGAAAGCAGATTACATGTAAGCAGGGAAGATGTGCAGCATCTGTCACATGTACTCGAACCCTTGCCACCAGAGCTCACGGCAGCTGCGCATCCGACTGCTGATAAGAGGGGAATCAGCAGACTTTCTGCTGAAAAGAGGAAAAGAAGCTGAAGTTTGTGCTAAAAACAGCTTAAGAAGCTGGAATTTGTGCTGAAAAGTAGTGAAAAACTGAAAATGTTGCAAAAAGAGGTGAAAAGCTGAAATTTGTGTGGAAAAGAGTTTAAACAGTGGAAGTGTTAACTGAAAAAAATGTTGCCATAAGCGGGATTCGATCCCGGGCCTCCTGGTCAGAGAACGACTGCCCCTCTCACTGAGCTAAAACGTGGCTCAGCCCAGCAAGCAAAACTAGTGATCACACTGATAATGTGGTCCCTGTTAGCAAATGGGCCAAAAAATGGCATAAAAGGCTGAATATCTGAAAAAGTATAAAAGTTATCATCACCAAAAGATATAGCAGAAATAGCAGAACAGTTTAAAGTTTGAACGGTGAAAATCGACTGAAAACTGAGGGAGTAGTTAAGAAATGGAGCAACTAGAATAATAAAGGATAAAGAATAAAGAGAAACAGGGTCTCAATAGTGTGAATGCCTCACAGGCATTCACACTATTGAGGTGTAGCTCAAGATCAGCCTATTTTCTTGCATGTCAGATAGAGTGGTGTATAATCTTGTGCAGAGCGGTGCACAGACACAGATCTAACACAGACCCTGAGTAGCAGAAAATAATGACTGCGGCTCACATTGACAGGCATCTTAAAGCCACACATTGAGATAAGCACATTGTTGTGACTTTTGCAAACTGCGTGTCGTGCAAAAGGGGTATGGGCTGACGTTTTTAGGAGACTTTTCACTTGTCTTGTCTTGCTGACCACTGAGAGAGCTTTGCACTTCCAGAAATATTGCATACTGATTCAAACGGTGCATTTGTTACAGTTTATTTTGGTTGGGTTTAATATTTTTCTTCAGGATCAAAATTGCTGTACAGCTATTTTATATAGAAAGATTTAACTAATGACACAAAAGCTGACTCTTATCACCCATTATGATCTTTTATCAGGACCGAGTACTCCTCTGGCCAGTGAGTTGGCAACATTATTTATCATTTGTATTTGGACCGATCACAAATACTTCTCTTTTTTTCTCTGTACAGTGGCCATTTTTAAACAGAAAACTGTGTTTTAACCGTGGATACATCTCAAATATACAGATCAAATAACGCTCACACAGAAAGCCAGAAATAAGCAATAGTTACTCACGTGTTGTCGGTGTGTTTAAGCATCAAATCAAAGCAGGCAGGATTTACTCACAATTGACAGCAAAAGCAAGGAAAGCAACTGTCCTGGCTCTCTCTGAAATGAACCAATCAAAGGTCAGTTTGATAGCAAGTTACTCTGCACAGCCCTTGACCTGAAAGGCAGCATGTATAAAAACTGCCATCAGTCTAGAAACGCACAATAATTTGCTCAAATGTGGGTATAATAGCTTGGTATATCTACAGGAAGTGTTTGAGGTGCTTTTTTCAGCCATCCCACTGAAAAATCGAACACACGTGCTTCTATTTTTCAGCATTTAGAATCAGACTATATGTGTTAACTTGACGAGAAGCACTTTTTTCCCCCTTTTTTTATGTAAATATTTAAATAGTGATTGTACTGTACTGTGAGTAAGTCAATACTGTGCTTGAATGGAAACACAAATCCAAGCTGCTGTTAACCAGCTGCTTTTGCTGCACTCAAAAAAATATTTATGCCCAAAATCCTACGTAAATGTCCCGTGTAACTTTGTAACATAACTACAATGCCAAATGGAATCTGGTCAAATGAAACCTAGTTGACTGGTATACATGTCAGCTAGGTTTCACATTTCACTGTGTTATTACATCTTCCAACAAACCGATGCATTCTCATAAACTTATAATAAATCTATTAAAAATACATAGCAGTGGGTTTGTGGTTTGTGGAAGCTGCCCCACCATATTTGAATTCAGTGGCCAGGAATGACTCCTCGCTTCTTACTAATGGCATTTTATATTTGCGGCTAAAAACCGGCCACATATGTAGTAAGTTGTGCCTCAAACTTTAAACTCAAGATATTAAGCATAATAACTATGGTTTATCATTAGAGGCGAGGTCTTTTGATCCTTTTCCTCCTCACCTAAAATCTCATCTACTGAATTGAAGTCAGGGCTCTAACACAAATGCTAATTAATTACAGATATTATTGCACGTTCTTATTCTCAGTAGATTAGACATGTAATCTTACTGTCTCCAGACAGCTGACAAGTTTGCTATATAAAAACACCAGCTGGCTATAGGCTAACATTATGTCAGTTAATATTAGGCTTGAGTATCCTAAAAATCTCACCTTTCCTCTGATAAACAGTTACATACTCACGTCATATGAAATTTTATTTAATTAGTGGTGGAGTCCAGCAATTTTAGACCCACTTCAAAGGTTTCACTAATGCTGGCAAACAGCAGGTAACACAAGCTAACAACAGCTAACAGAGGCTAACAGTAGCTAAAACAGTAGCACTTACCAACAGCTCAGAATATCCCCAGCAACAATTCAACTCGGTATGGCTGCCATGGTCAAAAGTGAGCTGATTCACATTGCACTCCTTTCACATAGTTTTAGAGTCCTTTTCCAGAGTGAATAAAGTTTCTCACCCAACATTGACAGCTGAGGTAAACAGTAGACCGACAGCCTTCCACAAGTAGGAAAAAACCAAGTTATAATTTTTTTTTTTGTTTGTTTTTATCGGAGAACTGTACATGTGCAGCTTTTTCAATTACAAGGTATTCCTCACTTTATACTATATTTTACTCTTAAGGTAAAGGCTTATGGTGAGCTGTATGTGGGGCTGAACAGAAATGAGAAAAAGGCTTGTAAAGATCGGCTAGGCAGAGCTCAAACTGGAAAGGATGTGCAGCAGATTAGGGTGGTTAAGGATAGACATTGAACTCTTATAAAAAGTGAAGAGAGTATGTTGAGAAAGAGTACTTTGAGGAGCTAATAATTAAGGGAAATGAGAGAAAAAGGACGACGGATGGAGGACAGTGAATCAGGAAGTGCAGAGGACTTGCAGAGGAGTGGAAGAGGCAGCTGGTCCAGATGGACGGTATGAAGATACGTTTAACCAGGATGTTTAACACAGTTCTGGAGGGAGAGATCATGCCTGAGGAATGGAGAATGGATGTGCAGAGCTGCGTCACTACAGAAGATAAAACTGAAGAATCATACCATGAAGCTAGTTGTTGAAGCCAAGGTTAAGAAGAGAGGTGATTATCAGTGAGCAGCAGCATGGTTTCATGTCAAGAACGAGCTCTACAGACGTGATGTTTGCTTTGAGAGTGGTGATGAAGAAGTACTGAGAACGTTAGACCTGTTGTTTGCAAATAGATGTGTTGCCCCCTGGTGGCAGTTGAAAAAAAAGCAAAGAGTTGCGCATTGGCTTCATGTTTAAAACCCAAACGAAATAGTAGTTAGAGGCTGATTCATGCCAGGAATCCACCTGTGAAGAATAGCTTAGCAAAGGCTCGAATAACGACTGACCAGCCAGCTTAGTCATTCCACAATTACGTCTTGAAGAACAGCCATCTTCCTCTTTTCCTAATTTCTCCTTTCCCTCTCCCTAAGACTGGGTCAGATAATAATGGGGCCGCCCTACTTTCCCACAGCCTCCAACAGCTGCATGGCTGTGGCTCATTAGGAAGTGATCACTAATCAGCTGCATCATTACCAACATGGTGGCCCCCTCAAATGCTTTTGCCCAAGAAATATCATGCCTGAGGACAAACTACTTCAGGCTGTTTAAGTGGAAATGCTGTGATTATGGGGCACCTAAATAATTCAAACAGCGGTTCTGCAATGTCATCTAGATTTAAAGGAAAAAATGAAGAAATGTTTCAAGAATTTCACACAATTAACTTATTGCAAAAGTTTAACATTCTGTCGAAAAGGTATGACACAAATACAGGGGCATTCCAGTATTTTCAAACTCAGTCCGTGTGTTTATTCTACTTATCCACATTGTTTCAGTTTCCATTTATTTTAATCACTGTTTTTTATCTTGAGAACCACAAAAAACAGCTGTGCTTTCTGCTTTTGTTGTCCTTTACAGCTGAGACTGATAAATCTGTTGCTGATCCCAGCACTGAGTCTGCAACTCCAGCTCCTGCTCCCGCTCCAGACAGCTCTGAGGACAAGCCCAAAGCGGATGTAGCTGAGCCTCCTGCACCTGTGGAGTCCACTGTGGAAGTCAAAACTGATGATGAGGCCGCTGTCTCCAACAAGACTTCAGTGGAGTCCCTGAAGGAGACAAATGAGAACAACAGCAACAACGCTGGCTTCATTCAGACGAGAAGTTGGTATTTAGATCATTTGTTCCCTCTAAACATTCATCACAGGTCCTTCACCTTCGGAAATCCTAAAATACAGTTTACAGAAACGCCCGTATAGTACACTGAGTATGATACAGGCCTTCAAACACTCAGGTCTCATGGATTTGTCTTAACAAATCCCAAACTCGCTCGCGAACTTACTGTTCTGCTATATGGGGTAAACGTTCAGCTCTTCCGTGTTCATATCCGAGTTACAACAAAATGCAACATTTCAACACACTGCCGTCTAACAGAGAAACAACAAAAGCAGAACTTTCGTGCATATTGTGAATTCCTTCCTCTATTTACCCTGAAAATCTAGATTACTGTGAAACATTGGAAGGTAGATTAAGACTTTTTCTTTCAGCCTGACATGTGTACACAGTTCTTAGTCAGTGTAATTGTGTAAAGGATCTTCTCTAAAATGAGTGTGAAAGAATGCCCCTTCTAGTGGTTGGATAGTGTAAGTAATAGGGAATAACAGCATGTGTAGGTGTGATCTTTGCGATCAGCTGAACTCGAATCAAACTGATCTTCTAAAAATTGTCTTTTTGTGATAAATTTATGTAAGCAAAATCACTTAAAGAGTACTGTGACAGACTAGAGGTGTATCCAGGGTGTACCCCACTTCTTACTCTGTGGCATCTGGGATAGGCTCCCCCACTGTCAAAGTAAACCAGGAAACACAGGACAAGCACGGCGACCGAGAACTAACCACAAGACACGGCTGAGAGGGAAGACAGATGACTAAACATAGAAAGAACAAACCCTACACTAGAGATGTGACACACTAAACATGGAAGGCAAAGGGACAAAACCTAAGAACCAGGAATCCCAAAGACACAGACATGACACTGACTGAGAAGACAGGGAACGTGGAACATGGAGCATTGGAGGCGCACAGAAGCAGACACCAAGAGAAAATCATAAATAATGAAATCAATGACTATAAATAACACAAAACACTCTGTCAACAACCATGACACCATTCAAATTTGGCTTAAGTCCATCAAGGTCTTCAGTGTCAACTTAATTATTAATTTATTGGTTGGAAAATGACAAAAAGCCGTGTGTATAGTCAACTTAAATTACTGGAAAAAGATTAAAAATATCAAGTATGATTGATCGGTAAAGAGATAATAATGCTGTATAGAGCTATTTAAAACTATGTTTTTACTGCCATTGTTTGTATTGGCACCATATGGGCATACGGGCAATGATATGGATATGTGGATTTTTAATATCACGTTACTT
Organism: Astatotilapia calliptera; assembly: GCF_964374335.1. Lineage (NCBI taxonomy): Eukaryota > Metazoa > Chordata > Actinopteri > Cichliformes > Cichlidae > Astatotilapia > Astatotilapia calliptera. Next base: position 26,156,019 of record NC_137427.1, on the reverse strand, counting down.
CGGACCTCTAACCTGTTCTTCAAGGTCAAATAAGGTCAAACTTTCACAAAATGTCTTTAATATCTTCTGGACATCAGGTCTTGTTTGATCACATAATGGCTTAGTGGGGCAGAGAAATATTTTGTACATAACTGTGGAAGTGGACTCTAACCTCCAACCCATCACTGTCAGGTGATGGGTTGTCAGTTTAAGTATTTTTCAGTTTAAATACTGCAGCATTGTCCTGTTTTCATGTGTCATTAAAAACAAATCAACCCAGTTTCAGTATGGTATTAATGCTACTTTCAGTTCAGTGATGAGCACCACCCCCTTGTTTGTGAGCTCTGACTTTATTTTTCTAAAACCTGGTTGCCTGTTTTCTGTTCAATGTAATGAGAGGACGTCCTTTGTGGTGATTTTGGGTAGTAATGTCCTGTTTTCAAAATATTTGCAACCCAATTCCAGTATGATTGAAACTGAATTGATAAAGACAGAAGACCTACAGTTTAATGCATTTTAGCATAGATATTAATAAATTCATAAATCCACAGGATAAAAGAAGAAATCAAACTCTGAGCTGGTGTGTATTTCCCCCCAAACCTTCAGAGCCCTACATTAAACAGTTCTTATTATTACAGACAGTCGGTGCCAGCTTAGACTCCTCAAAAGCTAATATGTCAACTGAGCACTCACCTTCCTGCTCTGATGTCTGGCCCTCCTCCACCTTCTTCTCTGACAGACTGACTCCCCGTCCTGAGTAAAATCCTTTCTGCCTCATCCTGCCCTCTGCTTCCTCATGGTTAAAAATGTGAGCTATAAGTCCCGCTATCCACTACAAAGGACACTGAATACAAGTTTCACTTTGAATGGGGTGCATTTCTGAACTCTTACTAAAGTTAAGATCCTCAAATTGAAGAAATTTGAGTCTAAGCAATAGAAGTATCACTTAACCTTCCTTGTGGCCATAAAATATGGAAGCCCAGGATGTCATATAGGTTGCATAAAAGGTGCTTGGTGTAGCGGTCTCAGTCTCATATCCCCCAACAGAGGACAAAAATTAATAGCGGGGTTTTACGAGGATATGGGGATTCTAAATATCACATTTTACCTCACTTTTACATTTCACATCTGCCTTACTTTTAAGCTGATCCCCAAATTTGTTACACCTTTAAAGAGAGTGTTGCCAGCCAGTTAGACATATACCGTATTATAATGCTACATATTAAGTTCACGTTATTCGTGTCCACTTATTTACTTAATCAATATCTACTCCTACATAATGTTTGTGTAATCAAAGTAAACATCTGTCACGTCGCTCTTATCTGATTTTTGCTGCACTGCAAACTTCTTAAAGCGCATTTAAACAGAAAGGCGAAAACAAAATGAATATGTACTAAATACAGCGTTATTCCCTTAAAAGTAAATGCTCCCCAGAGAGTGAGTTGCCTCTGCAGAGGTGTGCGCTTCTTGTTTTTCTTTCCTTGATTTGACTTCTCCTCTAGTTTTGACCGTCAAGCAAGTGGTTTTTGACATGATAGTGTGCATCCACAACGCACCCACAGCTACACCCTATTTCTGTTTCTTTTGAATAGATTTGATCTTCTGGGAAGTTCCTCTCGACTGTCCGGTGGGAGATATTGTGGCAGCCTGGTAACCGTGCTGTTCCTCAGAAACTTGGTAAGACTACATAACACTACAAGACAAATGCTGTGCTGCAGCTGCTCCACCGCTCAGCCAGCTTAGCTGTTAATAAAAGGACAACTCCCGCCACCAGCTGAAAGTCAACCACATACGACCAGCGGGCGTGCAGTGTTACAGCTTCCTGTCCTGAAGTAACTTATTAAAAATAGAAATACCATAACCATAAAATCTAAATTTGTCTAATGTCCAAGTCCTGAAATTGTAAATCATCTTGACAGCCTGACATCCAGCGGCTTATAAATACTCATCATGGGAAACTGCAACCAAAACCGAGCATAAGTGAAACATGAAGTAGTATTACATACACGAGTTAGTTAAGTTGATTGTTGAATCAAAGTAAATTTTGCAAGCTGCTGACTGGATCGCCATCATTTCCACAATTAGGCAATAACAGAGAGACACACCCAAGCCAAACACTTCTATCAAAATGTGTTTCTGCAAACTCTGAGTCATGCTTGACATCACTCCTTTATTCATCTGACGTCTCCCGCTCTGTTTTTCGCTGATGGATGACATCCTTCTCTCACACGAGTAGTAACACGGATCCTCTCGGTCTAATCATCACATGCTTTGGATGTAAGGCCCACATCTGCACCTGCAGTCCACCCTCTCTTCCTATCAGCTCAACAATGCTCCGGGCTGCAGCCAGAGGCCTGAGGAATTCACACTGCTCTTAACAGCTGATGATAAGCTCACATCTGAGAGGCTAACTGCTCGGGAGCTCGGCGTTTTCAGTCACGGATCATTTCCGCTCTCACAGAAACAGCAGCTTCAGAAATGCCGGGAATGTCCATTTCTGCAAAGGCAATCGCTTCTAGTTCTGTCTCTGATACTTGCTCACATGTTTAGTGGGTCTTTAAGATAAGAAAAATGAAGGCAATCAGCATGACTGTGAAATCAGCTATGCATTTACACAATATTACAGTTAACTATTTGATCATTGGCATCCAAACCTCTATTTCAAAACGTTCTTATTGTGCTGTCCGTAGGAAAAGTGCAGGTTTTCCCATTATCAATGATGAATGGGACTGAGACTGCTTTCATTTTGCTAACAGCAGCTGTGATTTTTCTACAGTGTCACGTCAAAGTACATTCTGTGACAAATCTTTTCTTCAGTAGTTGGCAGGCAGCTTTGTTTGTGGATTTAGACTCTGTGGTGGCAATTAGTTTTTCTTTTCCTGTAACTGAAGTTCATTTTTTATATGCCTGGCTATGTTGGACCAATGAAATGCCTCTCTAATTATATTGCTGAAGGCAGGAGTGGGCAATTAATTTTCCTAAGGAGTCACATGAGAAACTGGGACTGTTGTGGAAAGCTGCGTAATAACAATAATAATGTCAATAACAATATTAATAGAAAAATTACATAAAGCATATAACTAGACACATACTAATACTTAATTCAGTTCAATACTGAATTCAGTTCAGCAGTGCAGCCCTCCACAACAGTCCCAGAAAATATACATGCAAGCTCTCTAACTCTGCATAATACACCAAGCATATAAATGCAATCAGTTTGATGCCGTGTGTGTTCATTAGTCTGAGAAGCTTAGCTGGATGTGGTCTAGTGTTCTGAAATCAGCATTATTTTAGGCTTCAGAGTGAGTAATGAGCATGCTTAACAAAGCACTTACTAAAGCGCTTACGGAGTCTAAAACTCACAGAACCACTTTAGCGTGTGCCATCCATAGCACCTTACTTTATTCAAAGTGCAATGGAACAATGTAACTGTCTCTAGAAATATGTAAATTCTGCATAACAGGAAAGCCAAATATGACTATGTTTTATAGACAAAGTTTGCTTTTATAAGTTACCCTGCAGGATTCATTTACAATAAGCATGACATACAACATAAAAACATTGTTTCTATCTTAGTCATGTCAAGAAGTAATTATTATTCTTTTTAATTCATGGTCCAAATGGATGGCATAGATCAAACAGCTAGCATGTGTTTGTGCAGAGGTGCCAAAGACTGCAGTTCATGGAATGGTCAGTCTTAGAGACACGTTAAAATACCCACCTGTACAGTAGAAGTGTACATGAAAATAATTTTTAAAAAAAACCTTTGGTTACTAATTTTCCCTCTTCTTACTCACCTGTTAAAACTGCCTAATCTGCACACGAGTGACAGGTCGATGTTACCAGCTGCTTGCAAGGCTTGATCTTTAATCCTCTAAGTTTTGAAGTTTGGAGGATTTTTATGCAGTTATGTGCCAAATAATATCACTTGCTGTGTTTTTAGTATCACTAGCAGTCTATATAGTTAGGCACAAAGGTGGCAGACATCAAAAGTTTCTCATCCAGAATGCTCTGTTTTATTTTGTTTTTTCATAAATCCAAAAAGTACTCAGCTCTAACCCAGCACGTTTTAAAGGTGTACTTGAAGAGAGATGAAAGGCTTCTAAGAAAGCAACTACATTTTTATACCTAACAAGTTAAGAGTGAGACATGATGCGAATGTGATTCTCTTAGCTGGCCTGGGAATGAGAACAGGCAGTCTGGAGAACCATCAGAAAAAAGAAAAGTGAAGACTGCACTGATCCCCACCTGGTTTGGGAAGTGATGAGCAAGGTGAAGTTTAAAGGCTGGAGGGGAAGATAATGGACATGAGCTGCCAGGTCATAAACTAAACCAGCATAATTAGACCTGAGACTTTGCTGTGTTATTTTCCAGTCAGAGCAAAGCTTTCATGTCTGATGGTTAATGTTGGTGGAAACTGCCGGTACCGCCTGGGAAGAATATTTCACGGTGAGGAAGAGGCAGAAGTGAAAGAAGGATAGACTCAGATTTTACTCTTTGAGACAAGCAAAGCTAGTAGTTAGCGGGAAGCAGCAGAGGCACTTACTGGAAAGGTGGTGTAGAAACAGGTCAAAGAGATGAAGAGAGATGAAGATCTGTGGCTGAAGATGGTGGTTTGCCTTTCCTGAGCTTTTGTGTGTGGAACACAAAGTAACATAAACAGTACAAAAGAAAATAAAAATATTAATACAAACTTTTTTCTGTTTTTTTTAGAAGCTGTCTCTATTTTCTTACAATTTTCTTGGGAGACATATAAACATAAATTTGTGGCGGGCTGGATGACAATAGCGCAGTGCTGAACACAGGGTCTTTATCTCAGTAATAACAGTGAAGGAAAGCTTCCTGCTCGTGAGGTTTGATGTGGTTCAATCTGGCAGGTCAGCCGTTACACCTGGGAAGCTTTGCAGAAGGGAGGGACTGCTGGAAAACACCGACAAGCCCTTCACACTGCAGAAACAGTGAAGAAAGAAAGAAACAGCTGGCGGAGGCTGGATCAGCCCCTTTTTCCCTACACGTTGTGCTGCTAAGCACCAAGTTTTTGCTAAAACTTTTCAACTGCAAAGTCACAAGACAGCAATTACACCTGTGTTATTTGCACTGCGTTTGCAGAATGATCCTGTGCATGCAGCTTTGAGAGAATGGTGGAGTGAACGGTTTTACTGCAATGATTTATTATGAGATGAGAGAAGTTTCAGGAGCATTGAGTTTATGCGATTTAAGAAGGCATGTTTAAAGTATCTTGTGGTAAAATACATTCATCGTCTAAATGTCTGTAAGGGTTGATCGTATCTGCATAACATAATGGATTAAAATAGCAGTAAATGAGCATTAGTGGATGGATGGACTGATCACAGAGCAGGGGATTTTCTTTTTGTTTAATTATAGTCTTGCTAAATCATAAGTAAATGGTCATCTATATCAAAGTCTCTCACGATCGCCAAAATATTCTTAAATCAATTACTATATCAGATTTACATTACTGTGCAAAAGTTTTGAATCACTCATTTCTTTATATTTTGCTCGGAAAATGGGAAATAGTCAGAGTGAGTTATTGGAACGTGTGCAAAAATGGATGGAAATACAGTATGTTAAGGCAAAAACAGAGTTTGTACAATTGTAGCAATTTTTATTCTTCAACACAGCCTGAACTCTCTCGGGTGATCTTTCTTCTAATTTCTTTAAGTTGTCTTCAGGAATAGTTCTCCAGGCTTCTTGAAGGACATTCAAAGCTCTTCTTTGGATGTTGGCTGATTTTTGTTCTGTTCTCTGTCGAGATGATCCCACACTCTTTATTCATGTTGAGATGCCGGGTCTGGGGAGGCCAATCCGTGACTGATAAATGTTCCATTGTGTGTTTTTCTATCCAGGTATGCTTTTACTGCATTGGCAGTGTTTGGGATCATTGTCTTGCTGAAAAAGCCACTGCCAGTCAGATGCTTTCAACATGGTATTACATGGTGGATTAAAATCTGATGGCACATTTCTTTGTTCATATTTCCATAAATTTTGAAAGATCCCCAACACCACTGGTTCAAATATAGTCCCAAACAATGGAAGGAGCCAGCATCGTGTTTTACAGATGACTGTAGATACTCACTATTGTACCTCTCTCCTGAGCTCATCCTTACTTACTGAACCAAAAACTTCACATTTGGATTCATCACTCCATCAGATCAGTTGCCACTAATTTTCAGTCTTGTGGGGAGGTTTTTTGGCACAACTCAGCTTTTTCTCTCAGTTCCCCTTCCTTAAGCATTGCTTCCTGACAGCTACCCATCCACTGGGACCATTTGTGATGAGGCTTTAATTAACAATAAATGGATCGACTGAATGATAGCTGTGTCTCTCAGGTCCTGTGTCAGGTCTTTGCTGGATTTTTTTCTTATCTCATAAGTTTGTTCGTTTTGGTCCATGATTTACTAGAATCGCCATTTCTCCTGGAGTATTGCTCAGAATTGAATCAAACTTCCAAACAATGATCACCAACTCACAGTTTTATTTTCAGATCGTCTTCAGAAAATGATAGTTTGCAAGTTAGCGCATCCAATATAGAAACAATCTATAAAATGTGCTTCTAAAGTTAGGAATTGAACTCGTGTTTTTAGGGACATTAAAGGAAATGAGACTGTGCTTTAGTTGAATTCTTTAAAATGCTTGGAAGGAACTGACCTGTAGCAGAGGTCAAGGTCAACAAATCATTGACTAACCATTCCAGGCATACAAGTGACTGACTCTTCCTGATGAAATGTAAAGAGGATAAATCTGTCAGTAGCGTTTGGCCTTTGACCTTTGGAGATGACATTTTCTGTAACACCTTTCAAATCTCTTAGAAAAATGTGCTCTAAACAAAACTGAGTGATGGGACATGTTTTTGTTTAGTGTGCTTGTTTGGAGTGAGCCTCTTTTGAGGTCATAATTTGATTTGGTAAGAAGGCTCAAACACTCGCAGACGAGGTCATCCAGACTTTTTCAACCTGAAATCAGGGCAAAACTTTAAAGCATGACGTTGCAACACTTACAGCAGATTAACACTATGTGCTGTGTTTTTATATGTAGAACTTCATCATCGATCTTTAACAAAACCACAGAGTTTACCCTCTTTCTTTGGCTGCTTGACTTTAGAGGTTCTGGGTTTAAATCCTTCACAAAGGTCATAGGTCACATAGTCCTTATTACAGGGTACACAGTGACTGCAGAAGGATAATGTGGCCTCAGTGTCAGAATGAACTGGCTCACATTCTTTGCCTGTCACTGAACAAGTCTCTGCAGAACTGTGTTCGCAGCAGCCGTTGCGATGAGTCGTCCAACACACATTTAACAATTCGTCTAGTCACTCTACTCTAAGTGGAGCTGTATTTCTCCATCATACACCTATTTTTTACTGCATGATATTAAACTGGAATCCTGCTGAAGAATATACAAAAGCAACAATGAGAGTGAGTGCTCTGTTAAGGTCAGGGCAGCTGCAGACACTACAGCCAAGTAGCTGCTCCTGTTACAGTGGGGCAAAAAAGTATTTAGTCAGCCACCGATTGTGCAAGTTCCCCCACCTAAAATGATGACACAGGTCAGTAATTTGCACCAGAGGTACACTTCAACTGTGAGAGACAGAATGTGAAAAAAAAAAATCCATGAATTCACATGGTAGGATTTGTAAAGAATTTATTCGTAAATCAGGGTGGAAAATAAGTATTTGGTCAACAACAAAAATACAACTCAATACTTTGTAACATAACCTTTGTTGGCAATAACAGAGGTCAAACGTTTACTATAGGTCTTTACCAGGTTTGCACACACAGTAGCTGGTATTTTGGCCCATTCCTCCATGCAGATCTTCTCGAGAGCAGTGATGTTTTGGGGCTGTCGCCGAGCAACACGGACTTTCAACTCCCGCCACAGATTTTCTATGGGGTTGAGGTCTGGAGACTGGCTAGGCCACTCCAGGACTTTCAAATGCTTCTTACGGAGCCACTCCTTTGTTGCCCGGGCGGTGTGTTTTGGATCATTGTCATGTTGGAAGACCCAGCCTCGTTTCATCTTCAAAGTTCTCACTGATGGAAGGAGGTTTTGGCTCAAAATCTCACGATACATGGCCCCATTCATTCTGTCCTTAACACGGATCAGTCGTCCTGTCCCCTTGGCAGAAAAACAGCTCCATAGCATGATGTTTCCACCCCCATGCTTCACAGTAGGTATGGTGTTCTTGGGATGCAACTCAGTATTCTTCGTCCTCCAAACACGACGAGTTGAGTTTATACCAAAACGTTCTACTTTGGTTTCATCTGACCACATGACATTCTCCCAATCCTCTGCTGTATCATCCATGTGCTCTCTGGCAAACTTCAGACGGGCCTGGACATGCACTGGCTTCAGCAGCGGAACACGTCTGGCACTGCGGGATTTGATTCCCTGCCGTTGTAGTGTGTTACTGATGGTGACCTTTGTTACTTTGGTCCCAGCTCTCTGCAGGTCATTCACCAGGTCCCCCCGTGTGGTTCTGGGATCTTTGCTCACCGTTCTCATGATCATTTTGACCCCACGGGATGAGATCTTGCGTGGAGCCCCAGATCGAGGGAGATTATCAGTGGTCTTGTATGTCTTCCATTTTCTGCTGATTGCTCCCACAGTTGATTTTTTCACACCAAGCTGCTTGCCTATTGTAGATTCACTCTTCCCAGTCTGGTGCAGGTCTACAATACTTTTCCTGGTGTCCTTCGAAAGCTCTTTGGTCTTGGCCATGGCGGAGTTTGGAGTCTGACTGTTTGAGGCTGTGGACAGGTGTCTTTTATACAGATGATGAGTTCAAACAGGTGCCATTCATACAGGTAACGAGTGGGGGACAGAAAAGCTTCTTACAGAAGACGTTACAGGTCTGTGAGAGCCAGAGATTTTCCTTGTTTGAGGTGACCAAATACTTATTTTCCACCCTGATTTACGAATAAATTCTTTACAAATCCTACCATGTGGATTCATGGATTTTTTTTTTCACATTCTGTCTCTCACAGTTGAAGTGTACCTCTGGTGCAAATTACTGACCTCTGTCATCATTTTAGGTGGGGGAACTTGCACAATCGGTGGCTGACTAAATACTTTTTTGCCCCACTGTATACTTTTCCTTGGAGGAGGCATGCATAACTGGTGGGAGTGCAGTCCACAGACAAACAGGCTCACAGACGCCAATACAGAGCCTTGCATTGGCCCTTTGACGATGATATTAACATTGCACTGACCCAAGAGAACTTGTGCATACTCCCAGACATAGAAATTAAAAAATACTGGAAACATCTCATTTGTACTTTACCTTTGGCCTCAATCTTTTTATTTTAAGAGTTGTCAAAGAATGCCTGACCTTGACCTTCGCTATTTACACTTGAAGCATTTTACACAGTGTCACATTTTCTAGATTCTTCTTTTGTGCTTTGAAAGTGGAACCACAAAACATTTAAAGGAACTAATTTAGGAGTTTATGTGTGTACCATGCTGCATTTCACTCAAAGGACAGGACAGTGGGGAAAGCACAGTGAAAACACTTTGTGGAGAAAGCAGAAATAATAGCTTAGAACTACTGTGAATTGACGTATCCTTGGGCAAGATGCTGAACCCTGAGCTGCCTCCAATGCATTCATCAGAGTGGAAGTGAGAGTGTGTATAAGGTAAAAGCGCTGTATGAATGTGTGTGATTGGGTGAATGACACGAGTTACTAGCCCGTCACTAAAAATGTGGTGTCACAGTGGGTCAGTTTTTGCAGTCTGTATCTGTATTGCCTTTACTCTGCCTGGTTACTAGTTTTTTAGCAATTTGATCAATGGCAGCTGAACGTAGTTCATGAACTTGGCATGATAATTGATTCACAGAATTATTCATGGGAGATTTTGTATATATGTAAAACATATGAGATTGTTAACTTGGATATATATTAAAGAGTTTTGATTCATTTCACACTACTTTCTGTGCTGTATTCAGCTGCTGTACATTACAGCTCAGCCTGCATAGATAAACCCTGTACACTAGTCCCCTGGTATGACCATCCCTGCCCATGTCCTTTTCAATATTAAGGAATGATGAGGATACTATATCACATTGTTCAGCAGTCACTTCTTCAAGCATAGCTGTCATGAATCTTGAATGATGTAAGCATCTTTAGACACAATCAATAGTGTAACTGCTGGGAGGCGGGGACAGTCACACTCAGACATGATACAGTTCAAATTCAGCTAATCTGAAAGTGGCCATGCTAGCCTCTGTCTAAGGCTATAATTAGGTTAAGACCTATATGGTGACTGTTAGCATGTTCACATTGCCGATGTTGACATACCAATGCTCCAAAGGTCACGTTTGCGATATTCATTATCTTAGTTTAGCTTGTTGCCATGGTAACATATATTAACTGATGCAGAAAACAAAGGTGAGGGCATGTATTAAGTTTTCCTGGCATTTACAAACCAAAGCGTTCTACAAATGTTAAACATGACTGATCAAAGTTATTATGGCTAATTTAGACTAGCTGGACTTTCAGGGATTCCAAACCCTGCATTAAATTTCTACAGGTGCAAAGAAGTAGAAGTAGAAACCAACACTGTGAGCCTGTCTGACTGAATGGAGGAAAAATAGAGTGTTATCTGGACCAAATCTGATATCTTCCGATCTGTGGACCAACAAAATTTACTCCAAAACAATGAAGGCAAGAGATGCAACCATTTTCATGTCCAAAACTTAATGTAGCTGACCTACGATTCCCCCAAAAAGCCTACAACATAATGCTTCCTCTCTGGTTGTCCTCTCCGGGCTGGTTTTTAAACATTCCTCTTCGGGCTTAGAGCAGTTGGCAGGGCTGCTGTGATCAGTAGGGCCTGCTGACAGATGGACATTCATCCACCTGCTGGTATCGCCTCCGGCATCAGCTTCACATTCCTCAGGCGGTGTCAAACTGTCAGAAACACACTGTGACTTTATTACATCTCTGTTTCTCATCAGTAACACACGGTTTAAAGTGAACTTGGGTCACATGACAGATCCTAAAAAGTCGAAACTTTGTTTTGCTTTTATGTTGTGAAGTGAGTCAAGCTTTTAGTTCTTCTATATCGAAGCATTCAAATGGAAAAACTAGACTCTTTTAAAATCTATGCAGACCTGCAGACTATAATCCGCATATTACATTGACAGACACTAATGTTTAATTTATGTTGTTGTGGTTGTGCGCATTTGTGGAGGTATTTGCCTACAGGGAGCCTAAAAAAGGGGCTTTCAACTGCCACAAACATGCTCAGTCTGTAAAAAAACTCACTGCGTGTCGCTTGTGCATCTGTCAAATGCTGACATTTTGAGTGGGCCAGAACAGAAAAGGAAGAAAAGCTGAAAAGAAAACAAAACTCACACAGATTAAAAAAATTAAAAAGACAGCATGAAAAGTATGTTATAATCAGTGTTGGGTAAGTTACTTTAAATTAGTAACTTAGTTACATTACTAGTAACTAGTGATCTAGTATCATAAGTAACTCAGTTACTTCAAGTTACTCGTTACTTTCAAAGTAACTAGTTACTAGGGAAAGTAACTTTGGTTTTATTCATAATTTTCTTGTTAATGTGTTGCCTCCATAACTTTGCCAGTCTTTTGACTAGAGACCAGCCCGCCATTATAGGGAAAAATCATAAAGCCTTTGAATGAAAACAAACGCTGTTGTGACAGTGATGTACACTGTTTTGATGGTATACAATCGTTTGTTGTAAGACTCAGATAATTATTTTTTAAAAGCTGGACATTTTAAATGAGAATAAGAGAGAAACGTATTTCCTTGTGCCCCCCTCTCCCTGTTAATGCCCTACCTGGCCCCCTGGCAACACTTTGCTAGACCCGCCCCTGCACAGTTACCAGCTGTCAGCTATGTAAAAAAGGATCCTGGTGTTATTTGTCTCTCAGAAACAGTTCATAACTTCCCTTCAACTCATTCATGTCACCTAAAAGGTAAACCTGTTTCTCCATCACCTGTTCAGCTCTGATGATTCAGTAAGGACATCTCCTGGTTTCATCTTCATGTTTCCCTCTCACCAGATAACCAAACAGATATCATGACCAGCAGCTTTTACAGCTGTGGCTCCTGCAAACATCAGCTGATACTAGAAATTAATATTAAATAAATTCTAACAACAGCTGATCAAGCTTAAACGTGCTGCTGTTGTTTAGCGCGACATCCGCTGTGTTTCTTTTCACCTCAATACGAAACGCGTGATATTTTCTCTGAATACGAGACGATTCCGTTTTTTGGCAACTCTAATAATTAACCTTATGAACAAAATAAAGTTCAACATCATTAACATCATAGCACCCACCCAGCTGTATAGAAACTCCATCATGCTAGCTAGTACGCAGTACGAAAAAGTCAGAATAACGAAAATAAACTCCACCTAAACTTGGGTTATATCTGACACAGATAGACTGCAGGTCATAACTTCTTACCTGAAGTTCAGTTCACACTCGGACCAGCGGCTGCCTCGGGTCTCTCTTCCTTGTGCGTCCCCTTTCTCTCATCCACCTGCTGGCCTCCACCACTTGCTAATGTTACTGAATCTGTGGAAGCTCCGCGATAGCCACCACACGAAGTAACGAGTAACGACCCTATCTAAATCCCAGACTAACGCGTTCCTGATTTTGGCATAATAACTAGTTACCGTGCTCGTTACCACAATAATAACGTAGTTACTGTAACGCGTTATTAAGTAACGCGTTACAGTCCCAACACTGGTTATAATTCAATCTTCTTCATGACAGGCCACAAGCAAGAGTAGAGACCGGCTATAGTACAGACTTCTGACACCTGCCCCATCTAAGACAGACACTTTCTTTCAACACGCTGCCAACACTCGACTACCACTGAACTATAATTTCACTATAATGGATACACACCACAAACTTGATGTGTAGCGACTACTAGCGGCACTAATTATTGACCAACTGGCAAATATGCTAGCTAGCCAGGAACCCCGCGCCTTTATAGCGCTAGTCAGCAGCAGCTCCTCGTGTCCCCAGGTGTTGTTTAAGTCACTAAAGACGTGTTCAAGAGGGAAAAAAATCATTAAGCTAATCTAAGTAAAACTGTTGGTACCACAACACTAAAAAAGCAAAACATTAACTTCTAGAGGTGAAAAAATGAAGCAAATGCAGTCGTATAGATCCTTAAATGACAACTTGAAACTCAAAAATGAACATGCTTGCAGTCTGGTAAATAAATAAAAATGGTATCTTTGTCTAATTTTTACTGTTTTTATAGCTGAACTTAGGTCACGTTTAAGTTTGGTTTAGGTCACGGGAAGCTTTAAAGGTTGAGGTAGAGTCATTAAGGTTGCACTTGCTTGTTTTTCTGCATGTACATGTGTTTTAAGCATGTATTGTGCTAGCACCCCATCAAATATCACTGAATTACAGCTGCACCCTGCTAATCAAATTAGCTAAAACTGCTAGCCACTTAGCAAACTGTCCAGCTCTACTCTGTCATCCAAAATATGATCATATCTGGCATAAATTCCAAACTGGAGGCTTCAAACCATTGATTCAAAAACCATGTTTGATGTCTGTCTTTTATAAACATATATTTAAATAGTTTCGTAGATGCTAAAAATCTACATTACTAAAAATTTCTGCTGTTTTAAGCTACCTTATGAGAGCAGCTCACCAACTTCAATAGTTCTACCATATGAGATAAATTAGTGTTTCTTATCTTACCGCATCGTATTCCTGTACTGTAGTCATTGAATGTGTGTGTATTCTTCCATGAGTAATGATATTAAGATTACTATTACTTTGACTCGCTGATTATGTTGTCTGGGTGGAGGCACTGCATTAAAAGTAACAGTGTGTTATAAAAGCCACAGAATACACAAAAGATGAAGGTGCTGCAGTTAGTCTGCAAGATGTGAACTGAAACTTTGTCTGAGGCTATTTTTATGAAAGCGTAGTGTAAGTGTCCATAGATCTCTGTGATTATGAACCTCAAAGCCACAGATTGTAATATTTTTTGTCATTATATAAGGTGATGTTGTGATTATTTACAGGTAAACTATAAATCGCCATCATGTTCCTCTGTGAGCACCGTTTCTCTTGGTTCAGGAAAGTTAACCTTAGACTAATCAATCTGTCAGGTCTGAAGCATTTTATCATCCAGGTATTTTTGTGCAAGTCTGTATAAGTCAGTAGTCCTAATAAAAACTTCACAAAAAACACACAACTTAAGGTCATGACACATGGTGTAACCTTTTCAGCTGTTAATTGTGTGGGTGAGGTATCATGAGAGTCAATGAGCAGCAATTATACAAATGGGATTTTGAATGGATGGTTATTATCAGAAGAGAAAAGTAAAGTTGATGTATTTAAATTTGTTTTGTTCGAGTAGTCACGGTTCTTGTTTAAACCAATTTTTTAATTGTTCTTTTGAAGCTTCCGTACATAATTTGAAAATTGATGTATTCAAGTAAAGATTCTGAAAATACCTTTTATAAAAATTAAAAGTCAGCTCATTATTTGGACAAAGATTTGTAAAAACTCTAAAAATGAGCCCTGCAGTGCTGTTGTCACTTGTACCTCCGGGACTTGGTTTGTTTCTGTTTAAACACTTACTAGTTAACCATAAAACACAGCAATAGATGTAGAGTTAGCATTATGTCAGTCATCCTTTCCCTCAAACAGATGGTTCTCCATAGGGTTTAAAGGTCATGTCAAAGGCCACATAAACTTGGCCAAAGCAGAAGTTACAAGTGGAAAAAGCAGGTGATTGCAGAACACGTGACTGTGGGAAAGGATGCACTGTTTTCATTGCTCTGTTTCTTTTTTCTCACTCTCTCTCTTTATTTTTTTTGCAGACCAAAGGAAAAAAGAGGCCGTCGGGGAAAAGGATATTTCTATTCAAAGTGTATTCACTGATAACTGTGATACAAGCTTGTTTTTTTGTTGTTTTTTTTGTAGCATATACAGTAATGTGGAAAAGTCTTGAGCCAGCCAATATTTCTTTGTATTTTGCGAGACAAATCGGAAACATTTTTTATTTTTAAACATGTCCAAGTATACGTGGACGTACAATATGTAATCAAATACTGAGTTTGCATAATTCTAGTGAGGTGTGAAGTTAATATTTGGTATGACAACGGAAAGCTTTCTTGTCATTTCTTAAAGTAGCCTTCAGGAATAGTTCTCCAGGCCTCTTGAAGGACATTCAAAGCTCTTCTTTGGATGTTGGCTCGGTACCAAACGACTGCGTTTGGGGACCGCTGACATAGTGGATAAAAATCTGATGGATGTTTCTCTGAAAATGTCAGGTACTACGACTGGAGTGAAACAACAGCCAATGTCCAAAGAAAAACTTTGAAAGACCTTCAGAAAGCCTGGAGAACTATTGATCAAGACCCTGCTACCAGAACGTCTGGCTTCTTGAAAGCAAAATACTTTTTAAATTGAGGTGTATCTCAAGACTTTTGGACAGTGCTGTAAGCTTTTTCAAAGTTAATTGTTCGCTTTTCGTTGTTTTAGTAATTACTGAACTTGTCTTCTGAATATGTATTGTGGCTTTTATTCATCACTGTTCAGGTCATAACCCCTTCAATAGACTGGCGCTCTGTCCAAGTGTGTACTGCACCTCTTACCCAATGGCTGACAAACACCAATCAAACCATTTTGTTTGGTTTACACTTATTGTTAACCAATCAAAAACAAACAAACAAAAATGTTAATTTAATTTAAAACATTATACATAATCCATTTGAGAGGCACACAAAAGCACTTACTACACGTTTTTGCCATATTGTAAAAAAAAAAAAAAAAGTGTTATAAATTTACAAGGTGAGTGTGAAGCAGAGAATATGCATTCAGATTTGCTCACTTAATAAATACACTGGCTGTAAGTGGTAATCATTTCCAAAATGGTTGTTTAAGAATCACCCGTTTCAGGCATTCAGAAATAATGTAAAAGCACTCCTAACTAATGGATCTATTAACTAATCATTTAAGCACAATTTTAAACTAAAACATGCATATTAAGGTTTTCTACATTGGTATTACTGGCCTTGATATAAATAATGTAAATAAATCCATGCATAAGTGTGTGTATATACAATGATTGGCTTGATATGGTCACTGCTACTTCACCAAACAAAGTTATTTGAATCCTGGCTCCAAAACTCTTTACTCATTTTTGGCATGTATTTGTAAAATATGAATAATATGAAAATGACAGAGGCTTGTCAGATCTGATCAAATTGTGCTTTCCTCAGTTTAAGAGGAAGTGCTTTACAGAAGCTCCATTTTGCTGTTTTACGTTCTTCCTATAACAGTGTGAAGCTTCGTGTTGCACCACTTGTTATGACGTGACTTTTGTTTGAATTTCATTTGATTTGTATTAAATAAAAACTTTTTTTCTTTGTCCAGAAGCCTATTTTTCTTCCCCCACCGTTAGCAAATAGTAATTAACATTTGGTGAGGTGTAACACTGTGCTGCACATAGGTTGATACCTGCTTCTCCTTTTAGTGTAGTGAGGCCATGATTAGTACTAATTAAATCTGAACATATTGGCTGAAATGAGAATCATATTTAATGGTGCTGTACAGCAAATTTACATCTACATGAATACGATTACAGACGCGGCCGTGCAATTTAACACACAATAAAGCCTAATTAACTGCCATGTCCATTTTCAGCTCATCGCTAATAGACTGGCCTATATTTATGTTTCCTGTCTAAATTCATGAGGCACATAATATTCTTATAATTTCCATCTACAGCAATGAGCTGCCCAGTGTTTGGGGCCGATCCAGCTGCTATATCCAGCCTGTTTCCATGGGCTTCCGCTCCCCTTTAATGACAAATGACAGCATCAGCCTATATCAATCTGCCCCACAGGATGCTTTAATCCGCCATTAAGCAGATGAAATGTTGCACTGAGCCCGCAGAGCAGCAGTGACGGCAGGAGCGGTTCTAAAATTCGTATGCACGCCCCTCCGGCCTGACCGCAGTCATGGACACCCTGCGTCAAACCACCCAGTGCAGCAAAACACAAACCTCTTCCTCCTCGGAACTGGATCCAAAGGTCTCAGTTATCCCCTATTTATACGCAGTGTATATTTACAACGGGCTGGATGATTAGGATGCTAGCGAGTAGCGCAAGAGCAAAGAGAATGTGGGGGAAATCTTCCTCGGCTATTCTGAGGAGACAAGGGGTTTATCAGGGGTGAGCCACCTCTCTGATGTCAAAGCTTGTTTTCAAAGAATCTGTCAGAGCTCCTTTACCAAGGTGCTTATCACCTCCTGCAGCTGATCCCTAACAGCTTTTTCTTTTATAACTTCTACATAATCAGATAATTTATGTGAGGCTGAGATCTAGACTGCAAAAGACACCAGGGAGAGAGAAAAGAAGAGAGTCGGTTACACTGAATCAGTGCACAAACAGCAAGAGCGTCATTCACAAATCTATGTGTAACCATAGTTTTTAAAACCACCCACGTTGAGATGTTCAGGACTCAACATCCTTGATCTTTCTTTCATCTATGTGAGATGAGAAGGTGGAAGGTTTTCCAACGTCTGTGTTCGTGTGGAGCAGTTAGATCTGCAGCAACAGTGTGATGTGATCAAGTCAGAGTCTGTGCCACGAAGAATTGAGGCAGCTTTGACGGGAAAAGGTGGTTCATGCAGGTAGTAGCTTAATAAAGCCTGGTGAGTGTATGCTTGTATGCCAAGAGATGAGGAGAGAACCACGAGGCACAACCGCAATCTGATTCAGAACTAAATATACGGTTGGACAGGATGCAGCACACGATCGTCACCCACATAGCTGTCCTCAAACAGGAGCCTTGAATTATGCCAGAAAATCCAAAATGTGAAACAAATGATGCAGCAAAATGTGATGTGATGTTTATAATAATGTACTGAGATATCCAGTGTTTCTGAATATCTTCATACATCAGGTATTCTGGTAACTCTACAGACCCTTACACATCAAAAGCTGGAGAGAGCTGTTTCATCTACTTTAAAAATAGTTGAGATGTTCATGCCTGAAAAGAGTTGCGGGCACGCTGAGAATCTGAAGAATGAGCACTAAAACTTTCAGCTTTCAAAAAAGCAAAACACCCATTAAGGCTTATGTCAGCGTGTTAAGCTGTGGAATGTTAAACTAGTTCCAGTTTACTAACCCATTTTTTAAAACACTTCCCATCTTTCTTTCTTTTTTTAAATCAAAGACAAACGCAGGCGAGGTTGATGCCAAATAAAAAGTTACATAAATTTAAAAAAGAAATTCCCTACAGTTGTCAGACCTGTTGCAGTGTCTGGTGGTTCTCACACAAATGAACAAATAAATAAATAAATAACTTGGGATCATCATACAAAACAAAAAACAAAATCCCAGCACTGCTATCACCTCCAGCTTCTGTGTACGGTGATTTTGTCAGCTATAAAATCACACACAGTCACCTCTTAACTGGATTACCATTGGAGCCAAGAAAACAGCATGCTATGATTTACTCGTGAAAGTGGCTCCTTTGACACTTTCCTCATGTTTAAGTCAGCCATGCTTAATGCTTATAATTATGTTTAGAGGGAAGAACGCAAAAAGGAGACACTTTTAAGTGTAAATCATGGTACGTGACACAAATTTAAAGTCAAGACATGAAAGACAAAATCATTTATTCATATATTTCATGTGAATCCATCCATTACTCCTTTGACTTAAAACCAAAAACGCCCTCCTCACGGTGGTGCTAGAGGGTTAGTCCGCAGAAGAAGATCTATCCTTTTCCCGGGGACCTTGAGCGTCTGCACAAACTTCCAAGGCAATCCTTCCAATAGTTGCTGAAGAGGTGTTTCATTTTGAACCAGCGAGCTAACAATGTGAGCCCTGGAGCGTGACTAAAACGAGGGGGTAAAGTCAACAGTTTGTGCTGAGAGCATGTCAAACTGTGAAACGTGTTTACTAAAGAGCTTTGCATTCCCTGTTCTCTGAACATGATGACGCAGACCAGGAATTGTGGGAAACTGAGGAAAATAATCAGCAAATCCTGGATTTTGCCACCGTTGCTGTTAGGGATAAAAGGACGAGTGCTTTGTTTTCCATTTATCACGATGTCATTAGTGCTGCTGTCATCACAGGCTTCCCCCTGGATGAAGAGATGATCCTGGGCACCAGAGGCTGGCATCACGCCAGCTTCATTCTCTGTTTATCTTAGACACTTATTAAAAGCATGTCGTGTCTTTAATGTCTAATTTGGAGAAATGCAAGTTAACCAGTTAACCAGCTCGACAGACACCTTAAGCAGCTGTCATCGGGTGATTTATACACGCCTGTTTCATCAGTCATGCTTCCAGCCCAGCAATCAATATCAGGCTTTTCTAACTATCTGAATGGGAAGTTCTTGTTTTTAAGTCTTCACTTTTTTCCTCACTATGGGAGGAACGTGGAGAGTAACAGAATATAAAAAGCTTACTGTGTTTGTTTCTATAGTTACACCATTTGGTGCATGTCCCATTTTTATTCTTGTCCGGTCAAGCGAGGAGGGCAAGATTTATTTAGAGGATGCAATGAAAAGTGTGATACAGAATGCTGGGATGCTTATGGCATCTCTGCTATTTGACCCACACTTAGAGGAAGGTTGCTGAGTGGTTCACAGCGTTGTCCTAAAAGCTTTACCGCCACCGATAAAGAAGCAGCACTTTCACTGAATAATAATTCTAGCAGCTCTGAAGGTTCATTTTTCACTATATTGAAGCATAAATTGCACTGAAGTGCCCTACCTAGCAACAAATTCTTCCATACAAGCAACTCATTATCAGTCCATAACTGGATAAATTTACTGGTGTGTTAAACTATTTAAAAAGAAGATTTTTCCTAGTACGTAGAAATGTCACAGTCAGCGGTTACAATAAAACGAAACTCAAACATTTCCAGCGTTGCAGCTGGAAGGAAAGTGTGAAAATGCTCGAGCGCTGCACATGGATCACTTCGTCAAGTGTCAGGCTCAACTTAAAAGATGACCCATAAAAGGCTACTAGGTATTTTTATCTTAACATGACCTTGTGTAGCATACTGAATACACATTCTCACATTCTCGCTGCATCCAGTGTGAGTGCTCGATGTGTCCACGCGCTGCTTTGTCACTGCAGAAAAAGAACGTCAAATTTTCTTCACCTGCTTATTCTGCTGAAACTTTCTTTTGCGCACTCAGTTTGCCGAACAACAGTGTTCGGTTGCATGAAATATGCAGATGCTGTAATCACAGACGAGGGGACTTTCCCTCATTTGAATCTTATTTAACCTCAAAACACGCAGCCATTGCTTGCAGAGATTCGGTTATTACAAGCGCTTGCTCAGCAACTAAACTTTATGAGAAATGAAGCCAGAGATGTCCCGTGCTATATTTATGCGGCGTATTATATATTTATTTCCATCACAGGTGGCTTAGGTGGCATATTTTCAGCTGTATAATGTTTTTTCTGTGTGTGTGTGTGTGTGTGTGTGTGTGTGTGTGAGACCAAACAGTTTCCAACACCTGTTGTGCCAGCTGATGCCAGGTTATTGTCCCCATGTTTGGAACAAATGGCCCCTCCGGAGCCGAAAGTTGCCTGAACTTAGAGGCCCTTAACTCTAGAAGAGAACAGAAATATCTCCACACGTCATCATTCTGCACAGACACGCCTTTGGTTGAGATACTAAACTTTATTCTTCTGATACTCTAAGAATCCTGTTCAGTGTCTGAATCCCTGCTGACTGGCTCATCTTTGATATAATGATAGTTTGTTTGGGCATATTACATTGCCTTCTCTTAGTTCGCCCTCCATGGTAATATAAGGGATTGGTTGATAGGATAGGTTACACCCTTAATAATGAAGTTGCGTGTGATATCACACAGGTCAGTGATCAAACATCAGAAGACACTGTTCATTTTAAAGTAACTAAAAACAAATCGATTAAATAGCTAAAGAATCATTTTATCGCTGGGTAAAGGCTTTATTACTGTTTTTCTACTATTTCTTAGCTTTAACCCTTTTAAAGGGAACATTAACTGGGTTGCATTCTGACACATTTGCATGTTCACACTTGTGTCTAAAAGAAAAAACTTGGAGGAACAAGATATCAAATTATATTCAGTTGATTTTTTAATTAAATGTATTTATAAAATGATGCATCATATGAAAAAACATGGATATCTATCTATAGTACATCACATTTCCTAACCTATACAGTATAGTGTCAGGGGTTTTAACTGTACAGATTCCATATAATCAAATAAGACTTGTTTTTTTGAATAGGATTTTATCCTCCAACCCCCACCCCAACACCCTTTTTTTAGTGAGAGAAGAGGAGAAGGGTAGGTGTTGTTTGGGGCAATCTTGTCCAATGGTCTTTCTTAAATTAGCTTTGGGGGCTGGAGGCTCCCCTCCCTGCACTGACAGAAGGAGGAGCCTGTGCAAGTCACAGACTACTGTTTCATTCACCTGCACAGCCCTGCAGCATTCACCACACTTGGGTCTGTGCAGCCACACAAGAAACACACAGAGGAGATTCCAGCCGGCCCAAAGTTTCTTTTTTTATGCTTTTTTTCTCACTTAAGAAGCATCAGCCTCCTGCTGCTGCTCACTTGTTTTAACTAAATTACAAGGCAACTAGCAGCAGACATGGCTGCTTGTCTGCAAAGTTGCAAACTTTGTAAAAAGAGTTGCCTTCTTTTGGCTTTTTCTCTCAGCTTCTGTTTTGCCTCAGTATGTGCAGGGCCTTTTGATTCAGCTCACCTCTATCACCGCAGGGCCGGACCTAATGAAGATGATATCATTGTTGCTAACAATGGGATCAGAGTGCCTTTTGGGCGGTCCGTGTTTCTGGACCCTGTGAATGACCTGGTAACAGAAGTGCAGCCCGGTGACCGCTGCCAAATCACAGTCCTGGACAATGATCCACTGGCCCAGAAGCCTGGGATGCTAACCCCTAAAAAGTTTCCCTGTTCATTTGGATCTGAAGAAGTGAAATACACGCATTTTGGATCAAGGAGCCCCAGTAAGGATCGTGTGAAGCTGCAGCTTCGTTATGACTCTCACACAGACACAGTCATTGTCCCCTTCATGTTGGAAGTAGAGGTTGTTTTCCAGCAGCTTGAGATCCTCACCAGGAATATGCCCCTTAATGTTGAAAAGCTCAATGGAGAGAGCAATCCTATTGACAAAAAGGGCCTGGAGTTTTCCTATGAGGATGGTGTCACACAGTGTAAGATCAGCACTCTGGTCGGCGCTGGAGGTCTTCCCAGGTATGGCACTCTTTTGAACAACCCTTCCAATGGCCAAATGGTTGACTGTGATGAGTTTGTGAAGCAGGGTATTCGCTACAAGCACACGGCTAAAACCAACTCACCAAACAGAGACTATATTCCAATGATGGTAGAGCTGCAGGATAACGAAGGAAACATGATAATGCAAGAGCATTTCCAAATGATGGTTAGAATCAGAGAAGGTGCAGAGAACACTGCTCCCAAACCCAGCTTTGTAGCTATGATGATGATGGAGGTTGATCAGTTTGTGATGACAGCTATTACAAGTGACATGCTGTCGGCTGAAGATGTCGAATCTCACCCAGATGACTTAATCTTCAACATCACGTCTCCGCTGAACCCTCAGCAGGGTTATATCATCAGCACAGATGATCAGAACCTGCCTATCACCTCCTTCTATCACAGGGACATCAAAGAGCTTAAAATAGCCTATAAGCCACCCTCAGATGACTCAGAACAAGAGAGGATTTTTCAGCTAGAGTTTGAAATTGTAGACACCGATGGTGCAGTGTCAGATCCATTTGCTTTTATGATTGTGGTAAAGCCTATGAATACACTGGCTCCTGTTGCAACCAAAAATACAGGGCAGCTATTGTTTGAAGGGCAATCTCGAGCTCTCTCCAGCTCTCAGAATTTAGAGATTAGCGATGAGGATAACCTGGAAGACGTGAGAATCACAGTCATCGATGGTTTAAAGCACGGAGACCTTACTATGCTCGGCACACGCAGGAAGTTCTTTACACCTGCCGATCTAGACGCTGGCATTGTTGCGTACCAGCATGACGGCAGCGACACCTATAGCGACAACATTATTTTTAGAATGACTGACGGCAGTAATGAAGTGGAATTTTTGTTCCCCATCACCATTGTCCCCACTGATGACGAGCCCCCTATTATTAATGCAAACACTGGCTTGGTGTTGTTCAAGAATGAAATCATGCAGATCTCTCCATTCATCCTAAGTGCAACAGACATCGATTCAGAAGACTCCACTATTAAGTTTGTCATGGAGGCACCATACTCCACCATAGGGCAACTCCTGCTTAGGCAAGCAGAGCTACCGTCTGACCCATCTCTGTGGAAGTTCAGCGAGACAGATGAGATGTTTGAGCAGGTGGTGACTGAGTGGCTTCAGCAGGACATTCTGGATGGAAAGCTGTTCTATCGTCACATCGGGCCCCACAGCACCACCACTGTAACCGATCACTTTGTATTCCGGGTCCAGGACGATAACGATCCTCCCAATCAATCAGGCGAGCACACGTTCACTATCAAAATCCATCCCGTTGATGACCTTGCCCCAGAGCTTTTCCCAGGCACCACCCTTCACATGACAGTGCAGGAATATGAGCTCACATACTTTAGGAAGAAATTCTTGTGTTATACTGATCTTGATTCAGATGACAGAGATTTGAAGTACACCATCACTAAGCCCCCGACTGACACAGATGAGAACAATCCAGCCCTCTTGGGTGAAATTGTACTGACTGACAGCCCTGACACTGTAATTACAGAGTTTACACAAGCCCAGGTTAATCACCACAAAGTAGCTTATAAGCCCCCAGACCAGGAATTGGGCATCACTCCAAAAGAGGCTCAGTTCACATTCACTGTGGAAGACACAGCTGGAAACACAGCAGATGGACTGTTCACCATTTTCCTACAGCCGGTTGACAACAAACCTCCACTTATCACCAACACAGGATTCACTGTTTTGGAAAGAGGTACACATGTCATTACCAGGAAGGAGCTGCACGCCACTGACACGGATACAGATGACGACAATATCATCTTCACGGTGACCCAGATTCCCCAGTATGGGCAGCTGCAGTATTTGGGGATTGATATGTCAAATGGCGAAACATTTGTGCTCGAAGACATCACAACCGGTCGTCTAACTTACATGCACGGAGGAAAAGAATCTCTCACTGATGTCATCAAGCTCTCTGTAAGTGATGGTTTCCATGAGGTACCAATTGCCATCAGGATCACAATCGAGCCAGTTGATGACAAAAGGCCCACGATTATGCTCCCACCCGGCCTGCTCGGAGCCTCCATAGATGTACTGGAGAATGGAGCCACGGAGATTACAAGTAACGTCATTCAGGGCCACGATGAAGATACAGATGACCTCATGCTCACTTTTATTGTTGAAGAACCTCCGAGACTGGGTGAAATCCTGGTTAATGGTGCTCCTGCTGAGAGATTCACTCAGGAGGACATAATTAACGGGGTGGTTGTGTATGCTCACACATCTGGTGAAATAGGGCCGACCAAAGAGCACGACTCCTTCAATCTTACTTTGTCTGACATGTCAGAGCAGTGGGTCATTGGTGGCAACAAGATCCAAGGTGTGACAGTCCATGTGACAATCCTTCCTGTTGACAGCATCCCACCTGTTGTCAGCGTCGGCGAGCAGTTTATAGTAGTGGAAGGGGAGAAGAACGTCATTACTCTGGAGCAAATTCATGCCGAGGATGTTGACACCAACAGCGAGGATATCTTGTGTACCATCATTGTCCAACCAACTTCTGGTTATGTGGAGAACATCTCACCTGCAGCAGGCTCAGAGAAATCAAGAGCTGGGACGGCCATCACCGCATTCGCCATTAAAGAAATTTCCCTTGGCCACATCTACTATGTCCAAAGCATCCACAAAGGGGTTGAACCTGTGGAAGATCGTTTCACGTTCCGCTGCTCAGATGGTATTAACTTCTCTGAGCGCCACTTCTTCCCCATAGTCATCATTCCAGCCAATGATGAGAAGCCTGAGATTTTTGTCCGTGAGTTTGTGGTAATGGAGGGAATGAGTCTGGTCATTGACACCCCAATTCTGAACGCAGCTGATGCTGACATCCCCAAGAATGAGCTGGACTTTGAGATCATCAAACCACCCAAGCATGGGACAATTGTTCAGCAGCTCAGCACTGGCACCATCCCTGTGGAGAAGTTCAACTTGGAGCAGCTCATAGAGGCATCCAACATTGTCTATGAACATGATGACTCTGAAACCAAGGAAGACAGCTTTGAAATCAGGCTATCTGATGGAAAACACAAAGTGGAAAAAACAGTTCCTATCGTGGTCATTCCTGTTGATGATGAGACACCAAGAATGGCCATTAACGATGGCCTCGATGTGGAGATCGGAGAAACAAAAGTGATTAGCAACAGCGTTTTAAAGGCAACAGATCTTGACTCCGAAGACAAGGAATTAACTTATGTTGTGCGATACGGCCCTGGCCAAGGCTACCTGCAGCGTATCAGCAAATTTGGAGACGTTTTAGGAAATATCACCCTGGGAATGAATTTCACACAAGATGAAATTGACAGACAACTCATTCAGTATGTGCACACAGGCCAGGAAGGAATCCGTGACCTGCTGAAATTTGACGTCACAGATGGTATAAATCCACTTATTGACCGTTACTTTTACATCAGCATTGGAAGCATTGATATGGTTTTTCCAGATGTTGTTAACAAAGGTGTGACTCTCAAAGAAGGTGGAAAAGTAACTCTCACCACTGACCTCCTCAGCACCTCTGACATCAACAGCCCTGATGAATACCTCAGTTTTAGCATCACGAGAGCGCCTAGTAGAGGGCACTTAGAGTGCACTGACCTCCCAGGTGTTCCTATTTCCACCTTCACCCAGTTGCAGCTTGCTGGCAACAAGATCTACTACATCCACACCTCTGATGATGAAATTAAAATGGACAGCTTCGAGTTTGAGGTGACAGACGGCTACAATCCCGTCTTCCGAACCTTCAGAGTGTCCATCACCGATGTGGATAATAAGAAACCTGTCTTAACCATAACAAGGCTACTTGTGGAGGAGGGCGAATCCAAACTCATCACACCTTTTGAACTTACTGCTGAAGACCGGGATACTCCAGACCACCTGCTGCGCTTTATAATCACGCAAGTGCCAGTACACGGTTTGCTGCTTTTCAACAACACCCAGCCAATTACGACTTTTACCAAGCAGGACCTGAACGAGAACCTTATCAGCTATAAGCACGATGGCACTGAGACCAGTGAAGACAGTTTCTCTTTCACTGTCACCGATGGCACTCACACCGACTTTTACGTTTTCCCTAACACTGACTATGAGACACGCAAACCCCAAATGATGACTATTCACATCAATACGGTGGATAACGGTGTCCCCCAGATTTTGGTAAATAAGGCTGCCGCTTCACTGAAAGTCCTCCCAACTGGACACCTGGGCTTTGTGATCACCAGCAAGGTCCTTCGATCAGAGGACCGGGACAGTCCCCAGAAGGTGTTGAAGTACACGGTGTCCGAGGCTCCACTGCACGGCTTCATCATGAATACCGCCGTGGGCAATGACAGCATCAAGACATTCACACAAGGTAAGATGATGTCACATTTTTAAACCTTGTAACAACGTTTTTCAAAGGTAAGATTTACTCATCAGTGTTTTAGAGTTAATATTGGATTAGAGTGGATGTTTTGTGTGGCACAAAGGAAAGAATTGTTCTGAATTCATGATGCCAACAGCTTTGAGTTAGTATAAAGTTGACAGAACACCAGATATTCTCCCAGGATTTATTACAAAGACTTGTTTTTATAGAATTTAATAAGATGCATAGAAGCACAAATCCAAATCCTGAATGTGTAAAACAGAAAGACAGCTTTTTATAACCGGTGAAAAAGCAAAGAATAAAAAATATTCAAATAAATAATATTCAGTTAAAACCAGTTGGCTGCATTCTTATACTAATATAATGATGCTTAACTGGTTACTACAGACCCCATAAAACAATTTTAACCTCCTAGGACCTGGCGTCCACATATGTGGACATCAAATTTTGGGTTGTCTAGACCAAAATACAAAATTTTGCTCTACAAGGGCCTGATTTCCACTTATGAGGACGTTATGCTGCCACTGTTCTGTCAAAATTTTCAAGCTAATGTCCTCATATGTGGATCTCATTTTTCTCAGAAACAAAAATCAGGGAAAAAAGTCACGTAACTCTTTGTTTTTACATTCATCAGGTCCCAATCAGCCCAAATGGTAAAGACAAATTAAAATTGCATGCCCTGAAAGGGTTCAGGTCTTAGGAGATTAAATATATCTCTGTAAACTATATTTTCTGACTTTGTATTTATACAACCTTATAAAAGTGGTTTAGTCGTCACAGTTATCATTTTAGCTAATTGTTTCTCCATATTTTTTATGCAAACAGCTGATATCAATGACATGAAGATCTGTTATGTGCTGTTGGATGGGAGCAACGCCACCAGTGATATCTTCTACTTCATAGTTGAAGACAACGGTAGGACCCCTCTAATATTTAACGTGCAGTGGCTTCAAGCCACTTTGAGTTTGACTTTTAATGGCTGCTTAAAATTTAAACTTCTTGCTCTCTGTCGGTCACCTAAGTGTTTGCATCACAAAGGCTTAAAGCAGTTGGCCATGACTGACACCCAGTACCGAGGCGCCGCCTCTGTTCGCCCCACTGGAAAGGGCAGCAGGTTTAAAGGACAGGGGTCAAAGGGGACTTAAGTCAAACACTGAATGTGGGTTAGTAAAAGTAAAAGACTACCACATGCTCTCAACTGTATTGTTATTGAACAATAGGGTCCTATACTTTGGGGCGCTTCTCTGGGCTTTCAAACGCCACCTTTCATCATCTGCCTGAAGTGACACAGTGAAGTGTGCATAGGTATGCTGATATATCTGGTTCCTCTTACAGCAAGTCTCACAAACATCTTCTTTTATCTTTCTAAGTATCCACTATTCAATGACATGACTTGTGAAATAAAATCTGCAGAATATTTTGACATTATGAAGATTTTCAAATTAAAAGATTCTTAAATTTCTTTTTAATAAATAACCAACTTTATCCAAAATATAAGAACTTCATATTTTTTGTTAGCTCAATTTCTTTCTCTCTCTGTTTTTACTCGCTTACTCTGACATAACATTGAAGCACTGAGGCTTTCTGTAACACTGCCTTACTATTAAAACATTATTTATATCCACCCCAAGCATAATGCAACAATCTGACAGCCGACATCGGTTACCCTAAAGAATTCTCTTAAATGAATCGGATATGCATGGTATATGATGGGTCAGGGTATAATAAAATCACTCGTTGCCTTGTCACATTCACCTCTAACAGCATTACATATTTATAGCAAATGCAAAGCGATAAAATGCAGCAGGTGGGTTTTACTATTTTAGCATTGGCTGTAAAATATGAAACAAGATTTAGAAAGGCAATCAATGCTGAAGGGAAAGTTTAGTCTATAATTATGCTGTTTGGAGGGACATGCTCCACCTCCTAACACCACCATCACACCCATTGAGAAAAAGGAGGACGTGAGTTTGTCTGTTTTTAGTTTAGCTTCGCCTTAATGCCTCCATATTAACTCTTACCCTCAGACTGTGAGTGATATATTTATTTTTAATGAGAATCAGTAGCACTGACATTAATCAACATAGATTAGATAAAAGTGCCTTAATCCTATAATCTTCATTTAGGCCAACATTTTTCCACATGTGGTTTAATAAGATGCCTAAAGCTAAGAATTTCTGTCTTTAAGTGTGGGTTTTACCACAGGAAGGGAACACAAGGGCTTCAATTAGCTCAGCGCTCCCTTTTCTGTTTGCTTACACACTTTATTTAAGCTTCCAGCCAACTCAGCTGAACCAGGTGCAGTGGAGCTTATACTGGGACGTAAAACCAGACCTTGTTTCTACATGACCACGGCTGACACGTGTGGCAGCGCCACATCATCTGTGTGATGAACTGCATCTGTATCACTGCACTTAATGGATACACTTATCAGTAAAATCATCACCATACATATACATAACTACACACACAAATACAAAGACACGTCCAGGAAAAGATCAAAGAGATAATACATGAGAGCGAGTCGAGCCAGCTGGTGGCCCGCTGATGTGAAGTGTTGAAGAGGTGACCCCTGAGGGATGTGGCTTTATCCTGGACATGTAGGGGCATGTGAGTGGAGAGCACAGTGATGGTCAGGCTCTCTGATAACAAATCTCAGTGGGTGAGCTGCTTGTGTGAGAACCGATGGTGGGTCAGTAGAGATTAGCACCCAAGATAATCCATTTTTCACTGGCCTCAGGGAACAAACTTTTGTACTTAAAAAGAAAATCCAAATGCGACTTCATTAACCTAACCTAAGGTTAAATAGAAATCTGTGCTTAAACACCACAAAAACACTATTAAACTTCTTTATAATGAATTCTTATCTAATCAAAGTAGTTCTAGATCCAGACACATCCTTTCAAAATCAGTGGGTTTTAAACCTCCTTTGTAAACTCCAGTAATTCTTAATCCTGAATCGAGTGTAAACATACCACTTCTAAACCTAGTAAGTTTTACACAAATACACACAATCTGAATGTGGCCTCACGCTCCGGAAATACCCCTCAGATGCACTGATATGGGAAGCTCCCTAAGGGTCTTAGCAGCCTTTAAAAGATACCTGCCACTACATGCGCTCCAGTGATGCTTCTTCACGAGCAGGTCAAGAATACACACTCGGATAATTAACATATCCTCATGTGGAACTGAAGCAGTTTGGCATTCCTCTATAAGCCCTGCAGGCTCAAATGTTGCAAGCATACATGTACATATGTAACTGCGAGTCCGTGTATCTGCTGATACAGAAAATTAAGATCTTAATCAAACATAAACCAATGATGTGCAGACCAGTGACATTGTGTGTGTGGGTATGTGTGTGTATGTGTGGCCAGGCAAAGCGGAAGTATGGCTCTTGTAAGAGCACGTGTGTCAGTAAGTTGGGTAAGTTACTTTAAAAAAGTAATTAATTACTAATTACTTAGTCAATATTGTATTTAAACTACTTATCTAATTACTGTGTCAGAAAAGTAACTTAATTACTAAATAAGTAATTTAACTAAATACTTCTTAAAATCCCTATAAACCTTGAGTGGGCAAACAACAGAAATTAAACTTTCTAAATAATAAATAAATTTTTTTAAAGACGGAGACTCTACAGTATGCAGCGGTAGCATCTCTTCCACAATGCAGCCTGCAATCACTTTTTTAAGCTCACCTTCAGACGCTTTCTGTGCTGCTGAAGTAAAATCGAGTTTTGCCTGCTTAGCAGGAGCTGCCGCGGTGTTACCCATGGATGATGAACAAGGATCACTCAGAAGTGTTCGTCTATGCTCTTGTGTCAGGCGCTTCAGTAGATTACTCCTGCTATTAACAGCAGCCGATAGTTTTTTCTCCCCAGGACATAGCTTACATATTACTGTAATAATAAGTGATCCGACCAGTTACCATGTAAGTGAAGAGACGGGAATATGTCCATTTCAAAAAACAGCCACTCGCTTCAGCCGAGTCCGACATCTTCCGCTTTAGAATACGACTATAAAGCAAACTGGTGCGAAATGACGTACAGCTGCACTACAGCGATGTTAAAGCGGCAGAGTTTACTTCTACGTTTAGGAGACAAATTATTGAAATTAAATAATGATATTCAGCGAATTTAATTATTTTACAATGTAACGCAAATACATTGTAAGTAACTGTAATTAAAATACCTAAAAATGAACAGTAATTTGTTATTCTACTTTTTCAGTGGAAAAGTAATTTAATTACAGTAACGCGTTACTTAGTAACGCATTAAACCCAACACTGGTCTTAGTAAGAAGTCAGGAGCAGACACTCGGTTTGATTTCAGGGGTCTCTGTGAGGATCAGTCATTAGCATAGAGTTAGCATAGCAGTCAGTTGTTAGAAAAAAAACCCTCCTCTGTTGCTTAAAGTTTAAATCTACAGTGAAAAACATCTAAATTCTACATTTGATCTGCATTATCCGTACTATATGGTGCATAGTTTGTTTCTTTTTTTAATGTCTTGTGATTCCATTACAGTTTCTGCAGCCTCTGGTTCATTTGAGGTATTCTATACATGTTCATATCTGTATATTCACAAGAAAGCTATTATGTAACATTAAATACTTAAAGGTGTAACGGTTTTTCAAGTCATTGGTTTACTTTTACAGCACCTCACCTTGCTACAAGTTTAACAATAAGAAAGATTTTCTCAAATGCTGATTTGAGCAATAAAAATCTTTTAAAAACACGACAACGTCATCAGTACTGATTGTCCACACCACTGTCCAGCCTCACTGTCACTCTCCTTCTATGCATCTTCTGTGTTGTGGAAAGTTAAATAGGTGCAGAAAGTTGCTTTAAAGTCAGGTGGAGACTGGAGGCATAAAGAAAAATCTTTAATCACAAAATTTTGAATATCTTATAATTATTTGCCAGCAAATCCCGTCTAAAGTAGAAAGAAACCAGTATAATTATCATCTGCTACTGCGGTCATTTTAAAAAACTAATGGCTTCTTACTAAGTACTCAGAATACCAGACTTAACAGATCTGTGATGATGATCTTAGAAACAAACTAGGATTCAACTTGGGCCATCCTCACACCGTTTGCAAGCAGTAACTTGCACTCAAGTGACCAACTCTGGAATTTCTTACAGCCGTTCAAAGAGTGGGATACTGAAGCAGTAAATACCTGCTGTGACACAGCTCACATATATCCCCATCCATCAGGAATGGGTCCAGTGAGCCACGGGCTAAGAAAAGAAACCCTTTTGTGTCAGGCCTGTTAAACCTCGTAAATGTAAAGATTTTGGAGTGTTTTGGAACAATAATTTAAAAACAACAACAACAACAACAACAACAACAACAAAAAAACAAACATTTCATTCTTCTTAATCTTTGGTGCAAGTCAAAGTGCACCCCAAACAGAAGACAAAAACCAAAGACAGAACAAATAGCTTTGCATTAAGATAAGGTTTTTTTTCTAGTTGCAACAATATAGTCTCCCAGTTCTGCAGGGGGATCATGGGCCCTGGTGAGTTGAGTGTTATGTGATCATTCAGAGCCGGGGAGAGGAATGCACTTCCTATGGGACTCCAGACTCCAGGGCCACAGACAGAGCAGGGCCTAGAAGTGAGGTGGTATCCCAGGCAGACAGGTGTGTACGTGAGAGTGGAGGCTCCAGAGGGATCCCCTTTCAAAGCCTGTGGTCACCCCACTCCCAGCTCTGCAGAAATCTAACCCAATCTCAGATAGCCCGATAACCCACAGATTTCCAGCGTAAGAGTTGCCCGCTCTGGAGGGGGCAGCTCCCCAGAGGGGTGCAATGATATCAAGCCAGAAGAGAAAAGGGGAAACTGAGGAAAAGGAACTTGAAATATTTTTAAAAGGGCAGCATTTTGGTCACATTTCTTCAGTACTGTAAGGGTACCCTGCTGCATGTGGACTGCAGGCTGGCTGACATGGACATGCTAAACCTCTGCTCCCTAACAGTGTTTTGGGATCTTACATGTCACTCGTGTCAACAGTCACCGGGAGATTTACTGGCTAATGGTGCCACTGTCGGGGCCCCCGCGACTTAAAGAAGCTAAGGCCTCTCAGTCCTCCTCCACCGCACCCCGTCCTGTTCTCACTTACCCTCCTTCCCCTTTCCTCTTCTCTAAGAGCCCTTCAGGGTATTACTATTCTTTTTTCTTGTTTCTATCTCACGTTTCCCTCCGGCCCTTTCACTGAGCTCTGCTATTCCCTCACTCTTTGTCTCTATTTCTCTTTTTGTTCTTTATCTTGAGCCTTGATTTATGGCGACTGGTGGACTTCTGGGGTGCAGAGTTATGATGTATAACTAGAGCGGTTATTCTTATCTGCTCCCACGTGGCAAAGCTGTCACTGAGTTACTCTGTGCCATGTTTTTTTTTTTCAGCCGCACTAGTGACTTTGCTGCAGAGAAGGAAACACTGGTTTGTTGGATTGTTGGTTCACTGTGGTCTGAAGTGAAATGTCTCAACAGCTTTTGAATGGATTAGTTTTGGTACATTCATGACACACCAGGAAGAGTTTGAACTTCCTGGTTTCAGTCGAGGTGCCTCAAAAGATTAATCAGGTGCAGTTTTTCATAATTTTTTGACTCAGTTGTCTTAACCAGAGCCTCCTTATATTTCAGCATTACACCGGTAGCTGATGCTACACCTGATGCTACACCTGATGCTACACCTGATGCTAATTTTTCTGGTGCCACAAGGGACCATGTATGAACAACAGGGTGGAGGGAAATGATGTTCAATGCAGGGAAGCACTGACTGTATGTGCACGTTGCACCAATACGGGAAGCTGCTGATTAGTGCTAAGCAGCAGACCAATAAAGCGCTAAAAGTGTAGGTCACAAAGCAAGCCACATTATTTATCACATAATTGCGTAAATCAGCTAAATCACTAAAACCCCATATGCAATCAAGGTACGCCGTTCAATGTCATTCAGTCATTGTGATCAGACCGAACAGGCATTTAGTTAAAGAGACTGATTATGTATTAATACAATTTAAGTAGATATGTCCATGTCATCATAATAATGTTGGTCCACGATTAACATTGCAACTGACTAAGTCATGTTGTGTGAGCATTCGGTTAGCATTAGCAAAGAATTTGGTGAATGCTATTAAAAACAATCACTAGCAAACCAAAATGTTAACCAGTGTCCAATTATGGGCACTGAATAAGCCAGTCTACGGGTATTTTTCCGTGCTTTCACACTGGTTTTATTTTTTGTCCCCTGAGGCAGCGTTCCAACATTTTAGCCTGAAATATCCTTCAGTACAGCCTTAATCTAGATTTAGATTGATCAATAGTGTTGTTTTGTTCATTATTTTTGCTTTTGAACTTTTTGCATGATTTGACATCTACATGTCAGTGCTGTCTAAGTTTGCTTGTTTTCGTTTTGTTGTCCCCGCCTACTGGCACACATGGGTCAAAGCTATTTTCAACTTCCTGCAGAGATGTCCTTAATGTCCTGAACAGATGCTGTGATGCAGACACTTCGATTCGTTGATTCATAGCACACACTGAAACTGAACGATTAAAGTCGTCATTGCATCTAAGAAACCTAAATTTTAGATGAATCTTACCTGATCTCCTTTTTTGTCTGTTTACCCAGATGTTTGACATCCTCTAGATTTAACAGACCACACTTAAAGCCAGTGATATTAAATGCTGAGCATAGCTGGCAGGAATCTCACCAGTATTCATATGAACTGGATGATTGATGACGAAATGCAATAACGTGACGCTTGTCACTCAATGAGGATATTCTTAGAAGGTTGCTCTTCCTTGCATCATGCTGGTGAGCTTCATATTGACCTTCCTCTCAAGTGATACCTCCAGCCTGACCCACTGTACCACTGCATCTATGTATGGTTCCGGCAGTGCCGCTGTGTAAATATGAGCTGAGGGAGAATGCGCCGTTAAAGGACGCCTTTGCAGAGAAATTGTGAGGCTGCAATGTCCTGTAAATAAGCCATGATGTTGTGCTGAGTCATCCTGTTATTCTGTAACTGCTCTGTGTTTTCTGATGCACATTCTTAGTGCTTGTTAGGAGTTTGTGTCACTCGGCTCGTATAACAGAACACATTTCTTTAGCATTCTTTGCCGTCCAACTGGCATCAATCAAAGTGAAGCTAATTTATTAGATGGCTGCTAACAGGAAGGTTTGGAAATACATGGAGCCTATAAAACATTTCATCCCAGCAGAAATTATAATGATTGTCAGTTTAAAAAGCTAATGGAAATGTGAGCTTAGTGAGTCAGTCGCCGAGTGTATTGGATTTGATAGCCAGACTAATATAACATGAGCGTCATAACAATTGCAATAAATCAAAAGAATTAATCATAAAGCACAGCAATCTGGCTCCTATGTTTGCAGCTACTTTTTGTGCGGGTCTTTCTATTTTGGGCAAAGCTAAACCATTTTCATTTATTTCTGAAGTGCTATGTGCACGCCTGGCATCCCGACTCTTGGCTTGCTCAGCCTCATGCCAGCGCCGGCCTCAGCGTCTGACAGCACGCACAAAAGAATTCAGAGAAATGTGGAGGCAGGCAGGCAGGGAGGCACGCCATGGCGGCAGATCTGGCCCACCCAGACTGCGGCCTGCTGTCCTTCTCAGTTGTTCATCCCCTTTTTGCGAACAAAGCCGACACAGGGAGGAAGGGGAACACAGAGGGGGAGGAGGTTTGTGGAGTACATCTGTCACTCTGCTACACATAATCTGGGAGTCTGGCGGGAAGGAAGGTTTTGTGAGACAGGGAGGGACAGACTGACAGACTAAGGGAGATCTTCGCTTTGATGTTCTTAGCCAGAAAACAGTAGTGCTGCTTTCTGCTCCTCCTGAGCATATATTATAACAGCAAATCACATTCTTCGTACTGTAGGAGTGAGGTGCAACGGAAAAAGGAAGATGTGAAACAGCCATTTCAAACAGCAGTGACAGCTGTTATTTTGGATAAAAAGATTATTAAAAACAACCGTGGATCACGCTGTGGATAACAAGCAGGCAATGCCAGATGTAACTCTGTGGTGGTGTCTCTTTATGATTGTAAATGCAATCATAAAGAGACACCACTATACGTCCCCAGAGCAGAGCTGTGAAACACACAGCACGACCGTTATTCGGCTGTGTAATGGGGCCTGTTGTTTTAAAAGTACAGGATTTGCATTTATTCACTTCTGCAGGTTATTTACTGTTGGAAAAATGAAAACGTAAAATGTAAAAATGAAGCTAGAATGTTTGTTGCTTATGATGGCAAACACATCATGTCAGCAGCAACATGTGTAGTGTGTTTCAGATAGTAATGTAATAAGATATAAAACATGTTACATTTGTCCCCAGCTTTCCCCATATATGTACAATTATATTTATATCTAGAAACAGTCACAGAGGTGTCGTAAAATGTAACTTTTCAGTGTCATTTGAATACTGTAGAAATATGTCGTTGCAATTTCGATGCTTGTTATTCAACAGCCTGTGAAATATCAGCCCAGCACACTTGGTCTGATTCATAAAAAGCCCTTTGTTTTACTCCTTGTAGTAATGCAGAAACCTAAAGCTGCCTGATTGCTTGGTGCCAAAACAATAGCAGTTTTTTTGTCTTTGCTGTGTTCATTCAATAAGCCCTGATGAGAGACTCTGAATGAGCTTCTCCTCATATCAGCTCCAAATAGGGCCAACTGCCAGCAAGCACTTTTTTTTCCAGCACAGAAACAATCTGATGATTCAAGTCTTTTTTTCTGTGTGTGACTGTACATCAGGCTGGAATTGGTGCATTTTCCTTCTTGGGTGCTGAGAGCAAATCTGTGTCTTTAAGAGTTTTGCTTGTTTAGCAGGTACTGAGTCGATTCTGCTCAGAACACAACAAAGTCGAATGTTTTCAAAAGCCCGTTATTCTATTAACACTTGAAGAATTTGGGTCAAGCAAAAACAGACATGATACTTGTTTCCTGTATTTTTAGCCATGGCTGCGGGAAACCTGAGCACGAGCCTGGTGCAGAGTGCTCACCAGGCATTGCCGCTCCATTTTCGCAAGAGGATAGCCTGCATTCATGTATCCATCCGTGTACGCTAAACAGAATAAGACTCTTTCTTTAACTTGAACTCAGTTGTCCACACTCTGTTTTCGAGAAAGAAATGAAAAGTGATTATTTATGTTTACTATCCCACATTTTCCAGACATTCATCATTACTCAATCAAACATCAGCTGAATCTGATCATGCTTCTGCCTTTTGGTCCATGTGGATCGTTTCTATTGTTATACGACCTGGCTTGGCTTCAGCGCTGACATGTGGGTTCGAGGAAGCGGCCCCCTTCCCATCCTGAATACCCACACTCAGCTCCCCAGTGTTTTCATTCTCCCCGGTCACATAGCATAAAGACTGCAGCCCCTTTCTTCTTCACTGAAGCAAAAATGAGCTCAATGGTGGTTCAGTGTGAGGACAAGGAGAGGCTCCTTTCTATTGTCCCGTTGTTTGTTTTTGTTCATGCTCCTTTGACTGGTGTAATGTCTAGTTCACATTTGTTTTATTTTTTCTGACACCTGTATCAAACCTTTAAAAAATCTTCCCAAAAACTTCTGCTTCTTCTCATTCAGTCAAGTCCTCTCACTCCTCTAAGCAACTTTTTTACAGAGTTAGGTCAGCGGGGCTGCTCTCAGTGTGACCA
This sequence comes from Astatotilapia calliptera, assembly GCF_964374335.1. Classification (NCBI taxonomy): domain Eukaryota; kingdom Metazoa; phylum Chordata; class Actinopteri; order Cichliformes; family Cichlidae; genus Astatotilapia; species Astatotilapia calliptera. Next base: position 26,118,681 of record NC_137427.1, on the reverse strand, counting down.
GCCGAGCAAAACTAAAGCGAGCCAGTTGTCTCTAACCTCTCTGATCCAGAGAATCCGCTGAGCCTGACCCATTTCAAAAGTCACAGGTCACCAGGCTCGCCTCACTCAAGGATAAAGCATTAAGCTATTTTACCGCCATTGCTAAAAAAAAAAGATTCCAAGTATGCAGCAGAACTTATTCGCTGACATATTTCTGAAGCTGTCTGCATTAAGTCAGTGATAGAAACCAAACTGGCAGTTAGAGGGATTACATGAGTCATGAGATAGTGTGGATTAAAGACGGGATCTATGACTCTGACCTTTTGATATTTCATGTCAAATGTGTTTCACTTTTGGAGGATAGCCTCTTTCACTCAGTATTTACTCAGGCTCATATTGTGCGCATCCACACATTAAATCATCCTTAAAACAGGGGCAAGAAATTAATATTCCCCAAGGGGCCACATGAGAAACTGTTGTGGATGGCCGCACCCATAAGTAGTTCTCCACAACAGTCTCAGTTTCTCATCTGGCCCCTTGGGGAATATTAATTGGCTGCCCCTGGCTTAATGTATGATAAAAAGTCAGAAATTAGTAGAAAGGGGTAATTGTGCTCACTTTTTTTAAAGCCAGAAACATGTAATCATTTGTATATGCTCTTTGAGGTCACTAATAATATCCGACTCATCTCTATGTCCTGGAAATGCCCCACTCCACTTCATTATTTTCACAAGGGAACGCTACAGAGCATGAACAGTGCATGGCAAGTTCAATAAAGATAAAACTCTATGAGTTTTTCAAAAGCAGACAATTTCCATTTTATCTGAGTTCGCAGGCATCCTACTGAGGCCTGAGAATAAGAGAGAGCTGTAGGTAGACGTGGATAAGAATCCATTGAAATAACAAGTAATGCAACTCCTCCTGGTGAAGTGAGCTTTAGAGAAGCCCTGGTATTAAGTTATCATGTTTCCCTTCCTAAATTAAAATATCCCTTTGATTCCTTTTATCCTTGAGCCCAGAGCAGATTGCAGTTTATATGCCTCAGTGAGTCCCGATAGGAACAAACCAGATTATTGTAGTCTCCATCGGAAAGAAGTTTCAAATGAAATGCTAATGCGTTAGGTTCTTTTTCCCCCTGCCTCTCTTTAGGTGGAAATAAACTAAATCCCCAGCCATTCCGACTCAACTGGGCCTGGATCTCTCTGGAGAGGGAATACTATTTGGTGGATGAAGATGCCAAATTCCTGGAGGTGACGCTGAAACGCAGAGGCTACCTGGGAGAAACTTCTTTTGTCAGTAAGTGCTGACAAGTCATTTATTTAGCTTCTAATTAACTGCAGGAAACCTAATTAAATTTGTATGCTTTAGAAATGAGTGAGTTTTTTGTTTGTTTTTACAAACATAATGATTGCTTTTACTATAATCTGCAGACATAAACAGGTTTTTATGTGTTATGCTACTGTCTGCTTCATATTTTGGATGCAAATATTGTATTTTCTACTCCATAACATTTATTTTAAAGCTTCAGTAGCTTATTTTGGAGATACGTTGACTCAAGCTACCAATATATAAGTAATTAATATCAACAGCTGCAATGATCCAATAATATAATGGTAACAATATAATGGTAAATGGACGGGTTAATGCTTTTCTAGTCTGCTTGAGCATTCAAAACACAGCATGTCTCATTCACCCATTCACAAACATAAGAGCGTTTTTGTCTCAGTGCTTTCTATCCAACATTCACGCTCCAACGAACGCATCAGGAGCATGGCTCAGTATCTTGCCCATGGATACTTTGGCATGCAGACTGGAGCAGCCAGAGATCAAACCACCAACCGTCTGAGTAGTAGATGACATGCTCCACCTCCTGACCCACGTCCTCCCCAGTTATATGAAGTGCCATCCTCATAGTTACTTTAGCTTCTTTAAATATACAATAAATACATCATCAGCTACGTAAGCTGGATTATAACTTTCACTTCATTAAAAAGTCCAGATACATTTTTTCCACATGACTAAATTTAAACTCTTTCCTGGAAATGATCCTGAGCATTGTGGGACTCACTCGTTTTTAGAGCCAGCTTCAAGTGGCCCTTCAAGAAAGTGCAGTTTTTGGTACTCCCATAATGGCCTTATTTTTTAGCTCCTAAGGGGCCACTTGCTTGTCACTCATAAAAAGATATGATGGATGATGATACCACACGACCCTTTATTAAACTGACATTTTAACAATGAATTATTACCCACTTTTAAAGTCTCTTTAGACTTTCATGTTATTTATGTGTTTTTAAAGGTCAGACCTGCAATAAAGCATGACCATAGCTGCCTTTAGTTAAAATCTCTAAACATTCCTTTTAAGGCTGCAGGGCTTATCCTCAGCTTATCCCTGCAGCCAAACGAAGAAAAACTCCACACTCACGCTGCAGACATGTCCCCAAAGGAGCAAAGCTTTTGTTTTCTTCTTTGACTGCTGCTCCATTTCCTGTCCTGTCTGTGACAGAGGTTCAGTTGAATTCATGTATGACATTTCCTAGTAAGGCTTGCATGCTGGCCACTCACTCGCTGTGCAAAGGAACGTAAAACTCGAACTATCTTTTTCTTATTCTGCGGCGTCAGCAGACAGAATATTCTACCTGTTATTGTTGCATCAGATTGAAATTATCATGTGTACTGTTCAAATATGAAAGCCTGTACTTTGACATAAGCCCCAGGAGGAAGCACTGGGGTAAAATATTGCTGCCACTGGAATGCTTTTCCTCAGGTATTGCCACTAAGGACGGCACAGCAGAGAAGGACAAGGATTTCCGTGGTAAAGCCCAGAAGCAGGTTCAGTTCAACCCAGGCCAGACCACAGCGACCTGGAAAGTGAAAATCTTCACAGACCAGGACTTTGAGACCTCGGAAACATTTGAGATACAGCTGTCAGACCCTGTCATGGCTGTACTGGAGTTTCCTGACGTCGCGACGGTGGAGATTGTGGACCCTGGTGATGGTAAGAATCTGGTTATTTTGAGTTATTTGAACAAAATTGTTGTTCTTGGCCTTCATTTGTTTTCCTTCAAAACAGAATCGACCGTCTACATCCCTCAGTCAGAGTTCAAGATAGAGGAGGATGTTGGAGAGCTGTTGGTGCCAGTGCGACGTTCGGGAGATGCCAGCCAGGAGCTCCTGGTAGTTTGTTACACTCAGCAAGGTGAGATCAATCTGTTTTTATCAAAACACAAATAAATGAAATTTCAGGAGTGGAACCTTTTCTTTCATTACTTTTGACTACTGGTGATATATTAGAGCAAACATTTCTATGTTCATGTGTAGGGCTGATTATTTAATTAGTATTTATTTTGTGTTATTTTTTACTTCCCCCTTTTTAGTCCAATGACTTCCTGCTGTTAGTTTCCCTGCAAACTGATCTTTCTGTTCCCATAATTCCTCAGGAACAGCCACCGGCACCATACCCAGCACAGTCCTTTCCTACTCTGACTACATCACCCGGCCCGAGGACCACACCAGCGTGCTGCGCTTCGATAAGGATGAGCGCGAAAAAGCCTGTCGCGTCATTATCATCGATGACTCCCTTTACGAGGAAGAGGAGAGCTTTAACGTCAGCCTCAGCATGCCCATGGGGGGCCAGGTGGGCGCCAACTTCCCGTCTGCCAAAGTCACCATTTTGGCAGACAGCGATGACGGTGAGTGGGAGCGTTTGATCATTTGAGAAAAATAATGATGAACGTATGCTGAGCTGAGCTCGTTCTTTTTGGACCCGCATCAGACCCGGAGTTGAAGATGAAGAGAGGGATCTCCATCAATCATCTGTTTACAGACAGAAGGAGGGACCTCGTGAAACTATTGCACGTACAGTGTGGAAAATGATTATTTGATCCCCTGCTGAATTTGTAGTTTTACTCAAACACTCACAAATTTTACGCTAGTTTCATTTTAACTCAGAGAGACAGAATATCAAAATCAAAAATCCAGAAGAAAAACACATTACATAAAAGTTATGACCTGATTTGCATGTCATTGAGTGGAATAAGTATTTGACCCTGAGCAAAACACAGCAGTAAGATGCTTCTTGTAGTTGGTCACCAGGTTTGTTGGTGTACGCTGACATCCTTTGCTGCAGTTAGAGAGCCACAGAGGGCGGCAGGTGTGCTTGATCCTGTTGCTTACAGAGTCTCTTTGCTCTGTGTTTGCATTTGCATGTCTGCTCGCTATTAATCCACCAAAGGTGCGCAGACAGTCTGATCACCACAATCACCAAAGCCTAAAGACCTGGATGCTGCGCCTGCATTAGCGGCTCGACAGTATGGCTGTGTTTATGCTACAGTTATCCACTATACTCAGCCTGTCTGGGCGTCAGATACAAGATAACAGCAGACAGGTGCTGCGTGGGGAAAAGGCGACCTCTGTGAATGTTATGCTACACTGTAGCCCGACAGATCAAAGGACTTTAAATCTCACCGTGCTCCGCGGGCGACCCTCACCGGCATTTAGGAAGGCCCAGGGGGAAACAGAGGGCACCCCTTTGTATGAAGGGACCAAAAGGCAGGTGGTGGAGGGGGGGTGGGGGGAGGCTATTATGCAGGGAATCCAAATGACTGGCATGTTTTCCAGCACTATGTGGTCTGTATCTCTAAGGAGTCTCAACATATTAGCTTGAGAAAGAATCACAACATTCATTAGAGCCTCTTGTACTTTCTTTTCTGAATCATTGATGACAGATTTATTTTCCTTTCTCACATTTACCCCGTCTCTCGCGCCTTTCGCCCGTTTCTCGCACTTGCTTGGAGTTTAATTGATCTTTATATAAATATAACCATTGTGCATTCCCAGACACGTGAAGAGACAAGAGAAGAGTCTTTATTGTAAACCTCTATTGTGATCCTTCTTCTTCTTCTTGGTGGGTCCTGAAGTACCACCGCGCCACAAATCTGCTTCAGTGCCTGTAATGTGTGCGTCTCTGTTAAACAATCAGCCCTGCCTGAGTAAACTTGTGGTTTGGGACCTTGCCAACGACGAGCCTCTATTGTTACTGTTTGTCTGGATCTTCCTCCCACTGATCTTAAGGTTGCCATGTTGGCACTCACTTCACCCTCTCACCCTTATTTTGGTGCTAAATAGAAGCCGGAAGGCGCTGAATGCATCCCAGCAACCATTCCCTCAGCTTCAGTTGTCTCTCGCAGCATACATCGACTTCTAAGTAAACTTTAAGAGCAGATCTGCCGTTTCTCCTCAAGTAGTAATTACTGAGAGGGAAATTATTGAGACATCTGACATTCACTCATAGTGTCCCGAAATGGTTAACAGATACAGTGATAGATTTTTATTGACTTTTGTTACATATCAGCTCTGAAAAGATGAACCTCTATATCTCCACGTCTATCTATAGGTCAGATCTCTAAGAGCGCTGGCCGGACGCAGTGTGTTGAAAACCTGCTTTATACACAAGTGAAGAGAGATGAATGTGTTCCAGCGGTCTGAATTCTTGCCCTCTGTCTTTACAAAGGAGACGGTTGCCTCTCTGTCTCTGCCACCACCCCCCTCCCCTCCTTTACCATGCTTCTTATCAGCTTCTCTGTCATCAGACTCCAGGAACGTCCCTTCGCTTACCCATCATTGCCTGTGCACATACAAGCACACAGCTTATTCATCAGGTGTACCCTCAACCCTTTGGCGTTGAGTTCAGAGAGAGCTGTCGGGATTTAGATAAGTGGGGGAGGAAGGTTGAGGCAGGATAAGATGGATGACAGCTCTCTTCCTGTGCTGAGTAAAAAATGGGGGCATTTTGCTCAGCTATTCACTTCAATCTGTCCCTGAACCTGAACTACAAAACATGTAGTCTAAATATCCTCACAAATTAACTGCCAACATCCAAATGTCTGGGCTTATGCTGTGCCACAAAAAGATCTTTGTTTTAAGAGCCTGTAGAGAAAACACAGATTACTTCCTTCACTTTATGCGGTTTTGGAAACTACTTTGTCAGAATATTTCCATTAAGAAAATACTGACCGCTGATCATGGCTCAATTATTTACTAATTTCCCTTCCTAATATTCCCAACTCTCACAGAGCCTTCACTGTACTTCGGTGAGCCTGAGTATATCGTGGATGAGAGCTCAGGCTATGTCGAGGTAAAGGTTTGGAGGACAGGCACTGACCTGTCCAAAACCGCTACCGTCACCATCCGCTCCAGGAAAAGCGACCCCGTTTCTGCTGAAGGTAAAAATCAGACGTTTGACAGAATCCACAGCACTCAATCGCATTAAATAACACCATCATTTAATGGCTTCTTCTCTGTCTGCCAGCTGGACAGGACTACGTTGGCATTAGCCGCAACCTGGACTTTGCTCCAGGGGTGACAATGCAGACTTTTAGAGTAACCATCCTGGATGACTTGGGCCAGCCGGAACTAGAGGGACCCGAGACCTTTGACCTTGTGTTGCGGATGCCCATGAATGCGGTGCTAGGAGAACCAAGCAAGACGACCATCACCATCAATGATACTGTCACTGACTGTGAGTATCAGGTTTAGAAATCAAACCAAAGTACGGATTTATAAATCTGCACTCATAATCTTTTCAGAAGATATTCTATATTCATATTACTTATAAAAAAGTTCATTATCAGTAAATAAACAATGACTTAATGGCTACTCTGGCGCACTGTTATGTAGCTTTAAGGACAAATAAAGACTTTCTGAATACTTTTCATGTAAGATGTCATATGCTGGCTCTTAACTATTATACATATGTACATTATGAAGCATTTATTAAATGGTTTTACACATAAATTGTAGGACAAAAAATATCAGATCGCTTTAAAAAAATATGGATTCTTCATAGCATGAAACACTATCTTCTTTTAAATTTGTGAAGACTTTCTTGTAATTGATTGCTTGTTGGCTTCTCAGTGCCTAAGGTTCAGTTTAAGGAAGGAAGCTACAAGGTGGATGAGTCTGACGGGGAGGTAACAGCCACAGTGTACCGCAGTGGAGACATCAGCCTCAGATCCACTGCACGCTGTTACACTCGCCAAGGCTCTGCTCAGGTCATGATGGACTATAACGAAAGGCCCAATACTGATGCATCAGTCATCACCTTTCTGCCAGGTGACACCCTCCCTCTGACACCCTCCCACCCAAACTAATCTTTCATGTATCATTTGAGGTGTATTTATACATATATATAATATTTATTCTCTGTACCCTAATTTTCTCCCCAGGTGAGAGTGAAAAGCCATGTGTGGTTACCCTGGTAGACGACTCCATCCATGAGGAGGATGAGGAATTCCGCTTGGTGCTGGGAACTCCTAAGAGCAAGTCTCCTTACGGAGCCTCTATCGGGGAGCAGAAGGAAGCACTGGTCACTATCACAGATGAGAAAGACAGTACGTGTTTTCTGGAACTAAATATATTGCAAATAATAAAACAACATTTGCACAAGTGGGAAAAAATGTATCAAATATCTTGGCTGAGGAAAAAAAAGATACCCCTGGCCCAAGCCAAAGAGTGTGTATTTGTACTAAGTTAGCTAAAACTGATGTAAATAACTACAATAGAATAGCTCAATTATTTTGCTGCGTCTCATAACATCTGCTAACAACAGAACACGAGAATCTCAGTACCTTTGCCTTTTTTAACACTTATTCCCATAAACCACATTGTTATTTGGTAAAATCTGAGTTCAAATCAAAGATGTTCAAAAGAAAAAAAATATGTTCATTTAAATGTTTATAGTACGTGAATACAATTTTTCTTCCAGAGCCGATCATCCGTTTCTCTGAGATCAAGTATAGTGTGCGTGAGCCCCAGGTGAAAGGCGAAGTGGCCACAGTGAAGATTCCTATTCTTCGTTTTGGTGACACTTCAAAGGTTTCAGTAGTGAGGGTGCACACAAAGGATGGGTCTGCAACCTCTGGAGAAGATTATAACCCGATGTCAGAGGGTGAGAACCTGGTTTTAGCAGCTACACAGTGACTAAGTAACTTGCATGCTGCCTCCTGATATGACTGCACACGTCACTGTTTGTGTTTTAAGATGTGGCGTTCAAGGAGGGCGAGAAGGAACACTTTGTGGAGATTGAGGTCCTGTATGACGGTCAGAGAGAGATGAGAGAGGCCTTCACTGTGCACATGAAGCCTGATGACAATATGGTGGCTGAAATACAGGTGAGACGACGGCCACGTGGGATGCACGAGCAGATGCGCATAAACAAATATAAACCCAGAAGAAGGTTGTGTATGTGCGGGGTACAGTACTGCAGATCTACACAGGAGCCCTGTCATGTCAGCCTGTGTTAAAATAAGCAGGCAGCAGCTGGCAATGCTGTCAGCACGCCTGAACCACAGATATATAAAAAGCAGGAATGAGATGCTGAGGGGAATGTCCCAGCAGGGCCAAACAGAAGACAAACCTATAAACAGAATGGCGACATTCTGCCCATATACTCTACAGCAGGCATGTACAGCTCACGTGACAGAAATAGGTGATTACAGTACAATTTGTGTGTTGAAATTACACTGTATCATTTAAAATGACAATGTTTTATTTCGGTGAAATTAAACTAATCTCGAGGGCTGCACGGCAGATATTATAATAGCAATGTTTTGAATTCACAACTAATTTGTTTATCAAGAGTTGATTGATAAACATGTTTAGGAGCAAATCAAAATCCATTGTGGCATAACTATTAATCTCCAGCACCCAGTGTGTTTGCAGTATTACTCAGAGTGTATTTCTTTGTGAACAGTGCATTGAAAAGACAATTTTGTGAAAACAGATGAAAATTTCTTCGGGCTGGCTTCATTCAGATACACTCCTCAGATATTTTAACAAATACACCCGTTCAACTGCTTTCTAACACAAATATCTAATCAGCCAATCACGTGGCAGCAACTCAATGCATTTAGGCATTTAGACATGGTCAAGACAAACTGCTGAAGTTTACACCGACCATCAGAAAAAGGATGAAATTTGATTTAAATGGTTGTTGGTGCCAGATGAGCTGGTCTGAGTATTTCGGAAACTGAAGAGCATCTTAGGTATGCAGAAGACCACACCAGGTGCCACTCCCGTTGGCTAAAAACAGAAAAGTAAGACTACAATTCATATAGACTCTCTTGAATGAGTGTAATGAGGACCCAAATGCAGACACAAAGGCAGACGAAGGGTTAAACAGAAAGCGAGCCCTTCGAGGCGTTGGAACAGATACAAACGAAGATGAAAACCCAAAACATAAACGGGAATCTACACTGGGAATAGCAATAGGGAAACTGGAGCACAGAACAGGGATACACAATGGAGGACATCCAGGGACAGGAATTTAAAAGATACATGATTGGAACATAACAGATGTTCTGACAAGGGAGACTGACACTGTATACACACAGGAGGGTGATTAGTGGTGGAGACACATGGGAACACAGCTGGACTAAATACATCTAATGACAAGGGGAAGTGAAACAGAACTTAATACACACAGGGAAAGACTCACAATAAAACAGAAAACACACACAGAGACACACAAACTTGTACACGAGAGAGAGACATGACAGAGCTGAGAGAGAGGGAGAACGAGAGAGAATGACATGGAGAGGACTTACAGATGAGACCAAGACAACCTAGAAAGGGAACTGACTAAACATGTAACTAATAACTAGAAATACAAATGATTAAACACACATAGGGAAAGTTGCAAAGGACTAGGTGAAGAAGAATCGCAGTATAACTGCATCATTCGATTTGCTAGGTGTACCTAATAAGGTGTCCAGTGACTGTACACCAAATTGTGGTAATGACTAATCACACTGCATTGTTTTGAACCAAAGCATTCAATGAGATAAATATGTTACTTCTAAACCTTTGCCACACTAGATTATGAGTTAGAGTATGTGCTTTTTACACATGCATACACATTAATGATACCCATAATCTAATAGTCTAAATGGCAGCGCTATAGGCTTATTTAAAGTGTTGGGTAGTTGTTTAGGATGACAGCCAGTTGACTCTGCGTTTTCTCTCTGTTTCCCAGATGAACAAGGCCATTGTTTACATTGAGGAGATGGACAGTGTGGCAGATGTTACTTTCCCTGCCATCCCCCAAGTGGTTTCCCTTCTCATGTATGACGACACATCTAAAATGAAAGACAGACCCTACCCACCCAATGGATACCCTGTTGTTTGTGTGACGGTGAGTGAGACGCTGCTTTATTTACTCTAATATAAAATCAAACAAAGCACTTTTTCAGTAGTAATTATTATATAAAACATATTGGTAATGCTGTTTTTAAAAATGTAAGGTTTATCATATTGTTTCCAGGCCTGCAACCCTAAACATCATGACTTTGATAAAACGGGTTCCATCTGTGCCGCGGAGAACATCAACGACACGCTCACTCAGTACCGCTGGCTCATCAGCGCTCCCACCGGATCAGATGGAGTAACCAGCCCCATGAGGGAAGTGGACACTAACACTTTCTTCACCAACACCAAGTCCATCACCTTGGATTCAATCTACTTCCAAGCCGGCTCTAGGGTTCAGTGTGCAGCAAGGGCTTTCAATGCCAACGGAGATGCTGGCCTGGAGCTCGTCAGTTCTATAGTTGTGATCAGCAAAGAGGAGGGTAAGAAGAAGCCAGCAGAGATTTACAGACAAAATACTGGATGTAGAATTATCTGGTTTAGCTGACCCTACCTTTTGCAGGTATGTGTCAGCCTCGTATCCCGGGTACTGTTGGAGCTGAACCTTTCTCTGCAAAGATTCGCTACACGGGTCCAGATGATCCAGACTTTCCCAACCTCATCAAACTGACAGTCCACATGCCTCACATGGACGGTAAGTGGCAAATTTTGTTGCAAATCTCAATATATGCCCTTATATAGCCAATGTGTGTGACAAAAAAAAAAAAAAAACAATCTTTTGCCCGTTCATCAGGAATGCTGCCAGTGATCTCCACAAGACCTCTGTCCAACTTTGAGCTTACCCTGAGCCCGGATGGCACACGTGTGGGCAACCATCGCTGCTCCAATTTGCTGGACTTCAATGAGATCCAAACCGGCTACGGCTTCATCACAGACGCAACAAAGAACCCTGAAATAATTGGGGAGACATCGCCCTATCAATACAGCGTTGTCATGCGTTCAGCCAACTCTCTGCGCTTTTACAGGAATCTCAACTTAGAGGCCTGCCTCTGGGAGTTCACCAGCTACTATGACATGTCAGAGCTGCTGAACGACTGTGGAGGATCCATCGGAACCGATGGACAGGTAGGAAAAAAAGTTAAATAAGTGAAGACGGTAAAATGTGTTTTAAAATCACCACATTTTACTCAGTCTGAATATTTTTTTTAAGTTTGTAACATTTACAGGAGGGCCAGGATCCAAGGTTTTCCAGCAGAAAGCTATATAGTAACATTATGAATGAGATATTGTGATTCAACTGGTATTAGCTGAATTGCCTGGTGAGCCTGTCTCTAGCTAGCTTGCTAGCAGTACCCCATAAAGTTGATTGTGTTCATCTGGAGGTCGCGTTATTCATCCAAGTGACCGGCTGACTAGAGGTTTCTCCAACCTTATAAATGATACAGCTGCATGACTGAAGCTCGGGCTGTTAGCTCAGTTTTGTTAGCCAGTGGTGTTAGTTTTGGTCATTATTGCAACTGTAGCATTTGTAAGGTTGGAGAAACCTGCAGCCAGCTGAGATTGAAGAAGTCACTTGGATGAGGGACAAAAAGTGTGTTTCACTGAAAAAGTCCAGATGAGCAGAATCAACTTCCTGGGATTTTCTTACCTGGATGATTAAAGACACTCACTAGCATTAGTTCCCAAAGAAATAGGTATTATTCACGACGGTGCCTTTTCCCTGCCCATTTAGGTGCTGAACCTGGTCCAGTCTTATGTCACCCTGCGTGTTCCTCTCTTTGTGTCTTACGTCTTCCACTCTCCGGTGGCTGTCGGAGGCTGGCAGCACTTTGACCTGCAATCAGAGCTCAAGCTCACCTTTGTGTATGACACAGCTATTCTGTGGCAGGATGGCATTGGCAGCCCACCTGAAGCTGAACTACAAGGTATCTTCATAGCCAACGCTGTTAGTCTTTACTGAGGAAAAATGTAAATTGGTGACGCTCATTGGAAAACGTTCCCCTCTGTACTCGTAGGAGCCATGTACCCCACCAGTATGCGTATAAATGAGGAGGGCCGTCTCGTTGTCAACTTCAAGACCGAGGCACGCTTCAGGGGGCAGTTTGTCATGTCTCATCCAGGTATGCATGTACAGTGTACACACCCTAAACCCATCTTGTGGGGTCATTCTGTACAAGCCGCCTCTGATTACCCTGTGGTCCACATCCTGTCGTTATCTATTTATGGAGTTCCACCTCAGGGGTCTTCCTGTTTGAAAGACCCAGAGGTCATTCAGCAAATGTCAAAATGACCCAACAGCGTTTACTTTTAGGCCGCAAGTAGCACAGGCAGTGTGAAAGGTCACTCTATAAATAAGTAGACACTGTTACTAGCTTAGGTTGGGCAAATTGCATTTGTGAAGATTTATGACTGTATACATGTTTGTTTTCAGGAACCAGCGTGTCATCTATGGTGATATGTGCTGACCACTCTGGGCTGACATTCACTCTAGCCCTGGTCAGGACTGAGCCTACATACAACCAGCCCATGCAGCAGTGGAGCTTTGTCTCTGATTTTGCTGTGAGTCATTTAACTGTGAAAGCATCCTTCAACTGGTAAAGAAATAGCAAACCAAACAGCCCCATTCCTCAATGTCTGTCCAACCTCTAGGTACGAGACTACTCCGGGACTTATACAGTGAAGCTGGTCCCCTGCATTGCATCACCCAATGGGGAGTTCAGCATCCCTCCTGTCTGCCACCCAAGGGAGCCGCTTACTTTTGATATGGACATTCGCTTCCAGCAGGTTAGAGCTGATCGCTCTTAAAGGCTTTTTCAGTGTGTTGTATTTACACTTTGATGCATTATTTATTGCCTTTTTAATGATCCTTGCTCGGCAGGTGAGTGACCCGGTGGCAGCCGAGTTCAGCCTCAACACACAAATGTTCCTGCTGTCCAAGAAAGAGCTGTGGTTGTCCGATGGCTCCATGGGATTTGGAGAAGGAACCGATGCTGCTTTTTCAGAAGGTACTACACTGCTGCCATCTAGTGGTGTTAAGTAACATCACAGTGGGAAACCATGACCCACAGGGAATGTCACGTCATCTGTACTTCAATTCAGGCTCCATGATTTATGGCCGTGTGATGGTGGATCCAGTCCAGAACCTGGGTGACTCCTTCTTCTGCAGCATTGAGAAAGTCTTCCTCTGCACCGGAATGGATGGTTACGTTCCCAAATACAACCCCACTAACAAAGAGTATGGCTGCCTGGCAGACGCACCCTCTCTACTGCACAGATTCAAGATCCTGGTATGATGCAATAGATCACAAAGTATGATTGGATACTGTGGAAGTGAAAAAAGTAGATGGGGTTTCTGATTTTTCTGTGTGTGTGTGCCGTTCTGCAGGACAAAGCCCAGCCAGAGACTCAAGCTACATCATTTGGTGACGTTTCTTTTAAGGCCACACTGGCGCAGGACACACCAGGAGCTCTGTCTTTGATCAGACAGCCAGGCACTGACGGCTTCACACTGTCTTCCTCTCCACTTTTTCAGGTCTGCATTATTCTCAGATACAATATGTTCATATATGGAGGCCCAAAACTGAAGAAACAAAAAAACCATAAATAAATGAATAATTTAAGTAAATATGGTGAAAAACATAGACATGCTTTTCCATGTTGATCCTTTGAATGACAGCACCCTCATGTTAAAGTAGAAATTGATCAAAATTGATAAAAATCAATAAATACACATAACGTAATAATACAAAACTGAATTTTAAGTGGTAATGATAATAAATATGGGAATTAATGCAAAAGCGATGGAATAAACTAGCACGGCCTGCAATATTTTTTCAAATTCTTCTTTTCAAAGTCTTTGTTTCGCATTTATCAAACAAAATTCAATCAAAGACACAAGCTTTGGTTACCATAAAGCTACAAGCAACATATGTTAAATGCGAAGGGTGAAACGAATTTAAATGGAAATATAAATGTTTTTAAAAATATTTTGATATTAATGATCGCTGTATGTGTGACAATGTTTGTGCAAAGTATTGTTGCGACTGGCCCACCCGGTAAGAACGAGGTAGGATACTTACAGACATATGTGCGTACATATGCTACAAATATTATAGTAGGATTAATGGTTGTACATTTAATGATAAAATACTTTATTTATTATTATTATTATTAAATATTTTTTGTTTGTTTTTTAAATTTGGCACTTCTGGTCCTCCGTAGTTGTTTTGCACAGGCCCAGACTTAAAGAGAATTACACATCTTGTGCTTTCAGGTGGCTGCTGGTCGAGAATGGTTCATCCACACCATCTACACTGTCCGCTCCAGAGAAAATGCCAACCGCAACATTGGCAAGCGCAGCGTAGAGTACCTCCATCACAGCATCTTCTCTGTTGAGCAACCCCGCTCCTCCACCCGCCACCGCCGTGCCGCCCCCTCTTTCTCCGCTCCTGCTGTAGCCCAAGACATCGGTATCGAAAATAATCGGGGCACCAACATCCAGCACATCGCCCTGGACCGAAGAGACCGCATTGTGGTCAGCCAGCGCCAGCCTTGGCTCCCTAATCGTGACAGTTTCTTAGAGCGCCCCCTGCTGGAGAGTTCAGGCAGAGAGCCGAGTGATACTTCCACTATACCTTTGCTGGTGGGCGTCGCAGGCCTGATCCTCCTCACCTGCCTCATTGCCACCGTCGTCATTCTCCTGCTCCGGCGCAAGAAGCGTGAAAAGAAGAGCCAGTACCCTCCTTACGCCACCTCCTCTTCTTCAGCCTACAACGGCTACAGTCACAGCCCAGCAGGCATGTGGGGTGGCTCAGACAGCTCAGAGGTGTAAATGTGGGCCCGGCTCCAGTTCAAACATCTGTCCCCTATTAAAGGGACTTTGATAAGTCTCCTCCACCAATGTGCCTTCGATGCCAAACTTGTGTAGCACTGAAAAGAGCCCAGAACAGTCTGTGGACAGCAAAGGATGTCAGTACTCGGGGCCCACAGGCGTGAATGCACCAGAATAATGAGGCTTGCTGATCTCTGATAATTGTTTGTCTTTAATTTACTGTACGTTCGTGCCTTTATTACAACCTATGCAGGATCATGGATATAAGTAGAAGCCCCTCAAAATATATCTGTTTCATTTAGGTTCCAAGTTGTAAAATATCGCTCTTTATCCAGTGTTTGCAAATGCATGTAATGTAACTCGTGAGTAAATGGCATCCTTGTTTAAATCTCATAAAAGCAAATTATTTTCTATTCAGTCTTTTTTTTTTGTTAATTGCTGTATTTCACCATGTTCATTATGTTTTTTTAGTGGAGAACAAAAAGGACTGAATGTTAGTCAAAACTGAGCTTAATGAATGATGTGATTCTTTTTCCTTCTATAAGAAGCCTGCAATACTACTACTGAGAAGAGTACTACTGTGGTGTCACTGAAAGGGATTGTAAATGTTATTTTAGTCTTTTGAAAATGCAGAAATCCACTTTTTTTTTTTACATTTTCTAGATAAATGTGGCTAAAATCAGATGCACACCTATCCGTGTACATATCAATGTAGGACTATGGGTAAAAGGAAAAAAAGTATTACTACACCCTGGTGAAACTTGAAAAAAGAAAAATCTGTCTGGTTTGTTGATCAAGGCCTGAAAACAAGTGCAGTATAAAAACTATACTTTTTCCTTCTACAAGTGACAGCATATTTTAATGTGCCAACTATTAGTAGACTTTTATGGCTTATTAACTTTGTGAAAATTTTCCAAATACTGGATGTATGTAAACTTAAACTGCCAAACTGAAAAGAAATATTTTATGAACGTGTCATTTATCAGCTTTTTTGTTTGTTTTTTTTAAAAAAGGGGGGAGATTTATTTGCGATGCTCAAAAAGACATTTTCTACAATATAAGATACAAGAACAGATGTTTTCTTAAAAATAAAAAAGGGTACATATTGTTTGTTTCAAGCAATGGAATGTGGTACAACCAACAGGCATAAATACACATATTTCAATTAAGTACTAGTAAAAAATAAGGACTAGCAAACAAAATCTAACCCAGCACAGCTGCAGTGTTTAGGTAAGTGACAACAAGGCAGGCTTGTAAAGAAACACTTCCTAGAACCTAAAACAACCATATCAGTCCGTCAGGGATTTTACACAGTACATTATCACAGCCTGCAAACAAACACAGACACTAGGACTAATGATAGCTGGCTGCCGTCTTTAATTCTGTTAATGCGGGTTTTTCCAGCAGCTTCACAACTTGAGCTTTTTCCTTCGTCCTCGACCGTCTGGAGTTCCCTCTGACTTTCGTTTCTGCGCCTGGGAGGGAAAAAATGGATTAAAAAAATAATAATAAAAGGATGTTGTCCTTAATAGACAGCTTAAAATAGTTTGAATTGTTTATTATGGGATGAATTTGTAGCTTACCGAGCCGGTCTTTGGGCCCCGTTTCTTCTTTTCCGCCTTCTCCCTCTCCTCCAGCTCCATGTTCTCTCTCTCTATCAGGGTGATCAGGGTGTTGCATCGCCTCTGGAGCTCCTACACGATAAATGGGGGGAGAAAATAAAAATTGCATTTTTAATTATTAAAACAATTTTTAAAAAATGTTTAAATAACAGAAGAAAAAAAAACTGAGAAATAAGAGTGAAGTAATCCAAACTCACCATTGCAGTCCTAGATTTGAGGAACCAGTCGAAGCGGAACTGTGGTGAGTTGCGGATGCACTGGCGGAGCTCGTCGTACACGCTCTCCTTATCAAAGCCAAGCTTGTGAAGCATACAGATGAGGAAGCGGTCTTCCTCCTCTGTGTAGTTCTTGCCTTTGTTAGTCCCGTAGGAGATGCGGAGCTGATGGAAAGGAGCCTTGTAGCGGCCAATCTAGAAGAGGATTTGAGAAACACATTGAAGGATAAACACAATGCTGAATGAGAAATCTACTCAGCAACTTGCACTACAAAAAGAATCTTTTTTGGGGTTTTTTAGAAAACATACTATATGATACGGGGCCGATGGCGCGATATGGCAGCCTGGCTTCTGTCAGTCTGCCCCAGGGCAGCTGTGGCTACAACTGTAGCTGCCTCCACCACAGTGTGTGTGAATGTGACAGTGAATGAATAGTGGAATGGTAAAGCGCTTTGAGTGTCTAGAAAAGCGCTATATAAATGCAATCCATCATTATTATCATTATTATTATTATTATTTCAAAGTTGACTGACTGCTACCTTTGAGTCCAGTGCTTTCTTGATGCTGATCCTCCTCTGAATCCTGGCCTCTCCTCTTTCTATCTGAGCCATGATCTTTTCAATATCCTGCAACTCATTGCAGCGCTCCCAGAATACAGCTGCAGGAAAGGACACGAACATGAAGTCACACAATAAATCAATTTAAATATCTGGGTTTGCTTTCGACAGAAGAAAAAAAAAATCCATTACCAGAATATTCCATGACTTCCTCCGGAGTTTTCCCCTCAACCTCTCTGGCAATGTTCTCAATATCATCTCTCCCCCACTTCTCGTTTGCTTTGATGAATTGGTTGAAGTCACGTTTGTTCCAAATAGTAAATCCCTGCGACAAGCGTACAGTTGATCCGTTAATGCACAATTTAGAGAAATATGCAAACATTTCATTTCCTGTATATCAGCCACTGGCTGCAAGTCAACAAGAAAAATAATCCACCTGTTGCAGAAGGGTTTCCTTCTCTTCCAGTTCCTCCTCTGTGAGGGCCTCGGCCTCATCGATCTTAGCCTGCTCCTCCTTCTGGACCTGAGCAGAGTTTGGTATGTCTGGATTGCGAGGAACCTTAAGAGACAAAGCCACAGATCCAGTTAGAGTCTTCTCAAAAGACAACAAAATTTGGACAAATAGGAATGTGTCTGATCTCTTTGAACCTTATATCCAATGGTCTTTCTGTAGAAGAGAATTTCCTTTTCTAGAAGCTCAAAAAGACGTGGAGGGAAGAACTGGAAGTCCTGCACATTTGGCTGCTTAGGCGGACGAGGAGCCTGGCAAAAAAAAAAAAAAAGGCAATCCAAAATAAGTAATAG
Source organism: Astatotilapia calliptera (assembly GCF_964374335.1). Lineage (NCBI taxonomy): Eukaryota > Metazoa > Chordata > Actinopteri > Cichliformes > Cichlidae > Astatotilapia > Astatotilapia calliptera. The sequence continues at coordinate 26,100,533 of NC_137427.1, read as the reverse complement.
GGACATGCACAACTAGTCACCTAATCATCGCTATTGTCACTAGTCTGTACCAAACGTATTCATTCAGTCTAACTGATTTACAATTGATACTCAATGCAGTAAATCAGCGGTCCCCAACCCCCGGGCCTCGGACCGGTCCGTGAGTCGTTTGGTACCGGGCCGCGAGAGTTGAGGCTCAGGTGTGAAATGTATAGTTTTCAGGGTTTTATCGGTTTTCAGCGTTATTTTGTTATTATCGTTTACTCTGTTTTCCTTGGTCTTTTCACGTGTGTTATGAATAAATTTTCTTTTTTCGGTACAGGTACTAGTTTTATTTTGTTGTATTTATCCGCGACACCTTAAAGGCCGGTCCATGAAAATATTGTCGGGCATAAACCGGTCCCTGGCGCAAAGGTTGGGGACCGCTGCAGTAAATGGTTGTTTCCTAAATGTTATGCCGCCACCTGCCACCAGTTGGCGCATCACTGCTGAGAAACGCCATTAATCTAGGCCTGATTGTTTTAGTAATAGTATAATTGTTAGTTTTTCGTGTTAGTTCTTTAAAAAGGTGAAAGACTGAGATCACAGATAAAACAATGTTTTGTAATAACATGTTTTCATATCATATTTAACATCAGTTTATTATACGTGTTTTTCTTAGTTGCCTGTTTGGAGAATACAATGCAATGTCCATAATGCACAATGTAAGGTGGCACACAGTTAAGCGACATGATTCATTATTGAAGAATGTGATTAATGGTATCACATGGTTTTCTTTACAAGGCTTTTGACATTGTATATTAAACGGTTAACAAATTTAACTTAATAACTGAATGTTTCTTAGTTTTACACTAGTTCACTGGACTAATTTGAGTTTTTCCTTGTTTAGTCATCAAAGAACTTAGTCAAACCCCCAATAAATAAACATTAAACATCCTGATGCTTTAATAGATTCTGTCTGTATGATGTTTGTACAGTGATGGTTTCCTACCTTTGGTGCTTTGGGCTCACTGACTCGCAGAGCTTCTCTGAAGTAGGCATCCACCGCGTAATTGGCTTTCCTTTCTCTCTTGGGCGGCTCGATCCAGTTTGTAATGACCTGAACGGAAAAATGAAAATCACAAGCTAAGGATTTAAGTCTTTTCCCAAAAGAAAGGCAGTCCCAGATTATAAATACCGATGCTGGCCAACCTATTTACCTTCTTCTTCTCTCTGTAGTCCTCTCCTTCGAAGGTGTACACGCTGGTGTTCTCCGTGTCCATGGTGAAGTTTCTCAAAGAGCTCTCGCCCAGCGATGACATTCTCTCCTTCATCTCCATAGTCTGGTACACAATCATTTCAAAGTGTTTGATTTTTTAAATTCACACAATAACTTTCGATTGATGCTTTTCAGCTAATGCAACCAGACTCACCTTCCTTTCACCTCTCTCCAGGATGGCATCGATGTCATCATCTGTGATCTCGCTCTCTTTGGAAGCAAACACATGTGTGGCACCGTGGCGGATGATGGAGAGCATCTCATCCTTACCCAGTTTGTTTGCACTCGGATCCACAAGTCTCCCTATTTTCAAAAAATAAATAAAATAAAGTTTAGTTTATTTCGCAATTTCCAACAAGTACCACTATGTGAACTTCATATTTTATTTCTTAGCAGCATGCAGGACACTAAAACAAGTTTAAACAGGCTGACTTTAAGTGAGATGAGTTACCTTGCTGGATGACGATCGAGTCCAGGCGCAGTTTCATCTCGGCCCTCTCCACAATCCTCTCCTCCACTGTGTTTTCAGTGATGAAACGGAAAACTCGGACCTGCTTCTGCTGACCAATCCTGTGAGCTCGGTCCTAAGCAGATGAAAAAAAACAAGCAAACAAAAAAGTCAGGTAATCTGACCGAAACAATCAAGTTCATTGGTTACACTCATGCTCAGGTAGATCATCATATTAGACTACTAACCATGGCCTGAAGATCGACTTGAGGGTTCCAGTCTGAGTCGTAGAGGATGACTACATCTGCTGTTGCCAGGTTAATACCCAGACCTCCAGCCCTGGTGCTCAACATAAAGATGAACTTTGAGCTGTTGGGCTCATTGAAAACATTGATGGAGATCTGTAAATACACAAACACGTGAAAATTAAGTGCTTTTATAGTCACACTCTCAATACCAAACACTCAGGAATTGCTTTTGGTTATGGAAGATGACAAATCCACATCTCACCTGTCTCTCCTCGTGTGGAGTTTGCCCATCCAGGCGACAGTAACCGTAGTTCCTCCACATGCAGTAGTCCTCCAAGATGTCCAGCATCCTGGTCATCTGACTGAAGATGAGCACACGTGAACCTACAAAACAGGGATGTGGAGACGTTAAGAGACGTAATTAAAACAATTTTGCAATTCTACCAGCATTTAAAAATGTATATGCAAACGGGAGCATGAGCCCTCCCGCCAGTAATAAAGAGATAACTAAAATACTGAACAAAAAGAATCCACACACCCTGCTCTTTTAGCTTGGGCAGCAGCTTGTCTAGCACCACCATCTTGCCGCTGTTCACCGCCAGGTGGATGTCTGTTGTGTACGGTGGGCCGGGCTCAGCCCCATCAAACAGGTAAGGATGGTTGCAGCATTTTCTCAGCTGCATGAGAACGTTCAGCAGACGCATCTTGTCCATTTTACCCGCCGAGTTCAGAATGTCGATGTCCTTCATCAGAATCTTTGTGTACCTGACGGGTAGTAGCACACAACAACTTAAGTTCAGCATCCACAAATACAGCAGGGGAAAAACACAAAAACAGCTCAGGTCTTGTTTTATAGCAAGTCCATTTTAACTGGGGATGCTTACCACTCCCGCTGCATCTTACTCAGGCCAACATAAATCTTGATCTCCTTCTTGGGGAGCAGAGTTTTCTCCACGTCTGCTTTGATACGACGAAGCAAGAAAGGACGCAGCACCTACACGCAGGGAGCGCATTAACCCAACTGAAATATAACACACCTTACAACGTACAGCAGCGTGCTGGATAGTCGCATTAAATACATACAGTGTGAAGACGTTCAACCAACTTTTGATCACCCAGGCAGTTATTTGTGTCAAACCAGGAATCAAAGTCCTGAGAAAAAAGAAGAGAAATTAAATTGGCACCTTAATACAGAAACACCTCTTCTCTAAAGCGTTTTCAAGACTTCTTCTATAAACTACTGATTTTGTGGTTTTCTATAGAAATCCTACTTCTGATGAGTTGAAGACATCAGGCAGCAGGAAGTTCAGGAGAGCCCACAGCTCATGGAGGTTGTTTTGCAGGGGTGTTCCAGTCAACAGCAAACGATTGGTGGTCTTAAATTCACGCACAATTTCTGATAACTATGGAGAAGCAAAGAAAACCTTAGCGATCTGACCATCTCACAGTACTAAAGGTTAGGTGGCTGACATGTGTAACTATTTTGTTTCAGCAGCTGTCTGACCTTTGACTTCTCGTTCTTGATCCTGTGAGCCTCATCAATGACCAGGTATCTCCAGTTGAATTTTTTGAACACCGCCTTTTCAATGATGAGCATCTCGTAGGATGTCACGCACACATCCCACTCTCCAGGCAGCAGCACATCTCGGATCAGGGCAGTCTGTCATTGAAGCAGAAAACTGTTTTTACCACCAGAGTTCTACAGATTAATCTCATAAATATGTGTCTACAATACATAAAAAAATAATAATTTTAAACCAGAACAATACATGAGTGTTGTCGGTTACACAATCGTTTCCTGTGTCACAAACAACAAACAATAAATTATTATTCAAAAATAGATGTTATTACCTGTTATTTTAGCAATCTAAATTGCAGTCATAAAAACCAACTACTAAGAGCCTACCTCCCACAACGTATGGCATAAGGACTTTTTAAAGACTGAATTAAGACATTAAACAACAATTAAGGCCTTATTGTTTAGATTGCAGTATTTAACACATTTTAAAACTTTTTTAAATGCCTGTGGGAGTCAAAAAACAAAAACAAAAAAAAACAAAACAATATGGAGTCCACCAAATAGAACTGGTGAAGGACAACCAAAGCATCTGAAAAATGCTTTGATTTTCACACCATTGATACATTTTTGACACAGCTTACCCGCTCATCTCTGTCTCCGATCAGGCAGACAGCACGAAGGGAAGGCACCCATCTCTTGAACTCATTCATCCAGTTGTAGAGGGTGGACTTGGGAACCAGCACCATGTGAGGACCAGGGATGTTTCTGTAGTGCTTCATATAACCCAGCAGTGCAATAGTTTGGAGAGTCTTACCCAATCCCTGACAATAAGAAAAGAAAACATGAATGAAGAAAAACAAAAAAAAACAACAAAACATTATGACACGATAAAAATATCTGTAATTTAACTCCATGAATAAGTAGAAACGTGAAAAAGTGCTGACCATTTCATCGGCGAGGATACCATTGATTCCATTCTCGTACAAAGAAATGAGCCAGTTCAGACCACGGACCTGATAGTCCCTCATCTTCCCTGTTTTCACATCTACATTACAGACAAGAAAACAAAATTCTGTAAGAATTGTTTTAATTTTGTTTTGCCTAATAAAAACTCCCACCACTAGGGGGAGTGCTTCTGCTGCCTCTTATTGGGGCAGTAATAGATCAACAAGTGCAAGTCAAGTGAAATTTGCTTAGGAAGGCTCCTAACTGAGTGAAGTGACACAGATGAGCTGGCTGAATTCTGCTAAGTACAAAGACAATGTGCTTCAGTGCTTCCTTTATTGGCTGTATCAGGATCAGCCACATACAGTGGGGCAAAAAAGTATTTAGTCAGCCACCGATTGTGCAAGTTCCCCCACCTAAAATGATGACACAGGTCAGTAATTTGCACCAGAGGTACACTTCAACTGTGAGAGACAGAATGTGAAAAAAAAAATCCATGAATCCACATGGTAGGATTTGTAAAGAATTTATTCGTAAATCAGGGTGGAAAATAAGTATTTGGTCAATAACAAAAATACAACTCAATACTTTGTAACATAACCTTTGTTGGCAATAACAGAGGTCAAACATTTACTATAGGTCTTTACCAGGTTTGCACACACAGTAGCTGGTATTTTGGCCCATTCCTCCATGCAGATCTTCTCGAGAGCAGTGATGTTTTGGGGCTGTCACCGAGCAACACGGACTTTCAACTCCCGCCACAGATTTTCTATGGGGTTGAGGTCTGGAGACTGGCTAGGCCACTCCAGGACTTTCAAATGCTTCTTACGGAGCCACTCCTTTGTTGCCCGGGCGGTGTGTTTTGGATCATTGTCATGTTGGAAGACCCAGCCTCGTTTCATCTTCAAAGTTCTCACTGATGGAAGGAGGTTTTGGCTCAAAATCTCACGATACATGGCCCCATTCATTCTGTCCTTAACACGGATCAGTCGTCCTGTCCCCTTGGCAGAAAAACAGCCCCATAGCATGATGTTTCCACCCCCATGCTTCACAGTAGGTATGGTGTTCTTGGGATGCAACTCAGTATTCTTCTTCCTCCAAACACGACGAGTTGAGTTTATACCAAAAAGTTCTACTTTGGTTTCATCTGACCACATGACATTCTCCCAATCCTCTGCTGTATCATCCATGTGCTCTCTGGCAAACTTCAGACGGGCCTGGACATGCACTGGCTTCAGCAGCGGAACACGTCTGGCACTGCGGGATTTGATTCCCTGCCGTTGTAGTGTGTTACTGATGGTGACCTTTGTTACTTTGGTCCCAGCTCTCTGCAGGTCATTCACCAGGTCCCCCCGTGTGGTTCTGGGATCTTTGCTCACCGTTCTCATGATCATTTTGACCCCACGGGATGAGACCTTGCGTGGAGCCCCAGATCGAGGAAGATTATCAGTGGTCTTGTATGTCTTCCATTTTCTGCTGATTGCTCCCACAGTTGATTTTTTCACACCAAGCTGCTTGTCTATTGTAGATTCACTCTTCCCAGTCTGGTGCAGGTCTACAATACTTTTCCTGGTGTCCTTCGAAAGCTCTTTGGTCTTGGCCATGGCGGAGTTTGGAGTCTGACTGTTTGAGGCTGTGGACAGGTGTCTTTTATACAGATGATGAGTTCAAACAGGTGCCATTCATACAGGTAACGAGTGGGGGACAGAAAAGCTTCTTACAGAAGACGTTACAGGTCTGTGAGAGCCAGAGATTTTCCTTGTTTGAGGTGACCAAATACTTATTTTCCACCCTGATTTACGAATAAATTCTTTACAAATCCTACCATGTGGATTCATGGATTTTTTTTTCACATTCTGTCTCTCACAGTTGAAGTGTACCTCTGGTGCAAATTGCTGACCTCTGTCATCATTTTAAGTGGGGGAACTTGCACAATCGGTGGCTGACTAAATACTTTTTTGCCCCACTGTATATAACATATTTGTTATTTGCTCATGCTTTGAGTCCCCATAAAAACAGGTCTTTACTTACAGGAGGGAGACTCGTCAAAGCGAGTGCACACATTTGTGGTCTTTGTGCTCTCATTAAGAAGCTCTTCATCCTCTTCTTGTTCCGTGCGACGGTGGCGGTTGCTTTTAAAAAAATAATAAAAGACACAGCGTTATAAATCACAATGGGAGAAAACTTTCTAAATGGAGGAAAAGAAACTGTTCTGTAGGGATAGATACTCACTCTCCAGCTGAAAGCAAATTCTGTTTCTCGTCCTTCTTGATACGAGGACGTCCCGGTTTCATCTTGAGCGGTGAGGTGGGGGTCTTCTGTGCAGCTGGTTGGATGAAATGAGCAAACAGCTCTGTTTGCTTCAGCAGATACTCAAATCTGTTGGTCCGGTCTGTTTGCTGCATTACACAGAAAGAAAGTCCCATTCATCTTCCGACCCAGGAGTACAGTGGTGAGCCATGTAATGATGGAAGAGAGGACTTACCACTTTCTCCTCATAACCTGGAGTAGAGTCTTTAGTTTTGGAGGAAGATGAGGAGGAGGAGGCATCTTGTCCATCAGCACCTGCATCTGAAGAGGACTCTTTTCCAGCATCTGAAGAGTCAGACTTCTCCTAAGGGAGTGTATGGTGAAAACAAACCAGTCTTAGTGGATGTCGTCCTTATGTTTACAACAACAACAACAACTGATAGGAAGAGATGAGCTCACTGGCTCAAAAACAAGCCAAAGGGCAAACCAAAATTTCAAGGTGCATCGGTATTCACATTTGCAGAAAACAGGGCATGTATTGACTGAAATACCGTCAGTTCTTCTTCTAATCATATACTGTCACGGGAAGGTACTTTTGATAGCACATTTGCGTCACAGAATAAATCAGTCTCTTTTACCCCTCTGCTATCAGACGTGCTGAGAAGTACCAGTAATTTTGTGAATTTAAATCTCTATTAAAAGAAGATGAGGTGATAATGATAAGACTTTTTGTGGAGAAAATGCTTCCAATACAAAGCAAGGACGGTGTTTTGGAATTTCAGCTTTCTTTATGTGGGATTTTTATATTGATAGAAGTTTCAAATCATTTTTTGGCCGAGTTGTACGCAGCCAGCGAAGCAGCATCCTTCCCCGGTCACAACAGCCATTGCTACGCGGTCTGCTCCGAAAACAAAGGGGCAGACGGTACAGCTGAGAGGACTGCTTCTGCCCCCCCAATTTGTTTTCACGGGGTTTTCTAAAAGCCGACTCACTGTTATAAGCGTCCCACTGAGTGAACCAGGTCTGAGAGCAAGCATAGAACAAGTAAGGACTTCTGGAGCGATACGAGACAGGCAGCTAGCGGGGCTAAGCTAGTAGAGTGGGCGCTCATGAAAACGGCTGGCCTCGCTGCTGCGCTGGTGGATCTGGCTGTTGTCTTCGGGAGCTAATGGTAGCGCCGCTGCTAGCTAACTGACAAACTGAAAGTTTCACACAGTTGATTTCGAAAAATGCCTGAACAAGAGATGGACCTTTTCAGAGTTATACATTCGTGTGTCGGCTTTGTGAGAAACGAAGTCAGCGTCGAAAGGATATAATTCCCATTTTGAAACATCTTACCTCCGCTCCTCCGGCGTCTTCAACTTCAGCCTGCTCTTCCCGCTGTTCCACGCAGTTTGCGCTTTCGGACATTTTTGTCGATTTTCCTTTTCCGTTCAGGTATATCGTTTGTTATTAGGTGACTTGTGTGATCCCGTTTAAGAGCCGTTGAGAATTTTCGGAACTTCCTCTAGGTAAATAAGGACAATCCTGTTGTTTTTAATGAAAGACACACCGGTTGGTCGCAGGCAGCACATTCGCGCTAGCAAGATTTTTCTCGCGCACCCGCGTTCACATAGTTACCGGGTCTGAGCGCGCTATCGCGAGATTTTATTATGCTGCCTTCGCAGACTGTCGAAAGTATTTGTTTTTGTTATGGCTCATATGACAGCTTCCAGTCATCTCCAAGGTTACTATAGTTAACTAAATCTAAACTAAAGCCTTTAAAAAATTAAACTTAACTAAAACGATTTTTAAACTGCAACAATGTATAGGTTAATATGATTAGTTTTAGTATTTGCTGGTTTAGTAAAACACTTTTATTATAACTTGATGGTTTTGCTGCTTATTGAATCTCTGGATGTCAGCAAGACCGGGACTCACCTTCTTTTAAAAGTTTTCTTTTTTATTGAAATACCTTTACTTATTGTTCTGAATCTAGCATCTGACATATGCCCTCCATGCAATGAATAATTAAAAAGACTAACACAAAAACTATTAAAAACAAAAATAAATAATGCATTTTCAAAAATTTTTTAACCAGACCTGACATATATATGGATACATTGATATGTTCCTTACACTTCCAAAGTTACATGCTTTAATATTATAACTCATTTCTGAAGCCAATGACACTAGCATCACCCCTCTAGGAAGTTTGATGGGTTTCACTGATTAGAGAAAAGACATAGCCAAGTCAATATTTGTGATTGATAGGGTGAAATATTATAGTAAAGTAATATTTCAGTCCCACTTGTGTTTCCTAAAGTAACACGTTTTCTGGGAGTGGATGATGCAGTCATCTATGTGCTGTAGAGAGCTTACTCCCCATTTATAGAGTAAGAGCTGCACTGTGAGGATAAGCTTCTTTGATTTATCAAGTGCATTTCATACAACTCAGCTGCTGCTGCTGAGGGAAAAGTTACAGGAAATGTCAGCAAACACATCAACCATCTCATTGATTACCGACTGCTTGGCAGAGAGACAGAGAGGCTGCGGTATGTAAGACTGGGCAGTGCTCAGTCTGATTTGTTGATGTGCAGTACAGGAGCTCCACAGGAGACTGTGCTGTCTCCACACCTGTTCACTTTGTACACCTCAGACTTTCAGTACAATTCTAGGTCATGGAACCTTTAGAAATCCCCTGACAGTTCTGCAGTGAGTAGATGTATTAGTAATGGGCAGTAGGAAGACTAGTGAGCACTATAGTGGATGCCTTTGTGGAGTGGTCTGGGAGCAATCATTTGCTTCTGTATGTGAAAAAGACCAGGGAGGTGTCCCTTGGAAGAAGATGGCTACACAGACATACATGCACTGTACCTGGGTGTCAACATGGACAACAGGCTGAAATGAAAGACCAACACAGAGGCTGGGGATGAGCAGGCTCTATTTACTAATGGAGTCAATGTGTGCACCAAATGATGGAAATTCTATGTTACTCTGCTATGGGAAGCACAGTGTACTCAGGAGTCTGCTGGGAGAATCATTAAGGCTCAGGGACTGTCTGTAAACTGGACACATTGAAGCTGAGGTGGAGAACAAACTGTTAATACCCTTACCGGAAAGGCATTTAATCTATTATTATTATTATTAGTAGTAGTAGTAGTAGTATTAAAAAACGCTAAAAAAAAAAACCCCAAAAAAACAAAGATGTACAAACAAGATTACATATCCTACTGGGCCGAGAAGAAAATGCCCCTATCTCTTGTTAAATTACACATGCCTAACTCTTCCATTCGTATAACAAACAACATCTCCTTAATTCAGTGTGAAAGTGCAGATGGATGCAAAAATTTGAAAATAAAGTCTTTGATAATCACAATTCCAAGATGCAGATCAATCTGGATGTTAGGTGGAAGCTGGGAGGTTTCCATCTTTTCATGATTTTTTTTTTAATCGTAGCGTTATCCCAAAAAGGGCAGATGAACGAGTAGTGGTTGAACGCAACACACGAAGTGTACAATAAAAGGATAAAGGTTCTCGAAAATGCTCGCGGAAACGCAGCTTCGTTTAACTGGAAGCGTGTCAAACGGCCAGCAGCGCCATCCGTGGAAACCCACACGACTGACCGTTACACAAATGTAACAAAAGCGGAACAGGCAAAGTTAAGAGAAAAATAGCTTCACCCCAAGGGTCCTACCACCGTCTCTGTCCATAGGAATGACGTCGCTGTACGGTTAATCAGCTGTTTCCGAGCGAGGAAATGGACCAAAATAAATACACATAAAACTGTTTTATCTCTCTGAAGACATTTAGCTCTGACCGACGGCAGAAGCTACTCTGGTCGGACGCTGTTGACATGCTTTATTTGGGTAAGCACACATGTTGGATTATTTGAGTTACATGATGGCATTTATGCTAAGTCAGTTTGTAGGCTAACGGCAGGCCTCTTCGGCTGTTTCTTTCTTCTTCTTCTAATTTTTTTAAAAATTCTTTTAATTGTATTTTTGTTAGTAAAACTGCCACTATGGAGAGGTCAGTACTGTTTCTCAGGTTTAGTTTTAACGCTCATTCTAGCCGTACTTTAGTTTCTAGACATATAGAAATATCTGCTAACTTTACAACTAGCTTTAGCAAGCTAGTCGGCTATCTGTGTGTATCCCCCACAGCAGCAGCAACACAGAGCGGCAGGAGTCATAGATCATAGGCAAAACACGTGTGAAATAGCACATAGTAATGTAATGTGCAGTCTTCAAGGCAGATGGACAATACATTAAATTTGTTTTATTACGCTGAACTTGAAAAAAAAATGTATAGCAAAGTCGTGCGTTATATTTAGTGACAGATCCACTGAAACCACCTTAAATGCCCCCCTTCCCGTTAAGGTCAATAAGTTCAGCTACACCTTTTAATCCGAGAGGTATCTTAACAGCTATATCGATATCTACATCGATATCTTAAAATAAGTGTCTTTCGTTTTTACTACACGATAAAGAAATGCTACGGTAGTAAATGAAAGAAATCTGTCAGCGCCGCTCTTTGGGCGTAAATTTTAAGAAATTTGTAAAATTACGGAAAAAGTCACGGGATGTCATGTAGATCGCGAAAAAGCAACCGTTCTGTCATTTAATTGTTAACTACAGTATTAGTTAATTATTTTTGGTGTAAAGTTGTAAAACCTTTAAAAATACAGTTAAATGTCCAAAATGCACGCCTTCAATCCCACTTCCCAGAGCCATCCAGGGGGCCCCATTGGAGTCTGTGCCTGGCCAATTGTAACCTTGCATTTCTAATTTTGTCTCCCAAACTGCTCAACATGAGCGGTGTTGCTGATATTGTGATTTCTAATCTAATAATTTTACTGTTTACACCTTTGCTTTATAGTCATAAGTCAAAATGTTTTCTGTGACGTGTGTGATCACAAACAAAAACTGTGACAGAACAAATGTTCAGTGCACCATTTAGTGTGACTGCAGATGTTTTCTGACTCTTTTTTTTTTTTTTAAATGTTTCACCTAATTACTTTTTCAATTTTCCTCTTCAGATCGACATCATGGACAAGATTTTGGAGGGCCTGGTGAGCTCCAATCACTCTGTTCCAGTGAAGAAGGCCATTGTGAAGAAGGTAGTGGAAGCAGCTGAGAGAGAAGTGACAGAGGATCAGTGTCAGGCACTATTCACACTCACCACCCGCCTCATCTTGCTCGGTGAAGATGCCTTCCAGAAGCAAATTGGCTCCCAGGTTCTTGAAGCCTATGCACGCTACCACCGCCCAGAGTTTGAGCGTTTCTTCAGCAAAGACTTCGTCCTCAGTCTGCTCCAGCAGGGCTACGGCCAGCTGGACCGCAAAGACCCCGCCATAGTAGAATACATTCACTGCTGCCTGCGGTTGCTCATCAGCTGCCCATCGGTGCTGGAGATTTTTAGTGTGATCCAGGTGGAGGTTTTAAGGATGGTGTGTGAACGACCTGATCCCGCTTTCTGTGCCCGCCTGAGCACTTTGCTGTCAGACTTTGTGCAGTGCATCCCAAGAGATAAGTCGGGTATTCTGTTCTGCCAGCAGCTGGTGAGGACCATCAGTTCCTTCCACTGCTTTTCTAGCCAAGAGCAGGAACTGAGAGAGTATGTTGGTCAGGTGACGAAAGTTAGCGCGCTGCTACAGAACATCTGGAAGGCTGACCCAGCCACGCTGCTGCCCTCACTCCAGGAGGTCTTTGCTATTATCGCCTCTACAGGTAAGACTCTTTGATTCCATATAAATTGTGCCTTAAAGGAACAAGAAAGTCATTTCATACGTGATTACATTTTTTTAAATGGGTTCAGTTTTGAGACATTTGTTGTTATAGATGCCATTTAAAAAAAAAAAAAAAAAGAAAGGAGAAAAAAAAAAGAAATACTCAACATAAAGAGCAAATTTGGATTTTGTTAATAGTAGCGTTAAGGATGGGCATTTCAAACAGAAATATTATTTGATATTTACATCTCTTCCTCAGAGATTGCCCACAGCTCAAATGCTCTTAAATGACTTTGAATTCAGCTGTTTATATTTTCGACACACATTTGAGTGGGCTTCCCTGGCATACTGCCATCCACCAATTAATGATGCTGTTGGGTAATGCCCGTACTCTTATTCTGAAAGTTCAGTCACAGCAAACACGCTAGTACCAGCCCTTCCTGTCTTCTACCATCTCCTGAGAGGTTCATCAGGCTACTGTTGTGATACCCATCCCCCAGTTTGATAGACTAATGATGTGCTCCTGAATAAGCCTGAATTTCTGAGTTCCCAGTCAAAATTTGAATCTCAAACTCCCCCTTTGATTTGCTTTTGCCACTTGCGAAGTCAGAGTAGTAACCTGCAGTTAACAAACATGGTGGCACTAAATGTAAATAGCAGGAAAATCATAAAACTTTTCATTTGTACTGCCACTGTTATGTATTTGTGACTTACTAAGTAAGCTAAGCACAGACCAGGCTCTAACATGATTGTGCAGTGGTGTTTTAAGGTAGAAAAGAGCAAGACTTTTGCTCTATTGCTATTGATTCCTGAATAGCTTTACATTGCTAAGAAGCCAAACAAATCCTGGTTTGTTTGTTTGTTTGTTTTTTGTTTTAAGTTGTTGTTCTTTCTCGCTCTTTCTGGAACACGCTAATTAGGGAGGGACTTTTGAGTTGCAAGGTATGTGAAGGGCAGTATAACTGTCTTGTCTTGGACTTCAGCTAGTAATGATACTCTTTGATCTGCTCTGGATTTTTTATTGAGAGCTGGAGGGGAACTCCAACCAGAATCTGCAGCTGGTTGAGTGCTGGTTCATTTGCTGCTACACTGTTACCTCATCTAGGCTCCAGAGCAGAATTAGGAGTGCACTTCAGATGGGTGGAGTATGAGCCCATCCAACTGAAGAGAAGCTCAGTGGAGAGACAGCTAATACTTACTGTCATTTATTCTCACAGTCTGTTTAGCGTGATTTATTCTTGTTTTTAAGAAAACGTGTGTGCGCCTCCTTGAAGACGCACACCCACTCTGCTGAAGCTACAGCTCTTAATCATTTCTGGAGTTGGTGGGTACAATGACCTAGCCACACAAAGTATTTGTTTTAGTTTATTTAATAATTTACATCTTACATTGTAAAATCATGGTTAGTCCTAATTTATGCACTCATATCAACTGATTCATTTATTTATTTTTTTGAAGTATGGAAGATCAAAACCATCTCCAACCCTAATAAATAAGAGTGATTTACAAAATGCATGAAAAGTATATTGATTTTTTTTTTAAGTCACAGAAATTTTTGTTTTAACTTGCTTATGTGATGATGGTTTTTAAGTTTTTCCAGTTCCCCACTTCCCACTATTCCTTTGTGTATTTGAGATATATGAGACTTTTAGAAGAGTGAAACTGCCCAAAAAGTATAAAGAAAAAAAAGACTGAGTGTATGTGTATACACACACACACACACACACACACACACACACACACACACACACACACACACACACACACACACACACACACACACACAGTCTTTTTTTTCTTGGGCAGTTTCACTCTTCTAATAGTTGAGAGAGTTTCAGCTGAAGTCAAAGTTGCAGTAGCTGATGGTAAATGTTATTGATGTTCTGGGTTTGAAGCAGGAAATTGTTTCAAATATTATATGGACAGTATGTGTTTGAGCTCTGTGAGCAGATCCGCTTTGGATTGAAAGGTCCCTCGGCCTCCATTTTATTGATATTGTTCAGGCGAACAGTGCCCCTGGAATGCTTTCCTAATATCCGCAGAGCATCCCCCCTCTTCATAGAGGATGCATAAAGCACCATAGATGATTGTGATCGTGTTTTCATGATGATAAACCTCTACTTTCATATTGTTCAACCTTAGTGTTTGTTTCTTTTTCTATTTTCTCTTACAGACTGTAAGTGTAATTTGTATCCCAACACGTGTCCGCTGGAACACAAAGAAAAACTAACATTATGTATTTGATTATCGCAGACCCTTCCTTTGACCCAGCCATTGCACTGGCCAGCCTGGTCCAGCATATCCCTGTCCAGATGATCACAGTGCTTATCAAGAGCCTCACCACAGACCAGAACGTCAGAGACGCAAACATGACTAAAGCACTCTGCAGGTGAAATTGCACACTGAGCTATTTGAGTTCAAAAGAAGTGCCACAGTATTTAAATACAAGAATAGAATAATCCTTTAATTGTCCCACAAGGGGAAATTTGGTTGTAACAGCAGCCAGAAAGACACATACAAACAAACAGTACACAGGACACAGAACAGAAACATACACAATTTTTCTTACATATTTACATATGAACAATGGTTACTATAAACAGAGTACTGTACAACTGGAGAAGTACAGTTTTTAGGATGCATGTATAAATGGCTTGAACATTATCTTAACTGAAAATCTGTGGATCTATTTAATAAGAGTGGGTGGGTTTGTTCCAGTCATTTGCTGTTAACATATCCTTTTTCTGTCCATCTAGGATGATTGACTGGTTATCTTGGCCTCTTGCCCAACATGTAGATACCTGGGTCATCGCTCTGCTGAAAGGCCTGGCTGCTGTTCAGAAGTTCACTATCCTCATAGATGTCACTCTGCTTAAAATTGAACTGGTTTGTAATGAGAACTCTTCAATGAGTTTCTAATAGATGGAAATTGTGTGCATTTTACTGAAGCACCTCTATAAATAAACATGTTCGCAACAGATGATTTTATTTTATTTTTTTAAACTCCACCCATAGGTATTCAGTCGTCTGTGGTACCCCATTGTGCGTCAGGGGGCGCTGGCCGTGCTCTCTCACATGCTGCTGAGTTTCCAGCACTCTCCCGAGGCCTTCCATTTGGTAAGGGGGTCTCTTGTGTCCTCACAGCCCATTTCCCTCTCGTATGGCCACTTTATTGGTTTTCTCATTTTCGTCTCTTCTGGCTTAAATTACTTCAAAGCTGCATAGACGTCTTTTCCCAGAACTCTGGGCTTGGCACCACACTCTCACTAATGATGTGTGAAGCACTTAAATGCAGAGCAATAGCCCTTGAATTGGCCAATTTCATTAGATTCTAAAAACATGAATAGGCTCAAAAATACTCTGCAAATGAGACCTCTGTGGGGTTTCTGATGTGCAACCACCCCGTGGCTCACCGCACCACAGATATTTATGATTAATGTTAGCTGTACCTTCTGCTGTTTTCAGCGCTACGGTGTAGTCAACATTTTTCTCTTCTCTTTATTCCCTTCTCTCTCTTAGGTTGTTCCACATGTAGTAGATCTAGTTCAGTCCTTAAGGACAGATGGGCTTCCCACTAGCAAAGCGTTCCTGCTGCAGTTCACTGAGCTCATACACTGCATGATGTACCAGTACTCTGGCTTCCCTGACCTTTATGACAACATACTGGAGGCCATCAAGGTAACCAAGTGGGGAGAACACTTCTTTCTGTAGTTGGATATTTCAACAATAACAAAACACATCAGGTCCATGTTTTATTTATTTGGATCATTATAAATGAAACATGATATGCAATGAGGAGCTTCAGTTAGACTTTCTGTTACTTTTACTTTGCATTTTTACTGTGTTAAAAACGTCTCTTTTCTTTTCAGGATCTACCAAAATCTGCAGAAGAGAAGATCAAACTGGTGTTGAATCAAAGTGCCTGGACGTCTCAGTCCAACTCGTTTGCCTCTGGTCTGCTGAGGCAAGCTAAGTCTGAGACGGGCAAAACAGGCTTAGTCAACTTGGGGAACACCTGCTACATGAACAGCATCATCCAGACCCTTTTTATGGCCACAGAGTGAGTCTTTTAGACATAAAATCTGTAAAAGCAGGTGTTCTTGTTGTGAAATGAAATATGAAACCAACTTTTCTTTCTCTTTCTTCAGTTTCAGGAGGCATGTTTTATCATTGCATCTAAACGGTTCCAACACACTAATGAAAAAGCTTCAGCTTCTCTTTGCTTTCCTCGCACACACTCAGGTTAGTGTTGCCCTGTTAAGTAGCAATTACAAGCATTGTTAGTGGAGAACTACAGCAGCAGATATTAACGTGTTTCATTCATTTGTGTTTATCTGTCCTACAGAGGGCGGCCTATGCTCCCAGAAACTTCTTGGAAGCGTCCCGCCCCCCCTGGTTCAACGTGGGTTCTCAGCAGGACTGTTCAGAGTACCTCAGATTTCTTTTAGACAGGTATTTTAAATTAATAGCTTGTCAATCATTTGCATTACTGAAAGCGGAATGGAATAAATGTTAATGAATATAAAGCATTGTTAGTGCTAACTGCGTATGAATACTGTTTGTAAACTGTGTTTAAACAAAGACATAGCCGTTGCACTAATTTGTTTGATTTTTTTTCAATAAAAAGCTGAGTGTTTTCTGATCCCAAGGTTACACGAGGAGGAGAAAACCCTTCAGGCACTGGATTCAGCTGAACCAAAAGCTGCCTCCCCAGCTGACACGAGCTCCAAAGACCCTGCAACAACGTCTGCTCAGGAAGACAATGAACAGACCATTTTGCCTCTAGCAGAGGCCAAACCTGGAGATGACACAAGGACTTTGATAGAAAAGATGTTTGGAGGGAAGCTAATCACGAGCATTTGCTGTATGCTGTGCAACTGCATCTCTGAGAAAGAAGAACCTTTTACAGACCTCTCTTTGGCCTTTTGTCCAGGTACCACTTTACAGGATGGCCCTCAAACACAGAGGCAATCAGAAGAGCCCAAAGCTCTCTGTCAGGGATCTGTCAATGGTGGCAGCGAAGCTCCTGAGCCAAGCTCGGCCAAAGCTCCAGCTAGCAATGCCCATTTTGTGCCAGTAACAAATGAGCCTCCTCTCTCCGTGCCTGACCTGGTGAATTATTTTCTGGCTCCGGAAATCCTCGACGGAGACAACGCCTATTTCTGCGAGAAGTGTAGCTCCCTCCAGCGGGCAGAGAAGACCATTAAAGTGGTGTCTGCCCCTGAATACTTGATTCTCACTCTGCTGCGATTTTCATATGACGCCAAATGCCATGTCCGTAGGAAGATTCTTGATAATGTCACCATCCCACCGCTGATCAGACTTCCTGTACATGACCCTTCCGTACCTACACAGTGTTCTTCTTCTACCTCGTCTCCTTTGCAAGTGGATTCTCCTGAGAGCAGCGAGAATCTGGCCAAGAAACTCAAATCATCGCAACACGATGAGGAAGAGGAGAAGGCAAGGATAGATGGAGCAGAGGAGATGAGCAGGGCGATTCAGTCGGTCCCCTATGTCCTCAGCTCGGTCGTAATACATTCTGGTATATCGTCAGAGAGTGGCCACTATTACTCTTATGGTCGTAATATTAATGGAACAGATGGGGCACAGCATCCAGACAACCAGTACAGCATCAAAGAGGATTTAGGGAACGCCCAGGCCGAGTCCAACCTCTACACCTGCTCAGCTCCCTCGCTTCCACGTGAACAAAGCGAAATGCTGCCTAATAGTAGCCAGGAGGCAAAAGATTGGCTGCTCTTCAATGATAGCAGAGTAACATTCACATCTTTCCAATCAGTGCAAAACATTACTAATCGCTTCCCCAAGGACACCGCTTATGTGCTCATGTACAGGAAACAGGAGCTACCAGGGCAAAGCTTAAATGGGGGACTAATGGCAAATGGAATGAGACTGAGTGCCGAGCCTCCTCTGCAGAAAGAACTACTGGATGCTATTATCAAAGACAACAAGCTCTATTTACAGGTACGTTGGGTTGAACACATGAAATGCACTTCCATATACTGGTGTTCAGTTACCCTTTAAAACTGTCACTGCCTATAAATTCAAGTGTGAAGCGATTAGCTCGTATTAAATCTGTGGTTTAAGAACTCTGAGGGTATTTGGATAGAAATTGTGCTTATTTTGCCTGTTTTACACAAACATGACTTAAAGCCTCATTAACACTAACACTTCTAAGAATCGAGGTTATAAAAGTCAGTCACTGAGGTGGAAAGAGGTGAAGGGAAAGCAGGCCGTGCTTTTACGGATAACTTGGAGATGTAGTGTGTAGGAGTTTTTTATTTGGACTGCACATCTGAACTGTCCTGTTACAAGATGTGAAGAGTAATTTCACGAGTCATTGAACTGTGCTCCATCGAGTTGACATTCCACCACACTTTTTTTTTTCATTACAACTGCAGTAAATCTCCTCTAGGGGGTGCTATAATTACATGCAGCGAAAGCTCTGATGGACTTTCAAGCACACGCAAACTAGCGTTGCTTCTTTGTCACAGCAAAGTTGAGTGCTGTTTAAGCTTAAATATAATCTCGCTTGGAAATAACACTTCTCTCCCCTGCTTGCTGTCGTTAGGAGCAGGAGCTCAGCGCTCGGACCCAGGCTCTTCAGGCCCCATCATCCTCCTGCTCATTCAGGCCCAACGGTTCAGATGACAATAACCCACCAGGGAGCTGCGGCCCATCTGGAGGAGGAGGAGGAGGAGGAGGCGGAGGCTTCAATACTATTAGTAGACTGGTCTTCTGAAAGAGAGAGAGAGGCATAAAAATGCTGCAGGAAATCCAGATGAACTGGTGCTAAGGGAGTTCTGGGCTCATCCCACAGGACGCTGAATCTTCTCACTATGTATAGCAAAGGAGGAGCACTGAAATGATCTAGCAACACACATCAAAACTGGCTCTGATTCTTCATTTGATTTTCTTTAAATCTAAAAGTTTTGGTTAGTCCTCATCTATGATTTTTCTTTATTTATTTTTGTGATTTGAAAACATTGTAATCTCCTGTTAATCCTACAAATGTCAAAACTCGGGGTGGCTATTACTCACTGGTGCAAATATATTTCTGTCTCAAATGAAAGAATTTTGGCAGGATATGATTCAATAGTATACAAACGACTTCAGATTAATCTTCTAATAAACAGACAGAAGGCATTCATCTGTTGGAAATACAGATTTGTTTAATTTTTATTTATCATACTTTAAGTTTTTACTTGCAGCTTATTGTGAGCTGTGGTATTTTATTATTGGGGATATTGTGCCTGGGATCTGTACTCTGTTTCATACAAGACATGCAATAAATGTACATATGACTTCAAATAAAAGAACTTCAAATTGATTACAGTATTGACTTGTGTGTATCTATATAGATACACACGTGTGTGTGTGTGTGTGTGTATATATATGTATATGTATATGTTTGTTTGTTTTTTGGGTTTTTTTTCTTTTTGCCTGTCCCGTTTGGCTCTTTTGCCATCAGAATTGTTGTCTAAAGGCAAAGAAAGATGCCTAACGGATTTACTTTACCAAATTGACCATCCCAGCCTTGCCGTAATGGTCCATTTGATTCACCTTTTATTGTTTATTTTATTTTCACTTACTGAATACGGGACAGACTTGACTGGGGGAAAGAAGGGGAGAAAGAAAGAGGGAATGAGAAACAGCTGAGAAGAGGGACGGGGGAGAAGGGCAAAAACCAACAGAATGAGCAGGGGAAAAAAAAGAAATAAAAAATGCATATATCAATCACCTGGATCACCTGCTGAGAAAGAAAAAAGAAAACAAGCAGAAGAGAACAAGAGTAATAGAATAAACAGCATCACAATGATATATGGGAATATGACAGTAAATACTAAATATTAAACATTGTGCAGCACATAAGATCAACAGAACACAGTGTGCTTTGAGGTAGGAGCCAAAAAGGGTGTAGTTTGTGGGTGTGATCACCCGTGTGTACACCTGTGAGCATGGACGCGCTTGTTTTTTTTTTTTTTTTTTTTTAAAGGTTCCTTCATGTAATGATCTGCTAGAGGGTGTGGGGGGGCCACAGCCCTGTCCTCCAGGGCATGAAGCAGGTATGGAGGAGATCAAAACTCCAGACATCCAGAGGCCCCCAGAACACAAGAGACCAAGGAAGACCAACAGAGGGGCAGCCGCGCCACTGTCCCAGAAAGAGCTGAGGAGAGTCCCAGATGAGGGCTCACTCAGCAGCCGCGGAGCAGAAGCCAGGGGGAGTTGCAGTGACGCGCCTGTGAGCTCCGCCGGCAGTCAGCCGTGCCTGAGTGACCAAGCCCCAGGCCGAGAGGCCGGGGGCACCCCACCTCCGAAGTGGCCCGAGCGAGCACCAGGCTCCAGGCCCCGATAAGCGGCCGCCAAGGAGTGAGCCGGTGTGTACCTGGACGCCCATCCCCGGACACAAAGAACCACCAACGCACCGATGTCTGAGGGAGTCCGCCACTGAAAGGGGGAGTGGTGGTAGGGGGAGATAGGCCTCCAAACCTTGGAGGGCCTGAGATGTCCCTAGAGAGGTGGCGCCTGACACCCAACCTGACATATAGACACAGACATACAGGCACACACATATACAAACATCCATTCCCACCCTCATGCTCTCATATGCACTTACTCCACACTCAACCAACGTGGAGACAGACATAAAGAGACGCTGTACACACGATCACACTCCCCAAGCGTCCTCTACAAACCGGGTCTAGGTACCCTTGCCCCTGGAGGGGGGAACTGCACCCAGACCCAGGTGGTGTTACCCTTTTCCCTGCGGTGGGGGGAGGCAGACCGCCCCGACTCCGCAGCAGCAGGGAGGCCCCACACTCCAGACCGCAGTCGGACGGCCAACTCCTCCTCCTAGCCCCCCCGCTCCAGCAGGTCGCAGAGAACGGGGGTGAGAGAAGACTCCAATGTATATATATATGTATATATATATGTGTATATATATATGTATATATATATGTATATATATATGTGTATATATATATGTATATATATATGTATATATGTGTGTGTATATATGTATATATGTGTGTGTATATATGTGTATATATATGTATATATATATATATATATATATATTCAAAATCGCTTTGTCAAATGGAGTCTACTCAAACCAGTATTGGAAAAGGGAACTGCAGAGTCACATGCCATCACATACTGTTCCCACAGGCAAATTATAGTTGTCTTTTTTTTATGCAGAAACACAAAATCATTAGCAAATGTTTACTTTTTACACATTTTTAATTGATGTGGTAAATACACAGTGGCATGTGAGCCTTCAAAGGACATTTGGAAAATAAAAAATCTCAAGACTCCTTTTTAAGCAAGCAAACCTCCTGTTTGGTGGATTTTTTTTGCTTTTTGTGGATGTATTTTCAATATTCTGTATCCATTCAGTAGCCTGTTACTATGTTAGATAATTTGCAGACAATCTATAGCTCATCTGGAATATACTGACACCATATTTTAGGTCTGTCTTTCTAGGTAATACTGAAAAGCTGGAAACAGGTAACATAATACCCACATGAACCTTTAAATCTTAACTCTGGAGACTCTAGGCCTTTGCTTTTTGATGATGTGCACATATGGCTCTCAAAGAGAATTAATTGGGGTTGCTGTGTTGTGTCTACAGCCTTTAATTGCTCCCTGTTTCTTCATCAGGACTAATGCTGTGGAAACAGGCCATGTGTCAATAGACTGGCAAAGTCATTAATCACAGAATAACAGGGAAACATCCTTTCGGAGAAGCATAACCATACCAATAGGATTCCTCAAATTCCACTCGGATTCCATAGGAAACACGCCTTTGCCAGTAGAAAGGACCAGTTATAGATGGTCTTTTTGGTCCCCCGGGATATTGACATATTTCTAGTGAACCACATCCAGGCTTACAGGAAAAAACATTTTCTAACAGCTTTGGTGCTGGACTGTAGCCTGTGAGGAGATTGCTGGTAGCTTTAGGCTCTGTGGATTTTTAGATTCAAATAAATGGTATGGGAAGTAGATTTAAATTTAGCAGTGACAGAGATGATATAGCTTTGTAAATAAATAGAGACACGGATTCATAGATAAAAACGTTAAAAAACTATCATGTAAATAGACTACTGAGTCTATTTTAACATGATTGTATACAGATTCCTCTCTGGGGACTCCAGCAGCATTGTGGATAGTGTAGTCTAGACATGCAGTGATTTGTTGGGACCCTAGGGGTTGAGGCGGGTCCTTTCATTGTCGCTTTTTTTAAGCTCATTGTCTTCACCAAGAGGTGCATGCTTCTGTATTAACGTTATGCGTCATCTACAAAAAAGCTAAACAACACTTCACTAGTGTTGTTATTTTTTTAGGAACGGGACACAGAGAACTGTTTGAACTACATGTCCCATGATGGAAGCTCTACAGCTTTCCCTGCACGCCGCCGCCTCTCCAGTTTGTGCTCTGAAGAACCGCATCAAGCAGTCGGAACAAACATCAACTTCCGACTTTGAATTTCAAAATAACATTCTAGAAATTAAACCACGTTGAGTCGTGCCTCGTATGTGCGAATATTACCATGAAGAAATATTCTGGAGTGTAAAAATGAAAATATATTCTATGTTCTTTATAACAATGTAGCCTTTATCAATTTACAGAACTAGCCATAGTACTACAGTATTGCTTAGATGAGAAAAGGTAGATGTCAACCTGTCAATCAAGACTAAAAATAGCAACTTACACTACTACGTTTCTAAACTAAAGGCAGCTTCAAAGCGTGCTAATATTATTTTGAAAACAAACCAATAACTTCCGGTCCTCTCGCCTATGCGGCTGTTAACTCCATTCAGTAGTGTTCCAGAGGAGGGTGAGTTTAGGGAAAGACGGAGCCACCCTGTCAATCACAATTAAGGAACCATGGGAGTAAACTGGTAGGAAAGCTAGGCGAAACCACCGTGTTTACGGTCGAGCTTGTTTTAATTTGCGTTCAGACGACAACTATGCACCGGTACAGTGTGGGACATGCACACCCGACCTCTCCAGATGGGAATCGCTTCACTTTGACGGGAATTAGCATGAGACGTTAAATATAACAACAACAAAAAAAACTTGCCGACTTTCATTTGTCTGCGCCTGTTTTTTCTTTTCTTTTTTCCTCTTTTTTTTTTTTGCCCCCACAGCCTTCCAGTTTGAACAAAATACAAAAGTCACCGCTGATATTTGTTCAAAAGGCGGTGCCGCCGGGGTTTATGTTTACTCCAAGCTAAGGAGACACGTTTATTTGAGTACAACTCGTGGAAATCTGGTCTGTGCATTTCACAGAACTGCCGTGTCGGCGAGTCCACTTTCGGAGGAGTGACGGTTGGTTATTGCGCCTTTAAAAACACACATACACGCACAGCATTTTTTTTAAAACAAACTTTATATTCGAAGTATGTTTTGACTTCACCGTCTTAGCCTCATATTAACTGTTTTATTGTTATTTTTCCCCCCAGGTACAAGAAGACACTCCCGAAAACAACCAGCGCCAAGCGTCAATCCGGGCTCAAACTCCAGAGAGAGCAAGAAAAGGAGCAGAAATGAGCGGGGGAGAGGTGGTGTGCTCGGGGTGGCTGAGAAAGTCTCCTCCTGAAAAAAAGTTGAGACGTTACGTAAGTGCGCTTTATATCCTCTTTGTTACGTTGTAATAAAGTAACCTGTTAGACCAAAGGGAGGAAAAAAACGTGCATGCTTTTCCCTGGAGGCTCTCCCCGGGTGCAGACGATGTGTAGGCCTCATCTTGTGTGCATTGCAACAATCAGCTTTTGTCTCTCCCCCCCCTTACCCTTTTTGTTGGTGAACCTGAAAGTGTGCGTTACTTATATAAAGTAAAGTTGCTTAAGCGTGACTTAACAGGCTTTGCTCAAGGGCACGTCAGCGGGGCGCATGGCCGTTGTTTGGGAAGCAAACATGAGACTCTGGCAAGCATTATCTCGGGAGAATTTGATTGTCTTTGACCAGTAACGCAGTGCTTTGATTACCTTTTGAAGTCACGCAGTCAAGAGTATCAAAGGTGGTCGCTGAGAGTTAAATGATTTACAAATCAACTGCAAAATCAGAGCTAGTTGTGGCTGTCATTACATCTACTATATCTGCCATTGTTTACATCCCTGTGTTGTCTTATCTGCAGCTCTGTCAGTCTCTACTCACACCTGCTATTCAGTCTTACATACTTTTAAAACGATATGCAATCAGTTATGACATGCCATTGATTTTTTTTTTTTCCCCCCACAAGTGTAACTGACAGTTTTATGTTCCTGTTCTCTCTGTTTAATTAGTGTGCTATTGGAAGAACCTCTCATATAAGGCTAAAGCAAATAACTTGATTAGCTGCTTTGTTAGCCATCAAGCCCATTTGATTTCTTTGTGCACGGCATCTTTATTGATACAAGAGCTGTAAGATCAGAGAAGGGATGTTTTTGCAGAAACCAGAAGTTCAAGAGAGCATAAAATATACACTTAGAAGCAGGGTTCATTGAGTGCCTGCATCACATCTATTACAGAATAGTGTTTTATTTGATGACAGAGGTCACCTTGTTGTACAGTACTTTGTGACAACAGTTTCCAGCTGTTTTTTTTAAAACCAGGACCCTGTTCATATCTGGAGTTGGCCAGGATTTGATCAGGAATGGACAATCCTTCTCCAAGTGAGATCAGGTGCCTTTACTGACCACTCATAATTAAGTGTACCCCACCCATTGCATATGCATGCTCTGACGCAGCATGAGAAAACATGGGGATAGATGCAGAGAAGACAAGAATCCTGTTCGTGCACAAAAAACAGCTAAAGAATGAGGCAATCAAGAAAAACTGGACTTTCCAATGCTTCCAGTGTTTGTTATCTTTAACTGTCTGCGGATATCTTGCAAAACTGTGTGTGAAAAATTGAGTTTATTGAACAGATTCTGGTGCATAAACTGCAAATAAGCAAGGCAGACATGCAAACTATTTTGTCATGGGTACTCATCCAGGAAACCTCTCAGCTGCGAGGGGGGAAAACCCCTGGTCGGTGCAGCTACGCGTGCTGAATAGTCATCGACGAATGCTTTCTTGTAAAACTAGCATAGATTTTATCAGAAGTTTAATAATTTATGAATGTGCTCAAAGCGAATATTTAACCATTTCCTTTTTTTTTTTTCTTTCAACTAAACCACAGAAATTCAAAGAATGCATACAGTTTGACATCATCAAGTTAAAAATTCATAGGAAAAACCAAAGATTGATGAATGAAATCTGTGTTTTGCTTATTAATGTAGAAGTTTAGAAATTTTGTTTGCAAAGTTTGCATTAAATGGAGGGGTCCAGTTCTGTAAACCTGCATCTTGCCTGTAGCGGCAGGCTTTGGTATCACTGTTGTGTTACCTGCAGTCAGCATCTCGTATGGTCATTACAAAAAAGTATTTTGTTTAGTTTTTTCAAAGTTGCACTATTTCCCAACAGCCTTGTGCACAACTAATGGCTAATAAATGAATCATGAAGCAACAGCAATATAACTCCTCATATTGATTCCTGACTTACTTTAATCAAACAGAGTCATGGTGCGAGGGAATAATACAATATGGGACGCTTACAAATATCAATGACTAAAACATGCTATTTCTTTCTTATTTTGAAATGATTTGAAATAACAATAATGTTTGCATCCACAATACAAAAGTTAATATGACCCCAAATGTTAGTTTCTCAGGAGAAAAAAAGAAGTAGGCTACTGGAGGACCTAGTTATTTTCAAATGGTTATGACAACTTGTTGCTCAAGTTGTGTAACTGTTTTAGTGTTTTAAGAACTCTGAGGAAACTCGTGATTTTGTGAGGTAGAAGTTAAGCTGTTTAAAGCTGCGAAATTATAGTTGTTGTTTTTTATATCTGCATAAACTGCATCTTTTTTTCCCTGTTTAATGTTAAGAAAACATTTTTGAGTTAAATGTTGGCCATTGCTTTTATACAAACAAGGAACAAACTGCAAGCTGGTTTCTTTCGTTTTGGGGGGTTTATCAACGCAAATGCCACGTTTTAGTCTTTCTGTCACAGGTAGCGACATAATCCTGTTTGAAAATATATTTCTACACTTTAGATTTCTGTTTGACTTATTGAGGCCATAAGAGTGTAACAGCAGAGTTCAGCTAAATCTTTCGAGAATACAGCTTCAGATTGTGGGTCATGATTCTTCCTCTTCATTGTTCGCTCTTATTAGATTTTCTACGGCTGCTACAGACTGTTCATATCAGAGTTGTTTTTCAGTGACTAATACTCTGATCTAACTTTCAACAATGCCCTCTATAGTAGTGCAGCAATCTAAAATCTAAAAATACTGGGAAACACAGCAGGGTGGTTTGAGCAAGCTCGGTCACATGAAGCTGTGTAATTAGTGGAAGTACTTACAAGTTGTTCAGATTATACTAACTCAAATAAATAGAGAAGTTGATTCTCTCTTGTTTTTCTTTTTCTTTTTTAAATTGAAACAATTCAGCTGGTTATGAAGCATGAGAGCTTTTGTGGGATTAGATGAGACATTCTTGAATTGTTTTACTTCCTTGCTGCTTCTTCTTCCTTTTCTTCTTCTTCTCCTTTTCGGTTACTGCCTTAATGGGTCATCGCAGCAAATCATCACCTTCCCTCTAACCCTATTCGGAGCGTCTTTTGATGTCACACTAGACTTCTGCATGTCCTCCTTCGGGACATCCACAAATCGTCTCTGTGCCTTTCCTCTTTTCCTCCTGCCTGGCAGCTCCATCTTCAACATCCTTTATCTAATATATCCACTATCCTTACTCCTCAGCAAACATCCAAACCATCTCATCCTATCTCTCTTTAACTTTGTCTCCAAACCGCCCAGACTTAGCTGTCCCTCTGATGTACTTCTATCTAATCTTGTTCAGCCCCAACAAAAATGTTAGTGTCTTTTAACTTTGCTGCTTGCAGCTACACCAGCTCTTTTTTTTTTTTTTTCTTTCTTCAGTGCCACTGTCTCCATACCATCACATCCTGTAAAAGTTCCCTTTTAACTCTAGCTGCTATCCTTCTGACACAGCATTTAATGTAATCGACACAAAGGTCAGCGTATGTTTTGAGCTGCAATGGTGCAGGCGAACCTGCAGCTCTCCCCGGGGCTTTTGTAGTTTGTTTTTTTTTCCGAAGGTGGACGAGTTTGCTGCTATGTGGGCGGCCCTGACTCTATCTGCAGTTCCCCAAGCCACTTTTTTTTTTTTTTTTTTTTAAGGTAATTATTTGGTTTTCAGCTGGACTAGGGCTGTTCGATATAACGATATATATCGGATGATAATATAAAAACTTTTATCGTTTCATTTTACGCTATCGTTTGTTTCGTGGTGTCGCAAAATAAACTGTTTACGGCAATATTTTTTCATTGTTCTGATGGTCACTGTAGTGGCTATATTAATTTCTTAAAGTTCTCTCTTTCTTTTATATTTTATATAACCACACTACGGATGGACAAGCGCCTGTTTTTATGCGTTGTCGTTAGCAACAACTACAGTAACACCATCACGTGTCCGCTTGTTTATGTTCCACATAAACCTTTCACAATAAAGCTCCTGTTGAGACTTTTCAAAATGAACTGAATCACGTGAAAGAGCAGATTATTTACGGATGAGAAGTAAAAAAAGAGCCGCCAGGTGCTAAAAAATAAACCTTAGACTCAAACGTTAGAACAGGCTTTTCCCTGCAGCACGCCGTGTAATAAATACTCACAAATGTAACGGTGGCCGTTACAACTTATGTCTAAAAATGTATAGTTTCATGCATCTGTTAAAACACTCGACTCCAGCTACATGACGCGCAGCTGGAAACACTTCCCGCAAGACGAGCTGCCCGAGATTCACAGAATTTACAGAAAATGTTACATTTTTGTGATTTATATCGTTATCGGGACGATAGAATTCTTATATCGGGATATGAGATTTTGGTCATATCGCACAGCCCTAAGTTCGACTGATGTTGGTCTCACTATTTGGCACAATTGAGCAGTCCTAGATTAAATGTGAGTTTGGTGCCACATGCTACATGAGGTTTGCTGGCAAAGTAAGCTAGTGATTACTGACTTTATTTTTTTTGTGGTAAAATCACATTACAGCTACATTGGTGCAAGCATTTTAGTTTGTCAATGTCCTTTGAGAACAGGGACCAGAATAAACTGCTGTCTGTACGCTATTTAGTACCAAACCGATGTGGGCATTTTGTTTTTTGTATCTAAAACTACTCACCTCAGCTTTAAAAAATACAAAATATACCATAGGGTCAGTACAGCCTTGCTCCCTGGGGTTTTCCATTTCATTGGCACTGCATTTTTCCATCCATTTCTCCTTTTTCGCTTTCATTTCTCTTAACTAATGTGCATATTTGTCTCAGTGTCCACTAGTGTAAGCATCCTTAAAGGAACAGCTTTCGAGATGGATGTCTTCAGGACATCTGTTGTGTTGTCACATGGACCCAAGGAGATGCAGAGATCGAGTTACAAGGTTGCTGTCGTCACTGCTCGATAAAATGGTGTATCTCAGTTAATTCTGCCACCACATCATGGAGGTGTAGGTGAAAACGGATAAAGGAAATGAATAAGGATAGTTACTGGTAACATTTTATTGATACCGATGCCATTATTTATTCTAGGTCTGTTTTTACGGATTCTCTCATTGATCGGTGATCAATATTTTGCATTGGGGAAACATGTAGGTCTACAAAGGTTTTCAGCATCAGTGCTGCTGGTTATCATCAGGGTCTGATGTAGGATGTAGAAACCAGATTTAAACAAACAAAAAAAAAAACCAACAGGTATGTACTGGTGTGGAAAAAGCTCCACTGCCGGGGGTTTGACGTCATGCTTTGTTATGTGAAACTGCAAGAAACAAGATGCCAGCACTGATGAAAGCAATTGATAAGCTCTGAGACAGACAATTAATATAAACTGGACAGTTTGGAACCGGTTCTCTGTCGAGAATCTTTAGTTCTCAATCAGCCTCTCTATCTAATCTAGAGTTGATAGAGAGATATGTATATAACTGCTTCAAACGGCTGTTTATGCGTGCCATTTTGAAGCCGCCATGTTTCAATTAAACGTCATTGTTCGGCTTGTTCACATTACAGTAATACAATTCCTATTGAAAGGAATCCTTAATTTTAGTTCAAAACATTAATTAAACAGCAGCAGTTTTGAAAATGTATAAAATAACTGTCTCCTTGATTTTTAATAATTTTGCTTAGCTCTTAGTTTCTCAGTTCTTGCCTTCCGGTGCACATAGCTTCATAGACCATTGTAGTCCCTGTAGTTTATTGGCATGCACTTTCTGAAAACAGATTAGGATTTTGCTGAACACTTTGTGCAGCCCTTACAAGGGCCTCAGAGCAAGAGCACAGGGCTGCAGGGTAGACCGGATGAAGGAAAATATTGAACCCTGAAGGTCCTCCTCTGGCTCTAAAGGGAGACTGAGGACCTACTCCATGCTGGTCTTATGGCCTCTTAGCTGAAAAACAAAAAAGCATTTATAGTGTACATCAAAGTGGCTGTTAGCTTTTGTCTGTGGCTGACTGTAAAAAGTTGTCATTTACACACAGTTAAAGAAAACTGTATGCCACCAGTGTGACAACGTGGTCGAACGAAAACAAAGGCATAGCTCATTTGATTAAGTAGAGGATTCATTAAATCTGCTTAGCAAGTGGAACAGAGAACAAACGCTCACTTTCTGTTAACCCTCCCCCCGCCCCTCCCTACGTGCTTGAAGAAACAAACAAACAAGCTACCCAAACGGGATGCAACAGAGGGGTACTTGTGCAGCATTAGCCTCTTAGGCTAACAAAGAAAAATTACTGGACTGTGTCCTCATCGCAGCAGCACCAGCAGCACAGCTCTCCATTTGGAGCAAGCAGACTACTGTTGTGTGATCTGCCACAGCTTGGAAATGGGTTGAATATGCCATTAATTATTCAATGCCCATTACAAACAAATAAGCATTAATTATTAATATATGTGCTACTACAGTAGTTGTCTCTTTTATCCCTGACACAGACTATCGTCACTGTGTTATACATAGGCGGTGTCATTTTCATCGTAGCCTAACTGTTGGTACAGCAGTTTAAAGGATAAAAAAAAAAAGCTGTGGGAATGAGGGTGGGGGGAAATGTGTAGAATCTGTAATATTCACAACCATTTTCCCCCCAAAGAACTGAAAGCTGTTCTGAGTCCTGTACTGGTGTTTTGGTCTTTTGTTTTAAAACACAATCGAAGTAAACATGAGTGTGGTTGTTCTGCATTTTCTTCTGGGTATTTATAGTCTTAAGCATGAAATCAAGTCATTGCCTCACAAAGAAAAACACAGCCATGAAAACAAAACATTCAGTTGGAGCCAGCCCTTGGGGAAGTTGGCAGCACAGAGCAATTTTTTTTTTTTTTTTTTTTTTTTTTTTGGGGGGGGGGGGGCATAGTAAATCACTGTCAAACCTGTCACAGCATTACTCAAGTGGTGATGTATACAAAAATATGACACTTTTTATTTTCTTCATTTTTTTTCATCGGTGCTTCATGTGACATCAGTTTTGAGAGTGATGACAACACACATGGTGCATGTCAGTCACCTAAAACATAGTCTGTGTTTTTGATCGTCTCCGTGGGATCTTAACAGCAGCGTTTGGTGCTGTCGATCTTTGTGAGCGCATGCTTCATTGTCGATACAGAAGGTCTCTCATCTCTTATGCAGGCGTTTGTAAGCAGCGTCTGATATTATGTGCATGATGACGAAAAAAATGGGTTTAACGCAACAAACGTGAACTTGAGCTAACCTCGAAATCACGTTCTCATATGTATACTATTATGTCCTGTTATGTAAACTAGACACTTGCATGCATAACCTTTCATGCAAATTCTTGAGCGACGCAGCTGCTTTTCAGAGCACAGTAAACCTTTGTTTATACCAGCACGCCACTGCTTCAAAATGAAGCTGAAGTTTAAGATGATTGTTTACGCGTTACAGACTAAACTTTAGTGTGTGCGCTCCAAAAAGAGTGAGAGGTTACAGTGAGTATGTTGCTTGCAAATTTATTTTAAGCTGAAAGGGGATGGAGGATGTAATCGGTTAGGAGTCATTAAGAAAAAGATTTAAGAAGTTCTGCTTTTGAGTGCACGTCAGCGCATAGTTGGTTAGATTTCAGAAATAAATGTCATTTCTGTATGAGAACAAAGGAAATGTGATCATCATTGTGATCATGTCTGTTTTCGGCTTGTTTTTGATTCATAGGTGGCGCTGTGTGCTGATAATGCTTAGAGTTACCTCCCAAAATCTTAACTTTCACTTGTATTATCATTTGTGTATGCCCCTTTAAACTTAATTTGTTACCTTAGTGCAGAAATGACACCGTTGATTTAATTGGTAGGTCAAGGCTAACATGGAGCATTTTGTAAACAGATGTGTCTCTTTTTGCCTGGCGCAGCTGTTTACTGTGTCGTGTGCCAAGTCCGCAAAGCAACTCGTGGAGTGGCTGCAGAAAAGCGGTTCTCATGCAGGCTTGGATTTGCTGTGCGAAACCTGGGAACAGATTCTGAGTTGTGTTTTCTGCTGTAAAATGATCCTTTTATTCCTTTTTTTTGTCACTGCGCCAAGTCGAAGAGTTTCAAGAGAAGCTATTATTAAATGCAGATGACAGAACCCTCAGAGCTTTGCTGCTGGGCTAATTGCACACGTCATCATGCGTCTTATTTTCTGATGACTGACGGTTGTCTCATATGCAAGGAAGTGACACAGGCCGAGGTTAAAGAAAGCTGAACGCTTTTTTTGATCACAATGCTCATTCCTGGTTTTCGTGTTGCGACTTGCCAGCTAATGACACGAGGCGGTAAAAATAGGACGTGTCATAAGGCTGCTTCTATTTCCAGGGTGTAGTTGTAGTCTTGTGTGGAAATAAAACAGTGCTAGTAGGGAGAACACAGAAGGCCCATAGATGGTTTACAGTAAATCAAACACAAAGGCCGAAGGGGTCCCTCTTCCCACCAGATTGGCGCACGTCATTTGAGGGAACGAAAGCTATCGCGAGTCGGGCCAAATGTCTGATTATTTGCATTTTCTGGATTCTTGCAAAGCGCGCAAACATTCTCCAAGATTAAAGGTGAAGGACCATAAATATGTGTGCAGGAAACGACAGGCGGGCAGGCAATAATTTTATTGTCATTGCGGAGGAGAGCAAAGCTTAAAAAAAAATAAAAGCAATCAAGATGAAAAAGACTGGAGTGCTTCTCAAAGCCCCACCATTAGGCAGCCTCCAGTGAGAGCAGCTCTCTGTTCTCTCCCTCTTTCTTTCCGTTCCCAGTGCTTCTTGGCAGGCTCAGACAGCAGGAATGCGAGGTTGCTCTGTGCTCCTCTTTGCTGGTCTGCAGGGGTGTGAGCGCCTGGTCCCTTGCTGCTGCTGCTGCTGGTGGTGGTGGTGCCGCTGCTGGCTCCTCAGCTGAGGATTGAATGGGCTGGACTACACTACAGTGCACTGCACTGCTCTGCAATGCAATGCGCTGGCTGATTGTTGTTTCTCCAGCACCATGAGGGAAGAGGAGCCGCTCCCTGGCGCCCCAGCAAGGCATGGCTGCTACTTCCTGTGTGTGGTGTGATGGCTACCAGATGGCGAGTGAAGACAGAGGAAGGGTCCCCTGCTCTCTTCTTTTTCTTTCCTTGGCTATTATATTGTTAACTCCTGCATATGTCCTCTGCTGCTCTCTAATATGTTTTATATATATAATATAGCTGCAAATGTTTATGTTAATAACAGATAATGAGAAGATGAATTTGGAACCTAATGTTACCGAGCTGTTTATGTACCTCCGAGTTATACTCACGAAAGACTCCACTGTGACTCACTAGTGATCTGTGACTCACTGAAGAGTTGTATACTTTGAAAAGCCATTCTTGACACACTCTCTTTTAAAAGTCACTGCAGTGTTTTTTTTGTTTTTTTTTGTTTTATTTTCTTGCACCGTAGAAGCACTCACTGCTGGTGTCTTTGGACACACCTGGAGTACGACAGCACATATTTTCATGGTGGTACATTGAATAGGTAAAACAGAAAATAGGAAGAAAATGTAGCCAATGAAAGCGGGGTGCTTTTTGTTTAAAAATGTCAGTAATATCCTAATTAATTGGCTGCCAAATGCTAGATTATTTTGGCATAATGTTACCTTCAGATGTGTCCTTTTTGCAAGCAACAACTAGTTGTAGTTCTGGTGTTTTGAGGTTGTTTTTGGTACTACTACTACTACTACTTCATACGGAACAGATTATTATTGAATTTGACTGAATTTTAAATCAGCAGTTGACCCATATATGCAGCCTGAGGCCTGTAAATACCATACAGGAAACAGTATCTGCTGATGTGATGTTTATCGTCACGTTAGCTCGACAAAGAGAAGCTTTTGCTGCCACGTCTTGTGATCTAAGCCTTAAAGAAAAAAAAGGCAACTTCCTCTTCTGTTTTTTTTCTTTTCCTTTCACAAATGCCAAAGATAAACAAGAAATTTTCCATTGTGCCAAAACTTGTAGTTGCACATCAGATATTCAAATGGCTTACACAAGTGTTACAAATAGGTCCCAGAGGTTCCCGTGGATAATTGGACATGTGCTGTGCGTTTGCAGAATCTCCGAGCTTGTTCCTAAGACTTTTGTTTTATTCCAGAGTTTGCACTAGATAAGATGCTCTGTACTGCAGCTGTGGTTGACCTGTAGGCTACAGCAGTGAGAGTGAGAGCACAAAAATCATGGTTAACCTTGTTCACATTCAACAGTGAATGATTTAGTCTACCGCAGCCTGTGTAAGTAGGAGGATGGAGAAGAAGATAAAACGGTATCAAGTCATAACAACCAATTTTGAGCTGTTTTATTTGTATAATAATTGTATTTAGCTTAAAAAATATGCCCAATACAAAGTCCCCCTGGATGGTGAACTTAGGCACCGCTGGGCTTGCAGTATACTCTGTATTGCTCTTCCTGAATTGAGCCCATGGATGAATTTAATACTTGAATATGTTGGATGGTTTGAGGGTTGCTTTGGAAGGTAGAAGTATGTGTGACTGTATCTGTTCCCATTTAACGCTTCACCTGTTGCACACACATACACAGCTGGCACTCGAGTTATGCAGTGCTGTGTGATCTGACCCTAGCCGCTGTGTCTGCAGCCCCTTAATATAGCCCGCTGCTGTCATGGTACTTTTTTTTTTCTTTGCCCCTCTTCCCTCGCTCTGCGAGCACCAATTTGTGTGCATGTTTGTCCCACTCTTTAGACAGGCTGAGTTAGACATGTGGGTGTTGACAAGTCAGCTTTGAGACTAGATGCGAAATATTCCTACTGACCTGTGTAATTTCCTAACTTACTGTGACTCACAGGCCGCTCTTACAGTGAATCTTATCAACTAATAGTCTCGTTCTTCATTTGGTCTTAAACATCGTATTTAATAAGAAACCAAAACATCAAAAAAAGGGTCTCTTTGGTATTTACTACTGCTGCTGTTTCTTCTACTGTCCATAATTGCGTTAGTTATGATGGTACTACCTAGTATCTTTGCCCTGGCCTCCAGCCAAAGGACGTTGTTAAACCTGTAGTCATGTACACACACACAAACACACCTACACACACACATGCGCGCTGAGAGAGACAGAAAAACTCCTGCTCTTGTAGACGATTCACTCGTAGCCTGATTGGAAGCTGAGAGTCTGGAGGTCCTACCTTTCTTGTTTAGCTGTGTGTAAAGTTTCCTGGGCACACTTCTCTTCCTTTTACTTTTTTTTTTTTTTTAAAACAAACTTGTGGAATACCTTGACGTTTTTGCCTCCACTCTAAAACGATGGCATTTGGATAACCCAGTCACATTTGATATTCAAGGTTGGTGTATAAGATAAGTTGTTTTCCTTTGAATATAAGCAACTAATGCTTGTAAGCGTTTGAGGTGAGCGAAAATGAAAGTGTTTAAATCCATAAAACTTGATTTGGTGTCGCATTTCTATTTTAAACAGTGTATTTGAAGTTTAAGGTAACCTTTTATGTTGAATTTTGAGCTTTTAAGTCCCGTGTGAAACAAGCACAGTTTTAGTTTCTATTAGTTTTAAAGGATGATAAAAACGAAACATCTGTGTTCCTTATTTTGCTGTTTCTGTCAGATTCCCGTTTGCTTGCACTGCATTGTTTATTTTCGGGGGCTGAAAGCTGAATTGTTTGAGCCCGTCTCGTCAGCGGTTAAGAAACGGTATGCTCATGTGAACAGTCTGCTATGCCAAAAGAATGTGTTGAATTCTAACCATGCGGCTTTGACAAGTGCATGTGACTAGAGCAGGGCGATATGGCCAAAAATATTTATCACGATATATATTTGAAAATTTGCGATAACGATATAACTGATGATATAATTGATGCGAGACAAAATACAACTCCACAACATTACTAGCGCAAAAAGACAACCTTCCATTTATTTTCACTTAAACAAGAAGCTGGTTTTTATGTACATTAAAGCTTTATAAAAATGTAACAGTGCAAATGCAAATTCCTTGAATGAATGTGCAGGTAATCAAAAATGATGAATGTAATGGGTAACCATCTTAAAGTGTCAAGGCTGTGGAGTGGCAAAGTGTGCATACTTTTGACTTTCTGCTTATCTGGGAGGAAAAAGTGAAAAACTGAAAGCCAACATGCCAAGGAGATATGGCAGAAATATGATAAACTTGTGTTTTAGGGAGTAATGTGTCCTGAAGTGAGAAGCAGATGTTATCTGTGCTACAGCTTTAGTTCTCATGGCCGAGAATGCTGCCTGCATTCACAAACCACCCTCCCTGTATGAGCAAGGTTATTTCAACACTGAGTCTGGGAATAATTTTCAGCTACCATTCTGATTGGTTATATTTCAGTTGTATTTGGTATCTGTTAGTGACTCAGCAACCATAACCTTTATTAGAGGAACAATTCATCAATTTATTTGGCAATCATGAAAATGATTGGAGGTTATTTTGTCATTTTCAGGCATGATTGTGAAGAACATTTCTGTGGTGTGTCGGCGTGCAGAGTGGGAAAGAAATTAGTTTGAAAAGCTCTGATAATGTTTAAAATAATAACAAAAACCTGGCCTAAAGTGCAATAGATGCACAGTCTGTCTTTCTCATGTCCTGAGCTGTTTTCTTGCTCAGTCGGTAATAGGCATTGATTGCTAACCTGGATTTTGCCCTTTCTACCACAAGCCAATGTTGATGGTCGTTTACCATGGCAGAGAAGCAATAGTATGAATTACAAGAAAGTGAGAAGGATATTAAAGTAATAGTGAAGATGTCTTTTAATGATTTGGTGAATGCATTTCAAATGCGCCTCCATTTTCATTTTGAATTTCACAATGGCATATGTAGGTGATACATGTATCTTGAATTTTTGACTTTGCATTGTTTGTATACAGGCTTTATTTTTTTATTTTACAATTAGTTTATAAAAATGCATTAGGGACAACTATGGGTTTAGCCTTTCCCAATGATACTTCTGCATGTGGACTGGAGGAGTCGGGGATCGATCCACCAACCTTACACTTATCAAATGACCCCACTCTACCACCTGAGCCACAGTTGCCCAGTTGGACTATTTAAGAAAGACTACAATTTTGCATTAAGAACTTTTTTCTTCTCTAAGAAGTAATTAGTATTTCCCCACTGGTTGTGAGTGGTTGCTGGAGATTGAAATAAACTACCAAAACCATGAGTCTCACAGTCCTAGAGACTAGTCAGTGACATCCCCCTGTGTATTCCCCAAATAGCTGGCAAGTGACTGCTTGAGGTTGCTTGCTGTCAATGAGTGCAATTGTTTGAGATTTAGGGCGCTGCACTGAAAACCTCCGTGCAATTACTTTAATCTGCAGCTGATGCTATGATCACCCTGTAGTTTGCGTGGAAGACTGTGGACACTCGACAGCTACTCACTAAACCATCGTCAAACTGTGAATAGTGGGACGCATACTTAAAAAGGAGACCATTTGCTCTCAAAGAAAAAGCTGCGTCTTTTGAAAGATGTTGGTTTTAATATTAAGGTACAACTTTTACTTTGAAGGCAAACGTTCTGTTTCCAGTTTGTGTCTCAAGTTTCAGTGTGGCTTAGTGGTTGGTTAGTGACTGTTTGCACACAAGTTGGTGTCTTCCATGCAAACGCACAACCAAAGCAATTGTACGGTGGTGCAGCTAAGGATAAGAACAGGTTCTCTAAAATAACCGGTTCTTAGTTGAATTCCTTGGAATTGTTTGTCTGCTTGCCTGTCTGTCCCGCTTATCAGTTCTTGTACTTGCGCTACAATCAGCTGATTTCAGTTGTTGGAGGAGGAAATTAGTAGGCACGTTTACAGTGTGGATACGGACATAATTTTTATTTGCATTGCACAAAAGGACAAGAGCGTGATGGTAAAGTGCAAACTGCATCCAGGACAGAAATGGCTGCATCGTGCTGGTAACACAACTTCAGCTCTTTGCAAGTACCTGCACAGACAGCATGCTAACGCTAAGCTAGCCACTGAACCTTATCAGGTAACAAGCAGTAAGGCTGAAGCCTCTGTTTCTACCTGTGTTTTTTTTGTTGTTGTTGTTGTTGTTGTTTAAAAAAAAAACCAAAAAAACAAAAAATTGTGTCCAGTTTCACCTAGTGACAGAAAGCAGCCTTGAGTGATCGCCAACTGGTCAGGGAATACACGTTTTTCCCCCAACAACTGGTCGTTACCAGGTGGTCGGCACCCTGTCTCTAGGTTTGTGTGACTGAAGCTTCAGCTCATTCAGCTGGATGAGCTGATGAGCTTATGCAATGTAGAGGCATCTGTCCGTCTGACCACAAGTCACAAAATCACTACTCCTCTTGGAGCATTGGAGATTTTAGTAAAACAAGATTATTTTGTCCTGACTATTAGGGATTGTTTTTACAAGGGCGATTTATTTGTTTATTTGCCCATGAGTACGCTTGCTAATAATGATGGAGCTAATAGAAGCAGTCAACATAAAAAAAAAAATAATAGCACTGTTTTAACAGCAGCCTCTTTTATCTGTGATCAAATGCTCATGCAAGTTAGTCGTGTTTGACTCCTTTGCTCGCACTATAGGTCTGCACAGGCACCACACCGCTTTGGTTACATCCTTAGGTTTACCTCTTTCATCCAGTTTAAAGCCAAAGAAATCCAGAATTGGCGACTCTTTTTTTTGTTTTTTTTTTTGGCAATTATTTCATCCATGTTTGGACTCCTTCTGTGTTGTAAACGCGTGAGCCTCCTTCAATTTAATTTTCATTACTTTGTACAATAGAGCCAACCAGTTCTGACTAGAGATGGACCGATCCGATATTACGTATCGGTATCGGTCCGATACTGACCTAAATTACTGGATCGGATATTGGAGAAAATTAAAAAATGTAATCCGATCCATTAAATATCACGAAATAACCTCACAAAACTTGCAACACGCCGTAACTCACCTCAGAACGTTAGCACGTCGGAGCAGTATGCATCACGTGATAGAGCGGCTGTGGCATGCGGGACCTATCGGTGGTCTGGATAGCATGTGGAGCTTTGCTAGCAACCCGGCATTTCATCTCCGACAAAGTTATCCCGAGAGAAGTAAAGCAAGTGTGTAAGTCCATCTCTGAATGTTTGTAAAGCATTCCTGCGTTAAGCTTAACAAGCGATATATGGAGCGACTGCCTCTTCTTGCTGCTACTTCAATCATGAAACTGCTTAATGATCAGCTGGTCGGCTTTTCTGTCGCGAGTCCGTCTCTCTTGTTTGTTTTTGGCCCACTTTGCACCAGAAAGAGGAAACCAGCGGCTGAACAACAGCAGCACATTTAAGCTTGATAAGCTGTTGTTAGAATTTATTTAATATTACTTTCTACACCAGGATCTTTTTCTACGTAGCTGACGCTGGTAACTGTGCAGGGGCGGATCTAGCAAAGTTTAGCCAGGGGGGCCGATAGGGCATTAACAGGGAAAAGGGGACACAAAGACATACTTTTCTTTCTTATTCTCATTTAAAATGTCTAGCTTTTAATAAATAATTATCCAAATCTTACACCCAAAGTTTTAATTTGATGTAAAATGAATAGAAGTCAATTACTGTATATAGTAACTATTAAGTCTAATATATATACCCTAGTAAGCTATAGTACTTTTTACTTTGGGAAGGTACCATCTGTGCAGTCTGCAATTTTGTTGAAGAAAGATGTTAAATCTATTTAATATTTCTTGAAAAATAATTGATTTCTGTGCATTTTTTTTTTACACTGCATCAAATTAAGGTTGATTACGTCGATTAAGCATCATGAGGTGGAGCGTGAGGGGTGGTTCCCTATTTTTTTTATTTTTGTTGTTGCTGGGAGTTGGAACCCTATTAGTTAGGTTGCTTAATATTTATGCTAAGTACTCTTTAAAATACCAGAATAGGGAGGATGGTGTAGGTTTAAGTTTATTAGATTGATCAGTATTGCTGAACTATGAAATATTTTTTTTGCATACAGGTATAACAGAATAGCTTTAGTGTAGTTGTTGTTTTAAACTTGAGTATGAACTTATACAAAATGCAGCAAGATATTTAAAAAAACAGTTTGGTTGATTAAAACACACTATATCGGATTCATATCGGTATCGGCAGATATCCAAATTTATGATATCGGTATCGGACATAAAAAAGTGGTATCGTGCCATCTCTAGTTCTGACAACTTAATTTTCTTTATGTACTTCACACAATTCAGTAACCTGTGAATGGTGATGATTGTGATGAATCAGATGAACCACTGTGTCATTAAAATTCAAGTTTTACCCCCCCCCCCCCCCCCCCCCCAAAAAAAAATGCTTGAGATCACTGGTCTAAATTAGAATTATCTTTACATGAATAAATATTTTACAACACGGAAAATTTGGAATTTCTGTGAAATCTTAGCTATATTGTGGAAGTGGGAATGTCTCAAGATACTTCATAAGTTAGTCTTACTAATCAGAAACTGTTGACAGCTGTCGGCAAACAGTTGAGATAAATAAATGGAAATAAATGAAAATGGCACTTCAGTCACTTTACTCAGCTGGACATCCTTATATCCGCTCTCAGACACAAGTTTTCCTCGATCTATGACCACGTTCTTGTCAGTCTCATGAATCTTGATCTCGTGGAGTCAGGCCTTGTTGGAGAATCTTCACCATAAGCTGTAAACAGTCATGTTCCCCGAGGATCAAAATATGCAGCATCGTTGTTCTGATTTTTATAGTCCAGTCGGTCAGATTTGTGACCTTGCCAGCTCTGGAGTCAATCTTTCCATGCACTTTTAATTACACTTCGGAGATGTGTTCATAATTGTTAGGATGACTGCATTTTCTATGTGCTGTTTTTTATTCTCCTCGTCCCTGAAGTGAAGGTTGTGGAGCCGGTAATAGGCGGCTATCAGTTCTGCTTATGCATCCAATACACTCCCCTGATTATTCTTCCTTCACATGCGATGTGACCATGATTGTCACTAGTATATCTTAAAGTGTAGCTTACTCTGATTGTACTTTTTAAATACTGTGTAATCTTATAGAGTTGCATTAAACATATGAATTTGTAGGAGGGTCATCCTGTCGCCTCACAGCAAAAAAGTGCGTTTTTGCGTGGAGCTTCCACGTTCTGTCTGTGCTTTGGATTCCCACAGTCCAAAGACATGTTTGTTAGGTTAACTGCTGATTCTAAGTTGTCTCGAGGTGTAGATGTGAATTGGAATGGTTGTCTACCCTTTTGCGTCTAACACAGCCAAGTCTAACACAGGACTAACAGGGTGGATCCTGCCTCTTGTCTGAGTGACAGCTAGGATAGTCTCCTGATAAATTGGGCATCTTTTTGTAACCATCATCAGAAGCAGCAAAAATGTTATAGTTTATGAATAAATCCTCATTGTCCTGCAATTTTTTATATTTTTTCATATAAAAAAAGAGGCAGTCTGTGGTCAGGACTATTGAGGTGAATGGTAAATTGTTTATTAAAGGGTATGGGACACCACTTTGTTTTTAATGGAGACAGCTCTTACAAAGGAGTTAATGCATAATTGCGGTTTAAGTGGTGGATCAAACTCTGGCTTTCTCGCTACAGCATGCATTAGATGGCCATAAAACCTTGAAATGCACAATTGCATGGATTTTTTTTTCCCCCCGTTCCACATTACAGAGCAAGATCTTTATATATAGACTATACGTTGTAGGAAGTTAAACCTTTTGTATAAAAGGTTTAATTTGTAGATAAGTGTCCCATAAGTGAGAATAAGTCAGCAAACATGTAAACGCTTAAAAAAAAAAAGCCACAATGTTTTGTGTAATAATTTAGTTTGAAAAATTGTTGGCATTGTTGTCTTTGCCGCTTGTAGTGTGTACAAGAAATTCCACACATTCTTTGGTAAAGGCGAACCAGTGTGTGGGAAGCACACAGCCACTGATGCAGCACACAACCTCTCAGGTATGTGTTTACAACATACAAATTTGCTTTCAGCTGAAAGTAAAGTAGTATCATCTGAATGTGACAACAGAGAGCAGAGGTGTGTACCAGTTTCAGGGGACTGGTGAATAAAGGAGGTGTGTCTTTACCTTGGCTGAGAAACAAGCCCGGGCATGCTCATCAGCTCTAAGAACAGGACACCAAACACGTTAATGAAAATAAGAATCAACAAGGTGCGCTTCAGATCTGTGAAAGGCAGCTTAGTGAATTATCTTTTGCAGCAGAGTCATTAACTTGTAACTCTGATCTTTATAACACCGAGCTTTTTTAAAAAAATGTTTTTCCTTCTTCTGTAACCTGGCACCACTTTTTTGAAAGCAACACCACTAGCCACACAGAATTACATATCAGACTCCATTTCCTTATCTCTGCGTTCGGCATCTCAAGCCATTTCCTAGTGGACAGACTCTTCCAAGGGAGCGACTAATTAGATCACGTCTAAGGCAACCTCTCACTGGCCACTAAATCTGATTTGGAATAATTTTCATTGGACTGATTGGATTAGACTGCTACATGGATAAGAACTGGGTTAGATGCACACATGCAGTGGAGTAACACAGTGTCTGTTACCCAGCTTTTCTTTTTTTATACCATTTTTTAAATAGTAATATAAATATCTTTATTTTTTATAGATATCTTGCCGGGGGTTCATTGGTGTATACTTCATTTGAGGGCAAGCATTATTAACATAACAAATAAGCCTAACATTTACACACATACACCCACACAGGCACTCACAGATGCTTTTTAGTCCTGACTGTGGAGAGGTCATTCATCTCACTGTGCAGTGGGGGTGCAGTGGGATCATCATGAGTCTGCAGCACAACCTGCTGTAGTGTGAAACTGAAGACTTGATGTATAAATATACCAGAATATCCACGATATTAATATATAATATCATTGATGTCTCTCTTTGTACTGCAGGAGTGAATAAAAAAAAAAAGAAAAAAAAAGTAGTAGTCATGCTTGGAATGCAAAGTGGGATGGTGCACTTTGTGGCGTGTGGGCACAGCTTGTTGAGTAGTGGCTGATATTTTTGGTTCTACCCACCTATCTTGAGCCAGCCTGTTGTAGGTGTTCTGCAGTGTAGAAATGGTGTGCAGTGGGGGGTTTGCGGTGGGCAGTTGTTGCCAGGGGAGGTGGTGTGTTATTTTCAGTCCATTGTGTCTACTTCCTGTGGGTCAGGGGTTATTGGAGCAGGGTGTTGGAGACTTGACAGAGTGAGAGGAGGGGAGGGAAGTCAGTAGGGTAGGCAGGAAAGTGACCAGACTCACTCGACAACAGTGGCTGGTCAGCGGCTTGGTTACCTTGCTTCTCTTGCACCGTTTTTTCTTTTTTATCTGAGCTAAGCTTGGACTCGTCAGAACCAGGTAAAGATATATTAATTGCTCTTTAGTAACCAGCCAGCTTCTCATTCAGGATTCTGTTTTGTGTCATTGTAGATTTGCTGCTTTGCTTATTTAACAAACAGCGGTAGCTTTGTAACCCTCTGCAGTAGGTCAGAAATAGAGTCAAGTATTTATCAGACATTTAAATTGAAATTTGTACTTGAGGCAAAGTATGCAGGAAATATAGAAGACAGGAAGTAGGTGGAAGTTTTGACGACTCTTAGGTAGCCTAAATCCCACTTTATGGTTGTGTATTTGGACCAAATGATTGTGACTATCACTGATGGCTACACTTGTACACAAAAATGTGTTGTTACAGCACAATTAATCTTTAAATAAACCATATGTAAACAACTGAGTGTAAATGAACAACCTCAAGTGCCTTGTTGAAAAGTTATGAATGAGTATCACAAAAAAGTGCTCCCAAATGAACACAAGGCATTTTCTTTTTTTTGTTTTGTTTATCACAGACAGGGCCAGGTGTTCAAAATGGCCACAGTTGTGTTGGAAATTCTTTAAACATAAGCGTGAGCTTTGCCTATGCAAAATGAAATGACCATCATTGACTGCAGCAACTTCCAGCGAGTGCTGTGACAGCTCTTGTGTGAGAAGAAACTGTCTTTAAGAGCAGTATTGAATGCATTAGAGACACTTTAAAGCCACCTGAAATGGCAAGCACCGTTTATTGGGAAGTAAAAATCCATGACCATGGTGCCATACAATTCACCTGCCATGTCTTTAACTCTAAAATGGTTATTAAACACTTATGTTTTTCCTTGTTTGTGCTTTGGTTCTGGCTGCACACAAGGACATTTTGGTTGTTTTGTTTAACAACTAGAGTAATACTATATGTATACTAAATACAATCTCTCACCCACACATTGGTATCAGGTAACACTGGCTGTGCAACGTGAGCAAATCCTTGAATTCTCTTATAAAGTTTTCACAGTGCAGATGTGTTACCGTCTC
Source organism: Astatotilapia calliptera (assembly GCF_964374335.1). NCBI lineage: Eukaryota > Metazoa > Chordata > Actinopteri > Cichliformes > Cichlidae > Astatotilapia > Astatotilapia calliptera. The sequence goes on along the minus strand of NC_137427.1, from coordinate 26,056,305 downwards.
TGCTTCCTCTACCCGCTGCATAGACGTTAATAGCATTTATAGCACAACGTGCACAGGAATCCCCTCAGTGAGTCATTAGCTTCCAAAGAAGACAGTCATCACTGTCAAATTGCATCATTTGGGCCACGTAGTTTTAATGGAGAAGCCGACACATTACCTGTTGCGGTAACAGGTAAATTTTTAGCCGAGGTTCTAAAGTTAGCACCCGACAAAACAGCCCCCAAACACAGCCACGGTGACAAAAGAAGGCAAAACAGGAAATCTTTTTGCCCGGCTTGTGTGTTGGGAACAGATGACCAGGAAGATAAAAAGCGCTTACAAAGTGGAAACTTCCACAAAGGGATGTTATTTTGCTTTGTGTGTTTTTTCTCTCCTTTTTGCTGTTTCACAAAGACTCGTGCTTCCTGGAAAACCTAGCAAGAGGTATTTGGTTTAGGTACGATGAGAAAAAAAAAAGTATATCTATGTATATGTAGTTTCCTACATTATAGGAAACTACTGACACTTCTGTGTTCCTTGAGTCATACTGGGATGTGAGACTGTGTTAATATTTAAACCCGCTCCACTGGAGTTAATGCTTTACCTTGTGAGTACGGTTTAAGTCTGAGCCTGTCTGAAAGTGAGGCCGGGGTGACCCACCATTCTCTCAGCTACTCTTCAGAGCTGCTTATCGGTTCTTCTCCTCCTCGCGCTCTCATCTGTTTCATCTCCCCCACCTTCTCCCTCTCACTTTCTCTCTCTCGGTCTTTCCCTCCTGCTGTCGGAGCACACTCTAATGAATGATATGGGATGATTGCTTGGCTGAGAGTTCCTGTCTCCGCCCTGCGAGGAAGAGTTAGTGCAGAAACGACAGCAAATGCACAGCTGCCTATCCAAGCCAAAGAAGTAACAGGGATACTGTGGTCCTGGGCTGTATGGACACGAGACGAAGGTCACGCAGTTGGTTTAGGGCACATCCTCAACAAAGCTTCAGAGAACAAACTGCCTGCTGTTGCAAACCTGGGTAAGCATTACCGTTTCAATTGTAGATCTTTTTTTTTTTTCTTCACCCTCGAAGTTCAAGGTCACGCCACACTTTAAAAAAATTACCACCTTTTAGTTGTTTCAGATTGTCCTACTGTGTATTTGAAGTTATGGCTAGGTGGTTGTGGTCTTTGCTTTAAGTTGTAGTAGTTTTTGAGGTAATAGAGTTTGAAGAATCATGGTGTTATCCTACTATTAGGTCACCTGTGAAAGCCCATAAATGAAGAACACCTGTTTGCCCTTCAGATGGTCTTTCATCTTTGTGTGCGCTATTTGCAAAGATAGCAGTATGACTACCGGGGTCTGTGTTCTTTGGACCGCTACCGTAGATTGTTGGGGCTGGGGTCAGATGGCGCCTGGCTGGGTGAGAATTTCACAGCTGCACATGAAAGCAAAGTGACCGAAGGATGGTGGATCGAGGGAGGGAATGACTGATTGTGTTGATGGGGAAGGAAGCGAACTGGCATGTTTTGATCCTGCAGTAGATGTTCCTAATGGGTCAGCGCACTGCTGAAGAGCGCACGTTCTGTTTTTACTGTACACAGCAGATGTCTGTTCACCGGTTTATTTCTGGCAAAGTTGGAATGCACAAGTGGTAGCTCCATCATATATGCCCAGTTGCATAAAACAACTGCCATGTCGCCATGTTTGTTTGGTCTTAACAGCCTCTACCCAGGCTGGCTGTAGCTGCTGCACAAGTTTCTGCACAGATCCCCATTAACTTGATATTTGGTTGTGCAATAATGAGATATTATCATTTGTAATTAAGCATTTTAAAACAGTTTCTTAAGGACATTCTTATATTGAAATATTGGGCTTCAGAATAATTACATGTCTCCAGCCTGTTCTAGTGTGAAATCTCATGTGCTCAACTTATAAAGCTTTATAAATCTCAGAAAGCCATGAAAATTAGTCAACCATTAGTCTTACCATGTGAAATATATAGCATGATAACATCTTTAATAATCTCCATACTGATATTTGAATATTGCAGATCATTCATTCATTGTTGTTTACATTTAGAAAAACTAAAATATACCAGCTATGCAAGACCTGCACAGTTAAAAAAAATAAAAATTAATCTACATTGTTTAATATAGGCCCTGTATCTTTTGACTTTAATAGATATGCTACTTAGATAGGTTATTGTTTTATGTTTCGGGCCTATCCCCACCAAATGAAGAAATAACAGGAAATTTTGAATGGGCTTTGTTGAGTAATGTTGAATTTTTTGGCACGACATTCGTGACTCGGATGACGTTTCTGATTCCCTGCATTTCGGGCAACATTTTCTGATGAGTCCGTGGTATAGGCTCATATTGCAGTAAAAATATCATTGTTGTCTGTACAGAGCTATGTGCAGCCACAGAATGAGCAAGCACAAAATTCATCAATATTACTGCTTTATACCCATCCAGTTTTGTGTCTGCTGTTCGTCATAAAACTTTGCTGAAATATATTAAAAAATGTCTGAAAATGAACACAGGATTTAAAAATAAATAAATAACACAGAGAACTTTAATGCAAGGTTAGTCATTTGCAGTCAATTAAAAGTGAAAATGTCTGTTTTCTTGTGAATTGTTGGTCTTGAACTTTGGCTCTTCTGAAAGAATTGAGACTTGGGATTCTCACTGTTGTGTTTTTTGACCTGTGTGGGAAGATGGGGTAGTTGCATACAAAGGAACGATGTGATGGTTCTTGTTTTCTCTTGGAGAAGAGAGAAATGAAGAGGTTGACTCTGAGATGGGAGCATGGCTATGCTGTGGTAACGGTTCATAATTGAGAAGTTAAGAACCAGTTGGGATTTTTTTTTTTTTTTTGTGGGTGTTTCTAAGATGAACATTTAAAGGTTCAGTGGGACACACACATAAGCTGGTATTGTAGTTACTTCGGTTTGTTTGCCTGGGTGGTCCTATCTTTAGCTCTGTTTTCTATTTCTCTTTGTTAATTTCCTCTCCCGTCTTTGGCCTCTCAGCACTGCAGGTCATTGAATTGTGCATTTCTTATGATATAATTTATTTGGACAATTTAATCTCTCCTGATTGTAATACCTAAAATGACTAGTTAAATACATGATAACTTCAATCACTAGTTAATCATTTTTCCAGTGAAAATGCTAAACACTCTCCAGCGTCTTCCTTTCTGTCATGGCAGCTTGCTTCTTGGAAGTAAATTAAATATCAACCTGTTTCGGGCTGTTGGCTTAACTGAATGCACTTAAATGAAAATATATAAAATATGGTGAGGCTAAAACAACTTTTGTCAGTTAAAGAAAAACATAAACTCGACTCTTCTCGTGTATTTTCAGTTCACACCGGATTAAAATTGGGTCAGACTAGCATGCTTTACAACCAGCTTTTACGCTCACAGACATTAGCTCCATATGACTACGGAAGCAGGAGTATCAGCAGCACACGGCTAATTAACATTACATATCCACTTTACCAAAGAGCGATCAGTCCAATCAAATAAAGAAAAACTGGCTAAACAGATGCTCAGATCAATTTTACCAAAAATCTCAGCCGGCTCTCGTCCCTGCTCATCCCATCACAAAATATATTAATTGTTATTATTTTAACAAACTAGTGTTTCTGGTGCAGTCTAATGAGAGTGACAGCTTTTATCCATCTAATGTATTGCTCGCATACATCGCTAATGCACTGTGCCGTTGCACTTCGCGTAACCTGCGTAACTTGGCTGTAACCCTTTGGATCAGTCACAGTTGTTTAACAGGTGACTCTTAATCTGTTAAGCTACTCATGTACACTCTCACTGTTGTTGCACTGCTTAGAGCTATGTCATTTTAAAGCACAAAAACCACAGCTAAGCATGAGCAAACCTCTCTCACCGTCTGATATCTACAGTAAGGTAATGCTTGTAATAACTCTATATTCATTTTCCTACTGTTGCCTAGCTACCAAGGATGCTTTTACTATTTTTTTTAAGTTGCTTTAATTATCATTCATCTTAATATAATTACACGCAGCCTGTTCCACATAGAAAACACATTGGAGTGAGACATCACCCCTTGTTGTCTCTTGACCTCCAGTCACCAACAAGGTATGTTGGCAGCACTGGGAGAAGCATTTGGGGTCTGCCTTCTACTGCGGTAGTGGTTTTGTGAAGGAGGCGAGTACAGAAAGCTATGCACACTGTGGCATCTCTGACCTCTTTTTATTGAGAGTGCAGATGGGAAACCAAATCATAAAGTCTCCACGGGAAGCAGGGGGGAGGCTCAGATCCAGGGAAGAGGATGCAGTCTTCAGATTCTGCCGCAGAAAAAAAAATGCAAAGACTGCAACGTCCGTAGAATTATGAGTTACGGATAGACATTTAATTAGGAATGGAAATTAAGAAATTAATATTTCACTGCTGTAACCTGGGGGAAGAGCTTTATGTGTGAAATCTATCCCAAAAAACAACATGAATCATTGGAAAACATATTTTCATATATTTATTTAAGCAAGATCCTGGTTAGGAAAAAATGATCCTGAATATCCATCATCACACAGGCGGATAGTCTGGGTAAATGTGCCGTTAAAACTGGCTATAAATCACGTTTTGAAACGTAAAAAAAAATATATATATATAAATAAACATTCAAATACAGCATTATACTTTGACTTTAAGGCACACAGTGTGGTGATTGCAGGTAGATGGAACTCTCCAGCAGCACCGTGTCGAACAACTTTTCAGGAGGAAATCGTGCTTTGTGCGCTGCTCAGAAGAGCTGCAGCTACTACAATATTTTTTTCATAACTGTCACCATCAAGTGTCTTTATTTTTTAATTAAATATTCAAGTAGATCTAAAAGATATCCTTCGAGTGCTCCCTTTTTTCCCAACGGGTTGTGACAATGGGTTGATTGGGCACAGATTTTACACCGGATGCTCTTCCTGACGGCAATCTTTCTATTTATCCCGGTTTGCAATCGGCACTGCGACTGCGCTGCCGTGTGACCACAGAGGCAGGGCTTGTGTGTCCTCCCAGTCTTGGGCTGGGAATCTTCCACATGGAAGGTGAACGCGTTAAACACCGAACCATGGAGTCACTTTACATATTTCTTTCTTAATATTTGTGTATATAATCAAATTTACGATGTTGATATTGACGTCCCTGTTGGATAATTATTGATATTTTGTCCTAATTATCACTTAAAGGGTTTCATGCAGACACTGAACATATGCAGTGTGTTGCAGCTGAATAACGATAAACTGTAAAAGTAAAAATAGTTACACCGAGATTTATTTATTTATTTGAATATCAAGTGGAATACGTTGTGGTACTTCCATATTTCTGTACGCGTAGCGCTTACTGCAGCTCTCCTGGTCCCACCCCCACTGATTTAGAAGTGGCAACTATGAAGGTCTGGGACAACCTGATTACACTGAAAAGGAAGTCGGAGGAGGGAGAGGTTACAAACTGCAGACCCTCACACACACTGCACCACATGATAAAGGCAAAAGGCGCAAACAACAACAAAAACAGCGCCACACACGCTTCACCATCAAGAAATACTGCAGAATACTGCTAAGAAACTTTTGTACTACAGATGTGCAGCTTCCAAGGTAGGGGCACTATTTTTAGCCAGTCATGGACAATCTGTACTTCAAGCTCTGGAATTCTGTATTTTTTAAAATCTTTTTTTTTTCTTCAGTCTTGATGATGATATTTGGGCTAGAAGGTTTGCCATACAGCGTAACTGGAATACCTGAAAATCATCTTTTTCCTTCATATAGCAGTGCTGCAGGAAAATGAGTTTTCATTAGTTCATCAAAGCTTATTTGTAATGCGCATTAACAATCCCTGCTCATTTTATGGATCCATGTATGAAATTGAAGTCATGAAGGAAGAAGAGCTTTCTTCGTGCCTTCTTTTACACATGCAGTCTGTATAAATTAGAATGAAATACAAAGAAAGAGCTGGTTTTAAAACATTAATTACATCCTTCTTTGGGCTGTCTTTAAAAACAATTTCTCAAGAAGACATTTAGAGAAAATCTCATCATCTGTAATTCACCAAGATCCAACTTGAATGCTGATTTAATCAGAATTTCCGTCCAAACTTAATGTCCTGTCATTCGGCGCTTGTGCTCTGTCAGGTTTAACTGAAATGGCAGCAGATTTTTCATCAATTAAGATTAAATATTAAGACCGAGGCAAAGATGTATTGGTAGATCCTTTGTTAGAAGCTCAACATTAAAGCTAAGAATGTTTTTTTTAAATCTTAGTGAAGCAGCTGTGAGACACAAAGAAAGTCTTCTTTAGAATCCAAACTTTTCCTAATCCTAACTTTTCTACTCTCCACTGTCTCTTTGCTATCTGCTAACAGGTGTCATGTTTGAGTGAAATGAATGTTAAGCAAAAATCTTGATAAAGTTGGCAATGCTACTTATTTGATGGCTGAAAAGAATTAAAGAGGCGCCTTTGCGTGTCAGTAATATTAGAAGAAAACACCTATGTACTAGCTCTTTCTGCTCTTTGTGTAGGAAATTGTCTTTTTTTTTGTATGGTTTTTATGCTTATGGAGGACTCGCTGTTGCACTGGCCATCTGCTGTGCCAGCTGTTCACTTTGGGTCATTGCATTAGATTGGTCTAACAATACTCCAGCTTGCATGACCATGATTCACCAGCGTAATCACCAGTGTTTACCTGGAAGTCCGACACTGGTCATAACGTTAGCTGGCTATTAGCAACCGCTCACTGACCGTGGACCTCGGTCATGCACAGCTTTCCAGGAGGTCCCCTCTCTTTCCAGCAGGCGGAGGGGCAGATGACGTTGGCTGAACGGCCTCACTTAGCCAAAGGCCATGCACTCTTACTGGTACGTTAGCTGCCCTCTGCAGTGCTCAGGGATGTAAAAATAGCTGTTTAGCAAGAATCTCAGTCATGTCTCACCAACAAAGACTGATTTATACAAGTTGCAGCACCAAGCATAGAGAAGCTTTTGTCCCTCCCCTCCTACTCCTTTTGCAGACCTCGTCACCAAGGCCGTGAGTGCCAAAATCTCTGACGCTCTTGACACTCTTCTCTTAAAACAGCCTTTGTTCAGCAAAGTATAAAGGACGTGATAGCGAGACTCAGGGAAGCAGTGTGGTCTCTAAAAATTTGCGCATTTGTTTACCGCATTTCAGTAAGATCGCAGTGTCATGGAAATGTTTTGTAGTAGTTTGTTTGCCTTTCTGCGTCAGCGATCGCAATTTCATAATAATCAGGCATTTAACCCAAATAGCTGAAAATGTCACAGGGACTCTGTGAAATTCGCTCCTTCAGTTTTTTCCCCCCCCAAACTCGATTTGAAAATTGATAACTATTAAAATAAAACTGGCCAGCATTTGGCAGCACAGAGGAAACAGTGTTACTGTTTTGGGGTTGCTGTAGTGTGACCTTTCTCTGACTCCACTTAATCACAAGAATTTCCATATTAGTTATGCATATCAACAGTGGAAGAAATACTCGTTCAGATACGCGACATGCTTAAGTGTTTACACAGGAGCGGCTTTAATTGTTTGGGTTGAAGCTAGAATTTGATTAGATCGACATATCCTCTTTTACAGCACTAAGGATTGAATTTCATGTATAATTTTCCTCATGAACACCAAGTAAGATTAGAGCATCTAATACATCTAATTTTTTTTTCCTCACCTCCCTCCAGGCACCCTTAGAATGAGACAACTCTGAAAAGTACACAAATCAATACAGACACACTGGTTACTGCAGTACATTTAATTTCCTGCTGTGGAAAGATTTATCGTGTGAGTGTGAGGCTAATACAAGGATTTTTTTTTTTTTTTATATTATATGAAATAACCAATAAGAGATGTGTTTTCTATGTGGTCATAAAAATTGAGTCTGGTGGTGATTTTTGGCAGATAAAAGAGAATCATTTACTTTTTTTTTGTTTGTTTTGTTTTGTTTTTTCTTCATATTATCACCAAAATCTTGACCTTCTCTCTTTCTCCCTCAGCTTCACCTCGTGCGTATCCCGTGCCCCGTCTCTCCTTCAGCTCTAAACCTCACACTGTGGTTTTTTTCTTCTTCTTCTTTTTCTGAACAAACAGAGAAGCTGTCTTAGACGAGATGAGTCAGTGCAGCTGGGGTGCAGGTCATTTACCCGCAGCCCACTCAGATGGGACAGATGGCTCAGCCAGTCGCATGCTGCTTGGTGTTAACTGTGCACCCAGAGCTAAGCTAAAGCTAACGCTGAGTGCAAAGGGTTCAGCTAATCACAGATCTATAGGTAGAAGTGAAAAATGCACAGGTGATGACTCAATAGCTCAAGACGGGAGTTCGGTATAACGATAGAAACTACGTTTACTTGTTTACTTGACTGTAGGTTAGTGAGGTACTGAGTTTTCTTTTTACAGCAAAGGTCATGTGTGAAATCCTGACACAGCACGGCTCAGCTATGGTTACATGTTTGAGGCTGAGGCTTAAAATTGACAGAGGGCCAAAAAAAAAGACCAGGATATAGCTGAATACAAATGTGGCACGGTTTGTGCACAGAACAACCAGGAAGCTGACTTTCAGATTGCATGTGCCACTTTTTTTTTCTTGTTTATTTTACCGTGTCCCTTGTTCTCCAATGTGGTTTGGATCATGACGATGACAAAACAGCCTCACGCCAGGACTGAAAGGTTCAGCTTTGCATTGTGATATTAAGGTTAAAGGATATTTCTGGTGTTTCCTGTAAATGTCGCCGTTGTGACTCTGTGAGTCTTTACTTGACATTCTCTGCCTGTGATTCAGAGATTGGGGGGGGATCAAGAATTTATGCAAAACACATGATTTTTAACATCACCTTTTTTCCCCGCCACTTGTCTATTGAGTCTGACCTAAAGTAAACGCAGTAAGTAGCCACCCTGGAAGACACTTTACTGCGAACTGTGTTAGAGATTAAATTTAAAGGCAGCGTCTTATAATAACTGTTCTTAGGATGACATATTAATGCTTACTAACATTTGTGCTGTTTTTCAGCACAGCACATTTCCTGAATTCTCACAGTCATAATTTATTTAAAACTAGAGTATTCTCCAGCAGCCCCCCTTTTCTTTCAAAACAGGAAAGTGAATGGGATTTGTTTGCATGCTGTCTGTGCAGATGTTTTGATTGTGTGCAAATGCAGCACTTTTTCTTTTTTTTCTTCTTTTGACTAGTTGGCAGTTGAACTTTAATATTACTAGTTGGAGAGCTGCTAATGCTCTGACCCAAAGTTTCTGATGTTTGGGGTCGACGTCTTTCAATTTGTAGTTTTAGGAGTTTGTTTAATTCACAGCAAGTTAATGAAATGTTAACTGCTCTTTCCCTGTGTTCTGTCTTTGGCTGTTTCGCTGAGTCTTTGCAACACTGTTTTATTTATTTATTTATTTTTTTTAATAAATCAGCAGTTTGAGGCTTAGGTACGTTATGAGTCATTTGGACTGAAACTTGTCTTTGGTCTGTTGCTTGACTTTAGTAATGTTACCAATCCTGAGGATTAACATTACCTTTACTTGGATTGCTTTTTGCGCTGGTACTTTCAGTTTCTGGTATTTTATTTGTCTTTTGACACCACATATATTCAAGTTTATTTTTCTGCTGGCAATCCAGATTTACATGCCCTCAGGTTCACAACTTTGGAACCATTAAGTTCACCAGCAGTAGTAGTAGTAAGGTATGTTTTGGTCTTTTTTCCTCTGATTTGAGCGTTTGGCTGCTCTCACTAAAGTAGTGGTAATAAAAGCACTGCTTATTTGTTTCAGTCAGAGGGTGCAGCCCTTCAGCATAGTGTTGTAATCAGTTATTGTAAGTGTCCTTTTGGCCTCCTGACAATTGACTTTGGTACACTGCATTTAATATGCATAGTCACGACTTGTGCTTGCATTACCACTGATCGGCACACATTAAACACTGACAAACTCTCCCTGAAGCAGAAATAACTCTTCACATGTTGTCCAACAGATTTATTAGTGAGACGGCACACCTTACTGTGTCCTGAACAAACGACGTTATGTAACATCCCGACTGCCCATGTGCAACTGTAGATTCACATAGGCCTTCCTCTCTGTCATTTACCATTAGGCATATGGAGGAGTTTAAGTATGCAGCTTAACAGCCTGTGATGAGAGTACATTTGCATTAGCAATTAGGGCACTTAAAGGCCTTTAAAGCTACATTAAGCTATCTAAACCATGAAGCGCAATTAGCCTTTTAAGCGTAGTAAAGCTGGAGTTGCTGGAGCTTGAGTGTTGTTGGCAGGGTGCTTCACTAGCAGCCAGTTTCACAAATTCAGAGTAATAAATTACATCAAATTCTTGTACTCTGAGTACTATTTCAGCATTTAGTCAAGTTTGGCAGCAGCAGCATGGAAAAGCACATAGCTCAGAAGTGTGTATTTATTTAAATCATACTGCATTTGGGAGCTTAGTCTTTAATCAACACACTGTGGTATCATTTTGGTTCAGTCATTTCTTCCTCTGTTATGGACTTTGGCATAACTTGGTAACTAGCAATACTTTCCCCAACTAGCTTATTTCATGTGTTGGCATAGAAGTAAGATACTGAAATGTTACACAAGCAAATGCCAACAAGCTGAAACAGGGGATAGTGTCAGTATTGATACCAATCAATGCCTAAAAGGCATAGTTTGTCTAATTGGCTTCCAGTGCAGTGGGAATGTTTCCAGACTCCTTCAAGTTGTTTCACTTTCCACATCAACAAGCTCAAACTGCCTGTGTTGGGTTAACATACTACAAAATAAAAGACTGACATTTCTGAAAAAACAAAAACAGATGAATAAAGCAAAAGCTACAGTTTGTCGTAGGCTGCAGCCTCCACCATCAGAGGTCTGCAGGTGCAGGCTGGTTTCATATATGCTCTCAAAAGACCAGTATGGAGATACAGGTTGAGAGGAGGAGTCCTGGTCCCTCCACAGACCCATCTAACGAATTCCGATTATAGCTTCCTCTAGGTAAATCACGTAGCTCTCTTTCTGTCATCTTGAGATTACGTGTTTAGGTAGGCGCTGCACAATAAATAAAATCTAGGGTAGGCCTACCCTCTGTTGTGATTGATGCTAGAAGATACAGCTAATTTGCCTTTCACCATTTCTCTCTTTGTGGAATTAAATAGGACTGTAACATTTGCAGATTTCCCCCCACTTTATGCTCTTTCCCCACTTCTCTCCCCCACCCTTGCCTCCGTCATTCTCAGTGATGTTGGGTCAGGAGGGCTCTGACGGCAGCGTGACTCCACTCAGTTGGCATCTCTTTTCAAACTTCCCACCCTCCCTTCCTGTGTCACCATCTTAGTGAGCCCCTCAATGCCCCCTCTGTCTGCTCCTAGTAGGCTCCAGGCCCTGGGTGGGCAAATAGAGGGTCTCTTCCTGTGTCCCATCCCATCCTATCAGAAGGCTTACTTGGAGAAAATGGGTTGAGGGATGAACCACGGCTGGCAGGCACAGCTGCCATACCAAGGGAGCCCTCCCCATCCGGATCCAGCATCGTCCCATGCTGTCCCATTCCCAGCCCTGGAGCCACGAACACTAGACTTCTACAAGCTGAAGCGGGCTCTGTGGGTGAACTTCACAGTTCAGACTAGGACAGTGATTTAGAGAATGCTGGAATAGACATGCGTAGACCATGTAGTCATTAGGCACTGCAAGCAGTCTTAGATCAACTTGGATTTAGCCATGAATTGAACACAGCAGCAGCTACAATGGACTATACAAACCACAAAGCAGGACTAAAGACCCCATCATAGTCTTCATCAGCATCCACAGGAGGTGGGTAATAGTGGGCAGCAATCAATTGGCCTTGCACTCTTGTGTTGTTGTGCTTGTGTTGACCATTTTGTCTGTGTACTGTACATGCACTAACGACAAGGATGTGCAGAATTTTTATATATTTTGTTTTCTTTTTCATCTCATATTTTATTGGAGGTAACATAACCCATCCTTTCTCAATTACTTTGGGGCTTAAAAGACTTTTAATTTATCAAAAAAAGGCCCAGTTAACTTTTGGTAATGCAGAGATTTAAAAAACAAACAAAAACTGCACCATGCATTTGAAAGGATGAAAGGCAAGATGATTACTTGTAGCATTGTTCTATTCAATTTATATAAAGGTAAATCCAAAGGAAACTCACGGCTAGTGCCTGACTACACTGTCGCTCCCCATGCACTTTTAAAAAAGGAACACTTTTTAACACACTTAAATCTTAAATCGTTTCAGTCTGGTAGGAGGTAAATGAGAAATGTGATTACGGACCACTGCATGGTTTTTAACTTCTTTGTTGCAGTTCCTGCCAATATATTCCACAGTTCGTTGCACTGATTTGATTTCTACTTCTTTCATGTTGTCTTGTGTGCATAAACATGATTATGCATCCATGCCAGTGACATGAGGTGCGATTTAGGAGCTGTGTGAGGAGCTGGCCGTCAGGGATGCTAAGACCCTGGGTGGTGTTTTCATTTGTGTGTTATTAACTATGTAGGTGTTAATTTTTATTCATATGCCTAGGGCTGGCTGGGCAATGCAGATCTTTGGTTAAAAAAAAAACGGTGCGAGTGTGTATAATTGTGCATAAGAAAAACTGTGTGAAATCCCACAGATGGAGGAGAGATGCTCTAGCTACCACACAGCTTGTCCTCCTAGAACCACTTCAGTCTGTGACCATGCTAATGTGGCAGTGCAGAAACACTGCGCATGGATTCATGGCAACACTGACTACTGCTTTTAACTGTGGCTGGCCCATAACACAGTATTGCATGTAGGTTTAAAACTGGCTTTTGTTTGCATCTGTTGTTACACTGTAAATACATAGTTTGAAATTATTATATTTTAACAATCTGTCCCAGGACTGAATCATCAATATTTTAACTGATATAATAACTCATTATTACATTTTCAGTACTTTTATTCTCTGGACAGGTGCTTTAACATATGTATTATCATTTATTATAATGAATGACTTCAAGTGTGTTTTTCAAACAGAAGGCACATTTTTGTTAATCAACAACATCTCATGCTGTTGTTGTGTATTCAGTTTGAGTCGTCATTGTGCAGGAATTGCAGATGTTGTCTGCTTGTGTGACATATTTGTCTCTTGTTATTATTATAATTTTTTTTTCATGACGTAAATGATCAGTCCTGTGTATATCTTCACCGGGAGGAGGCCCCAGGGCAGACCCAGGACACGCTGGAGAAATGATATCTCTCGGCTGGCCTGGGAACGCCCTGGTGTTCCCCTGGACAAGCTGGAGGAGGTGGCTGGGGAGAGGGAGGTCTGGGCTTCTCTGCTTGGGCTTCTGCCCCCACGACCCGGTCCTGAATACACGGAAGAAGATGGATGGATGGATGGATGGATGGTGTATATTTTTAAAAAGAACTTTGCTCTGTGGCTGTGAAGCAGTTTTGTGGAGCAGGTTTCACTTGCCCGTGTCTTGAGTGTATACGACTTACTCAGTTGTCAACACTCTCTCCCTGGGCGGGCCTGGCCTCGCTGTAACCCAAGCTCTTGGTCCTTCTGTTCCCTGCAGGGTAACCTGACCCAGGATCGCTTTGTCATATGGAAGAGAGAGAGAGGTTCCTTCTCCACACCCACCATCTCGGTCAAACCAGCACGGGCACATGAGCCTTGTGTTTTTTGTTTGTGTTTTTTTTTTTTTCCCTTTCTTTTTTTTCACCACCCAAGCTTTTGTACTTTGATATTTGAAATGTGATATTTAAGTGGGCCTACCTCAAAGGATGTAGGTTTAATAGGTTTAAGCCTCAGTTCGGATTGTGTGGGTGTGTTTGTGATTATATAATGCAGGCCTTTTGAACTAGAGTGTGTGAAACATGGGCTGCATGCATGAGTGCACTATGCAAGTGTGTGATGTGAATGTTCTTTGTTAAATGTTTCAGTCTGATTCTTGTATATCTGTGTGCTTGTAATTGAAAATCCAAGAGCTCTGCAGGTCTGCTTGTTTGCTCATCCTGTTGGTGGAGGGAAAGGTCTGATGCTCTTCATGCCGTCTCAGTGTGGCGCTTGGCCCACTAACAAAGGACACCCTGTGGATGAAAAAACAAGGCCAGAGCATTGTTAATAGGGTCAAAATCTTATTCCAAAATAGCAACAACAAAGCTTTAGTTTGCATTCCTCACACTCTGCTGGTATGCTTCCTTATCTGTTTGATCTCAGTGGTGGTTGTTTGTCTACTAGATCTCGTGTGCCATTTTAAACTCACATGTCAAATATCGCTCAGAGGTTCTGTTGGGTTGGCCGTTTCCATTTGGTGTTGCAAGACATTTGATAAATCTTTGAAAAAAGAAAAGAAAATCCCTTTTTCCTCGGCCCCTGGCTTTAGCAGTAAAAGGAAGTGAAATATTTTTGGACAAATCCTCTGTCCTCTACAAAATCGCCTTTTCTGTCTTGGGCAATTCTCACTAATAATTTCACAGAGAGCTTATTTTGAGCTCTAAAACAAACATTCATTTCAGCTGCCATGACTCAACAAAAGCAAGAGAGCATGACTTCTTTGACTCAGCATTTATGTGTGTCTGTGTGTTTATTGAATGTTGAATGCAGTGACAAAGCAATCCTTCCTTTGGCTTTGTACACCCAAGTGGGCCCCTGACTCTTAGGCTACGTTCACACTGCAAGCAAAAGCGCATCAAATCTGACTTTTTTAAACTTTGCGACCCATATCCGATCATGGTGTGACAGTACGAACAGCACAAATTCGATATTTTCACATCTGACCTGGGTCACTTTTGTATGTGGTACTGAATCTGATACATATCTGATGTTTTAGAAAGCGACTGCTGTTTGAATGGTCATGTCGCATTAAATCCATCTTTTACGTCACTGAGACAAGAAAGTTATCAGCGCCAGAGAAGCGCTCGAGAAGACATCGCGAAAGCTTCCTGGCGATCCAGTAAAACTGTTGGGAAGACAACGTTGGAGAAACGTGAACATTTTATTTGTACTGTATAATCTGCAGATTCTGACAGAAATCTGCAACTATCCTTTGAAGCACCGCTCCTCTCTAAAACAGCAATAAGGATAATTATTAGGCCATTTGTAAATAACAAAATAACTTTATACCTTAAAGCAAAATTGGGAAACGTTAAGTCAGAAACAAGTCTTTATATTAAGGGCCATCAGTCAAACCATACTGTCTGGTCTGGATCTAAGCTGAGCGCGTTGTGTGTGACGTCTTCTTTTGCGCATGCGGGCCGCTTTGAGGGTTCACACTAGAACGCGTTTGCTGTCACATTTTATTTGTAGTGTGAACATGTGAACAAGTTCAGAATCTGCAGTAAGAAGAAATATAAAGAAGTAAAACACAAAAGTTTAAAAAAATGGACGGCCCTGCTCCTGCAGCTCTCACCTGTTTGCACTGAAAGGATTCAGCCTCAGATGAGAGCCTTTAACCCGTGTTCTGATTATTATTATGGAACTTTTTTTGCCCAGTTACCCCAAATACTGTTGCTTATCCACCTGAACTTACTATTGGCTTTTCCCATAAGGTGCTCTCATGCATCTAAACCTGTTGTCTTGTTGTCTTGACAAGGGATCCTCTGATACTGGTATTTGCTGATACTGATCCAAACATAGTTTTAAAATAATAAGCTGAAATCCTAATTTGCTAATTCCTCATGTTTGATGTAAACTGCTTACTCACTTAAAAGTAAAATGTAAATAAATAAAATATTTTTATTTTACTTTTTTTTTCTCTTCACAAACACAAGTTACGTGTGGAGCTGCCAAAGAGCCGGAGTGAAATATTATTTAACTGAGTTTAGGACAACATGCTAAGTTACTAAAATAAAAGCTTCGTAACAAACCAACATGTTGGGAGTGAAAGTGGGCGAGAGAGAAAGAAAGCATAGTCGTATTCTGATCTTTTCAGTCATGCCGCTTCACTTTGACGATACTTTGAAAATGTTTTTAATTAACTGCAAACATACAAATAAGAGCTGTCGGTGTACCAGGTGTGGAATACCTCCTAACTGCTGCTGCTATGCTTACCTTAGGTAATCTGATCCAGGCTTTTGGGGTCAGTTTCGGAGCAACACCCTGTATCCGTCCTAGTCTTAGTGATTCTGGTGTGAATGAGCACCCTTGGAGTTTGAATGCATGCTGTCATACTAAAGCACGGGTTAAACTTCCTGTGCCTGATAATGCTGTACTTTGCTCCACTTGGGTATGAATGGCACTGAGTTTTGTCATCGATGAGTGAACGTGAGGCTCCGAGTGGACAGGCGCACACACACAAACAGAGAAAGTCCAGGATGAATGACCCAATCAAAATGTTTGCTGCCACAAGTGTAACAACTCTTGCACGTATTCCAAATATTACAGTTATTATGGCTCGAAGAATAATGTTATAAAAGGCAACCTAGCAGTGAATCACAGTAACTGTCACTTTAACATAGTGATGAAGCTGGCAGTCTTACATATCCTATATCTGAAGAGCTAATCATGATTACAGATGAACTGTACGTGGAATTAGTGGCACAAAGGAATGTTTTCATCACAATTTATTACTGATGCATTAGATTATGGTAAATAGCCTCCCATGGTCCCATTCCATTGTTTCATTAATGTCCTTAATATATTCAAGGATTATATTGCTAGATTGCTTGCTCAACCCTTTATTTACAGTGCTGAGCTCTCGTCTGCTTATGTCTCCCCCCCTCCCTGTGTCTGAGTTTGAACTCTTTTGTCTGCTATGTGATGTCTTTTTCTCACAGACAATAAATTGGATTTGAAAGAGAGGACCCAATTGCCCGTTTCTTATTATAGATTTGGTTGTTCACTGCAGCCAGGGTGCTAGACCAAACTATGTGGCTTTTGTTCTGGTTATCCCAGACACACATTTCTGGTTGCGGGCCTCTTCCCTCTGGCTCACTGTTCTTTTAGCAAGGGCAGTGCAGCTGGTGGAGAATGCACACAAAGACACAAGCTATGATAGGACACAGTGGCTAAACTGAAAAAAGTACAGCATTTGGCCAGCCTGTGGTCATCTGGGAATGGAGAAGCCATTGTGAGAACACACATGTAACCTTTGGCCTCATTTCTGTGCTCACCCTGCAGGCATGGAAGAAGCGGTGGTTTGTTCTTCGCAGCGGCCGTCTGACAGGCGACCCAGACGTGTTGGAGTACTACAAGAATGACCATGCCAAGAAGCCCATTCGTGTGATTGACCTCAACTTATGTGAACAGGTATGCTCCCCTTTTACTTCTGCCCTGTAGTTTTATTGCACAAGTTATATAAATTATTACCATCTTGAATAGATCCAGGTTTGCATGATGTCACTTTGATGTATTTGGGTGAATATTTGCATAATATCCAAGATGAATTTAATTGTCCTTAAAAATCTGTGTAAAATAATGAAAATGCCCTGTACGTGACTGCGGTGTACAAATGTTTTAGCATAATAGTTTAAGTGCTGGGTTCTAGCGCTCCAAATTTCATTTGTTGCTTAGAGAGCAGTTACCTTTTAGATTATTTTTGCAAATTCTCTTAATTAAGAATGATCACTTTAATACATTTTCCCTTTTTTTCGTTTCTTTGGTTAGCTCTATTAGTGATCAGTCTTTCCTTGGCTGATGCCACATTAAGCTAAGCCGTGTCGGTTGCTCTCCCTCAGGTGGACGCCGGTCTGACCTTCAGCAAGAAGGATTTGGAGAACAGCTACATATTCGACATCAAAACCTTTGACCGCATCTTTTATCTGGTGGCTGACACCGAAGACGAGATGAATAAGTGGGTCCGCCACATCTGCGACATTTGTGGTTTTAACCCCACCGATGACGGTAATTACAATTAGCCACACATCACTCTGTTTGGGCACTATTGGCACTGATGTTTTGCTTCACTGTCGAGGTTACACAGTGATATTTATGTTTATATATACTTATATTCTGTGTCTTTCGAGTAGAAAGTTTACTTTGAACTGTTGATATTTGAAATAGGGTGATTTTGTTACATTTGTGGCACAGGCTGTGATTTATTTAAGAACATCAGTAGATCAGAAATAATTACCTGGTTATGTTTCACCATAATACACAAAATCTCGGTTTGCATGTTTGTGTGTTTCTTTTTCCACAAACTTCCCCTAGACCAGGGGTGTCAAACTCAAATACACAGTGGGCCAAAATTCAAAACTGGAACAAAGTCGCGGGCTAACGTTAATATTTATTGAAAAAAAAATCTTCCTCTAGATATAAGAATGAATCTTTTCTTATGGACTCAAACAAGTTTTGCTGAAAAACTGAATATGGAACAAGCAAAGCTTAATACTAAACAATATATATATTAGCTGTATAATACCAGTAGGCCAGCTCTAATAGTAATTTGGTATGGCTTCGCGGGCCAAATATAATTAGTCTGCGGGCCAAATCTGGCCCGCGGGCCAGAGTTTGACACCTATGCCCTAGACCATCAGGAATTGAGCCACCAAAAGTGGTGCACAGGCACATGTTAGGCTCTCTTATCTGCATCGGATATTTTCACATCATCATGTTGGTTTGCAGCCACCTAGCACCGGGCTAAAGCAACCCATTTTTAGCGTTAATGCACCTGCAACACCTTAGAAAAGCATCCTAATCTCATTATTACCACAGAATGCATAATGTAACTAGAAGTAGTAACTAGTAACTAGAAGCGTAGTAGCTGTGGACAGCAATGAATAATTTTTAGCATATGAACAACACCTGCCATCTCTCTCTCTTTTTTTTTTCTTTTCTTTTTTTCCTTTTCCTTAAGTGAGATTCAGTATATCATGGCAACAGCATGAACAGGCAAAACGATCCTATAGCATGGCCATGTAAGTTTCTCCAGGTAAGAACCGCAGCTTTAAGCGATCCAAGGATTCCCCTGTTAGAAGATGACTACAGGAAATCACTATTTGTCCACGCTGGTGTCTCTCAACAAAGCGCTTGGACATGGTGAAGATGCCATGGAGCATCAGGGGATTCTTTTTAGCCATGACACCAGTTTATCACCACAGCTGAGCAATACAGGATAAAAGTAGAGGATAAATGATTTACATTTGATGGGTCTCTTTTGGATATCACTGTTGTACCTCACAGATGTCAGGATCTTTCTTTCTGAAGGAACTAAGGGAACCAGTTAAATGTGTCAAGAGGTCTCTATTCAGCATAGTTCTCAGCCAAGGTCTAATGATCCATGTGTTGAACTTTGTGCAGTATTGAGGCTCACGTTACTCTTTTTTCCCCCCCAGTACTGGATAATAAAAGCATTGTACGCCTGTCACTCTCACTGGCCTTCTTTCGTTCGTTTCCTCTTATCTGGTTTTAATTTCCTCTCCCTTGAACACTCCTCTTTTCCTCTCTTGTCGCTCTGTCTTTGAGACTAATTGTCTAAATGTCTTCTATAGTTTCTTGACCTCATCAGCGAAGCAATGAGCATTTTTAGTGTGGTGAGAACTGGCACAGACGTTGCACATGTTCACTGTTTCACATGCTACACTAGGGCTGGGCTATATCATACCGTTCACGGTAATACCGTGTAATTTTGGGCAACGATAGGAAAATGAAATATCGCGATAGAATATGGGTAAAACACGCATGCGCAGTGCCTATGTTTACATACGCACATGGCGGCGACGCAGAATGATAAGAGCGAAAGCGGATCGTTGAATGAAACGGATGAACCAGAATTGGTTTGCAAAAATGCTGCAACTTCAGTGGTGTGGAACTGGTTTGGCTTTCGTCCGTCAGATACACAACAAAGCACTATTTTTGGTAGAGCATGCTAGCGGGCCGTCGTTATTACCCTGTTTTTTGGAAAATAACACTTAAAATCAATCCTTTGATTTTTCTGAAAATTGACAGTGCCCCTTATAATCCCGTGTGCCTTATGTATGAATTCCGGTTGTGTTTACTGACCTCGAAACGATTTTATGTACACGGCGCTCGAAAATCTGTCAAATGTTTTAGTACGACTTTGCTAAACTACGAACCCGCACCGCTTGATGGATTGTCAGAGCATTACGGCTACCGTAGGCAGGAGTCTCGCGGACTGATACGTACTGTGCTTCAACATAATATTACCGTATTGTGTGTATAACCTCTGAATCCGAGATATATCTGATGTTTTAGAAAGCGACTGCTGTTTGAATGGTTATGTCGCATTAAATCCATCTTTTACGTCACTGACACAAGACAGACGCCAATTATCAACAAAGTTTTGTGGATGTTATGCTGAGGATATGTCGGCCAATTTCCACTAGAAATGCCTTTTGGTTAAACTGTCAGCAAGGAATTTGCACTGTTACATTTTTATATAACTTTAATGCGCATAAAAAAACAGCTGCTTGTTTAAGTGAAAATATATTGATGGGGTTTTTTGCACTAATAAAGTTGTGGAGATGTAACGTATTTTGTCTAGTGTCAATTATATCGTCAGTTATATCGGTATCGCAAATTTTCAAATGTATATCCATCCATTCGCTTCCGCTTCTCCTTTTCAGGGTCACGGGGGGCGGGGGGCGCTGGAGCCTATCTCAACTTTGATAGGGCGAGAGGCGGGGTACACCCTGGACAGGTCGCCAGTCTTTTGCAGGGCCAACACACGGGGACAGACAACCATTTGCGCTCACATTCACTCGCACATTCACACCTAATGGCAATTTGGATTTTCCAGTTAACCTATCCCCACAATGTATATCGTGATAAATATTTTTGGTCATATCACCCTGCTCTATGCTACACAACTCTGATTCTTGTTGGAGACGAAGGTGCTTTTCAAACCTGGCAACTGAGTCACTGATACTCCTCCAAGGTCATTCTCTCCAAAGTGTGACTATGCCTCCAGCTCTGTTAAATAGCTAGTGTTGCAGGGTAACCATGATAACAACACTGATGGCACCTTTTCTGTAGATGTCAGAGCTGGCTTTGAAAACCCCGATGTACGAACTCATAGTAAGACGGTTAAAGGAGAGCCTGGGTGTAAAAACGGATATCTTTTGCAGATACCCTTCACTGCTCAGTACAAAAGAATGTCCCTGGCTCTCTGTTTTGTGCTTGCTTGCACTTCTCTGCATGTGAGACAGAACTCTCACTCCTCTGTCGCGTGTGGGTGTGGCCACAGTAGAGTGCTTCATAGCTGGGCAGGGAACATTAGTAGGGCTAGGGGAATGAAGGCTCTCAGAGCGAGTGTAGGAGGTATAGATTAGTACACGCAGAGGGGATTTTCCCTTTTCCTGTATGAATCAGCACTTAAAGCTTCAACAAACAAATGTAAAAAAAAAAGACAAGGACATAGCGGAGGAGATGAGAGGAGCAAATGATGCACGTAAAAGAGAGAAACTGACTTTTAAAAGAAGAGAACTCGGGGACCTTGCATGAGATAAAACCACATCAGTTATAGAAGAGTGTGGGAGGAGAGCTGTGAAAAAGGAGAAAAAAGTAGAGAAATGTGGAACGAAAACACATATACGCATCAGCTATCTTGGCTCTGAGTGCAGTAGAACAATCAGCTTGAGCAGCAGGTTTGTTTAGTAGCTCATCATGTGGGAAAGCAGAGAGACCTTTAAAAATGATGTCTGAGGAGTAGCTTGTTGGAAGGCAAAAAACAGAAAGTAGTCTGTCGACACAAAGCTTTTATTCGGGTGACATGTTATACATGAAATGATGTAGGCTAACGCAGAGTCGTGATATCGGTGACATCCATCTGCTTTAATTTGACATGAGTTGTTTGTGCCAGTGTTCCTGGCCTCATGCTGGGCAGCGTGCTGCATTTGGATTTATTTCCTGTGGGATTTCTCCCCAAGAAGGAAGTGAGGTAATTGTAGTAGCTTGTTGGGTCAGTCAGTAACAGTGTTTTAGCTGCAGGCTAACGACCTTAATTTGAGGTTTGGTTTGATATACACAGTAGAGGGACGCACATCTGTTCGTCAGAATGTGCGTATATACATCAGCTGCTCAAGTTCACACATACAGGCGCAAAGTTGACGTAGTGTCAGCGTGAATGGAAACAATTGAGCGTTACATTGGAATTGGGTTGCTAGGAAACAGCTTGGGTCCAAGTTTACTTAGCTAGAGTTGACATTGGCACATACAGTTTACTTTTTACTTTGTGCTTAATACCATCTCTGGCCTCTCTTTCATTTTCAGTGGGTTTCACAGGGCCACAGTAGGTGCAGCTCCTTGCTCTTCATCAGTGACTGCCAATGCATGTGGAGTCAAAGTTGAATAAACAGCTGGAAATGTAGCAGAAATGCTAATGTGCTCTGCTGGTGTTGCACTTAAAACTGTGAAGCAGGCATTTACTGACATCTGCTGAGCCACATGTGACAGGTCTTATTGGCATTATTTGTGGCTATTTTTTTAGTTGTGTGATCAGTGTAAGAAATTAATCTTAGTCATTCATTAAATTTTCCCTTTGCTGCTTAGACAATTCACTGGCAGTGGCTTGAAACCTCTGTGGTCAGTTATGGAGACAGCTTTACTGTATTTCATTCTTTAGTTCTGTGTACTACTCACTAAATAACATTAAGTTTTGACAGGAGTTATCCTCAGCTTTCATTTCTTTGTCCTCCAGATGCAGCAAAAGCTGCTCACCAGTCCGCCATGGGACTGGTGGTGGAAAACGCTCCACACCCAGGTCCAGGAGTGTTTACCAATGTGCCGGCCCCTTACCAGCCAGTCAGTGTGCGACACCTGGACTCACAGTCCAGTTCAGAGGAGCCCCAGGATTACCTGTGGCTTGCTAACTGTGAGAGCAAAAAGCCTGAACCCAGCAGGTGAGATCGTGTCCGAATATGCTTCTTTTATAGGTTCAAGTCTCCATATTCTCTATGTTGGAGTGTCGCATGGTGAGCTAAGCATTTTTCAGTGTGGTTTCCAAGCCATTTATTCTTTTTGTATACTTTCAACTGTACTGCCACTCCTGTCCTTGTCTCTGCCGTATGCTGTGTGTAGCTCAGTGGAGCATCACTCTCTCTTGGAGAGGGACCAGGAGTATTTGCTCCTGGAGGAGTGTGAGAGCAAGACTGTTCCTCCACAGGCTAGCCTGTGAGTGGCCAGCCAATCCAGCTGGAACTGCCTGCTTGTGTGGAGTGTTGCACACGCATAAAATACAGATCTCCAAACACTTGTGAATGTTGTAAATGTAAATGACGGTTATTAAATCTAGGTTGCATTTGTTTAGCAAAAGGCCTTCCTTCTAAACAGAAAAAGACGTGGGTGTTTTGCCTAACAGTGTAATAATTGTGTTATTTCCTGCATGGTTACAAACAGTTACCAAGAACCTCAGTCTTCCACTTTATCCACAAAAGCGTGCTGACATGGCAAGAGTTGGAAAAGTTTAATGATAAAAGCTGTCTGGATATGACTTAGTTACTAACATAGCCTTTGTATACTAGTGTTTTTGGCTTGGTGTGACTGTGTGATCTGCAAATCAACGTATTTTACTTTTTGTATTAATTATCTGGTGTTTATGTGTATTGTGTTATCAGAGCTCATGCTGAGTGCTCCAAGTCTACCTCTTCAGAGACAGACCTGAATGACAACCTTCCATCTCACCGCACGCCTACATCCTCCACTTCCTCGGCTAAACACACCTCACACAATGGCTTCTTCCCACCGCACCAGACTCCTGTGTCCGCCCCTTCCATCTATGACTCGCCTCCATCACGCGGTGCCTCCCTCTCAACTGACAGTGGCTTTTATCATCTTCCTCGCAGCTACTCCCAGGACACTGTGCTGCTCCCCAAGTCAGCCTCCTCCCCTCCGGCTCATCCAGACGGCGCGGATGCCTCTGACCTTTATGTCTTCAACACGCCGACACGGAAGCCCTCAGTAGAGACACAGATGCGCAACGTTTCTATCAGTTACGACATCCCGCCCACACCCGGTGCAAACAGCACCTACCAAGTGCCCCGCACAGTATCGAACACAGGGGTAGGAGGCTCAGAAAGCGGGGGAGATGTAGTGCCCCCTCCCAGACCACCCAAGCCTTCCCTCAGTTCCAGCTCAGGACTCCCGCCGCCTCCTGCTGAGCGCTCACCTACAGACACCTATAGTGTGCCTCGATCAGCCTCAGAGACAGATGGAAACTACTGTGTGCCCACAAGCGCTGGGAGTAAGGCTTTACGCAGCAACACTATTGGCACTGTGGACTGTTCACGCCTCCGCAAAGGTTTGTATTGTAGAGGTTTATTTGTTTGTGGTGCCCTTTTCACTTTATTTTAATTTCAAAACCTATTCTCACCTTTACCTTTTCGACAATACGGCACATATATGTGGTAGGCAGGATATTCTATTATTTAATCTTATGAAGATTTGTTGCACCAAAATCTAACAAAAGCAGATAAAAATGTTCTGAGTTTCCTTTTTAATAACAGTTCTTTAATCCATGGCCAACATCCTTTTTACAGAGCCTTAAAATAGTCTGGCAAGAGAAGAGAAACTCATGGTGTCGATTCTTCTTGCTTCTCCCTCTTGTGGTGACAATCGGAATTGCAAAATAGGTCTTGCTTCATTTCTGTGAAGGTTCTCAGTCATCGAGGTCATCGTAGTCAAAGTCCTTTGACTACGTCTTGCTTTATTGTTTTAGATGAGCAGTGGTTATTCCCCCAATAAATTTGGGGCATTTGTGAATTTTTTCCCTTTTATGCTTTGTGTCTTGGTGACAGAGCAGATTATTGTGCCTAGGGCAGGGCTGCACTGTTATGGAAAAAAACACATTTTTTAAAATTCGAGCAAATATTATAATTTTTTATAATTTATTTACTTAAGAAACCTCATAAAAGAGATTTTTTTTTACACAGGATGTCCTTATTTAGAAAGAACTCCATGGAAAAACAAATAACTGAGTAACAAAAACAAGGTGAACGTGCTGTTCACCTACCACACCACGCCGGTCTCAGGAGCACCGGTCTTTGCTGGCCTGCAGCCTCTGCTGTGAGATGGCTTCGACACAGATTGAGCGAGTTGCAGCAAACTCGAGCAACTTGGGAGACTTGCATGGTAGCCACAGGGGGAGTGATGGAGAGCCAAAACAGTCTCATGTCTCCTTGTAATGTTCACCCCTCCTTTTTACTCTTCCCCGGAAGAGACTCTCATTTGTCTTCAAAGCTTTTTCTCGCGCTGTTGTGGTTCTTGTGGTCATAAGTGGAATGCATTAGCAACTGCATGAGTACCTGATGACAATAAAATAAAAAATACAGTAATTACATGCTGCAAAGTAGAGTGCTTACATGGTGCCTTTGAGCTTTGTCTCACAGACTAAATCTGCAAAGTCATGAAAACACTTAACACACAATAGAGGACAACTGTTATGTGGGAATTGTCCTGTAGCATAAATGGGCCTGAAAGAAGGCTAATAAGGTACAGTGCACATCATTTGCTGCTCTCTGTGTAGAAGGGCTGTTTATAAACTGCATTGTAATCATGGTTTTGCTTTTTGTAGACTTTGGATCCCAGGACTGCTATGACATTCCTAGATCATTCCCTTCTGACAAAAGCTGCTCGTTTGACTTCAATGAAAGCTTCAACACCTATTTTGTGAGTATTTCAAGTGTAACTGCTGGATAATCGTTCTGTGGCTTTAGGGAGAAATGTGTATGTTAATCGGTTTTCCCTTGTCACCCTCAGAAAAGCAAAGGAATGATGCCAGTGGGTAGCCATTCTACAGAAGAGGTCGACCAAAACTACGTGCCTATGAGTGCCAACTCACCGTCACATCATCACTCGGGCAGTTTGCCAGAGCCAATGCACGAAACCAACTACGTCCCCATGACCCCAGGTACTATGGAGTTCTCATCCCTGGGAAAACAGGTTCCTCCACCTGCCCACATGGGATTTCGCTCAAGCCCGAAGACCCCTCCCCGCAGGCCGTTGCTTAGTGAGTGCCAGCCCCCACCTGTGGACCGAAATCTCAAACCCGATCGCAAAGGTGAGCAGACAGTAGGTGTGCTTGCATGCATAGCTGTGACTTCATAAGTGATGTGTGTGAGTGTGTGCGTGTGTGTGTGGAGTTCTTGCTTCAGGGGTGTGTGTGAGTATGTTGCTGCTGTGAGCTTAGTTTAGTATGCTCAGCGTTCACTAATGCACCAACTGTACGTGCTTTGTCTCACACTCTGCTGCTATTCCCACAGTGGATGGCTCATGGTCATAAAGCCATCTGCACAAAATTTCATTCTCAGAGCGGTGTCATTTTTCATCCTGCTTTAGTTGTTGTCATAATTAATGTGGAAAAATGTTTCTCTCATTTTGTCTTCTTTGGTCTGTCTGGTGTATTAAATACCACCGTCTCCCTCTGCGCCCGTCCTTGACCAGCTTATTTCACCTCTTGATGAATTAGTTTATTTCCCTACATTTGATTACATCCAACACAGTTAGTTCCTTGTCAAAACCGCGTTTGCCTCCAGCTCCCGTGAGGCTCTGTTAGCCATTTCGGAGGGGTCTGCTGTCTGTGCCACGGAGTCATTGAGGCCTTAATTGGTCACCTCCATCCCGTTTGTTCCCAGCATCTGAATGGAGCCTTTTGATTGGGGACCTCATAGACTGAAAGAGAGTTGAAGAATGATGGGAAATAATCACAGAGGCACATCAAAAGCCGGTACTGTCACTGTCGAAAACGGAGCAGTTTTCTGGAGTTTTACATTTCCAGATTGGGAATTCTCCCTTTCACGTGGCCCTTGAGTCAGTCAGCTCCAAGTTTGGCTTTGGTCATTGCTGAACTGCTGTGTCTAAATAAAAAAATCATATCAAGTAGCTGCTTTTCAAGCAACCGCTTTGAAGTGATTATTATTTCTCACACACACACACACACACACAGACGTGCACACACACACAGTCCTAATCCTCACTGCTAATAAAACTTGGTTTTACACTTTTGAATATCTTTGGCAGCAGACGAATAAAAATGCTAATTGTAAATGTTTGTAGTCTAGTTTGAGTTTTGTATTATTGTTTAAGCCCAAATCTTTTTGCTTTTTTTTTTGTTTTTTTTAAAGTATTGTTTTATCTCATTCACTTTTTATTTTTTTTAGCTAATATTAAAATTCTCATTAAAATATATTTATCCAGTGTTCAATCCCATTGCTCCTGGCATAAATTTACTCTACTTGGATTGCAGGTTTTAGATATTTGGATCTGTGCACAGCTGCTTCTTGTATTAGAAAATGCCACATAGACATGAATAAGAATATAAACTCGTATTTTTTAACTGATATCCTTAAATGGTATTATATTAATGTTAGTGATGTTGCTTTTTAGGAGCATCATTATGTGCTGATTGTCTTTTGGACCTTAGCTTTTTAAAGTAGAGACCATTGGTGTATTCATTGTTATGCATGGGTAGGATGTCGCATCACCTTTAAACAGCTCTGTGATGTTTTTCATTTCTATATTTAAAATGAGCCATCCACTTCTTCCATTTTCTAGACTAATCTGAATCTCTGCAACCTCTGTTCATCTTCCGTGCACTTTTCTCTCCGCTTTGGATGTCTGAGCCGTATGTTGCAAACACTTTGACTAGTGTATTCAAAGCAAACGGCATCTTATTTCCACTATACGTGGATCCATTAAAATTAATTATCTTTGTCTGCAATCGCAGCGCATTTCTGACAGCACTGCAGAAAAATGTTGTGATCAGTGTGCAAAGGAGCAGTGCGTGTCGTCCTCAAGTTGCTCTGTTCTGCAGATTGGTCCGAGCTCTCGTCAACATGACATGATTTCTCAGTGTTCTCTCAGCGCTTATACACAGCTCGTCGTGCATGCACAGCTGTGATGTCAGTCTTTGTGTGGGAAGTCGTGGTGCATGGAGTGAGGTGCATGTTGGGCAGTATGGGTCTTCTGTTGTCATGACAATCATCCTCTTGAAGTGTGCTGTGGAAAAAAAAAAAAAAAAAAAAAGGTAAATTGGTGTACGTGAGGTTGCAGTTTTGCTCTTCTTCATCAAAGTCTCGTCTCTTTCGCTTTGCATGGCAGAGCAGTTGTTACAGTAGGGCTGAACTGTTATGATCACCAAAAAGATGTTGTAATCAGCAAAGTCTTCTTTCACCAATCAGGTCACAGTCCTAAAATAATAAGAGCGGGTTTAGAGCGAACTGACTCTCAAACCGTAGGTGAATTCCCAAGTCGACGACGCAAGGGTAGGTACACCACACTGAACTGCTGTGCATCTGAATACTTTTCATTCTGTGACCTTTTCACACTCTACTTCATCTTGATTTTCTGCATGCTGTAAGTAAATGTACTGTGGGGATTTTTACAATTTTTGTTCTTCAGGGGTGTGTGTGTGTGTGTGTGTGTGTGTGTGTGTGTGTGTGTGTGTGTGTGTGTGTGTGTGTGTGTGTGTGTGTGTGTGTGTGTGTGTGTGTGTGTGTGTGTGTGTGTGTGTGTGTGTGTGTTCTAAAAATATGAAGTGTCGGAGGTGTTGCATTAATCCAGTCTAATCATTTTAAATCCCAGCAGGGGATGGATGAGTGTGTACCTCACGCATGGTGGATTACACTTGTTACATCTTCGAAGCTCATTAAGAGTCATAACACGCCTTTCAAAATAAACCATTTCTACCATCTTAACCTAAATATTTCCTCACTTTCAATGTGATGTTTTTTTCTTCTGTGGAGCCAAATGACTCACTAACGTTTCTCTGCTCAAACATTTGTGTCTGTGTTTTTGTTTGCAGTTCAACACATTTTACTTTCATAGCACATTGGGATGTAACAGCCAGAACACACTTATTGTCAGAGAAGCATTCACACAGGGCTTTGGAAAAGAGTAGACTTCTCTTCAGGAGGAAATTGAACAACGATATTATCTAATAAAAGCGATATCGCTAGCTTCCGTACATACAGATGATGTTTGGGGAAAATCCCAAAGCTCTTGACCATCTGCAGTGAAGGGATCATGCAACTCTTTTGTACTGTGCAGGGCATTATGCACAGGTTTAGTGCACGTGTAACTTTGACTCTTCTTGCACAGTTTCTGTCCTGAAGTGTTGTCTTATAGGAGGACAGCATCTTACCGTTAGGGCATGAGGGGACTGATACAATCACCAAGTAATTCTGAGTCCATTTTAATGTCTATGGGAGGCTCAGGCTGGCTTCAGACAGCACTCCCTGTAAACACCGTCAAGACACCAAATGAGAAAAAAAAAAATGAAGTTCATCTCATCAGAAGACTTCCAGAAACTCTGAGAACCAATGCCCACTACCATAATAAGACACTTTATATAGTTTTTTCCTCACGTTTCTCACCCACTGCCTGCTTAAAGCATTTAGTCCAGTCCCTTTATAAGAAGCTTTGGGAAATCATCCATCCCTGGCTAACATCTAAATAGAGTTGCACATTGGGCACTTATCACAATACAAGCAGCACATGGCTCATCGTTCTCAGGTTTACATCTGAAATATTCCAACACCGTTTCATAAAAGCAAAAAATAAGTTCTGGTTTGGTTAAGGATAGTTTTGAGTGCAATCACATGAAGAAATATGAATGAGATGTTAAATAACACTAACTTATATTTGTGTTATTGAGCATTTTACAATCAAACTTTTAATTTTTAACATTTTTAATTCTAATGTTGGTTTGATTAGATTTGAATATGGTTTTGTCATTTAAAAGTGCATTTTAATACACACACAGATCTCCAAAATATAAACATTTATGCTGCTCTTGACCTCTGTCAGTCTTTATGTACAGGGTGGGCCATTTATATGGATACACCGTAATAACATGGGAATGGTTGGTGATATTAAAGTCCTGTTTGTGGCACATTAGTATATGTGAGGGGGCAAACTCCTCAAGATGGGTGGTGACCATGGTGGCCAATTAGAAGTCGGCCATCTTGGATACAACTTTTGTTTTTTCAATAGGAAGAGGGCCATGTGACACATCAAACTTATTGGTAATGCCACAAGAAAAACAATGGTGTGCTTGGTTTCAACGTAACGTTATTCTCTAATGAGTTATTTACAAGTTTCTGACCACTTATAAAATGTGTTCAATGTGCTGTCCATTGTGTTGGATTGTCAATGCAACCCTCTTCTCCCACTCTTCACACACTGATAGCAACACAGCAGGAGAAATGCCAGCACAGGCATCCAGTATCTGTAGTTTCAGGTGCTGCACATCTCGTATCTTCACACCATAGACAATTGCCTTCAGATGACCCCAAAGATAAAAGTCTAAGGGGGTCAGATCGAGAGACCTTGGGGGCCATTCAACTGGCCCACGACGACCAATCCACTTTCCAGGAAACTGCTCATCTAGGAATACTCGGCCCTGGCACCCATAATGTGGTGGTGCACATTCTTGCTGGAAAAACTCAGGGAACGTGCCAGCTTCAGTGCACAAAGAGGGAAACACATCATGTAGCAATTTCAAATATCCAGTGGCCTTGATGTTTCCATTGATGAAGAATGGACCCACTATCGTTGTACCCCATATACCACACCAAACCATCACTTTTGTTGTCCAACAGTCTTGGAGGGATCCATCCAATGTGGGTTAGTGTCAGACTAATAGCGGTGGTTTTGTTTGTTAACTTCAGCATTCACATAAAAGTTTGCCTCACCACTGAACAAAATCTTCTGCATGAACTGAGGGTCCTGTTCCAATTTTTGTTTTGCCAATTCTGCAAATTCTGTGCGCCGATCTGGGTCATCCTCGTTGAGATGCTGCAGTAGCTGGAGTTTGTAAGGGTGCCATTTGTGAGTAGCTAATATCTGCCGAAGGGATGATCGGCTAGTGCCACTCTTCAGTGACATGCGGTGAGTGCTACGCTGTGGGCTCTTGCTGAATGAAGCTAGGACAGCCACTGATGTTTCTTCATTAGTGACAGTTTTCTTGCGTCCACATTTTGGCAAATCCAACACTGAACCAGTTTGCTAACTGTAGCATGGGAGATGGGTGGTCTCGTAGATGTCTTTCATTGAAATCTGCTGCATTGACCCGGTTACTGCGTTCACCAGATAACACAATTTCGATCCGCTCCTCACATGTTAACCTCTTCAACATGTCAATGGCTGCGAACAAAGAGAAACTTGTAAATAACTCATGAAAGAATAAAGTTACGTTGAAACCAAGCACACCATTGTTTTTCTTGTGACATTACCAATAAGTTTGATGTGTCACATGGCCCTCTTCCTATTGAAAAAACAAAAGTTGTATCCAAGATAGCCGACTTCTAAATGGCCACCATGGTCACCACCCATCTTGAGGAGTTTGCCCCCTCACACAGGACTTTAATATCACCAACCATTCCCATTTTATTACGGTGTATCCATATAAATGGCCCACCCTGTACAGTTTAAGGATGCTTTTCGAGCAGTGGCTGACTGCTGTGTGTTCCTTCCTGCAGTAAAACCTGCTCCACTAGAGATCAAACCAGTGCCAGAATGGGATGAGCCAAGCACACCTGTACGCTCACCAGTGACACGGTCGTTCGCTCGAGAGTAAGTACCTAAGACGTTCCTCAGCTTTTCTATAGTTCAGTGTTTGGCTAACAAATAAGGGCATGTTCACACAGCTCTTTGCAGCAAGATCATTGTCCCAGAAGACACACCGTCCCTCGCTCCCTGTTAAGAACCTTAAACATACTGCATGTGTATAGCAGCTAATGTTAAGTCTGGATTGTCCTGTTTTTTTTACTCTCTGCCACAACATGCAGTGAAAGTATATTTTTCTTTTGGTGTGAACGTGCCCTTTTGTAATAGATCCAGTTAACTAAAGATGTAGGCACTAATACTTCATGCTTTACTGTAGTCACTCTGTGACCAAAGTAGTACTGCTCATAAAACAGGATTCTGTATTATACTGAAGGAAGTCTGTTGGCTTATCTGAGACGAGGTAATTTGTGTGCTTTCGTGCTGTAGGGACTCTTCTGGCTGCAGTGGGTTTGGGCTGTTATGTCTATATTATATTTTGTGCTCACCAGAGACTGCAATTTCTGGGAAGTCAGTGTGTAAACATTGTGAATGCTGCTTAGTCCTTCTAGGTTTCCAATGCCAACGAGACCCCCGTCAGTGCATAGCACGGCCTCCAGCACTGACTCCGAGGACTCTACTGAACCGAATTACGTAGCCATGAACCCTAATATGTCCACAGATGAAGCAGTATGTAACACACAACTATACTCTGATACAGAGATTACTTTTCTCCTTTCTTTTTCTATTCACAGATAATCAAAGCTGATAATCTGATAAATGTCTTCTTTTTTTTGTGGTGTCTGCAATCAGTTTCATCTCGTTTAAATTAAATCTGCAAACACACAAATAAACACAGCAGAAGCTTTAGTTTAAGGCAGACAGTTTGGAGGATCATACACCATGCAACTTGCAATTTTGAGCTGTAATTGCTTACTGAAACTATTAAGAAATCCCATTTCCAGTGCTCTTCTCCCTAAGCCACACATTAGTGCGGACAAATTACTGGCTGCTGCAGATGGACTCCTCGCCACTTCAACCCGTTTCTTTGCAGTTCTGCTTTTGCCCTGCTGCTCTGCTTTCTTTATGCTCCTTCTTTCTCTTCATTTACTTTTCAGGTGTTGTCTTAAATCGGAATATTGGCTATTAAGAAATGAAGTTAACGTGTCTCATTTAAAATTGACTGCTCTTTCTGAAGAATGATACTATTATATGAGCTGACTTTTCTACCTACGGGGATACTTTCTCTTACACTTTGGGTAATCGATTCACAGTTTTCCTTTTTTTTTTTTCCTTTCTTTTTTTTGCTGTTAAATTTTTTTTTTTTTACTTTCTTCCAACGTTTGCTTTGCTATCGTCTGCTGACCTCCTGAACTTTTATCAGTCTTTTTTAATTTCTTGCTTTCTCCCTAGTTTCTCATTTCTCTACCATCGTCATCCTTATTCCTGCATTTTGTTCTTAACCACCTGCTGTTTTCTCCTCCTTTTTTCTTTCATCCTTTGCAACTTTCTTCTTACTGTGTAGAGAGGAGTCCTTCTACTGCACAGTCCCCATCACCCCTGTAAAGAGGGAGGTGGAGGAACTTGACACCATAGAGGAGGTGAGCAGGGTTGCCAGGTTAGACGTGCATAGCCCGCCCTGTCATTTTTGGGTGCTATTGTGAGATGAGAAAGTACGAAGACTTTGCTGTGCAAAAACCACCTACAAGCTGTGGCTTGAATATAAAGGTTGCAGTGAATTTTCAGACGTTATCTACCATCACTTTCCTTACAGTTAGAATTTCTTAGTTTTGTGTCACCATCCTAATTCGAATTAATCTCTCCATCGTACCTGTATTTCATAATTAACACTAATTACAGGCCCAAGTTGTTGTCACTATGCCTAAAGTAGAAATTTTCTTTGTTTTAAAGGTTTGAAACTATTATTAGTAATGGGACAAATTACGTGAAAAGATGGTCACTGATTGAATATGTTCATTCCTCTACAATTGCAGTAGAGGAACCCATTTGCATGAATATTTTAGACATTGTGACAACACATTGGTGCATTTGAGTATGAGCTGTGTTTCTCTGTGACTCTGCTATCAATTAAAAAATAAAATAAAAAATAAATCCCTTTTCTGACTTACGCAGATCACGAAGCTCGCTCCGCCCATGAATGCTGACGGTGGGAGTAGCCCTGTGGTAAAACCAAAGGGAGACAAGCAGGTAGAATACCTGGACTTGGATCTCGATTCCGGCAAGTCTACCCCACCTAGGAAGGTAGGAATTTACCAGCGCCCATACTCCAAACCACACGTTCTAACTTAGAGGAAATTTATGGCCAAACTTTTAAGACTGACCTCATCTCTCCTCAGATGAAAAGCAACGGAACTGGCATCACAGCATCAGACGAGCGTGTCGACTATGTAGTTGTGGACCAGCAACGAACACAGGCCCTTAAGAGCACCCGGGAGGCCTGGAGCGATGGCCGCCAATTGACAGAGACAGACACCCCTTCCAAAGGACCCAAGTGACCCTGTTGTCCCAACAACACAACCCCACCACCCAACCCACTCTAAACTACCAAAACGCCACAGCTTCCACACTAATGCTGGTTCTGGTTTTCGCTTTGGAACGATCCAGCTGTCTCGTTCCAACCTAACAAGATCCCTAGTGTGTAAGAGCCAGTGGAGCGTCATAGCCACTCAACGTTGTTTAGTTTACACTGCTGTCGGGCTTAAAGGAGCGCTGTGTGTACAGCTGTAGAAAGGGGCGTGGTCCAGGAATAAGCTGTATGCAGTTTGAGAGCATGAGGAAAGACTGGACTTGTTTGCAGGATTTGACCTGAGCAGACTCACCAACTTTGAACATTCACTGCCTTCTTTCTGGATTAGTTATGTCGTCGTTCACCTTTCAGCGGCCTGTGGGCTGATCCAGAGTTAACATTTCCTAAAAATTGTAATGCTGTTTGATGTCGTTTTGAAGTGCAAGTGAGAACACTTTATAACATGATCACAGCTCTGTCAGCGCAACACTAAACGTTAGCATAGCACGTTAACGGTGTTGTGTTTTTGTTTTACGTTTTTGTTTTCCTGCTGTTTGAGCAGGGTGAAGTTACTATGGACACTGTTAGCAGCTCAGGAAACTGACCCCGAACTGTGTCTAAGGCGAACTTCAAACTGGAAAGCCAGTACGACAAAATTTCAGAGAAGCATTACTTTAGATTTTTCTTCCACTTGCGTAGGCACCTGTACTAAAATTCAAGCTTCGGATTCACTTGAGGTTTTTAATCCACTGAACATGATTCGATTTCCATTTATTCAGTAAGTGGAGATGCTTCGATCTGTTGTAATGGAAGTGCAAAGACTGTACAATAGTGTTATGTATATAAACAGGAAAAGTGTCCTTTATTTGTATGGAATATCCAGCATGTTTGACTCTAAGGTATATGGATTCTGCAGGGTAGAATCCCGTACCTGACTCGATGGTATCAGCACTTGTGATAAATGAATGAATTACTGTGAGTTTTTAAAAGAACGTGACAGGTTTTCTCTAAGTTATGCAAAGGTATCAAAGCGAGAGAGAGAGAGAAAGAGAGAGAGAAAAATCAGGTACTCTTTATGAATGCATATTAATGCAACTTTCCATTTCTAATTTATTTCTCGAGTTATTGTATCAGGTCCTGTCCATTTTTCTCTTTTTTTTTCTTTTTTTTTTTAGCTCAGTATTGATTGATATGGAGGAACATTTGCTAAAGTCTGCTAAAATGCTTCGTTTGACAAGCGGTCAATTAGCTTCACAGGTTCATTTCTCCTTTCTCTTCCTCATTTCTCTCTCCACTTAGGTTTAATTTATTTTAAATTGAACTGGCATACAGTTTTGGGAAATTGACTGCCTCGTGCAGTCAACTTGATGCATATTTTAGAGACGGAAAGTCTTTGCCTACATACATCCCTGCTTTACTTGACTTGACTGTCGGCTCTCCCGCAGAAATCCCAAGCATGTGCTACCACGTGATTTAAAAAACAAAAACAAAAAAACAACTCATAGCTGTACATATTTTGCCATCAATTAGATTTAACATGTATCGTTTGAAAGATGTGCCTACTAAGTCATCTTCCTCCTACTTCACTCTTTCCTTTATTGCAGTCTCTTCGTGAAATGGACTGCAAAGCTGATAATGCTTTATCCTTTTTAATGAATCTCAAGAGAAATGTACATTTTAAAAGTGGACTAAATAAAATCCAGCCTCAAACCCATCTACAAGTTTCTTTTTATGTTCTTTGCACTTCTTTCTGTAATTTTTCCAGTCGTAGAATAATTAAAGAAATCATTTCTTTTACACTTAACCTGGGACCTACATATATTCTCCAGCTATGCCCTCCAAGTATGTTTAATCATTGGGATTTCTGATAAGGAAATAACATCAAGGCAGTCCTCGGTCATCTGAAACGGACACATCTCAAAACTGTCAAAACATTTTCTATCCAGTTGTGACAGTTGAAGACTTTTGAACTACTTTAAAACATAAGTAAAGCTAATCGTACATGGCAGCTGTAAAACATTTGGACTAATAAAAATTACATTCAGAGCAGAGCACTACAACTTCCTTAATTCTTTGTGGCATAAATCCAACAAAGTGCTAGAATCACTCCTCAGTGATTTTTGTGACATCATCACACAGTTCCTGCACGTCCATGATGTCAATCTCCCGTTCCACCACGAGGTGCTCTACTGGATTGACATCTGATGACTGTGGAGGCCGTTTGAGTACAGAGAGCTCGCTGTCGTCTTCAAGAACCAGTTGTGACGCTTCTTGTGACCAACAAGGCGTTTCCGAGAACTGCAGCTCACTGGGTATTGTCTCCTTTTCAGACCATTCTCTTTAAACCAAAAACATGGTTGTGTGGGGAAAATCTGTCTGACACCAACATCTGTGGCATCCTTAAATGACCTAAACTATATATAGATATAATAATTGTATGACAGTCAAGTTTCATATCACTTGTGCATCTTTGATTTGTGGACTGCTAAAACATTTAAACCACAACTGAGAGATTCTGTTTATTCATGGCAAACCTTGGTTTAAAACTCATAAAGATGTTTAACTAAGACAGGGAACCGGCATCCTAATTGTAATCCAGGTTTTATAATCTGCTTTAAAGGATAATTAAGTCCATTTGCACTCTCGTTCTTACTATTCTCACTTTTCACTGCAGTGTTTTTAAGCCACAGAGCTTTGACAGTATTATAAGATATAGCCTCAAATCAAGTTCTTACACAAGCTCCTACAAAGGGAGCGGTACGTAATTCTTAGCAAGAGTCACTGCTCAACCAAAATTTAAGGAATACCCCTGTTTTTATTTTATCTGTGCTGACCACTAGATGGAGCTGTTGTTTGAAAGACTACATGGCGGCTCTTCTTTGCCTTCATGCCTTTCCCTCAGTCCACACCCCTCCAGTGCAGTCTCTTCCCCTGATCTCCTGTTTGAGGCTCTGCAGTGCTGTGGCAGCCAAAATTACATAAACAGCTGCTTCACCGTGAGCTTCACAGGCTGTGCTGCTGCTCCCCTGTGCTCCTACAGAGGCCCCCAACAGACCCCATGTAATAACAATGATCATTTTAAATATACACTACAGTGTATATACAGAGCAAATTCAATGTTGTTTACCCAAAATGTTCTGCCTACTGAGGTGCATCTTTAGCAGGATTTCAAAAACATAAAAATAAACCTTTTTACCTTGTCATTTATTGTAGTAACCAAGATTTGAAGCACTACATTTCCACTAAACTGTGTGCAGCAGCTACAATCCTTAAAATGAATAAAAAGAGGGGTGATTAGGCTTTGAAATGTAGGCTCTCATAAAAGGTCCAGAGACAATCACAGATTCCTGTTGATTTCAGGTATTGTTCCCTCCTTTTTCTTTTATTTGTGGAATAAATGTGGGTAGCAACAGCGCCTTGAATTAAGGCAGCTTACTAAATCAACAAGAGCGATGTGATCATAAATTACAAAAAAAAAAAAGCAAACCGCTCGTTTGCATCAGAGCAGGTGTGCGTGAGCGTCCATGCATTTGGAGTTTAAAGTGTTATCCGTGCGAGATCAGCCCCATGTTAACTTTGATACTGATGTATGTACCTGTTTTCTCCCTCTACTTAATAAGACATGTACCAGCTCTGACAACTACTTCTGTTGGCTAATTGTTTAGATTTATAGATTCAGTGCAGGGCTCCAGTTTATTAAAATCCAGCATATGGGCTGATTGGCATCACGGTCACGCCTAATCCCATAAATCTGTAGTAGACATTGTGAAATAGAATTCATCGTATAGAAATCTGTCCTTCATGATCCGTTTTAATCACTGTGCAAATAACCCAATTAAAGCAAATGTCACTGTCACGTTGGCATATATTATAAATGTTTGTAAGACATGCAGCAGATTGTCTAATGTTGCCATCAGGTAGCGTCACACACGGTGGAATTTTTTTCTTCCCATCCTGAATTTCCACGTCACGCTGTCAGATGCGGCTCGTGGGATGACGGGTTAGCGTATAACATTTGACAGGTTTCTGGCTCATTTTCTCTTTAATGATTGCTACTTTTTCAGTGCTCGTGTGAGTGGTTGGCTCGCATGCTTGATGAGTGAGAACTAGATTACTGATAATGTCATCATCTAGGCTCAAGTTTATTATTTTCACCTCATGCTCGGTCGCAGGGACCTGGGAAAAAACCCCACACCCTCCGAGATTCCCCACAAGCACACAAATTACCTATTTAAAAGCTGTAATTTGTTGCTTTGTCACTTCTTCTCCTTCTGAACCAACCATTGCACACGTGCAGGTAATAAGGCTGCTCTCCCGGTCTGTGGTAATGAATGAAATCCCAGGCAGCAAAGTGGCATGTCTAAACCCAAAAACCATATCAGCATTCCCCTCCCCCCCAAAACAACAACTTAGATCTCGTTAAACAAACACAGGAGTGATTGAATCTGAGAGCGCATCGAGGATTTTTATCCTTTATCCAGCTAAAAGCTTCAAGCTGTTTCTCTGTGAGAAAAGCATCTTAATCACTTTGTGTGGGTGATAGTGACGGAATGTTTAACATTAAAATACAACTTGAGCCCGAGCGTTTGTTTGCACGTATGCCTCTACCTACCTACACCGCTGTGGCTTTGTGATAGTGCAGCCTGGGGAGCCTCTATGCAGCATCTTTGGCTCTCTGTGTGAGTAATGGGGCAAGGAAAGAGTCTCTGGCTTCTTAACGGGGCCCAAAGAATAATTATGAGGCGAGCTGAGAGGCTGCTCCCAGGCAGCGGGGAGCTCTGTGAGCTTTATTGGGTCGGGCCTGTTGACTTGGACCTCTGCCTGAACTGATGTGAGCAGTCTCTGAGGTGGCCTGAGGTGCCGCCTCGTGGGGCTTGTTACAGAGGTACGCAGGGACAGCTGCGGTGTGTTTTTGGTCTAAACGTGGGTGAGAGCGATGGCAGAGTAACACGATCATTTCCAGACCAATCCGGGGAACTGTGTAGTTGCTTGTGAACATGCCGTAAGGGTGGAGATTTTAATGAGAAAGTGCGGTGATGCTCTTGTCAACAAAAACCAAACAACTCGCGTGGCTAATTAACACCATTAGTATGAGTGAAAAGTCAGCACTCGAGACTTCAGTAGATTATGCAGATGCAGGTCATATTAATGGGGAACACACTGCAAGCCTTGAAAATAAACATTCCTCTAGAGACATGTTTAACCTAGTAGCTGTTATTGGGCTGCAGTGCAATTAACTGATGGCACAGTGGCAGCTGCACATGTCCTCTGCTGGTTAATCATGGAGCTAGAGAGCAGCCATTACCAGAACTGTGCAAGGAATGCAGGAGAGACACAGATGCTATAGATCACGAGGTATTGTGCAAATGTCTTGAGCCACTATTTATTTCTTTATATGTTGCTTGGAAAATGGGAAATTGGTATGACCAACTTTATTCTTCAATACAGCCTGAACTCTTTTAGGCTTACTTTCTTCTTAATTCTTTAAGTAGTCTTCAGGAATAGTTCTCCAGGCTTCTTGAAGGACATTCAAAGCTCTTCTTTGGATGTTGGCTGTCTTTCGTTCTGTTTTCTCAAGATGATCCCACACCCCTTCCATTATGTTGAAGTCCCAGCTCTGGGGACGCTGATCCATGACTTATGGTGTTCCATTACATGTTTTTCTGTCCAGGTATGCTTTTACTGCATTGTCTTGCTGAAAAATGAAGCAACTGCCAATCACATGCTTAGCAGATAGTATGTGATGGTGGATCAAAATCTGTTGGTACTTTTTCGTGTTCATAACTCCATCCTGAAGTTTGGATTAATCACTTTACAAGACCTGCTGCCACTGATTTTCAGTGAGGTTCTTGTTATTTTGGCAAAACTCAGCCTTTTCTCTCTCTTTCCAGTCCTTAAGAGTGGCTTCTTGACAGCCACCCTTCCACTGAGAACATTTCTGATGAGGCTTCAGTGAACAGTAGATCAATTTAAGGGCTATGTCTCAGCTCCTGTGTCAGATCTTTGCTGTTTTTCTATTTCTTAAGATCATGACTTTCAAATACTGTTCATCAGCTGCAGATTTTTAAGCCTGCCACGTTTGTCCTCCACTTGTCCAGTTTCCCACTGCACACTATGCTGACATGTGCCAAGATTCCAGCTAATAGCTCCTTGGGAATCACATTGTTGGTAAAAAAAAAAAGAGAGAAAGAAAGAAAGAAATACAATGCTATGCTTGTCGAACTGTGTTATCTTTAGTATTCTTCATAGACTCAACTAAAGAAATTTGAACACATGATGTGTTTTAGTGAAAGGATGCTAGTAAGAAAGTGCTGGGAGACAATTTAAAATCAGTTCTTTCCTAAGTTGCCTGTTATGCATATACTAGACAGCACAGGTTCACCCCTTGAGTAAGGAGCCTTTTTTATGTTAGAATGATTCAGAAGTCACTCTGAAAATGGTGATGCAGGACATCAGACACACTGCACCAACTACACATGCATCCTTCTTGCAGACAATAATTGGAGCTAAAAAAGCAGAATAACGGGGACAACTGCTCATACATGGCATCCACAGCGGTTTCTGCCCACAAGCTGATAAAGTCATGGCCTGCAACTTACAATTACACAAATGTCGTAAGCTATTATACTGCATTAGATTTAACCAGTCTGCAATTTACTAGTCTGTATTCCATGACCAGTAATTGTATTGGCCTTATACTGGCTCACACAGCTGGATCAGGTCTGTGTTACAATGTGTCAATCTTCTCAATTTAATTCCCACATTAAATATGTAACTGAATGGCAGCTGCAATTCAATAAATAAGGCAAATAACATGGTGTTACCCTGACACCCCAGTACAACTTTCATGTTATAGTGAGCGTAGCTTATTTGACTCATCAACAAGATCAATTTACTGAATGGATGAGGC
This sequence comes from Astatotilapia calliptera, assembly GCF_964374335.1. Classification (NCBI taxonomy): domain Eukaryota; kingdom Metazoa; phylum Chordata; class Actinopteri; order Cichliformes; family Cichlidae; genus Astatotilapia; species Astatotilapia calliptera. The sequence goes on along the minus strand of NC_137427.1, from coordinate 26,015,467 downwards.
TAAGGAGATTCATCCAGCTGCTAACTGTCTTCTCCCCAAAGCATCCCCTGCTACCTTTTCATAAGCACCCCTGCTGGCCCACCCCAGGAATACCTATGAAAACGCTTTGGTTCACAGCAGCTTCCTTATTATTGTAACAGCTCTTAGTTGCTGGATAGTTTTTAAACTAGAAGTATGCTTTCATACTGAGGAAATTTTAATTCCTCCATTTACAGACAGCAGGTTAAAGACTTCGATTAAGGATCTGATGTAGGTGCTCATTATCTGAAGTTTTAAATCGCTGAGAAGAGGCTACTGTCATTTTAAGGATTTTAAGGCTTTACTCAACAGGATATATGCTTTCTTTAATGCTTGCAGAAGCAATAAGAAGTAAAAATTCAATCAAAACACCACTTATAAATGCAATCTGAAAAGACTGAATCAACCATTAATTTTATCTCAACCTAATCATGACGCCCTGGGGTTTTGTGAAGCACGGCTGGATAAAAGACGAGCTCAAAGGCAGTTGCCCTCTGCTCCAGCTGGTCTACTGTGGAGGAGGAAAAAGGTTTTTGTCGCAGGTTGTGGCTCTGTGGGGGCCCCGCAGATCAGAGAGCAGGAGCCTCCAAGCCTACCCTACCTCTGCGGCTACAGGAACAAAGCCTTTGCTGCAGGCAGGGGGAGTCTTTCGTCATCCTTGTTTACATTTCTTGGAACCAGCGATGAGGTGTCCTCATGCCTTTGAAGGAGCTCCGAAAATCCAGGACTCGTGCACCACCCTCACCATCCCCAACTGCACATCTTCCCAGTCCGTCATTTGTAGTGAGAAGCATGACAATTCATGATTTGTTTTGAAATGCATGCCTAAGTATTATGACCACATGATAGTCTGTCGGTCTGTCCCACATATTGAGACAATGTCCCACATTTTGACTGGCTCAGCAGGATGTGCGCTTTTCTAAAGTCAACCTCATGTGAAGAAAACAGGGAAGGCTTTTTGCTCTATTCAAGTGGAGGTTATCCTTTCTAATGCTGTAGCCAACAAGGAAAGAAGTCACCAGGAAGTTACAGGCTTTGCAGATTTTGGTGAACATGATGGAAACTACCGCAAAGAAAACAAAGTCGCACTTTATCCTGAGAAATGCAGGTTTTGTCTCCTTGCATAGAATTATTCACACGAATGAAAATATAGCGTGAATTTGAAGGGATGATAAAATTGCTAGATATTACTCAAAAAAACGTACGATGACCTATGAATGCATCTCTGCTGAACTCCAAGCAGACAGCTGAAATAACAGTGACATAAAAGAGAATACAGGAGCGTATGAAGACGATCACATGAGACCATAAGAACAAACTTCAGCTTCCCCTCATCCTTATTGTATTTACTTATCCATAGTGCAGGAAAAGTTGCTTTCAAAGATCATTCATTTGACCTTAACGTGCTAAATGTAAATCTGGTAACCTGCACAGTTTATTATATTTTATTTTTAAGTTTGATATGAAAATATCTTATACTTAAAAATACTTATACTTCTCATATTACCTCCCAGCATTGCTAACATGTCTAAGAGAACATAGTAACTGCCCACAGTTATAGTGCATTATAAATCAAACCTTCAATATGTGATTCGAATGCAGTATTACGATTTTTATGCACTTTCCTCATTTTCAGAGCTTCAAAATTAATGGGACAGCTGACTCACATCCAGTTTTAATTTCAGGTGAGGCCTGCTCGCTTTGTTATCAAACGTAGCGTGTTGAATTTGTATTTTATATCTTTTCCACTGTCATTTTAAAGTAGTTTTGAATATGAGACGTTAGTGCAAGTGAGGGAGGTGATTATAAAGCTCAGAGAGACAACAAAAGCTTTACAAGTGGCCAAAACAACAACCTGCTAAATAATGAATGCACTGACCAGCTCAGCAACACCAAACAGTTAGAAAGACCACAGAAGACAACTGAAGTTCACGATGACACAATTATTTCCACAGTTCACAACGTCTGACCAAGTCAAGAACACTCTCAAGGCAGCAGCTGTATCACTGTCAAAGTCAGCAATTAAGTCTTGGGTAGACGTCATAATGAAGACAGTTCTGCAAATAAAACTTTCCACTTAATAGAGTCAAAAGATTCATTATTATTCATTATCCACCGTTGATAAGCTTTTTTTTTGTGTGTGTGTGTGTGTGTATGTGTCTACATTTTGTTAGATTTTTTTGCTTTACAAAGTTAGGAAATTAATGCTGAGCTCAAACCTGATGTTGCAAATAAATGACTGATTCCCAGTCTCTGGTATCAGATTGTGGTGGCTCTGTGTTGGCCGTTACCCAAAACCATCATATCTGTGCTGGTATTGCGAACAAAAGCAAAAAAACCCCAAACAAAACCAAATGTTGGATCAGCGCATCCCTCTTAGTAACAGTAGGCATGTTCTCAATATGGTTTTCATTTCTTTTGGCAAATTTTACACCGTTGGCAGTTTGTTTACTTCACTTTCTACTCTGCCAGTATTTCTGTGTGACTGTTGGGTGAACTCAACTCCAGCTTACCTGTCTCCCAGAATGAAAATCCCGAATCTTGGATGTACTTTTAATTAAATGCATCTCATTACAGTGCTTCCTGGCAGGCCTGTATTTAGCCATCTATAGCTCTGCTTATCACACGTGTCATACTCCCTCATCTTCCAGTCCTGGCAGCCGATCCGTCTTTCCCCTTACCCTCAGCCCGCTCCCTCCACATCTATGTGTCCACTTTTCTTTGTCTCAGTGTCTCCCCAGCTTTTCCTCTTTTGTCTCCGATTCAAACCTCTAATCACATTATGGCTCGAGCCAATGCTGGAGTGAATCTAAAACAAGCCACAACATACCATCAGTGCTCGCCGAGCCCAGCTACACTACTCTTTTTGTGTTATGCCCAGACAAAATCAATTTCTTCTCCTTGTCCAACTCTTAAGTCAGCCATCCAGCAATATCCTCTTGACACTTCCTTTCCAAAAGCACCATTGTAGAATTTATAGAGGCGGATAGGTGCTATAAAAAAACACCAGCGGTTTAACAAAATAAAGAGCAAGACAGACTGAAACCTACATAAAAAAAAAAAGAAAGTTTAGTAGAGGTTATTTTTTTTGTACATCTGCCTTCAGCTTGGTGCTGCAGCCTCGTTAGTGCGTATAAAGATTGCACTGCACATGTAGAAGGAAGCATGTTTTCTATTTATGTCCTCTTTATTTCTCCAGATCAAAGCAGCCCTCTCCTCCCCTGTCGAGTTCCAATCACTCAGCAACAACTTGGCCTCACCTGCCTACCCGTGCCCCGTCTTTGGCATTATACTCTGGATCCTACTTCCTGGTCAGAGGCCAGAAGATTAAAAAAAAGAAAAAGAAAAATTGAGTGATTTTCTTCGCTTTTGTTTTTTCTAACGCTCTCTTTTTTTCTCCTTGCTCTCTCACTCTCGCCAAAGCTGGCTCTAATCAGATTTAGCAAAGGCTTGAGGATTGGAGTTTTTGTGTTTGTCTGCAATGTCATCAGCACAGATGTGGAGCGGTAAGGCTATTACAGTATTGGAAAGAGTGATAATTGTATTTAGGGAGCAGTATTCGATGGGGAGTCATAGTTTTGCGTGTGATTTGTGTTTCACTTCATTTATTGCACATTGGCAGTGCTCCATTAACTAAGCTGATGATTATTATATTAGCAAGGATATAACTGCACATTTCTATTTTCCACATACTAACTTTGCGCTGCATAATGAGGTACTATTAATTTTTAATAGCTTAAGGAGTTTGCCTGAAGACGATGCTAAATTTATCCCTTCTGATAATGTACTGTTGTGCTGAGGCTAACAACCCTCCCTCCAGCACCACAGGACTGACTGTTGCCCAACAGTTGAGTGATTTATGAAAAAGATTTTGTTACCATTCCCCTCCAACTCCCGTAAAAGGGTATTCAGCTCTGCATACCAAAATATCAATCTTTGATTACACAGATGACTGATGATGGCATTTTTTATTTATTTATTTTTTTGCCTGCAGAGGACTTGCTGTTGGAGTTGCATTGACTCAAATATAGATCGGCTCCCTGAGTCTGGTCTTGGAAATATCTGGTCATGTTTCTGTCTCTGTCTTCACTTTTTGTTTTGTGGTGTGTCAGCTGTTCATCTGCGGGGTGGTTGTCTTACACAGCATCTTGGAGCTCGCCAGTCTGACAGGGTGTCAGCGGGGTTTGTTTCCCACAATTGTCAGGAAATATCTAAGTTGGGGGGATATATTAAGTGAAAAGCCGTTTCCGAAATATATTTTAACTCGAAGCATCGTAAAACCTTGTTGTGAATGACACTCCAACCTTGATGTGCCCTAACTCTTTTTATTTTTTGGGAAACATAATGCGATCCATCACCGCTGAGGACACTGTTATGTCTTAATACCTTTTATCCTACTTATGCAGGTAATATCAGTTATTGTGAGAAGGCTGTAAGAAGCTTAGCTCCTTGAAAGATGTGATCTGTAATGGGCTGGATGCTGTGCTGTGTGGCAGCATCCCACCACTTTTTTATTTCATACATTGAACCATCAGTGCTGTGATTAGGTAACAGCATTTTGTATCATAGCAGGTCCTGTTGAAAAGCGGGCGCCTTATCAGATATGTGTCGCCCGGAGTGTTTTTAACAGGGCTGTGCTGGTGAGGGACACTGAGACAGGAAACACAGCTCAGTGCGCCTGGCCTCTGTTTTCCTGCTGAAAACAGCTATCCATCTGTGTAATAGGCCTTGTCAAAAGTTTACCGAGAATCAGCAATTCACTTTGAGACCATCCTGCATTTGCCATGGAAGGCGACTCTGATAAGCTGTAAAAGCCCATTGAAGCAGTGAGCAGGCTTTGATGCCGTGTGATATCTTGGCAGTTGCTGTCCTCTTCTCATTCACCTTCCATTGTAAAGCCTTTAAATCCTTCACTGTGCACTGTTTGTGTGGCATCAGTGCACATTCTTCTTTGTAAGCGCCTTATTTGATATTTATAAGTCAGAGATGCAGTAATAGCTTAATTATTAGCTCGCCTCTGCTCACAGTCGAAATAAGTTGCTACCTCATTGAGCAGCTTCACGTATCCAGTTTCAGTCATTATTTTGCCCCCCATAAGAGTATTATTATTATAATCAGATATTGATCTTGTTCACAGCTGAGTTGCCAAGATATTCACAGAATTTCAGCTTTCTCTTGCATTTATACTAGCACCAACATAATCCACTGTTTTATTAAGAGTAACACTTAAGATCAATTTTGGAGTAGATTCGATTTCCTCCTGTAGATCCAGACCCTTTGTATGTAAAACAAACACTCCTTTATACACTTGAACATCACCTTAGCTAACGTATTAGTTAGATAGTAGATAGACTACTATCTGAGCCCTACTGTACAGTCAAGAGGACATCCTGGGCTTTATAGCTTTCTTTTCTTTTCATGGTCAATGCAATGTCCACAAGGAAGCTAAAAATCAAATTATTTCTTTAATATGACATTCTTAAATTAATCTTATTATGATTTTACAGTTTTAACCCTTTTAAAAACAAAAGTTTCATTCAGTGTCCTTCGTAGTGGATGGCAGGACTTGCTAACTCCCTTTTTCAACCAGTGGCTCCACTTCAGAAAGCAGAGGGCCGAATGAGGCAAAAAGGATTTTACTCCAAATTGTAGAAGGGGAGTCAGACTTTATCTGTCAGGGGATGAGGTGGAGGAAGGACAGACGCGAGAGCTCAGAGGAGGACATACCAGCTTTCGACTGTCCATTATGGGTAAAAAAAAAAGGTGTAACCTAGGGTTAGGCATTACAGTGTGCAGAGGGAGAAATAAGGGCCTTTTCAAATAATTGCAATTTTGGTTGAAAGAGTTTTTGACATGAAACACGAAAGCGGGCAACATTAAAACATTAATTAGGCAACCGTGTTTTTGAAAATGTCAAAGCATACGGACCACAGGGAGGTGCTCGTCTCTGAAGACGTGCTTAAAACTGAAACTTTTTTCAGTACATTTGTGTACACGGCATGACTCGGATACACGGGGATCCAGATGTACTGGGTGCTTAATTCAATAAGCTGAGAGAGATACTTCAATACTAGGCAGTCTATCAAAGAAACAAATGATCTTGATCTTGTCTCTGGTAAGGGGAGAAGGATAATGCCCTCTGGAATATGCAGAATTGTCCAAGGTGGCGTCAGACTTATTGCTATCAGGGGATTATGTGGAGGGCGGCCAGACATTAGAGGAGCAGGAAGGTGAAAGCTCAGAGGAGGCTAGACCAGCTTTTGATGAGCCTGAGCTGGGACAAAATGACAGCACCCACCGTCCATTATGGATAAGAAGAAATGTGTAATGTAGCACTCTGAAGGTTTTTCATTACATCGTGTAAGGTAGGCCTCTTTAGTACACAGCAGAAAGTTTGATAATTATTTACTCAGTTGATTTATTTAGTTAATATTTGCTAAAAGTGCATTAAGCTGGATCTCTTCTTTCTTCTTTTATTCACTTTCAACCCTACGGAAACAAGGCTAAGAGAGTTTTTAACATGAAACACAAAACAGGACCTTGCTGATCACAAACACCAGGACTGGTTACATTAAATTTCAACCAGGTTGAAGTCTGGACTGATTGTTGCAGCAGGCTATTGCAGCACCTTGATTATTTTAGTTTTTCAGGCTTTCTGTTGCAGATTTACTGTTTGAGATCATGGTGCTGTTGCATGACACGCTTTTGGCCACGCTTTAGCTGTAGGACAGATGGCCTCTTGAGTCACTGTATGAGATCCATGTGTTGATATGCTGTGTTTGGTTTTCTCCTAATTGGTACTGTACATTATGGGCAAGCATGTAAACTTTGGTCTTGTCTGTCCAAAGGACATTGTTCCAGACGTCTCGTGGTTTGGTCAAATGCTGCTTTGCAAGGCTGGGCTGTGCTGACATGTTTATTTTAGAGAGATAAGACTTTCTCCTGCTAACCCTTCTAAACAAGCCATGCAACAAGCCAGTCTTTTTCTAATTTTACTGTTATGAATTTTAACATTTAATCTTAACATTAGCATGCTAACTGAGAGCTGTAGAGTCTGAGATGTACCTCTTGGGTTCTAGTAGTTTCTCTGAACATTGCACGCTCTGACCTTGGGGTGACTTTGCCAGAATGTCCACTTTTGGCAAATTGTGGCTTTTTTTTAAACACACACCTGAACGCACCAGACTAGCATCTGACAAAATTTCTGCTTTTATAGAGGTGCTCACACACTGATGAGCACTAAATCAAGTATATTTGATTAGAGCACCTGGCTGCTACCTGCCTTCCTAATAATCCTGTGGGAGCAGTAACGGTGTACTTGGTACTTCTGAAAATGACATATTTTCCTTCATGATGCTGCTGCTGTAGCGGCCGCCTTTGAATTCTTGAAAATTGTCTCACACGCGTCTATTTATAAAACGCCTCAAAATGTATTAAGCTGTCATAAATTCAGCTCAGATTGGTCAAAAAATTTTTTTCATGCCTCTTTATGGGTGTGTTGTGTTTGGAACAAGCTGAACTCTGATCTTTACAAGTTCACTGCTAGTTCATATGAAGCAATAAATAATTTAGCTAACGTGGACTAATATCAGCTGTGCTGCTACTAATCTTTCAGACTGTTTTACCAGCAGAGAAGAAGTTTATGTCTGACATCTTGGACAGTCTTCAGTTTGTAAGGCAATGGAAACTGGAAAATGCAAGTTTAATGGCTTGAATAGAGATGATTGTTCTTGGTAATTGGAGCTTGTGCCTGGAAATGCTCGAGAAGCAAACAGCCCCGTGCGTGAAAGCAAATTTCAGAGTTGTGACATCGTGATTTGTTTTATGACAACAGTGATATTTTTGTTTAAAAAAAACCATATTTTTAAATCAAACCAAATGCTTTAATTTGACCCTTTTTGTTTTGACACAGCATTAATTGGTTTATTTGGACAAAGTAGCTTTTCACTTACGATGCGCATTCACAAGTTTTATACAAAGTTCAATTCAGAATGGTGCCTTTTGAAAACTAGTGGCTATTCCAACAGGCTCGAATACTGAACATTGGTTAGAGGAATCCTTTTACTTTTGGAGTTTGGACTCTTTTCTCGATCAAATTTCTTGTAATATGTCTTGTTATGATGAACTTGGCTTACATTTCGATTCGATTCATAACATTATATAGTGTGTTTTTGCTGCTAGAGCTGTTACTGGCTTTATTTCAAGAGTTTACTAAGTAATCCACATGCAGGTAATAAAGATGTGTAGGTAAGGTGAAGAGATTGAGTAGCACTGAGGTGACTCCACAGTGCAGTGTGCACCTGACAGTACAGTTGTGCGCACTGCTAAAATTTAAGACATGAGTGCTAAATGAAACTAACAACACAGTAAAAATTCTACATCCAACATAGTATTAGATTCATTTATTAAAATCTTTGGATATACTGACCATGAGTGTTAGTACCACACAACTCCTCTGTACTCCATGATGTCAAGTATCAAGTAGAATTTAATTTGACATTTAGGCTGACTTTTATCTTTTACAGTTCAAATACACACACACACACACACACACACACACACACACACACACACACACACACACACATACATAGATAGAGAGAGAGATATAGATATATATTAGGGGTTCAGTTCAATACTTTGATGTCACGGTTTGATATTTTTTCGATACATTACCAATAAGTTTGATGTGTCACATGGCCCTCTTCCTACTGAAAAAACAAAAGTTGTATCCAAGATGGCCGACTTCATGCTTAATTAGCGCGGCTATTTTAAGGTCACTCTACCTGCTAGCGACAAGACCAATAGCCTACCTAGCATGAACACGTTGGGGCTATGATGTTAATTTAAACTCATTACTTTGAAATATCTCAGACTGGACACCTCAGTTTGCATGTTAAACGTTAAAGTTCATGACTGTACAATTAGAAAGACGCTGAACAAGAATGGCTTCTTTGGAAGGTTGTCAGGAGAAAGTCTATTTTCTTTCATAAGATGCACAACATAGCTTAAGTTTACAAAGTTGCGTTTGGTGAAATCACAAGATGTCTCATGCCAACACCCCATACCAACTTTCAAGGACAGAGGTGAATTCGTTTTGTTTTGCAGCCACAGGATCTGGACACCTTGCAGTCATTAAGATGACCATAAACTCATCGATATACAAAAATATCCTAGAGTCAAATATGAGGCCATCGCTCTGATAATTAAAGTTTGGCCCAAACTGGATCAAGCAACAGATCAATGATCCAAAACACAGCAGCAAATTTACAACAGAATGGCTGAAAAATTAAAGAGCCCAGGTGCTGCAAATGCCCAATGAAAGTCCAGATGTCAGCAACAGGGGAAGCTTTATGTTAACATATTATCAAAATGCACATATGAATATGAAATGTGACCTTTATAGAGACAGCTGGCACCATACTCAATAGAAAATGTGAAATGGCTAATGCAGCCTTGTTAGGCTAAAATAACTATACCTAGTTATTGTCAATCTTAGTTAGTCAAAATATAAAACTATCAAAAATACAATTTAATTATAATTCTATTCAAATTCATTATTTTATTATCATCATTTCTTTGAGTTGTTATTGAATTTCAGTAAGTAAAAATTATATAAAATTTAACGTCTCTTTTACATCCCCAACATAACTAATGCATATTAACAAAATAAGCTTTTTGTAAATATTGTCAGAAAACAAACTTTTTCTTGTACATTTCGAGAGTGCAGCACTCAGAAAGTTAATTGTTAAGGTCATAACATGAGCGGTTGTGTGGTGAATGTACATTCACAGTAAAATGCATTAAAAAAAACAAACTGTAATTGACTCTATTGATTTTTCTAACCTTGACAAAGTAAGAAAAAACACTTTTGTATGTTGTATTCAAGCTAAGTTTAAAATGTCTTCTTTTACTTCACACTTTCCAGCTTTTCAGCACAGATAAGCAAACAGAGCTAATACACTGTGGCTTTCAGTTGGATCTATTGTTGAGAAATACAGGCCTGAGTTAATAGGTGCATTGGATCTCCTGCTGTGCACTTTGAACTGTCAACTAGAGAGTGCAGGTCAGAGCACGGTGAAATTAAAGCACTACATGTGTGATAGGGGCTTAATGGTCTGATGATAAATGGTCCTTCAGCTGCAGTACGGATCTTGGTGGCATATTTTACAGATAATAAAGAGGTTTGACCTTAAACCCTCTGCAAAGTCTCTATGCTGATTGGATATGCCACACTTTGACACAATAAATTACAATATATGAACTGACTCAATAGTTTTTCTTTCAAAAGAGCTTTGCAACCTAAGATATTTCTCCACAAAAAAGGGCCAGGTATAAAAGCAATTATTATGTTTTCATCAACATGAGCACCCAAATGGAAGATACAAGGTACTAACAGGAAGATGAATACAACAAAGGGAACGCATTTTGTGGATCCAGAATAAAACACAAAAGCTCTTGACGGTGTTCCAAACATTTAAAGGAAGTAAAAAGAAGATGTGGAGAAAAGGCAAGCTGAAGACTGAGGGTTGGAGAGGACTATAAATACACTAATAGACTAACAGAACATAAGCACAAGTAATTAGGTCTGGATTAAAGAACTCACTAGAGGTGACACAAGAGTAGCCCACAGTCAAAAAAGGAGACGGATAAGTAAATACAGAAGACACAGCGAAAATTAAAAAGAACAACACCAAAAAAAAAGAGGGGGAGATATTTGACATAGTGTGAGATACTAACATGGTGCTCACATATTAATGTCCTTTAAAGACCACAGTGTTGGGAAGTAACAGAATACATGTGCCGGCGTTACATAATTAAAATACCAAATATGAGTAACTGTATTCTGTTACAGTTACCATTTAAAAAGGTGATAATTAGAATACAGTTACTTTGTTGAAATAAATTACACAGCGGTCTTTTCCTTTTTCACATGTTAGGCTATCCTCTCTATCCCCTCTCTAATTTTTGCAATTCCACGCATTGCCAGAAACGCAATTTGTTATTTTTCTCCCATGACAGAACTAAAACAAAGAACATTTCATGTCCTGTTAACAGGGTATAAAAAAAAATTCAGACTAGATTAGATTTCAATGAATCTATTTTATTTTTTTCTTCCTCTTGAATATCATGTTAAGAAAAGGTACACAGAAGCTGAAAGTTAAAGAGTTTCACACCCACTTGAACCGTTACCTTTAATATGCTCAAAAATACCTGTGAAAGCGTCACAATATGAACAAGTCTCTCGTGGTCAACATGCATTCACACGCAATGTTTAATGAAGCCCAAGGGTCATTTCTGAGGTTCCTGCTTGAAAATGACATGCCCAAAATGAATAGAGTATTTTTCTGCGATTATAAACTCTGTGTAAACAATTTTGGTATCAAAGTAAAGCTATTTCATCAGAGGTGTAAATATTACAGCAGATGTTATTGTGTCAAAGTAACTGAGGATGGAACACAGAGAAATAAGAATATTTTTTCCTCAACTACCTTGAAAATATGCTGCGGGAGACAATAAACTCCAGAAAATTATTAATTAACATATGGACATTATTTGTGCACCAGAGCAAAGTTACAGCTGTTTTAGTGAAAGAGCATTTGGCACATGTTGGCAGAACCTGTGAGAGGTGACATTTCTTAGGTGTTGAACAGCAGAACTGATTTAACTTTATTTAAATGCATAAAAATAGTTGTTTTTTTAAATATACTTTTTAAGGATTACCCACGCACATGCACAATTGGTCTTGTTTTTGCACAGTGAAATCAGTCTCTGCAACTTCTCTCTGCAGAGCAATAACTTCAGCTTCTATTGGTGTATTTGCATGATTGACCCCGCCTTTTAATTATTTGCACCAATAATAATAATGGATTGGATTTATATAGCGCTTTTCAAGGCACCCAAAGCGCTTTACAATGCCACTATTCATTCACACACTAGTGGAGGCAAGCTACAGTTGTAGCCACAGCTGCCCTGGGGCAGACTGACAGAAGCGAGGCTGCCATATCGCGCCATCGGCCCCTCTGGCCAACACCAGTAGGCAGTAGGTGAAATGTCTTGCCCAAGGACACAACGACCAGGACAGAGAGTACGGGGATCGAACCAGCGACCTTCCGGTTACTTGGCGCTTCCCAACCCCCTGAGCCACGATCGCCCAATAGAATCACGGTAACGCCGTTGGGATTTAAGAGGTTAAAAAAATCTCACAAAGAATTCACCATACCGTAATAAAACTCATATGGTAAAACATTCATGCATCACATGCTTTTATTTTATTCTGATAGATGCAAAAAGTGGCCTTGGAATTTGAAATGTGCACAACAGTAACAACAGTAGCTGCATATACATATATGTTTTGTACCTGTATCACGACAACAGAACAACATCAGTGCGGGTAATTTCACAGTATGGAGTACGGAGTTTGGTCAATCCTGTTATATGAATGGTGTGATGGAGAAATAGGTTGTATATAAGAGACCAAAATAGCTGCCTGTTCAAACAGTGTAGCAGTGTGGAAGTGCCTTAAGCTCACATTCTCTTAAGTGCCCAGCAAGCAGGTCACTCAACACCTTTCCTGATTTGATCGTGGCTTAATTACTAGCTTCAAGTTGTATTTAATAGAACATGAAGTTGATTTTGTAAATGTGCTTTCCTTTATAGTCACAAAGAAGGGAAAATCAGGGAATGCCCATTAGCTAACGATGTGTGATTGACAAGTTTCATTACCTAGTGAGCCTGCATCAGTCTTAATTGGTAAAATTGACTTTATGACTTCTGCCTCAGCTTCATCATTTAGGCGTTACCTCTGGAATGCCTGTTATTGCTGATCCCTCAAGATTTGACGGATTGAAAATCCTTGGAGGCATTTAAAGAAAACAATGACAACACAGGAGGCAAATATTAGGTAGTCAGAAGCTTTTGCACAAAGACAGATGTCAGACGTTTGCAAGAATCTCTGAAAGCCTTTATTGAAGGCAATCAAGGTCAAAAGATGCTATTATTATGCTTGGTTGTAAATGAGTTTATTTGCGTGTGTGCAGGCCAATTTGCATGGGCATTTCATCCAGGCTTGCATCCAGCCATTTGAAGTCCAGAAAAAAAGCCGAAAGGGCCACATTATACATTTATAGTGTGCAAATAAATTACATCATACAATACTGGCTGCACTCTGAAGTTATAGGCTCTCACAACAAAAGCAGTTTAACACTTGGCCAATATGAATAGCAGTGAAGCATAAAGACAGGAATATGTTTAGGGATACATTTTATGCGTCCCAGAGTTGGCACGCTGAGATGCCTTTTAAAAACTGGAGTCTGTCCAGTTGTCAGTGACAATGACGCTGATTTATATGAGCAGAGGGGAGAGAAGCAGGACACGGGATATGTTTCTCTCGAAAGCTTTCCATTTGGTAAATGATGCTCAAGGGTTCGCTTTTCTCTGTTGACATGAGCCCAAAGCACAGTGGCATCTGCGGTAATGCGGAGTGGATAATACAACGCATAACATATAATTGTGCAATTCTTCTAAATCAGCCAATATAATAATTATTTATAAAATTAAATCATTATTAAGATATAAAAGCAGGGATTGACAAGGAGGCTGTCACTAGATTTAAGAGAGTTGAGGGATACAGTATTGTTCTCCTCAGCTCAGCACCTCTGTTTAATGCTGTATCAACTTTGGTTAAATGTAGTGTTGCAGGAGTTTAGTTTCAGAAAAATGGGTTTGCATTAACATTTAAATGTTATTTACTCCTTATTCAGATGTCTCAGGAAAAGTGTATTTTGTCCTTTTTTCTTAATTGTGTTTTATGATTTTCATTTGTTGCAGAGGCAAATTCTCCAGTAACAAGAAGCTAGCCTCCATTGTTTTGTTTCAAACGTAACCTTTTTAAAAAAAAAAAAAAAAGACTGTTCCCAAAGCGCAAAAAGACAAACTTTGCAAAGTCTAATTGCATTTTAAACCATGTTAGAGTTTGGTGCGATTCACTTAATGTATGCTGCTATAGTAATCATTTCTAATAGGGGCAAAGGGGAAAGTGAAAAGATTAACCATAAATTGTTAACACTCGCTTAGAGCAAAGTCAATATTTCAGTTGTGTTTTTTTCCATATACTATATGTAATTTTTTGTTTGTTTTAGCTCAAAGCCATGGTGTCTTTTGAGAATAGTTTCTCCTCCCACAGCAAGGATAGTTAGATCATTTTCCCGAGGTCGCACATGAGAAATTGTGATTGTTGTCAAGGGCAACACCAATAAGGTGAATTCAGTTCTACTCTATACTAATTCTAATTCTTTAAGCATAATGGTGTGGCCCCTTTGGAGAATTAATTGGCCACCCTTGTGTTGGTTGGTGTCCTTGCACACAATGATCACCTAATGTGTCTTCACCCAAACAGTGCTCCAGCTCAAAGCCACATTTGTCATTTTACTCTACATCCTGAAAGCATTCACAGCGCTTCACTTGTTCCACATTTTGTCATGTTACAGCGTTATTCCAAAATGGATTCAATTACATTTTCATCTTACAGTTCTACACACAAAACTCCATAATGACAAAGAGAAAAAAGTCTTGAAGTTCTTGCAAATTTATTAAACAGAACAGAACACAACTTATTGGGGAAAAAAAAGTGTGTGGTGTACAGCGCTCATTATGCCCTTTTATATGATATGTTACTGAATGTGGTTGAAGTAAATGTGGTTTGTGGTGTATAACTGTGTAAACTGCTGATGTTTCCCCCTGGTTTTATCTTTACTGACATCTTAGCAAAAAATAATTTCTGATTTAGAAAAAAAATCAACAAAAATGAGCTGCCTATTAAAAGAACCCACCACTTTCCATTATCAGGCTTTTTTAAACGTCTGCATGCATTTAGAGTATAACAAGCAGCTGAGTGACACTAAAATGCTCACAGCTGTTTCCCAATGCCTGGTTAATGCTATTTTTCTCCTTGCTGCCAAACATCTGTAAATCATGCAGACTCCAGCAGCATCTAATAACCCTGAAATTTTGCTTGTGGAAATTAATAGAGTAATAGAGGCGAGGGCAAAATGCCATGAGAAATGCCCATGTGATGCTGACAAAAAACAACACTCTTGTTCACATCATATAAGAAGGTAATCTTGCAGAGGATAGACAGTCCTGTACCTCTGCTGAAACTGGCTGCTGTGATGGAATGGTACCCTTATTAGAAAAGCTCCAACTATTACCAAAGACGCCCAAATGCTTGGCCTTCACCTACGTTACCCAGCAAATAAGACAGCAAAGGCAGCTGCAGCTTCTACTGCTGAAAAGTGGAAAACTGACCGGCTTAGTGTTGAAGGCGTGAATAAGATGACTCCTCTTATGTGAAGCACGCAAGAGTCACCCACCTATGGCTAACCTTGGTCAGCTAAAAGCAAACCAATGAAGTGATAAAGTATGCTGTTGGTAATAACACTAAATCTACAGACTTTACAGTTTTTTGTCTGGCATCTTTAGCTAAAAGTGTATTAAGAGCAATAAATGTTAATTAGCTAACATTTATGTAGTCTTGCATAGCCAGTGTTGTCTCCACACTTGTTTTAATGCAGTGGCAGTGCTGGGAAATCTCAGTGTTAAGCCTCCAGTATGGTTCTGTGTTTGAGTCTATAATTTTATCTCATCTTGAACATCAGAGGGATGATTAAAGCAGGAAAAAAATGTAACTGTATTTGTCCCCAGAACTACTTTTCTGAGCATGTTGTATCCATTACATTCTAATATGATCTAGGCTCATTTTGCATTAAACAATAAGTCAATTGAAAAAAGATTTCCTGCAGTGCTTTTACATATTATAAACATACAAGTAGTAATCAAAACTGGTCTTTATCTTTTAACCCTTTAATCTTGTGGGGCTCGCACACAAGAATTTCACTCGCATGTGCTGTGCCAGTGTGCCTGCACATGTGATGTGACAATAAAAGTGATTTGATTTGATTTGATTTGATTTGATCAGTTTGGTTTGCAGGTAAGATCAAAATAAATCCCTCAAATTGTTTTTCATACTGCAGTATTACCACCCTGTGAGTCCAGTATCCTTTGGGCCCTTTTCAGGAATTTTCCTTTTCAGACAAATATCGAAGATGGACTCGGATGCTGTCGGACGTGACTAAGGCTTTGTCACGACACCTTTCTACCTACAAATCGTATGCTGTTGCAGCTTTTGTCTGCCAATATTATAGACTCTATACCATAGTTAGTATTACAAAAGACACAAGGAAATGTATTTAAACACACATATATAATTATGATACAACTGAAAAAATAACGAAGCACAGCTGAGAAATATTTTACATTTTTATATTTTTGTATTTGATCGTATAGCCTAGAAACTCATTAAAGCTCACAAGTTAATGTATTGATTAGCTTGATCAATTCTTTTCTGTTTTGAATTTTAAAATCTGTGAATAACAATGATAACCATGATTTTCATTTTAATCTTTATTAAATGGATGAAAGTCTAGATTTAAGAAAAGCTGTTTGATGGAAAAAACAAAACAATTTAGGTCAGTGTTTAGGTTAATTTAGCTGTGTAGTGGCCAATATCAAAAAGCTCTCGAGAATACATATATACATACACATGTTCCCCTCTTACAGTGGCAACAAAAATGCTGCACACAGATTCTATTAACCTACTCACACATATGCAGTTTTATTTCCTTTAGTCTGCTGATGTAAATTGGGTCAGGTAGCCTTAACTAAAGCTCACATGGCATGCAGCTCAGGGCTGAGTCACCACTGACATGCTTTGTGCAGAGGAGACTTTCTAGGCATAGGCAAACCCAGATATGTGCAGTTTTACAATTGCTATCCGATTTAGAGCCCTGCTTTTTAAGTCTAATGCTTCCAAATGGCTGTCCAACTGAGATGAACTGCTCCTTCTAGATGAGATAAAGCACAGTGAGTGTTCCCCAGTAAGATGGATGGGCACATTTGCATGCTGGGCTGTCACTTCCACCACTGCAAGACCTCCGTCTTCCTTAATTTCTTTTAGTCTTTTCTCCATCCTTTGCCTTTTTCTGAAAGGAAGCTGTACATAAATTACTAGTAGTTAGAGAAATGCCGTGATGTCTAATGTATTATCCACAGTTTATTGACAGTGGTTCTTTAATTTTTTTTCACTTTTCACTAAATGGCAAGTGGAGTGGTAAGAGGGTAAGTAGCCAATTCAAATAAAACAATGGATTGTGGTTAATGAGCAGGTCACGGTATTAGGTTTTCCAGGCAGTTAAGCCAGAGGTTTGTTCAGACAGAAATTGAATATGTTGTATCATGTTCAGTGTTGCAGTAATTACTAGAAATGAGAATCGAGATTATCAGCGTACGAACAGAACTAGTATTAATGACCAACATTATTAGTGACACATGAATTTCGGAGGATTTTACTGGACAACTACAATTATGAGCATTGTGTGATTTGCCCGGGTGGATCGGATACATTTCAGAAAACTGACTTTCACTTTCAGGTCTTGCAGTCGATGCCATAAAACACTGCCAGCGACACTGGATCCTAATTAGTTTCAACTTTTCCTTAAGCCAATGAGCACTGCTGTTTCAGAGCAAAAACTACAATGAACTAAATAAAAAAATGAAACAGATTGACAGCGTCAGGAGACACACCACTTGCATAATTGTTGACGTCAGAATTTCCTACAAAGGTATGTTGTACAGCTCCTTCTTTCAAATTGTTCAATTGCAGCCATGCACCAGCACTGCTATTTGCCATCTACTGGAGATATGAGTTGCGCCTCTGAAGAAGTGACTACCCTCTCCCAACACGGCCGTACGACATCATTCACAAATTAGAACCTACAGTCCATCAAGTTGTAAAGCATGCTACAAAGCTGAGTGATTTTCACATATTTATCAACTCAAGCTTAAAAGTTTGCTGCTGATCTCGGTAAATATAACAGAGTTGCCTTCTTTCCCAGTTTGGAGATTTGTAAATACGGGTAAAAAAAAAAAAGGGCACCACACTGCAGATGAAAGCAGAAAAAAAATTGTCATCAAAGCAGATTGCTTTCTAAGGGATATCATAGAGTATAATCCATCAATAACTTTGTGCTGAACACTGGGGGTGGGGGTCAAAATTTCTGTCTGAATAAATAAATAAATCTGGGTAAATTCCCAGATGATTGAACATGCAACTACTTTGCTGGTAATAACTGAAATGAGTAAAGAAAATCAACAGCTTATTTATGCATGATAATTCATAATATTATTGGGGGGTTATATTGGTTGGGTCTGATTATTGGGGGGGGGATTATGCCCCTGGTGTAATCAACAGCACATTTTGAGATTGCTTCATATTAAATATCAAAGTAAGAAACAGACAATCCTTCAAAAAATTTTTAAACACAGCATATGATAAAAGGAAGGCGTTAAACTCGATGAAGGAAGACTTTTGGATTTTTCTAGCTATATGAGACGATTAATCACGTTCCTTGTAAATGTTGCTGAAATGTGAAATAACTATACGACATTGCAAAAACATTGTCGGATTAGTTTGCAATTTAGCTAACCTCAGCACTGTTTGCATCAATGGTCTTGGTTTTTTCCAAGCTAGCATTTACATCCTTGTGCTTTCGGTTGCTTGGCTAAGTTCAAATGTTTTTCTAATGCAACTTTTTATTTTTAAAAATCAAAGTACTGAACCATGCTGCTGGTTCCCTCTTGGCTATCTACAACATCCATTACCAGACAGAGTTTAGGCAGCCATCCTTGGATAGTGGCTAGCAATGATGTAGCATAAATAAAATAAGAACAATATGTTTCATTTTGGTACCCTCCACAATATGCTACCTAACACAAATATGAAAGAGGTTTAGATTTCCTGCAAAGAATAGCTGCTCCGGTGGGTGAGGTTGGGAAAAATTATGAGAAAATGGGTTATAACAACACTGTTACTGCATTTTTTTTAACCTTGAGGGGAAAATTGATGATGGAATTGGAGTATTACTTTTTGCCCTCACAAAAAACTAAAGTTGCATGAAATTGTTAGAGATAAAATGATGTCTTAACTTTCAACATGCATGAACATCTGCGGGTTGCCAGCCTCTTCTGTTTGTTCTCCACATGCTTTGGCTCTTTTGAGGCGAGCTGCTGGAGTCTAACTGTAAGTATTGTGTTGTAATGAAAAGTTAACAATGTCCCATGAGTTCTCCGCTCACACTGACAATGACTGACAGTTTCTGTTGATCACACACTTCAATCCCATTGGAGAGTACTACCTATTCCAGCTCATGAATACAAGAGGCCTCAGTGCAAAAAAAAAAAAAAAACCCTCACAAGAACTAGTTCTCTGGTTCCTAGACCCTCAAGTGCATCTTGGAGGAATATTTTAAAATAGCTCAGACATGAAGAGGAAATATGCTTTAGAGGGTATTTAAATATTCAGTGTCATTCCGTGTCTACAGTGCAAAAACATTTTTCTGAGACTATAGTCTGTTGGCTTCACAGAAGATCAGATAATAAATGAATTTGGAGCCATATAATGGTAAGTTAAGACAATGCGAAGCATATTATGAGCTGGTTTTGCGGCATGCTGTGCAGGTACTGTTACACCTCCACAGATAGATAGTGAATGGAAAATGTAGAGTGATTAGCTTCATACTGAAAGACCTGCAAAACCTCTCATTATTCATTCTTCCACCTGTCAAAGTGAAGTATTACTGTCTCTTCCAGTCTTGACATGCTCTTACCAAATCCACAAGGGGCCTTTCGTTAAACTGCTGTTCCCTTCACTGTGATGTTAAATGGCTCATTAGTAAGGCTAAGGTGTCATGTACTGAAGGACAAATGTATTAGCTCTGCAGCTTTACCTGTGCTGTCATATACATAAAGTAAGGAGTGGAGATTAGTGCTGTCTGTGTAGCTCTTAAAGCAAGTTGGCTCGCAAACCTCGAAGTGATGAACTGAGATTTTAATTCTCTTTTGGCATTAATTTAATAATTGCATTTGACAGTGATGTCACATGCTTCTTACTGGATGCCGTTATGAGCTCGCAGTGCTTTGATCCCAGAATAAACAGCCAGTGTTCATCCCCACTCAAAGCTTTCGCAGCTTTGAAACTTCAGGCACTTTTAGTGCAGAGCCAGGTAGTTCGGAACATCTTTTTGCTCTAATAAATGAAATCATCGCCTAAAAACTGCAATTTGTATTTACTCAAGATATCTTTGTCTTTGTGGGGCGATCGTGGCTCAAGAGTTGGCAATTCGCCTTGTAATTGGAAGGTTGCCGGTTCGAGCCCCGGCTTGGACAGTTTCGGTCGTTGTGTCCTTGGGCAAGACACTTCACCCGCTGCCTACTGGTGGTGGTCAGAGGGCCCGGTGGCGCCAGTGTCCGGCAGCCTCGCCTCTGTCAGTGCGCCCCAGGGTGGCTGTGGCTATAATGTAGCTCGCCATCACCAGTGTGTGAATGGGTGGATGACTGGATATGTAAAGCGCTTTGGGGTCCTTAGGGACTAGAAAAGCACTATACAAATACAGGCCATTTAGTACTAAAAATTGTTCGATGAGCTGAAACATGTAAATGTAACAAATATGCCCCACAAAAAATCAAGAAACGGGCAATTGTTTTTTCACAGCAATGTACAAATGCATATAGAATAGAATAGCTTTTTATTGTCACTGCTACAAGAACAATGAAAGGCAGTTTGGCATTTCTCCATGTGTGAAGTACACAATAGCGTAAGTGTTTACACAATAACAGACAAATTTACATTTACACAAGAAAGATATGTACAAGTTATACATACACCTGCATACATACATGCACATACATACATATATGTATATATACATATATGCATCTGTACACACACACACACACACACACACACACACACACACACACACACACACACACACACACACACATTCCCACTTACACGCTTACATCTATATACATACACATACATGTTATAATAAATAAGGTTATAATAAATACAGTTTAAAGAGGTAGGGGTGTTGGTTGCATTGAAGTATAATAGAAATACAATTTATAAATAAGGTGTAATGTCCATGAGTGTTGGCAGTGCAGTTATTCTCCAATCAGGGTGGAGGTAGGGCATGTTTGACAGCCTGTGGGTAAAAACTTCTGTTGAGTCTGTTTGTCTTTGACCTGATGGACCTGTAACGTTTACCAGAGGGAAGGGGGGAAAAAAGTGAGTGTCCAGGGTGCGAGGGGTCTTTGATGATGATGCTGGCTTTCTGCTGAAGTCTGCCAGTATAGATGTTTTTGAGGGGGGTTATTGAAGTGCTGATATATGAGGCACATGTGCAAAAAATGTTATTTAACAACGTTATTTAACAACTTTAAGGAAAGAAACTTTGCAGAACACAAAATAAGGTTATTTCATTAAATCAGACCAGAGAAAATCTAATGTATAATATATGTATCTGGTAAATAATGCATAATGGATTATAATGAAAAATAATGGGTAATACACATTTTCTTGGTATTTGTGCTATTTTATGGAACTCTTTATCATCATAGCTTTGTCCCTTACCTTCATGCCAACCATTAAATGGCACGCTAAAAGATGAAATCGTGTAGATATGACACACAAAATGTGACAGAGCAGGGTTGTTGTTGATAAACATTACTTGGATATATTCTTCCAAATTGGCTGTTGCATGTGAGTGTGAGATTGTGTGGATACATGTTTATTTTTAAGACTACAAAACTGGAAATCTGTCCCGGACTTAAACCTCTTTTCACCCTCATGTCAGCCAGGATAGACTCCAGTTCGTCTCTACCCAACTTCACTGCAACATCGTGGTTCTCATGTCCAGAAGACAGGATGACTGATCCATCACTAACCACTAAAATCCAGAGTCAGTGGTGTTCACAAATTCCACGAAAGCCAAACCTAAATGTCTCACTGACGATCTGCAATGTTTCTGATGTTTTGAACATAGTCAGAACATGAAACGTCTGCATTATACATTAACTATTTTCGTTGATTCTGTAACTTGATGGTTTTGGGACAGGGTCATTTTCATTGGAACTCTACCCTTCTCAGCTTAATTAGATCTTCCATGGGCTTAAGCTCCCGCTGATAAAGGTCGCTTTACCACCTGGCTTTAGCTCAGGAGGTAGAGCGGGTGATCCAGTAATCGGAAGGTTGGTGGTCCAATCGTCGGTTGCTCCAGTTTGTAACAGTTTGGCAAGATATTGCTCTCTGATGTGTCACATCAGAGTGTGAATGTTAGATAGAAAAAAAATGCTTGTATGAATGGGTGAATGAGTGATGAGCAGAAAAAAAGCTATATAAGAACCAGTCCAGTCCATTTACTGAGGCACACAAGCTATGCTACTATGCAGCAACTGGAATATTACATATACATTAGACTTTTATTGTTAGGTGAGAAAACACGAGGTCTGAAAATGTTTTGTATGCTTAACTATGGTTCCTTGTAAGCCATTTGTAGGTTATGCATGATACAATCATAAAACTTTCATGACATTGTGTCATTCATTTTGTTGTGAATATTGATTCATTTTACAGCCATGAAAAGTGACTCCTGCTGTCGGATCAGCTGCAGTAAGAACAAGAAAGCAGAATAGGCCTTGCCCGTAGAGTTAATATACTTGCGCTATCAGTTTTATAAACAGCAAAGTGTGGAAATGTGTTTATCATTGAAATTCTGTCAGGTACAGCACTATCACCGGATGGATCTGCAATGCAAAACACTTTCATTGGCATGTTTGTCTTTGAAAATGGGAATTTGTTGCAAAACTTTGCGCCGCATCCTTTCTCTCACTTCTAATTTCCCATCCCATTATTTCTTTCCCTCAGCCTCTTTCTCAGTCGCGCGTTCTTCGTCTATGTCCATGCCCGTGTTTTTCATCCCGTCCTTCTTTGCTATCAGTTCAGGGGAAGAAACAGATTGTCTACTCGCTCCCATAATCAATTTGTGTCAGTGTACCAGGTTTCTCTCTGAAAGTGCCAGTGCTGGGAGAACGCTTGGTATTCACAAAAAGAAATAACAGGCCACCATAAATTCTGTGGAAAGGCGCTGTCTGTTTCACTTATGTTTAGGGAGATCACCACCAGATAACGCTTGATAACATCTTCTGTACCGGTACCAGTGGCCCCGTGGGACTCCCCTTCTCTCACATCTCAGTTTTCAAGTGCCTTGGTTGTCAAGAGTAAACAACCACTTTCAATTACTAGGAGGCTGTTTGAAGCTGTTTGTTTAAAAAAAAAAAATCCCAAAAACCCAACAGAAAATCCCAGGAAAAAACAGTGTCTTTTTATTTATTTATCTTTCATTACTAGTTGAGTTTCTTTTGATAATTTGCATTTTTCACCTGGGGTTCAGTGAGCATTTCCTTCTACACTATGAACTGTCATCACAACGTCCCATGATAGTCTGTCAGACTTTAACAAACTACCACCAGCTGCAAAATTTCTGAGCTTTTCTAAATAAAGCAGTTTTTCATTTTTACCCCAAGGCAGAAAACTGCATTTAGGTAGATGCATAGCTGTACATTCAGTTATTCATTGAAATTCATGAGGTGAGGGGTAAAAAGAAACAAGCCTAATTTTTCATAAGCATGTTCACAAGCATGAGGCCATTTGTAAAACCTGTTCAGATGAATACACATGAAATAAATGTTAACTCTCCTGACAGGCTATTAATAAAAGACCCCGGTGTTTGATTTAGAGGCAAGGAGAAGGTATGTAGCAGAGGAGTTAGGGATATTATAAGTGCTGTATCTTAACTTAGCTGATGTCTTTTAGGACCCTTGACTCCCTCTGATTGGGACTTCTCCTTATCCAGAGTGATACATGCCAGACAAATTTTCCAGCCAGTGTCGGATTGGTGAAACAACACTGTCTGGTGATATTCAGATTTATTCTGGCCATTGTGGCTGGTTGGGGACTAAACTAGATTATCTCAGTCACACAGGCCTAGAGACCAGCGGGCGACCATCCACAAGTAAAATGCGGATTCCCTAACTGGTTGGCTAATGGTTGCCAGAGATTTCTGGCTTTTGCCAGGCGAAATCAATCAAAAAGAAAAGTGTTGAACCTAAAAACCTTGCGATTGCTTTAATCACCAGAAGATTGCTGCAGTCACCTGTACTTTGCATGGAAGTTACAAACTACATGCAAAGCACAGGTGAAGAATGGAAGAGGTTTGCCTTCAAAGTAAACGTTGGCTCTAACTGCTTAAAGCAACACATTTCAAAATCTGCAACTTTAATGTCAAATGCAGATGTTCTCCGTGCCCGGTTTCCATTATTCTTTTCACAGTTTCCTGCCACTTACCGAGTATTTGTTGAGTGTTTGTGTCTTCCATCCAACCAAGTAATCTATCAAGGTGATCAAAGGAATCACAAGGAGGTTTTAAGCACAACATCATACACATCTGTACAACCGCTATCTCTGAGTGACAGCAAGCAGTCTCCCACAAACACTCACCAACTGGCCAGAGAATATACATTTTAACCTAGCCACCGGTGATTACCAGAGTGTCACTGACTGTTGTTGTGAGGCAGCTGGTGGCTTGAAACCCTCTTTTTGTTTTTGTCAATATTTTCCTTGTTTTGAAGCTTAAGGTGAAATTACTGGGATGGCTCCTTTCTTATGCTCCCCTCCGTAAACCTCCAGTGCTACTCGCCAGCTCTCTGTAATCTTCAAAGGAAGAACGTGCCCGCTCACCTGCCTGCTCTCGACTCACCTTCTCAGCCAACTTGCCAGTTGCCTCCTCACTCCTCCCACGGCACTGCTCACTGCTTATTCAAGTAAAACTGTTAACCCATACTCTTATGTTCCCGATCTTCCTTTTGGACTTACTCTCTTGCCTCCTCTCTAACAGAGTTCCCGTGTACCAGCTCATATTGCCACTGAATTCCTCCACCAACTGCCTTCAAACGATTAAATCCCCCAACTGTTCTCCAGGCTTTCATGATTGGGGCTTTAGCAGTTGGATTCACAGTGACTGTCAGCAACCGCCAACAACTTGCCAGGCCGTTGCCAACTAGTCTCTTGGCCTGTGTGAGTAGGGCTTTAACTGTGAGAGTAAAAACAAGTGTCCGGATTCTCACCATCGTGGGATCTGATTTAACCACATGATGGTGAGAATCTGGACACTCTGAAGTGAGTTCAGTTTCTTGGATTGCTTTCATGGTTCAGTTGCACTTTTTGTCAAACAGCCATTTTGATTCATCCAGCTGGAAAAGCTATGCTGCAAACAATATTAACACAAATTTTTGTGTTATTTAAGTATTCCAGCAAGCCGTGACATTGAACCAGCATGCACAATAACAGGAAGCTGAAAGAGATGCAATGAAGAGAATTCAGCAGTCATTTTTGCTTTGATGTGCCAAAGTATCTTCAGTAAAAGAAAAAAAAAGTCTAAGAGGGAAAGTAAGGTGACCGATCACATGGTTTTTCTTTTATTCAGGTCCATTTTTGACTTCAGTAGTGATGCCAAGGACATGACATGGCAGTACAGCGTGTCCACGGCCATTGCTCTCTTCATCCAACACTCAGAGACATATTTTGTGTTTGGTCATGTGCCAGGATGTAGTGCGATATTCATATATTAATAGTGTGGAGGTGGAAACTAGTCGAACCAAAGGCTGATTTTTCAGCGGTGGACAAAGTTCACACATACTTTGGGCGAGCACTTACTCATTCAGTGTGCAGCCTTCATAAAGCTATTTCCAGAAAATTGTTTTTCATATTTATTTACAAAAATGTCCTAATTTCTCTTCTTGAACTGATTTTCAACTCTGGGTGATAGAACTGACTGAATGCTCAAAGCATAAGTAGGAAATATAATAAATAAAAAAATAAATGATCTATTGAACAGAGCCCGTGGTGGTGGATGCAATCAGCAGGTCTGAAACACAGGCTACTGAGGCAGTGTTGACACTCAGAGCTGTTAGTTTACTAAGCAGGAAAAGGGGCTGATGTTTAACTCTTGCTGCCCCCAAACCCTGCTCCGTGCAACCTGCTGTGTCCACTGTTTCCCCACCGAGCTAAAAAAACACAGAGCTGCCTGTCTGCTGGTCAGCTGGCTCGTAGTGCAGGCCAGTATATGAGATTAGGAGATCAAGGGAGCACAAGTCTTTCTTCAATGTGCCTGTAAGCCTCAGTAAAGTGTGTATACCTGAGTGACATGCGAGTACTAGGTCACTGCAAACGTGTTCGGTAGTTTGCCACGAGGACCACGAGGGCAAATGAAACATGTTCTGGAATTAAAACCAAATCCATACTTAATGAGATCTATGCAGCAACTGATGTGATAATGATCCTTATTTTATCGTGTTATTTCAGAGTAAACATCATTTAAACAGCAAAAACTAAAATTAATCTTTAACATTGCTGTAAATAGCTCAAAGGAACAAGCGATTGTGGTGAAGTAATGTTTTGTACCGCATTTCAATTCAGTGAGAGGTGGGAGGCAACTAAGAATTTGGTTGGGGGTGGTGGTGGTGGGGTAAAGATAAGTTCAAAGCCATATGGAATGTGCATAGCAATGCATTACACTGTCATGGTGGGGATAGAGATTGCAGGCCCATTCTCACCAGGGGAAATGGTCCAATTATTAGATAATGTTCAGAACAAGTCATGGATTAAGGCTTTGCAAGAGTCAGGATGCTCTTCAAATGAAGATGGTTTGATTAGCATGCACTCAGCCTTTCCCGCTGCCACATGAAGTTTGAGGCTGAATGAAGCATTTCATCTCTCTTCTAACCATTGTTTGCAAATCCTTTGCAAGAAATACGCTGTCAAAATCAGCATTACTCTATCTCCTCGAAGTTCAGTGCCAAGAGTCTCACTGTGCATGTGAACAAATACTGTTTCTATGACGGGACTATAGTAACAGTATTTGTTCATGCTAATGAAATTTGTATTTAGAATACCAGCATTGCACACCGGCCAAATGTGTCTCAATTTTTTGTAGGTATGATTATAGTTATATCGGTTAATTAGTTCAACTGGTCCAAAATATACCAAGATGGACCTATTTTACTTTCTGTTGATATATTTTATCCTTGAGACTCTACTACAGTAGCTTTACATGCTTTATGCTTCCAAATAAACCTTTCTATTCTGCTACTTAAGTCTTGGTGCAGTACTTCTGATCAACCACTGTCTGAAACAAGCTGTTGCAGCTGCTATAATACAACTTTTTTTCTGATTGGCTGTTTTCATTTTTAATTAAAGTTTTAATTGGCATGCCGTGTGGGTTATGCAGATACCAAAACCTTTTCCAAACGATGACCACTTAAAGACATCATACAGAGCAGACTGATGCCTGATTAATGGCAGCTCAAAGGGATTATTTGACATATGCTGACCACTTTATCAAACTCTTTGACTGATTGATCAGCTGTTCCATAGAGCAGAACAGCCTATACCAACAATATTTATGATTTCTGAAAATAGAGCTACATCAGCTGGTTATTCCAGCACAAAAACGAATGAGGAATAGCAGTAACAAGCCTCAAATCCTCAGCTATGACGCTGAGTCCCACTGTGAGATAATTTTTGGGTTTTAACAAGAGTGGAGGCTTCACATCTGTCTTGGTCTGAGCGTAGCTGCTGGTACTGACAGACGCTGAAGTCGTCACAGCTGTTGCTGGATGTGCCTGCTGTTGCAAAATATATTGAAATATATCAGTTCACTCTCAAAGCCTCAAGAATTTCACAGCAAGTTGGCAGAACAGTTTTACTGTTTATACACAGCATCCTAAGTAGAGCCTGACAGATATTTGGTGATGCACAAATCCAACATTTTTGGTGGATATATTCTTTCAGACAAACAAAACACAAACAGAGTTCTCTGACATTTGCTATGTATTTATTTACCTACTTATGTACGCCGACTGTGTTTTTGGCGTTCCAAACAGGATTTGCCAACATGGAAGTTGCAGAACGCCCTCTGGTGGGCCAACTATGCAGCATCAACAATCAGAGCATAATTGAAGGGTGTCTCTCCCATTCGTTACTATCTGAAAGGTTTCACTGGACTTACTAAACTCAACTAAAACTTCAAACTGCAATTATTTGGGACCATCACTTTAAAAGTTCAAAATATTATTCTCCTTAATTTAAGACTATTCATGTGGAACTTCATATAAATTATATGTTTTTATTCATAAGTACTGAATAAGAATTGAGCCACTAAACTGAGCTTGTTCCTCTCACAAAAAAAAAGTGTACTCTAATGGTGCTTAATGCCACCATTCTCAAAGCCGCATTAATAATTAATCAGTGCATCCAAACGTTATTGGAAGACTCATTGTGTCACGGTCCTGGGTCGGGTCGACCCAGTATTTTGAGTTTCTTATGTTTTGGTTTATTTTGCATTATGGATTAGTTATTCTCTGGTGATACTGTTTTGATTACAATTATATTCTGATTCTTTAGTTATCTGATGATGATGTTGATGATGATTATTTCTGGTTTAGGTTTTGTTATCTTGCCCTTATGTTTGGTTTAGGTTGCCTGTGCTTAGTCTTCTCTGCCCGTATGTCCCTCTGTTTGTCCATGACGTCATTATGCCTGTTTACGAGTCTGTCTCTGTCTGGCGTGTGCTTCCTGTTTTATTTTGTAGGTCTGTGCCCTTTGTCAGTGCGTTCAGCTTTGTGCTCTCCCTGTCTCGTCAGTGTAATCAACGTCAGCCGTGTCTCCCAGCTGTTTCCTCTTTGCTCCGTTCACCTCTTGTATTTAGTGTCTGTGTCTTCCCCTACTCGGTGTCGCATCGTTAACGTCTGTTCACCCTCACTTGCTGCGTGTTTAGGATTTCCAGTCCTCCTGCATCTCTTTTTAGAGTTTTGTTTGCTTTTGTGAGTTTTATTTTATCTTGATGTTCTGCTCCAGCAATAAAGCTGCATTTTCTGTTTAAACCTCGTGTCCTGAGAATCCTGCATTTTGGGTCCACCACTCCTGCCTGCCTGCCACACAGCCGACCATGACACATTGTTTGTGAGCTGAGACCCACACATCCACTCTACTTGTAAAGAATGACCCACAGCTGCACCTGTGTGCTACAATTGTTTATTACTTATAGCAAAAACTAAATTTTCTTGGGGCTATTTAATATGTTTGGATTTAATATTTCATTTTGTGCTGTATACGTGTGGTAACTTGCACTGAATTTCTGAATAGGTAACAGTTGAAGCATCACAATCAGTAGGAGCAGGGAATGGAGTAAATTTTACTCTGATCGCAACGTATTCTTATTTAGGCTTCATGCATCCATATGGCATTTCCATGGCATGTGACTCGAGCAATGGAAAGACGTGCTCCTTCTTAGTTTCTCTGATTATTGATTATTTTATGTAGCTCAAATCCGAGCATGGTCGTTGTCATAGTAAAACCAGCATTGCAACACTGGAGAGAAACAGCTTGAGATTGCTGCTGGTTAACATGTAGTTTTAATGAGCCACGAGTCAGTCTCCATTTCATTCTTGTTCAGTTGTCGGGCAACAAAACACAAAAAAATGTAAATCAGAACACTTTTAATAGGAATGGCGGCATCAAAGAGAGTCACCAAAAGTAAGAAAGAAAACACCTACAGCATGCAGGCTAAATCATGTCATTGTTCATTTTGTTTTAACAAGTGTTAAACCCCATACATGCACAATTGCTCCTTTTGATTACACAGAGTGTCATCAAGTATAATTCTGTCTTTATTTTTCCCCCTTTTTGTACGCAAGTCAAAACTGTTCCAATAGAAATGGATGAACTAAACTAATCACATCCTTACTGCCACTATAGGAGCTGAGAGGGTAAGTAGCAGCCATGTACTGCTAATCAAGTGCAGCTGATTAACTGATCATTAGCAAGTGTGAGAGTCTCAATACAAGCAGAAGTTTTGGCAGTTTGCCTGTCTCGAGCGTTCAGCTGTATGTTAATACAATACCACAGTCTTCCCAGGAAATTCACCTCAAGGTCAGACTGTGCTCAGAACGAAACCCCAAGCACTACATCTCAGACTCCACTGACCTCAGTTGGCATGTTAAATATTAAAGTTCATGACAGAACAATTAGGAAAAGGCTGAACAAGTATGACTTGTTTTAAACGGATACCAGGCTTGTTCTTCAGCCACAGGATCTTGGCACCTTGCACTCATCGAGTCGACCATGAACTTTTCTGTATACTAAAGGATTATAGGGTGATGTGGGAGGCTATCTGTTTGAAATTAGGTCATGGAACAGGTCAATGATCCCATCGGCGTAACTTTGTGCTGAACATTGGGGCGGTCAAGAGCTCTGTTTAAATAAATAAATAAATCTGGGTAAATTCCCAGATGATTAAACATGCAACTATTTTGCTGGTAATACCTGAAATGAGTAAAGAAAATCAAGTCTATTTATGCAAGATAATTCGTAATTTTATTTGGAGGGTTATATTGGTTGGATCTGATTATTGGGGGGGGGGGGGGGTCATAACCAGTGTTGGGACTAATAATAATAAGTAACGTAGTTACTGTAACGCGTTACTTAATAACGCGTTACAGTAACTACGTTATTATTGTGGTAACGAGCACGGTAACTAGTTATTATGCCAAAATCAGGAACGCGTTACTCGTTACTGGGATTTAGATAGGGTCGTTATTCGTTACTTCGTGTGGTGGCTGTCGCGGAGCTTCCACAGATTCAATGACAATAGCAAGTGGTGGAGGGCAGCAGGTAAGGGGAGGCAAGAGAAGAGACCCGTAGCGGCCGCCGGTCTGAGTGTCAGGTGAACTGAACTTCAGGTAAGAAGTTGTGACCTGCAGTCAGTGTTGGGTGTAAAGTGTTACTGTAATTAAATTACTTTTCCACTGGAAAAGTAGAGTAACTAATTACTGTTCATTTTTAGGTATTTTAATTACAGTTACTTACAATGTACTTGCGTTACATTGTAAAATATTTAAACTCGCTGAATATCATTGTTTAATTTCAATAATTTATCTTCTAAACGTAGAAGTAAACTCTGCCGCTTTAACATCGCTGTAGTGCAGGTGCACGTCATTTCGCGCCAGTTTGCTGCATAGTCGTATTCTATGTAGTAACTAGTAACTAGTAAACACAAAATGCAGTTTCTAAATTAACGTATTTATTTTTAAGGGGAAAAAAACCTTTATGGCCGTTTGTGAAAAAGTGATCCCCAAGATATTTGGAAAATAGTCTGTTGACTGACAAGATGAAAGTTGAATGTTTTGGAAGGTGTGTGTCCCATTACATTTGGCTTAAAACTAACTCAGCGTTTCAGAAATGGACATCATAACAACAGGTAAAATATGGTGTTGGTAGTGTGATGGTCTGGGACTGCTGTGCTGCCTTGGTACCTGGAGGTTTGCTGGGATAAATGGAACCATAAATTCTGCCATCTACCAAAACATCCTGAAGGAGAATATCTGGCCATCTGTTCTTGGCCTCAAGCTGAAAAACACTTGGGTTCTGCAGCAGGACAGTGAACCAAAACACACCAGCAAATCCACTTTGAATGGCTTAAGAAAAACAAAAAGAAGTCTCTGGAATGGTCTAGTCAAAGTCCTGACCTGAATCCGATTGAGATGCTGTGGCATGGCCTTAAAAAGGCCGTTCATTCTCGAAAACCCTCCACAATTCTGCAAAGATGAGTGGGCCAAAATTCCTCCACAGCGCTGTAAAAGACTCATTGGCAGTTATTGCAAACACTATCCATACTCACAGATAGCAATCCATTTCGGTTAATTACGGTGTGCCCAGGGCACCGTCTTGGCCATTTTCAGCTTTTTTTTGGTCTATTCAATCTACTCGCCCCACTACTATGAGCCTTTAGTTGCTCTGCTCCAAGACTTTTGAATGTTCTTCCACCAGATCACAAGACCAGAAATTCTATTTCTATTTTTAAATCATGTCTAAATACCCATCTGCTCAGAACTGCATACCCTTCATTATAACATGGTCTTAGTCTATTGCTACTTTGATCTTGACTGTTCGGCTATATCTGTCTTGCAAGTTTTTCCTCCTGTGGCTAGGCATTCAGTATTGTCACACTCCCATAAAATGCCATTTTACTAAATGAGATATATTAACCTATGAGGAAACATACTCCTCATCAGCTCTCTCTTAAAAACAAAAAAGAGTGATTAACACATCTTCTTTAATAGTGCTTTTTGGAGGGGCTGCTTTCAATTTGGCTTTCATTCAATTGCTCTCTTGAAAGACAATCTTTTATATCTTTAAGCAGTAAATGGTGACTATAATGAAAATGACATTAACAATTCTTAAAAAGAAAATGTTTTAGGCTCATGATGAGGGATCACATTGTGCATTACACTGGAATATAATGTTAAAATAGAAAGAGTGTCGCCTCTCTGCCTATACTG
Source organism: Astatotilapia calliptera (assembly GCF_964374335.1). Classification (NCBI taxonomy): domain Eukaryota; kingdom Metazoa; phylum Chordata; class Actinopteri; order Cichliformes; family Cichlidae; genus Astatotilapia; species Astatotilapia calliptera. Next base: position 25,983,097 of record NC_137427.1, on the reverse strand, counting down.
TAAAACTTAGTGCACTATAGACATCTGCATCCAACAATGGTCCAGATTTTTATTTTGTTTAATATTGATATATTTTTGGTAAATAATAACACATGTTGACCCTGTCAATAAGATCTGAGTCTCGTACCACACTTTATGACAGATTCCACTGTTTACTTGGGATTTTGTCTGCATCAAAGTGATGGTGCTGTTAAGGTCTTCTTCCTCATTACTACAGCCACACCATCTAACTTTACTAAAATGTGACTAAAAGTTCTCCAGATGATGAATTATTCACATCTTAGCAACCTTTGTTAGTTACATTTTTATTTTACACAGTAAGTTAAATATTGATTTAAGTCAAATTGTTGCCTCAGCAAGGCTCAGAAGCCATGCATTCTTCTTCAGTGCAAGATTTTGAAGAGACTGAGACCAGCCAGATTCAGAAGACTGTGAGCTGCCTAAAGCCGCAACCAAACAGCTTTCCAAACAATGATCTGGACCTGAAACATCCAGAGCCTGAAAGGTGTCACAATCATCGTCTGGTGTGCACAACAATATCATCTTTGGACAAGTGCATTCAGTGTGTGGGACCGGTTTCCTCCCTCAAGTGGCTTGGCTATAAGTGCAAAGTTTGTTTAGGGGTCTGGCACAAATCTTGCCTTGCAAAATTGGCAAATCAGAATTGCCACCAGTCAACACAGAAAGAAGAAATTTCTGAATATTCAGGGGAGGATGGATTGCCACATTCAGTTCTGGATCAAATATCAAGCGATGATGATGGCAACCACAGCATATCAGAAGAAGAATATGTGCCAGATTCAGAGTCATATGATGAAGATTCAGATGAAGACATCTCATTATTGCCAAGCACATCAAAAGGTCTGCTATGCCAAGATGACATCTCCAAAGCGCATGAACAATCAGATTCAACGAATTTAATCCACAACTTGACAAAGGACAAGCCACAAGATAAAAGTGAGCTTTGCGAAACTGAATCAGAAAAAATGACTTTAAGTAAAAGAAATTACTGCTATTTTTGTGGCAAACCACAAGCTAAAATTTCCCGCCACCTGAAAACGCACAAAACGGCTCCTGATGTTGTGCATGCATTTTCCCTGCCTAGAGACTCAAACGAGCGTAAAAGTCTGTTAGAGAAATTGAGAAATAAGGGAAATTTTAAGCATAATGCTGCAGTTTTGCATGGTGGAGTGGGACCACTGAAAGTGAAGAGAAGACCCAAGATTAAAGCAGTAGAGGGAAAGTTTGCTCATTGCTTTTATTGTCAAGGGATGTATGTTCGCAAGGATCTTTGGAGACATGTCCGCAGATGTCCTAACAAACCAAAAGATGACACGGATAAAGAACCTGGAAGAACCAAAGTACTCGGCCTGGCTTTAACTCTGGAGTCTCAGTGTTATCCGCAGGTGTCAAGTGGAGTCTGGAAGGTTCTTGCTGTTATGAAACAAGATGAGATTGCCTCAGCTGTGCGAAATGACTTTACTGTTATTCAGTTTGCCCAGTCCCTCTACAATAAACATGGACAAGACCCTACAAAGTATGATTATATACGACAGAAGCTTCGTGAAGCGGGACGTTTGTTGTTGTGTCTGCGCACAGAATTCTCAGTGCATAACATGGAAGAAGCTATTAAGCCTGCTAATTTCCAGAGAGTTGTGCAAGCAGTAAAGAAAGTTTCAGGTTTTGATGAAGAGACACTGTCATACAAAACTCCAAGCCTTGCGCTGAAACTGGGACATACACTGCATAAAATGTCTGACATTATCCATTGTCGTGCCCTCATGACAGAGGATGAAGCCCTAATCAAGTCCACTGATGCGTTCAAGAAGTTGTATGTCTCCAAATGGTCTGAGATGGTGTCTCACCGTGCCTTGAACACATTGAGTGAGGCAAAGTTTAACAAGCCATCAACATTGCCCTTTACAGAAGATGTTCGGATTCTCCATCACTACCTTCAAAAATCTGCAGAAAGTGCCTTTTGCAGCTTGGAGAACGAAGCCACAGCTCAGAATTATGCCCAACTTGCACAAGTTACACTCTCACAAATCATTGTGTTCAACCGAAGACGTTCTGGAGAGGTTTCAAAGATGCGCCTCAAAAGTTTTCTTGAAAGAGACAAAACAGCACTCCACACAGATGTTGCCATGGGGCTCTCAGAAATGGAACAGAGACTCTGTAACTATTTCTGTAGAATAGAAATAATGGGAAAAAGGGACAGAAATGTTCCAGTTCTGCTAACACCAAGCATGCTGGATGCTCTGTCACTACTGGTTAGTAGGAGGCCTGACTGTGGTATTTGTGTCACTAATATCTACCTCTTTGCAAGACCCCGATCAATGAGTCATTACAGAGGAATGGACTCCTTGCGTGTTCATGCACACCAGTGTGGAGCAAAGCAGCCTGAGTAGCTAAGATCGACACAGCTCAGAAAACATGTTGCCACACTCTCACAAGTCCTTAATTTGAAAAACAACGAACTTGATCAGGTTGCAGATTTCCTGGGTCATGATATCCGCGTTCACCGCGAATTCTACAGATTACAAAATAAAAAAGAAAAAAAGAAAAAAAAAAAGAAAAAAATAAATAAATTGTTGCTTCAGGAAAAAGAAAAGAAAAGTTTCTGGATTTGTAATATAAATTCATATCGAGGGTTAGCAAATTCAGCACAAGGTCAGACGAGGTTGTGCAATGCTCAGATAAACTGCAAAAAATCAAGGAGCTACAGCTAAGACTCTACAGGCCTCAGTTGGTATGTTAAATATTAAAGTTCATGACAATACAGAAAAAGATTAAACAAGTATGGTTTGTTTGGAAGGACTGGCAGAAGAAAGCATCTTCTCTCTAAAAAGAATATGACAAAGCTTAAGTGTGAGTCTGGCCAAACTACAAGACTTCTTGAACTATGTATTTTGGACAAGACAAGACTGAAGTGAAGATATCTGAACATAATGCACAGCAGTACGTTCGATGAAAATCAAACACAGCATATCAACACAAACACCTCATACGGGCTGTCATACGGGTGGTAGAGGGGTGGTAATTTTTGCTTGATTAACAGCCATGGGACCTGTTATTGAGTCATGAGTGAACTGTGAATGGCTTTGTATACTAAAGGATTTTATAGTCAAACGTGAGGCCATCTGCCCAACAGCTAAAGCTTGGTGCAAACTGGGTCATGCAACAGGGCAATAAGTACAACAGAGAGTTGACCACAGAATGGCTGAAAAAGAAAAGAATCAATATTTTGCGGTGGCCCAAGTCCAGACTTCAACTTGTTTGAAATGCTCTGGTGGGACCTTAGGAGAGCTGGGCATTACCAAATGCATGGAAACCTCAGTGAACTGAAGCAAAGTGGTAAAGAAGAATGGGCCAAAATTCCTCCAAAATCATATGAGAGATGATAAAGTTATGGACAAAAGGATTAATTCAAGTTATTGTTGCCAAAGATGGTTCTACAAGCTACTGATTAACGGGTTGTCCTCAGTTTTTCACAGGACAAAAGCTTGCTTTTACACATAATTTTATGTATAGAAAAAAATGCTCTCATAGTCTGAGTCAGCCATCTAAATATACAAAGAGTGAATCTACAAGAGTGATGTGATTTGTCTTGACTGCTGCAGTGCTTGTCGCATCAAGCCTAGTCCCTCCAAAGCCCTTTAATAAATAGAAAATGAGATATGACAAAGCAGTATCTAGATATTCAGAAAATTCACTATTGACTGTCTTAACATCTGTCACAGTTATACATGTTATCAAATGCCAGATGACAGATAAGCCTGGGCTTCGGATTTGATTATGATCAGATATACTGCATGTATGAAGTGCAATCTTCAGCTTTTTTTTTTGAAAAAAAATCCATTCATTATAGTCATTTTATTTCAGTAAACCAACCAAACCTGTAAGCAAACGTGATGAAGCAATGCCTTTAATAGAGGTGACAGCCAGCAGCATGTCAGCATATTATAATGGCACCTTGAAGAACAACCATGCTTTATGAACAAAAAACAGATGCAGGCAAAAGCGCTCCAAACCCATAAACAGTGCAATTATCAAAGCACTTTCTCGAGCAAAAACACAAACACTAAGAGGTGTCTGTCAATATAGAGACACTGCTCATATTAAATCAGACACACAGGGGGACACAGATGTGACAGTGGAAATGGATTGAAAGCGAAGTGATATTAAGGACAGAAAAACAGAAAAATCTGGTCAAATGAGTTCCCGATTGCCATGGGAGAGTAATGGTATGAAACAGCTCTTCTCTTTGACTTTTGAAAGGAGCAGACACGCATGGGTGTCTCAAGAGACCAATAAATGGTGCAGTAAATAGAAACCGCAAGCAGATCAAAGAAACGGTATTCACATCAACCTAAAAAATCCAAAACAAACTCCCAAACACCTGAGCACATACGGGAGGGAAAAAAAGACAGAGAAAAAGACACATTTCCCTCAGGAGAGGGAATATGAAAGCGATACACCCCGTTTTAAAAGAGGTGCAACCCATTTGAAAATGGCTGGGCATGCATCCACTGGCATATTAAGTAAAACTAGATAATGCAAAAACTACTAAAAGTACTTTGCTAAACCATCACAAACAAATGCAATGTTTGTCAGCTTGTTCAGAAAATAGAATAAAGCTAAAACCATCACCTCACTGCAGTGACTCGATTTTACAGACCAGCCACTAACTAAAGAGGCACCTGAGAGTCACAGTGCAGGGCACAATAAGCCAGGTTAACAGTGCAGCCGGCAGGAGTCTGTGCACGGAGCAGCAGAGAAGGAGGGAAAAACGACAAGAGAGACAGCAGATTGTTGCTAAATTAGGTCCTCAACAGTTCTCCAATCTCCAGTGGCTAAATGCACCTGTATATGTGACTTTGTGTGACTTGTGAGAAGTTAGTGTCGTCTGATGTGTGAGAGAAGTAGCAACGGCTGCCAAAGCCAGAGAAGAGTGAATCCTTTAGTCGCTTAACTTTAGTCAGCCCTGAAGTGAGCAGATAAGCTCAGAGTGCAGAATATGGTAGTAGTTACTGACAAGTATGAGAGCTCTCCTCTACCACTGCTCATATTTTCAGTAATATTCCAAAGAAAACCTCTAATATTTTCAAATTATTTTCTAAAGTGGAAGTCTTCTGACCGTGTAAGTACATCAGATCACAACGTTCAGCCCAACAGCTGCAGGTTGAGTGGTATTCAGGTGGTACTCAACTACACACACCAGTGTATGCACACCCTGCTACACAATTCCCAACATTAACAAGATTCCCAACAGGGGATTAGGAGGTAGAGTAGGTCAACTACTAATCAGATGGTTGATAGCTCAATCCCCAGGGCCCAGTCCACATCGTGACATGTTCTTGGGCAAGATGTATCTGTGTGTGTCTCAAAGGCACAGAATAAAAGTGCTGCTAAATATGTGTGTGCAAATGGGTGATTGTTTTCTGTAGTGCTTTGAGTCCTCAATGTAGAAAAGCAGTAGCCTAAGTACCAGTCCATTTTCCATTTTGCCCAAATTAGGTAAGTGATCGCTTTTTGATATGGTCGGCAACACAGCATGTTGTGTTATATCCACCACTGAATTGATAAAACGTGTCTTTAAATATCGACCGAGTAGATGATAAAGCTTTTTGATATAACAACATGACTTAACCCTGTTTCACATCATGGCTCTAGCGTGCTGTTCAGCTGTAGCAATAAATGGAAACTGTCCCTCTTTTATCAGCGTTTATTTGAACAGCTTGTGACGGTTTAAATAAAATGTTTACTACTTGGAGAATATTCGAACTGACTCTGGATAAGTTCATACTCTTCTAATGGAATAATAAACACAAGTCCTATTACTAGACGCCTGGTTTGTCTCTGCAATAATGCGTTGTTGCGCAGAAACACTTTGCAATGAGAATGAAAGGCAGAATTTATAATTGCTTTTCTTTCAATAAACACAAGGCGTTTTTCTTTTTTTTTTTTCATTTAGAGAAAGCACAAGATGTTGCTTAAATTATTAACTCAGGAGCTGAAGCTTCAGCAAAGAAAAAGCTTGATGTCAGCGTGCTGGAATTTTCTTAGATGTGTCACGTCAGGCAAATTTCCTAACGCATGATTATTTCCTGGTGCATGGCTGTACATCACTGTACCTTTTTAGCACATTCATCATTACTATGAAAAAGTAATCATTGCTGGCCACATGCATCCTGTTTTGCCACATTTGTTGTGATGATTATTCATTAAAATCAAAACTTCAAAGATTCCCTAAAAGCTGCAGAAGACTGTAGTGATATTTCCGCCTCGATTCTTCCAATGTACTGATACACACTGAGTGGGACGTATTAGGGAGAAGTTGAACATTTTGTCTTCAGAGGTGATGTGTTAGCAGCAGAAAAGAGCAAGAATTTGAGTTAATTTGACAAACTGTGACAAAATTGTGACGACTGGTCAGAGCATCTCCTAAACAGCAGATCTTGTGAGGTGTTCCCAGTCTGCAGTGGTCAGTATCTATCAAAAGTGGTCCAAGGAAAGAACAGCGGTGAACCAGTGAAGGTGGGCATGGGCGCCCACGGCTGGCCCGTGTGGTCTGATCCAATGGACAAACTACTGTAGCTCAAGTTGTAAAAGTTGATGCTGGTTCTGATAGAAACATGTCAGAATACACAGTGGCGGTCATGGTAAACCAGATTTAAAGGAAATCTTTTGCATTCGGCCCAGAGACTCGTCTTCAGGCCCACAGACTGGTTAAACGGGCTAAAGATGTTATTTTGAGGATAAATCTCTGCAGATTAACATACACAGTCCTCAGTTGTTGTTTTTTTTTTTTTAAAAAAAAAAAAGAAAGATCCTGAATGTTTTGTCCAAATATTCAGAGCACCACAAGTATATGATGTACTGCTCATATGTTTTTCCATCCATTTAGCTGTGTTAGAGTATGTAAGGACAATGATGGTGCGTTGCTGAGACCAGGAAGCTCTCTGTAATTAGTAAAACACAGATAAAAATGCTGAATCTTAAAGGAATGGACTTTAAATTCGACATCCTTTGGGGCTTGTTAGTTCCACACTTCTGACCAGTTTGGGTAGAGCCAGTACTCTGTATCCATCTGTAGTGTTTTCAAGGAGGCAAATGAAATGAATGCAATTATAGCCGATTTTAAGCTATTTATAATGGCTCATAGCTTGTTCCCAGTGGCTGCATCATTCATTATTTTTGAACACTCCAAAAGTCCTTAAAATATAGAGCAGCAGCTCACAGATATATATATATATATATTTATATGTGTAGAGCAGCACATGGTTGATAGAAAGATGTTTGAACTATGAGTGCAGGATGTGTCTGATACAGGAGACAGCTCATAACACGCTGACATGTTGCTGTCTTATCACAACATGCCGTAAAAACAGCAGCCAGGCAGGAGGGGTCTACCACTGGCTACTTTTAAAACGTCAGCCACACCATAGCAGGGCTGTGCACACAACAGACAACATTCGGGGCTCTTGGAAGACTTTATTTGACTTTGTTTAATTGTTTTTGATTGCTGTACTTTTGTTTGTTTTTGTTTTTACAAGAAATTAACATGTAAAATGTTAATGTGTAAAGCAGTAAAGTCAGGCTCAGTGGGTTCAATGAATATCTGGTCCTCAATAAGAATGGAGAATTTAAAAATCTGTATTTCTATTGTGAAAAACATTTTACATAATCTTAGCATCGTCCTCTATCACACCGACCCTCTGCATGTCCTCGAGTCTTCCTTTTTCCCCTCCTGCCTCGCAGCTCCCTCTACAACAACCTTTGTTGAACATATCCACTAACCCTCCCCTGCATTATCCAGACCGTCTCAACCTTACTTCTCTGTCTTTGTCTCCAAACAGCTCAACCTCAGCCCAGCAAAGTTTCATTCCAATAATACATGTGACTGATTTTCATTGACAAACCTGCTCTTCAGTGAGGTTCTTTGTTTTGTTTTAGTGTCCTTGTCCTGATCTCTCGAGTCTACTGTACTGCACGGCCTAAACTTTCTAAATTTTGTTGTTTTGTATTCTGTGTGTGTGACTTTGCCTGCAATTACAGAATAGAGTTTCCAACCAGGGGGAAAGGTGAGTAGAAGTGCAGTCATCTGCCACTGAAGTGACCTTTCAAGTTGATGTGCGGATTCACATTTAGAAGCTGCGCTCTCGTCTTTCGGATGCCTGCGTCATTGATCTGGCTTGAAGAAGACAGCTCAGCAGGCTATTTTTAGCATCTTACACCACGAAAAAATAGCGGACACAATATCTGCCACATTCGTTACTGAGAATATGTGCATTTGTCCTCCCATTAAAAATAAGCATCGACATTCACGTAGAATAACAGGGAAAGGTCTTTTTAATGCAAAAATATCCACGTGAGTTTAATATATTAATGTATATATTTTACATATTTATCCTCTAAACACACACACACACACACACACACACACACACACACACACACACACACACACACACACACACACACACACACACACACACACACACACACACCTCTGGATAGCTTTTCAACATCCAGTGAGCTGTAAAGCAGGTGACATTGTTTGAGTTTATTTGCTGCTTTGGTAACTAAACTTACTGAAATGCTGCTTGAGTAACATAACAGAAGTCCAACATGATTCATAAAAATGCATCTTATAAACATCAGAAATGGTTTAACTCATTAGCAAGCAAACTTAAGGAGGCTGCTTACCCAAATAAAAGATGCAAACGAGAATAGAAGACTGGATGGTTCCTGTGTATGAGCTGACTCAGCAGGGATGATATTAAATCAGAAAAGTTGACTTTCGAGAGAATAAATATTTGGAAAGCAAGACAGAATTCCTTAGAGGCTGACTGCATTTTGTTTATTTATTGCATTATACAGTATTATATTTATTTGTTTCTGCCTTTACATAAAGAGAGACATTTCCCCAATAATCTGAAAATGAAGTGACTGACACTGCTTCCATTTTCAATCTTCAATTTGCTCCTGCATTCAGTTGTCCAATTCTATTTAGTCACCATCAAAAAATTTTATTTCAAAATTACTTACTTTGTCATTTGTGACCTTCGAATGTCTCACAGAATAAAATATATATAAATAAAGCGATAACATTTTATATCACAAAAAGCCAAACGTCAACTGTGGACATGTGTGTATCCGAGATGCTTCAGTAATGTGGGAAAAAATAGCCTGTCCTGTCTCCTTTGATCTCTGTGACCTTTGTGTTCTTTCTACTTTCATAAAAGTCATTGTTCGAATGCACAGATGCACTCTTCCCACAGATCCGTTAACTAAATAAACAAATAACTGAACAATATATTCAGCTGTGAGCCAGTTGAGTCTCTTGTCCTGCGGTGTTAGTGTTGGACAGTCATAGACTGCGACTGATCAATGGCTGATCAATCATCGGACGTTATGGCACTTTTTTTTGCAATGAAGTGAGTTTGGTGAATTGGCACACGCACCAATAACAGCTCTTGGTTAGAGTGGCTCTCCTGCTCATAGCTCGTCTTCTGGAGGCCAGAACAGGGACTATCACCACCAACAGCTGCAGTCCAGGATGATGGAGATTAATGTCACTGGTGAACCAGCTTAATGACATCAGGGATCGCCACAACTGCAACTGGAAAGTATGGAAAAATGTAAAGGCATCATCTGGTTAGCTATGAGTGAACTTTCACAGCAGATTTTATTATATCACCTATTACTGTATGTTTTAGAAATATACTGCTAACAAGATATGCTGTAAGATCAGATACTTTATTGTTCCCAAGGAAACTAGACTAGAAACAGTCAAGCAAGGACATGGATCCTATAAAAATAAAAAGTACAAAAAAAAAGGGCAGACATCAACAGGTTCACACTGAGCACATGTGACGGATGCAAACTAGTCACTGTGGTGAACATTATGCTTTCTGCACCATCATCAGTGAAGAGAGTGCCAGTGGCAGACTTGCCAGTTCTGGCTTCGTGGTGCTGGCTTGGGAACACGGGTCCCACTAAAGGATGCTGAACCCTCACGCCACCCTCACGGAGTCTTAATGTGATAATTTTGAAAGCTTTGTAGGACTCTGGCAGCGCCCATCCTGTTCGTCCTCACACAAAGGAACAAATACTGTTCATGCATGCTCTCTATTCCTGTAATTGCCGTGGTCTGGTATGTGCTGCGACACATATAGTAGCAAACCTTGTAATGCTGCTTACGGATGCGCCATCCTGGAGTAGTTGGACCCTGAATGGCCTGCGGGTACCTTCTCATGGCGCTCACAGTGACAAGAACACTAAAAAACTGCAAAACAAGACAAAAAATAAGTCTGGAGGAAAAAGGAGATATGGTCTGTGGCCACCACCCGTAAACCCTCGCACCAAAGCAGGTGAAGCTGATTCACAATGCTTTATCCTTCCTAACCGAACAGAATGATATCCGCGAAGTTCACTTTACTGTGTGTTAGACTGCGATGACCAAGTGCTCCCCTAATTTTCTTTGAGCAGCGTATATTTACTATACTTAATACAAACAGTCTGCCTGATTAAAGTGTGATGTTCTTAAGTGTTTGGACTGTGATTGTTTTCATTCCTCATTCCTGTTATCTTCTGTTAATGCTTCGTGGCTCCATATCTGCGTGTACCCTAAAGTTAGGAACTGTATAAACCTCTGCAGAGAATCACTGCCGCTATGAGGACTTGTCGTTCGGCACCTTTTTTTTTTTTTTGGCCTGTCCCGTTTGGCTCTTTTGCCATCAGAATCATTGTCTAAAGGCAAAGAAAGATGCCCAGCGGATTTACTTTACCAAACTGACCATCCCAGCCTTGCCGTAATGGTCCATTTGATTCACCTTTTATTGTTTATTTTATTTTCATTTACTGAATACGGGACAGACTTGACTGGGGGAAAGAAGGGGAGAAAGAAAGAGGGAAAGAGAAACAGCTGAGAAGAGGGACGGGGGAGAAGGGCAAAAGACAAAAACCAACAGAACGGGCAGAGAAAAAAAAATGCATTTATCGATCACCTGGGTCACCTGCTGAGAAAGAAAAAAGAAAGCAAGCAGAAGAGAACAAGAGTAATAGAATAAACAGCATCACAATGATATATGGGAATATGACAGTAAATACTAAATGTTAAACATTATTGTGCAGCACATAAGATCAACAGAACACAGTGTGCTTTGAGGTAGGAGCCAAAAAGGGTGTAGTTTGTGGGTCGTTCGGCACCTTGACGTCAAAAAGTAATTTATCCCATGTCTGTGCTGTGCTGAAACCACGCATGTAAAGTTAGTGAGCTGTCATACTGTCCCATTAAATATCTGGCACTTCACCTGTAACTTATGATTTGTAGAGATTTCACAGACATGCACATAAGACACAAACACATTTCTGTCTCATACACTTTCATTTAATTGCTTTTCTTATGTTTTCTTTTTAGCTGCAGAGCTCTGAATACTAGAAGTCCAGTCTAATGTTTGTAGTACTGTGGATTTTATTGTAAGGTAATATATAAAAATACAAAACAAATGTGACCAGATAAATGTTTCAAACTGAGCATTTAAATATTTCATTTTGCTTCACCGTGTAAGGTTTTAAGAGGGTGGGCTGCCAAAGATTGAAGTGAACTGATGTTTTTTTTTACTCTTTATTTAGCAAGCTAAAGTTCAGTCCAGAGCAAAAGCCCATATTACTTGCTGTCTGTGCTCACAGCCATATACTTTGCTCTCTTGTTTCTGTGATAGTCTCAGAAACTCGCTCATTTTGATGTGGGCTCTTGAAATGTGAAAGAGAAATGCAAGCCATCAGCTGTACATTACAGTTGCCGCCCACGCAGCATCAGTTTGGGGCTGACAAAAAGGCTCGCTGGGTTAAAAAAAAATTGAAGGAGATAATTTTAGCATCAGTGTCTTCAGCCCTAGATGCAGTATCTGTAAAAGATCATGTGGGAATGAAAAAGAGAGGACAGTATGCATGAATGACTGAAACGCTATGCTTGTTTATTGGAGGGTTATAGCTACAGTACTGTGCAAAAGTCTTTAGCCGCCCCTCAATTTTATATATTTTATGTTGGCTGCTTTTTCCCTCATTTTCATGCCAGTCCTTGTACCTATCGGTCATGGACTGGCCTCCCCAGGCCTCTATGTTACTGAAGCAATGTGGGATCATCTTTACAGAAAACAGAACAATTTTTTTTTTTCACATAACCAAAGACAACCAGGAATCAGTAGCTGATGATAGAATCTGTCTTTGTAACATCTAGGTGAAAGCTCAGTGGAAAGGTGTTTACTGGAACTTTATTTGAACTGGAATTGAGTCCTATTCACTTTATATTGGTAGATCTTTTCAATGTGCAGTACATTCAGACATAGGAAACCTCAGTAAAAGTTGCTCATGCAAAGGTGCCCTAAAACAGCTGGATTTTGGGATGTGGAGGCAGATTAGGAACTCTCGTGGACACTGAAAATGGTGCACTAAAATTATTATTATATTTCCAAAAATATGCTGATTGCCTTGTCATTCATAGTAAAGGAGGCCCAACCAAGTACCAAATGTATAAATGAACATGGTTTTCAAATGTGCTGTAATATATATATATATATATATATATATATATATATATATATATATATATATATATATATATATATATATATATATATATATACACATGACATATTCTAATAATTTCAGATCTTACATGTTGAATTTTCATGCGCTATGAGCCATAATCATCATAAAATAAAATGAAATGAGCCCTGAAATATTTCACTTCACATCCAATGAATATAAAACATGTGAAAGCCTTTCTTTTTAAATTAAATCATAAAAAGAAATACACCTTTTGAGATGCACTAGTACAGTTGCTATACAGGGAGTGCAGAATTATTAGGCAAATGAGTATCCACATCATCCTCTTCATGCATGTTGTCTTACTCCAAGCTGTATAGGCTCGAAAGCCTACTACCAATTAAGCATATTAGGTGATGTGCATCTCTGTAATGAGAAGGGGTGTGGTCTAATGACATCAACAATTATGAGGCAACGTCCTTTCCTTTGGCAAAATGGGTCAAAAGAAGGACTTTACAGGCTCAGAAAAGTCAAAAATAGTGAGATATCTTGCAGAGGGATGCAGCAGTCTCAAAATTGCAAAGCTTCTGAAGCGTGATCATCGAACAACCTCTAAGGTTTTCTGGACTGATGAAATGAGAGTGAGTCTTGATGGGCCAGATGGATGGGCCCGTAGATGGATGGGCCCGTGGCTGGATTGGTAAAGGGCAGAGAGCTCCAGTCCGACTCAGACGCCAGCAAGGTGGAGGTGGAGTACTGGTTTGGGCTGGTATCATCAAAGATGAGCTTGTGGGGCCTTTTCGGGTTGAGGATGGAGTCAAGCTCAACTCCCAGTCCTACTGCCAGTTTCTGGAAGACACCTTCTTCAAGCAGTGGTACAGGAAGAAGTCTGCATCCTTCAAGAAAAACATGATTTTCATGCAGGACGATGCTCCATCACACGCGTCCAAGTACTCCACAGCGTGGCTGGCAAGAAAGGGTATAAAAGAAGAAAAACGAATGACATGGCCTCCTTGTTCACCTGATCTGAACCCCATTGAGAACCTGTGGTCCTTCATCAAATGTGAGATTTACAAGGAGGGAAAACAGTGCACCTCTCTGAACAGTGTCTGGGAGGCTGTGGTTGCTGTTGCACGCAATGTTGATGGTGAACAGATCAAAACACCAGAGGTGGGACCAAGTCATTGTTTTGCAAGTCTCAAGTAAGTCTCAAGTCTTTATCCTCAAGTCTCAAGTCAAGTCTCAAGTAATGTCAGGCAAGTCAGAGTCGAGTCTCAAGTCACTGGTGTAAAAGTCCGAGTCAAGTCACAAGTCTGAAACTTTGAATTTCAAGTCCTTTCGAGTCTTTAAAAAAAAAAAAAACGAAAAAATAATGTTGCAGTTATGCTAAATGTAAATATTAGACCATGTAATTTTTTAATCTGTGTTTTTCTCAACACATGACAAAATAGTGAACTTAGAAAATATACACAAATTGTGAAATTGCACCTCTTTAAAATGCAGCTCAATTAAACCTAGCTCCAAGAATAATTTTCACCGACAGTTCTGAGATAAGCTGCATGTTATTCTTGGATGCGGTTGTAGGACCAGCTTTAAAATCGCATGACAAAAATATCATACATATTAAAAAAAACTGAATCACCAACGTAGCCTTGAAAACATTTGCTAGTTAGATGAAGTCAGCTATCTCATCGTAGCATATTTATATGCATATTTATAATCATACGGTTCTTGGAGTGAGTGCATACACTCGTGAAGTTTAGTAACTTCCGGTCACTGCAACAAGCCCAGGTACAGTTTACCGACGGATGGGTGCAGGACCTTGAAATGCACCGTGTAGAAAGTAAAGACCATCGTACGTATCATAAGTTTACCAGTCTCACAAATCGTCGTCATAAATACACATTCCTTAACCGTTTATTAATAGGACCTTTGAGCTCAACGGTAATTAATTAGCAGTGGAAATAATTTCTGGTACCCATCACAGAAATGTAGCAGTGACATTAATACTGTATGCTGTAATCGTACTGGGCAATTAGTGATACAAAAAACTGTTTTATCCTGTGAATAAAAGTATATGTTTTTGTCAGTGTACCATAATAACAGAAGCGAAACGCAATATTGTGTCAGGACAATTCACTATTTATGCACAATAAACAAAGGAGCATAGCGCGACAATTTCTGTTCAGCGCCAGACTTGCTTGTAACCTATATCACCAATTATGTTATGAAAATGACGTATTAACTACTAAAAAACACTGACCTTCGTGTAAATGCTTGGAGCAGACTAACCTGTGAGCTGGAGGGTTCTGGGACTTTATATTTGCTCTTTGAATGGCTGCAATCCAGACCATCCGTCGCGTCTTTGTCACTTCGGAAACATGGCTCGAACAATTTCTCTTAAACGTCGTAATCCGATAACAACCGATCTCTTTACCCGTCGGCTTCCCGTGGCTGTCATGCGACCGGCTATTGCAGTTAATAATACAACAGCTTCTTGACATTTTTGTGTTTCTTTTTATCGCTGTGTAACTGATTTCAATTGAAAGCCTGCGTGCGCTAGTACCGCTTGCCACGAGTTCCCAGAATCCTTTGCGGTTCTACCCGTGAATGACGTCACATTTTCAATCTCTATATAATATGCATGTTAAATTTTATATTTGGGGTAAAATATCAAGTCTTTTCAAGTAAACCGGTTCAAGTCCAATTCAAGTCCCAGGTCATTGGTGTAAAAGTCCAAGTCAAGTCACAAGTCTTAGAACATTTTTTCAAGTCAAGTCTAAAGTCATAAAATTAATGACTCGAGTCTGACTCGAGTCCAAGTCATGTGACTCGAGTCCACACCTCTGCAAAACACTGACAGAATCCATGGATGGCAGGCTTTTGAGTGTCCTTGCAAAGAAAGGTGGCTATATTGGTCGCTGATTTGTTTTTGTTTTGTTTTTGAATGTCAGAAATGTATATTTGTGAATGTGGAGATGTTATATTGGTTTCACTGGTAAAAATAAATAATTGAAATGGGTATTTATTTGTTTTTTGTTAAGTTGCCTAATAATTATGCACAGTAATAGTCACCTGCACACACAGATATCCCCCTAAAATAGCTAAAACTAAAAACAAACTACAAACTACTTCCACAAACATTCAGCTTTGATATTAATGAGTTTTTTGGGTTCATTGAGAACATGGTTGTTGTTCAATAATAACATTATTCCTCAAAAATACAACTTGCCTAATAATTCTGCACTCCCTGTATGTAAATGCAAATCCTCAAAGGTCAAGTTAGGCTCTCAGTAGTTCTTATTGTTTTTCTTTGTACTAACTTTGTTTTTCTTCAGCTTCCTTTTCGGCTCTTATTTCAGGAGCAAATATGAAGGTTAGACTGCAGCATGTGTCACCCGATGCCATGTCCTCAGCTCTCAGGCTGTCTCGCTTTCCCTCTCTTTCTTTTCATGTCACTCTCCGCGACTCGCTCTTTCTTTTTCTGATGTCTGGGGCATAAAACGCCTACATAGACTTGCCCACCTGTCATCACAAACAGGCATCTGAAACATGTTATTCCAGCAGCTCCCATATTTCACTTTCAAAGCCAGGATTAATTAATTTTTTCCCCTGGTACTGCTGCGAGCCACCTCTCTGCTCCCATCACTGCTCCACCAGACCCTTCACCAGGCCTTTTGTTGTTCAGCTGCTGACTCTCTGTTTCCCTCTGCAGCCTCGGGCACATACGTAGGAGACCTGTTTCCAGGGGAATGTGACAGAATTTGTTGCAGTTGCCTCAGTCCATCCCAGACTCTGTCCTCACCTCGATGCATGGCGCCCAATGGGCTTTTACCCTCTTTTTCAACTCACTAGGTGGTCTCCAGCGCTGACATGTCTAAGTCAGTGGAAATCATTCTTCAAGGGCTGAGAGAGCCCTTAGAGATGATTCAGTTTTCTTTCATGAGAAATCCTCCTGTAAGTGTCAAAGACAGTCAGTCAGAGAGTAAAGGAGAGCAAAGGTTCGGAGCACTCAGAGCTTTCACCTTCAAAGAAAAAAAAGTTGGAGAGTTCTTGGTGCTTCGCTTCATTGAAAGTACACTGACCACCCTCACATGAAAGCAGGGCCCGAGATGACCTGTGTTAAGATTGTTTCCCCAAAATTTCAGCATTAGAAGTAGATCCTCTTCAGCTTCAAAACCATGGGATTTGTTTTGTTACATTTCATTTCATTTATTTGTTTCACACATGGTTCAACAGTATTTCATTTCCTACATATAAATCCTCTTTCCCATTTATATAACACTGCACCCATGAGTGAAAAGGAGCAGGAAGAAGAATAAATTCTTATTAGCACCTGCCTATCTGAATTCCAAATAATCTTACAAGAGGGTGCCAACAACCCAAAAAAGCACTCTAACATTTATCAATATGTAACAATGCAAAACAAAACAAATCAGTACAATCAACAATAGACAGCACTACTGGATGGCAAAGAAAAAATGTCCCTTCCACATTTAGCCCAAATTACTTTCGTGTTCTTCATATTGATTTATCGTTTTAAGCATGTAACACAATTTAAAACGGTGCGTATTTGTACAACTCTTGAGATTTTCTTGAAGAGAATTCCATGTTCTTATACCTCTAACTGTCGGACACATTTGTCTTTGTGTGGTCCTACTGATGCTTAAAATAAGACTTCCTTCTACTGTCCCCACTTCCTGAACACAATACAAACAAACGTTGTAACTTAAGAGGTAATGTATTCATTTCCATCACAACTCTGATCTAAGAAGAGGACTGCAGGTTTGTGGACTTTTTGTTCAATGTCATTCTCATAAAGATAAAATCAGTCTTAATTATTCAAGCTAAAGCACTGCTCCAGATTATTTTCAGTACTCCAGACTTCAGCTTTGATCATAAGAGATCTGAAGTTAAGTCAGTTTGCCAACTCATCGCAGTCACAAGCTGCTCTGCTATGTTGCAGACTGGTGATTATCCTGCAGACTTCTCCACGTCTCAGGTTGCCACAAGCTCTTTATTTAGTCTGGGAGTGATGACAGAGTATATGGAGCAGGTAGAGATTTGATTTTAGCTCGTCAGGTAAACACAATTTGTCAGAAAGAAAAACATAATGTTTGTTCTTAGTCTGCTGATGTGGATTTTAACTCTGAATGACTGAGTTATTTTCGTTATCCAGACTGGGTCTCAGAATCTGTGTGGCAACATAGCAATGGGACTTTTAACTTGTTTAACGATAACCAAAATTCTACCAAAACTCACAGTCACGTTGAAGAAATTTAAGCTGAGCTCTTTTTATGCAAAATAAAATTTTCCTCCCAAAAAACTAAAACTCCAAACTCTCCAAAAACTTAAGAAGTGAAGAGGATGAGAAGCAGGACTGGATGAGAGGCAGAGAGAGCAGAATGATCTCTCTGGACTTACTCTGTGGTGTTGTTAAGATTATTTGGACTGTTCTGAACTCCTCACTCAGATACTCTGCTTAAATAAATAATCTTAACTGTAGGTTTAATTCTATTGAGAATAAGCACCATTTTTTCTTTGAGCATGGCCAAATAATAGAAAATCAAATAAACTCTAAAGTAGATTAAAAAGTAAACCACACTAAAATGTACATGGAAAGTTAAAAACAGAGTTTGAACAATTCTAACAAGCTTCAACGTCAATATTTGGTTTGACCACCTTTATTCTTCAACACAGCCCAATCACTTTTAGGCTAATTTTCTTCTAATTTATTTAAGTAGTCTTCAGGAATAGTTCTCCAGGCTTCTTGAAGGACATTCAAACTCTTCTTTGGATGTTAGCTGCCTTTTGTTCTGTGCTCTGTAAAGAAGATTCCCACACTGCTTCAGTAATGTTGAAGTTCCGGCTCCAGGGAGGCCAATCCATGACTGATAGTTGCTTTTTTATCTAAGTACACTTTTACCTTGTTGACAGTGTGTTCAGGATCATTGTCATGCTAAAAAAAACTGCAGCAAATCAGAAGCTTTCCAGTTGGTATTACAATGTGCATCAAAACCAGCTCCAGCTGACATTTCTGAGTTCATAATTTCATCAGTGCTGATAAGATCCCCAACACCACTGAATGAAATGCCACAAACATGACAGAGCCTCCACCGTGTTTTGAAGATGGCTCTACACACTCACTGTTGTACCTCTCTCCTGATCTTCTCTGTACTTACTGATGACAATTTGAAACTAAAATTTAAATCTGGATTCATCAATTAACAGTTCTAGCCATTTCTGATGCAGCATCAGTAAACAGTAGATGGATCAACTTAAGGGCCAGATACATCTCTTGGGTCCAGGGTCAAGCCTTTCACACTGGACTATTCATCTGCTGCAGATAGTTAAAAGAAGTGGCCTGCCACAAAAAATCCTCAATTTTTTTAAGGGCTACAATTCAAAGCAGGAAATGCCAAGTTTTGACTAATAGTTCTTTGGGAATCACCTTGTTGGTGCAAAAATTTCCTTTTATGCCTTTCAAACCGTTTTAAGTTTGGAATTTTTCAGAGATTCAAATAGAGAAATGAGAACAAATGATGTGTTTTCTGCTACAGTGCCTAAAGATACAATTTAAAATTGGTTCTTTGCTAAGTTGTTTGTTATGTGTAGACACATCACTGAACCATTCTTTGAGTTAGGTGTGTTTTTTTATGCTTGAGTGACTTATAGTTTATCCATTATCCAAAGAGAAACTTTGAAAGACCTTCAGAATGCCTGGTGAACTGTTGCTCAAGACCACTCGACAAGAAAGTCTGGCTTGGAAGCAAAATATCAAGAAATGAGGCGTGCTAAAGAGATGAGTACTGCGTATATATAGATGTGTAGCTATCATACTTTCAAGATGGAATACTGATTTAATAATTAAACCAATAGTAATTAAAATATTGTCATATCTTCATGACAATGTGTTGTTTAAAGCTTAAACCATTGTTGGTTATGATTTAATAGAGGTAAGGGTTTAATTTTAGCACATAGTGAACAAACTTATTAGGATTAAAGACACCATATTAACCTCCTTATGTTTTGGACATAACAACAGACGAGGGTGTCATGTTCATGAAGTGTCCAGCCTTACACATGGTAATAGTCTCCAAAAGAAGTTTTCTTGGTTCATTTTGTGTCTTGCAATAAAATCTCAGTCTCATTATTCAACTTTCTTATTGTGGGTGTTCTGCAATCCTTCCAAGTTCTGTCATAATTCAACAAGACACTTAGCTTTCTGAGCAGAGGCAGAGATTCTGCTTCTGCATGGCTAATGTCCAGGCCCTGCTCCAGAAAGCAGGCTTGACAATTACTCTAACCCTGAACTTTCAGATGGTGTGAGTTTTCAGAGTTAGTTGAGAAAAAAAACCCCTCTAATTATGCTCACCCCGAGTTAAGTGTGTGCAAGGGTAGGGAAAGAAATCCACTGTCAATGGAGCTCTGATACCAGGATTCACCATAGTAACGGGTAAATAAAGAGCCGAGCCTCTATTTCAACCCAGTGAAGCTGAAATATGAACAGTATGTGTCAGTGCAGACAAAATTCAGCACTATACTACTGTCCATTCAGTCAGCATTTATTGTATTTAACTCTAATTTTCCATAATATCTAAAGCTGGAGTCTTAAAGTCATTTCGTTGCTCTCATCCTCATTTAAATATTCACATCATCTCCAACCTGATGCCAGTTATGACGTCAGCGTGGCTCATCGTTCATTGACCAGGGTTTTGTCTGTCTAAAGCAGGGGTCTCCAACTCCAGGCCTCGAGGGTCGGTGTCCTGCAGGTTTTAGATGTGTCCTAACCCAACACAGCTGATTCAAATGGCTAAACAACCTCCTCAACATGTCCTGAAGTTCTCCAGAGACCTGGTAACGAACTAATCATGTGACTCAGGTGTGTTGACCCACAGTTATATCTAAAACCTGCAGGACACCGGCCCTCGAGGCCTGGAGTTGGAGACCTCTGGTCTAAAGCCTCATCCAGGTTTGTTGGTATCTAAACTGATACAGTAACACTGTGAATAAAATAATTGCAACTAAATTAATATATGTGGATTAATACTTACAGATCAGCAGGGCTCTATAAAAGCACACAACCTTCAACTCCAGATTATTTCCAACAAAACACCAGTATTTCTCACTGTACCTTCTTATCATTTAATGATCTCATCAAAATCAGCCAATCAATTCTGCTAGTAATTTGTATCTAAGTAAAAGTTTAATTTTTAGGATGCGGTTTAAACAGTGTCCTCCAGGAAGGCTGGTTAATTAATTCCATAATTAGTTGCCAGCAGGTCTGGTTCATTGGTGGCAAAAGGAGGATCTGCAGAATGTCAATAATATAACTATATATAATGTATATAACTATATATAATAATATAATGTTATTGTTAGTTCTTTAAGCAAACATGCATTTTTATTTCCATTATCTTAACAAGTCATTCCACGCCATCCATACAGAAATCATTTCTCTCTTCTGTTTTTCACCCGTTAAGCACATTGATCACCTTACTCCTTTCTTCCACTTGTGTCGATGGAGCAATAATTCCCATAACATAATGTTTATAAAACCTACAGCTCAGCTTATACAACACTGCAAAGACCACTGAAGTCCGAAGAAGAACACACTGCAAACACCACACTACACACAAATACATACCACAGTTAACCTAATGTGTGCAGTCTCCTTGCAGTAAAGCAAAGGTCTTTTAGGAAAGTCCATATAGACGCAGGTTTGGGCTGTTTCTAACTTGGTTGACCATCTGTATATGAATTATGCATTATACAGTCTGAAAGCACTGTTTGAGTAAAAACTAATCAGGAGACTGTGGATCAGTTAAACCACCTGCAGCGCTATATTATTTATAACAGTTCAAGCTGTCATTGGTTGAAAAGAGAGGTGTTTGTGTTGTTTGTAGCAGCGACTGTTCATACATTGATCTAATGGGAGTCACTCCTGATTATTGAGCACTTTTTTTTACTTGTATCATTTTCCACAAAATCCCTTCTATCCTTTAAAATCCCCAACACTGCAAGCAAGCAACTCTGTAAGTGAATTTAATACACACAGAGACAAAGGTCACAAGTGCTTTACCAAAGCTACTGTGCAGCATAGAGAAAGGAAAGCAAAGGAAAAACAAAGCAACACAAAAATTACAGCTGAGAAAAACAGATTTTAAAAGCAATGCAGTAAAGCAGGTGAGGGTTTGAACGTCAAGAGAAAAGAAAATCCAATCCCTGACCAATGTTCAGGGATTACCTGCCTTGTTTAAGTATTTGATTGGACAATTCATAAACATTGACACATTTAACATCGCAGCACAGATAGTGTTGTCTTGAAGATGAAGAACAGCTCTTTAGCTAGCTCTTGAATGAGGATGGCGTCTTCAAGTGTTGCTGAAACAGTAAAATTAAATTCAGTTGTTTATTTAAAGCAACATCAATTTCTGAAGCTGTCGGTTAAAGAAAAGAAAAGAATTAAAGCGCTTGGACCCAGCTGTCAAGAATTAAACATTCAGCAGCAATCCACTGATCATACACACAGACATCTCCAGCGCACTACATCAAGGTTTAGGAAATATTAAAGCCAGTGTGTTGATTTTAGATTTGTGTTATTTTTTCCTGACCTTTAAGATGCTTTACATTGTTTGATCCTTCCACTGCTTTGAACACTAAGTTTGGTTCATAAATCCCCAAGCTCACTTACACACAAACATACGCCAATAGCCCAGCGAGCATCTTGCTATGGGAGTGCAGCAAAAAACTGTTACCGGCGAGTTTCTCTCAGCACAGATACAGCTTCTCAAGTTCACACATTTCTTTATTTACAACCACACGCATGTAATTCACTGGCACCCGTCGCCCCGCTGTTCTGGCTGGCTCAGGGTGCGCTCTCTCTCTCAGCTCTCACTCCGGCTTCTTGCCAACAGACGTGTCACTGACACTGCGTCTTTCTCTGCGTGTGTGTGTGTGTGTGTGCATGTCTCCTGCATGTGAAATAGCGAGAATCTCATTAACCAGTGCATGACAGGTGTGCCAATTAGTGATAGGCGGATCAATCCAGATATAGATGGTAGTGACACCAACACTGTTAAAGCTATGAAAATGACACTATAGGAAACTGTAGCTCTGTATACTTTGTTTCTATCCTCTGAATTGTGTTAATGTTTTCTTTCTTTAAATAAAAAATATACCTCTTACATTTATATGCCAGGTCTCCAACAAACACAGTTTGAAAATACATGAAAAGCTGAAAGCTGTGCTTTGTTGTGTTATGCTAATTATTGTGAACAATAAAAATCTCAGTGATTCAGTGCTCATTAGAATCTACTCATCATGACACACTGCTCTCCTTTAGATTAGCTACCTTTACCAGTTAAAAGTATCCGAATCGGTATTGGCAGTACTGTATTTGCAGCATCACACGACATTAATGCCAATCACCTCATCCGTCACTGCTCCTTGAACTCCCTCAGCAAAGAGCACGACCCAGTGCAACAGGGATCATACCCCAGCAGATGCTAGTGGTAACATAAAAAAGGACACTGTCACACCGGATTGGAACAGTTAATAACACACTTGCATATTTGATCTTTTTTGATTGGCACTGAATAAGCAAGAAAATCAGCCTCTGGCTGGATGTTAATGTTACTCTGAATCTGCTGGATGAAAAAAAGGGAAGTTTAAAGACACAGCAGCCACACACACACTCCATCAGTCGGTCCTCTCTGGGTTTAAACAGTGTCTGTAAATCAGCTTCATTCGTGTCACATTCACTTGTAATGTTTCACTTTTCACATCTGTGATGTTTCTGGACAAAAGGTGTAGCAGCAGCTTGTGCTGTTCGTTAAACACGACCTCACGCCGTAGCTTGGTTTGCATTTCAACTGATATAAAGGCTCAAAAGTAACACACACGTTAGGATTTCAGTGAAAGGTAATTTTCCCATTATCTCTCTGTTCCTACCTCTTTGGTTCCTTTTATTTTTTATTACCATCGTGCCAACTTTAACACACAACAGACTGCCTTATTTGTGCTTAAATTTCTTGTGTGATAAGGGAAACTTTTAGATTAGAATCCTCGTATCCTTGGGATGTTTTCATGCAGTGTGGCTTAATTAGTGCCATCTTTTTGTGCATGTTATCATGATAAATCATGTCCTGATATTGAGTTACATGTGAAGATATTTTCTTTTCTATTAATCGTAGTATAAGAAAATTGTTAAGGAAATAACAGAGGAGTGTAGTTTTAAAGCACCATTGCGTTTCACCAGCGTGCGCCGTAATCTAGTGGATAAAACCTCATATTATGTTATCTGAATTTGGTGTGTGCAGTCTGCCGTCCACATCTAAACGAAGCAGCTGGTGACTTGCAAACAATCACGTAAAAACATGTGGCCAGCAATGTGCCATGAAAAACTAGCCAGCCACTTCATGAAGGCAAAAAAGGATCAGTGAACCTGGAAACTCACCCACTGGGTGAAAACCCATTATTCTTAGTCTGCAGTGCAATATTTCCTTATTACCATGCAGCATTCATATCTTCCACAAGTGCTCTCACAGTAATGGTTTTGCAAATCTTGCCAATATTGTTTTCCATCTGCCATCGATTGAAGTGCAATATGAGACGATACACTGGGCATTTCTTTTGCAATATACACCCATATTTAGCATGCTGTGCATGTTTTATGTAGTGGTGAAAGAAAGTGTGGGCTTATTCCTAGTCTCGTCTACTCTCTGTGTAATTATCAATTACAACTTTATTTCCCAGTGGAACAATAAGTCACTGTGTGCGGTGGAAAACGTTGATCCAGCTGCTGTGCATTAGCGAAACATTGTCTGTGTACCGTTGCTACGGTGAGACAATGACAGGGAGAAATAAGGAGCTTATGTGTTATACTGTATATCAAGTTAAATGTTCACGCTCAGCGAACAATCGACGTATGTGATACAGTGTGAAGCACATAATCCGCCCTCCTCGGGGAATAGCCGTGACTGTAAAGTCTGCATTGTGCGAATTCAAACCTTGTTGAGATCCTTGACTGAACTGATCTTTGAAAATAGTGGTGCTTAATCAGATGACATGATTTGTACTTTTACCCTGGCCGCACTGCACTTCCTGCCTTTTTGTCATCACTGTGAGACTCAAATCTTTTAAAGGAGTGACTGAGATCCCTGTCAGTGGTTTGAATTGGTACCTGAAACACAAATAAAGCTCAAACATCTCATTTCGTTTTCAGTGTAAATGTCCAACTCGCTGTCAGCTGTTTTGCTGTTTTAGAGTGCAGTGAGCATGTACTTGATGTGGAAAAAACAAGCAAAAAACATAACACCAAATTTTTAGGTTCAATGGGTTTCTTTATGTAATTTAGTCTTTTTTGCCAAAAAGTTGCTCTTCATCTGCTGGCACATCATCGTTTTGCATGAGCACAAGTTACATTATTTTCTCTTGTTGCCTCTTTCAGCAGTTTCAAATGATGGTGTGAATTCATTAGTTAGTGCTTATCTCCAGGCTAACATGTTTGTATAAACAAATAGAACCAAACCCTGTAGTGGTAGCGCTTTAGAGTTTGGATTCCTGCTTTAAGTATAGCACCACAGGCACCCAGATTTCTGCTAGCACATAAAGAAACACAGATAAGCCTGTTTATTATTAGAAAACTGCACTGCCCAGTGAAAGCAGCAAAAGCTTTAGCCCCTGACTCACTTTGTTGCTTTCTCTCAGTGGTGACTCATGTAAGCTCACTTAGACGTGCTGGTGTAATTCCCTAGTGACACTTTTAAAAGTGCCTTTTATTTAATTAAAGGTGGATTTCCAGCATAATATTTAAAGTAATGTCTGCTTTTTCTTTACATTGTGAGGAGAAAAAGAAATTAACTTCTATTCCAGCTCTTTCACCGTATACCTTTGTCAGAAAGACAGTAGAGCAAACCTGAGAAAAACAACATGAAAATGAGCCTGACAATCGCAGAAGTGCTCATTAACCCACAGCTATAGATATGAAAAAGTATAAAAACTCACTATTTTTGCTTTAGCACAGCTGATGAGCAGCACTAGAAGGAGTATGTTTTAATAGAGATAGATAGTAGAGAAAGAGAGAACACCTCACCTTGGTGAGCCTACACTGCAATAGGTCTAGGCTGCTAGGGGATTCCCATGATGCAGTGAGTGTTTCTTCTTCAGTCACCTTTCTTACTCACTATATGTTTATACACCTCTCTGCATTTAACCATTACTTTTTATTAATATCTCCCTCAGCATGTCTTTGTCCTGTCTTTATCCATTAACTGGCAACTGGTCACGGCAGATGGGCGCTCCTCGCCTGGTTCTGCTGTTTCTTCCTGTTACAATGGAGTTTCTCCTTCCCACTGTTGCCAAAGTGCTGTATAGGAGGTAATATGATTTTTGGTGTTTTCTCGCTTTTCTTTGTATTATTCTAGGGTCTACCTTACAATATAAAGCATATAAATTGAATTGAATTGATGAGACTTACAGCAGCTGGGAGGATCAGGAGTGTTGCCATATATAAACTCCTCTCAGCTAATGTTTACAATTACAGCGGTAGCAAATTAGAGATTGGTGGCCAGTTTGCATATCAAACAGCGCTGAGGAGGTGCTGGTGTGCTGGGAAGTGTTTATTCAGCAAACAGCAGTTTAATTGGGAAAATAATTTTCCAGCTGCTGCAGATATGGGACAGAGCGTGTCTGTGCTATTCTGTATGTGTGCATTTACAGTACTTAGTGTGAGGCTTATGAATAATTAAAACCAGCCAATGGGAAATAATAGCCCTAGCTTTTTTCACTGGCCTCCATCATGATAAGATCACCAGCCACACACTGTCTTTAATAGACCTGTCAGGATTCACTGAATGTGTCAGCTGCCATTCTGTGCCCGACGTCTAATTGATCCTCAGAGAGATTGTGCGCAGAGAGAACTTCTCATAAAGTGTGGGAACCCACAAGCATTGGCAAAATGTTTGAGACTCAGCTATAAGTCCACATGCTATACAGAAAGAAAAGCTTAAACTGGGGCAGTCTTGATTCCTGATTAACTGTTGGTTGATGTTCTTCTTATGTAATGCTGTGTTAGTTTCACTCTAAATGTAGCAGGACTCAAACCTTCCAAAGAGTTACTCTTTTGTCTCTTCCAGAATAAAAGTCCACAGAATATTTTTCCACAAGTCTCGGGGATCATCCAGATGTTTTATTTGCAAATTTGTCCTTTTTGGTCAGCAGTGGTTTTGTCCTTGAACACCATGGATGTTTGCCCAGCTTCTTTCATTTTGAATCATGAACTTTGACCTTAACCGAGACAAGTGAAGCCTGCAGTTCTTTAGATGATGTTCTTGGTTCTTTTGTGACCTGGATGAATTGTCAGCCCTTTTGGAGTAATTTTGGTGGTGTATGTACAGTTACACTTCAGGGAAAATTTACCACTAATCCAAGTTTCTCCATTTGTGGTTAATGCCTGTCACCGTGGTTCACTGGAGTCCCAAAGCCTTAGAAATGTGTCTTCAACTCTTTCCAGTCCTTTAAGGTCACTTCCTTTTGGATCATTGTGCTCCTGTTGCATGCTACTAAAAGTCCTGCTCTGACCATGTGCATATAAGGACTAATGTGATGCAAGGTACATGCTCCTGTCATGGTACTGGGATCTTGATTTAATATTCCTTGATGATTGTTATTCCTGTTTTTGGTTATAGTTTGTTTGTGTTTCGTGATCTTAGTTCTTCCTCCTTTTGTATTTTTCTTAGCCTGTGTTTAGTCTCTGTCCCCATGTTTTCTATTTACATGACCTGGTTCCACATCTCATGTCTAGTCTCCCTTGTCTGTATATGTTCCCTCTGTTACATATCTCTGTCACGGTTGTTAAAGAGTGGACTCAGGCGCGGAGCTCAGAAATAATGACAGTGCATTTATTTACAGTGCAGCAAGGTGACAACAGTTCAAATGTGCAACAATGGTGATAGTGCGTCCCTCCTTCCGTGTAAGCCCGTGCGTGGTAGTGAGTGCCCGTCTCTCCTCCAAGTGCTTCCTTAGTGTCCGTAAATCCTCCGTCAATCCCTGGGTGAACACACACACACACACGACAGCAGAATGAGTACGAAGATCAGACAGCACTTCAATAACGTTAGCGACTCGAAAACACTACCAGGCTTAGTGCAATACTCCAGCGCTGTCTGTCGCTCAGCCACACCATTAAGTAGCCCTGCTGAAGATGGTAGTTGATTGGCAGCAGCTGGTGGATTGACTGCAGGTGCGGCAGCTCCGGGCGACAGCACTTCCGGGTCGGAGGTAGCCTGTTGCTAGGTTACCTCCTAACACATCACAGCGGAGCCGGAGGGGAAGACAGGGCGGTAGGAGAGACACATACACACGCACACAGATATACACACACTGGCAGATCGACCGGTCAGGGCGCTGTCAGATCCTGACAGTATCCCCCCTCTAATGGGAGCCACCTGGCGACCTACCAAACTTGTCAGGGTGCCGGCGGCGGAATTCTCTCACCATGGCGTCATCGAGAATTGCAGACCGCGGCACCCAGGAACGCTCTTCCAGACCATACCCGTCCCAATCCACCAAAAACTGAAAGCCCCTACCGCGGCGCCGGGCATCCATAATGCGGGTGATGGAGTACGCCGGGGCGCCGTCGATAATCCGGGCGGGTGGCGGGGGCCCGGGAGGCGGGCACAGCGGGCTAGTCCGAACAGGCCTCACCTGCGAGACATGAAAAACATTGTGAGTTCGCATGTTACGAGGCAGGCTCAACCGAACCGTCACTGGATTCAACACAGTTTGGACAGGAAATGGGCCAATGAACATTCTTGGGCACTGGCCACTCAACCACCGCCTTGACCTTAGCTGGGTCCGCACGCAGCCGCCCCTGTTCCACCACAAAGCCCAGGAAAGACACAGTTGGAACATGGAACTCACATTTCTCAGCCTTCACAAACAGGCGGTTCTCCAATAAGCGCTGCAGTACGAGCCTCACATGCTCCACATGTTCTGCTGGGCTCCGGGAAAACACAAGGATGTCGTCTAGGTAGACAAAAACACAGTGGTTAAGGAGATCATGCAGCACATCATTAATCATAGCCTGGAAAACAGCAGGGGCATTGGTGAGCCCAAAAGGCATCACCAGGTACTCGAAATGTCCAAGGTGAGTGTTGAACGCTGTTTTCCATTCATCCCCTTCACGAATCCGCACCAGGTGGTAAGCATTGCGGAGGTCCAATTTGGAAAAAACCGTGGCGCCCTGGAGGAGCTCAAAGGCGGATGCCAGCAAGGGCAAGGGGTACTTGTTCTTGATCGTGATCTTATTCAAACCCCGGAAATCGATACATGGCCGGAGCGACTTGTCCTTCTTCGCCACAAAGAAAAATCCCGCGCCCAAAGGGGAAATGGAGGGTCGAATGATGCCGGCCGCCAAGGAGTCATTAATGTACCGTTCCATCAACTCCCGCTCGGGCTTGGAGATGTTATAAAGCCGACTGGTGGGCAAGGGAGCGCCGGGAATCAAATCAATGCCACAGTCGTACGGGCGATGGGGCGGAAGCGAGGAGGCTTTGTCTTTGCTAAAAACCTGGGCCAGGTCATGATACTCAGGCGGAACACCAGACAAATCAGGAGGCGCAACAGGCTCCGCGGAGCCAGCGACCGTCGCACCAAAAGTCGCGGAGCGCAAGCACAAAGCGTGACTCTGACCGCTCCACCCCGAAATACGGCCCGTGGCCCAGTCGATCTGCGGATTATGTTGTTGCAGCCAGGGATAGCCCAACACAAGGGGAGCATCAGGAGATTTAAAAAGAAACAAACTGAGCTGCTCCGAGTGATTGCCAGAGAGGGTGAGTGTGATGGTTCGAGTGCGGTGAGTGACCGTAGTCAGAGGGCTGCCGTCAAGAGCCGAAACCTGGAGAGGTTCAGGGAGAGGAACAATGGGTACGACTAATTTATGAGCTAGTGATTCATCCAAAAAAACTCTGCTCAGCTCCAGAGTCAATCAGCGCGCTACACGGGTGAGTAAGGGAATGAAAAATCAGCTTGGCCGGACAACTGAGATGGGGAACAGAGTTAGCCGTAGCACCCGCCAGTATCCCCACAGCTACTGGCGGGCGGAGTCTTTTACTCGCTTCGGACAGGTATCAGCCCAGTGTCCCCTTTTCCCACACACGAAGCACTCACCCGTGCACTGTCTTCTCCTCCGATGCGAAGCACCGAACCGAGCCCGGCCCAGCTGCATCGGCTGTTCCTCATCCTCTGCTGGGTCTTCTTCTTCCTCTCGCCAGTGAGAAGGAAGCAACCCGGTAGGCGCATCGGCGCCCCCTGCCAGCCGTCGTCCTTCACCTGCCTGTCTAACGAACTCTCTCGTATGATTATCCAGTTGAATGCACATATTAATCAAAGCGCTAAGGGGTTTAGGTAGCTCTTTCGTAGCTAACTCACGTTTGAGTTCTTCGTTTAGGCAGTTCAGGAAGGCTCCCCGGAGTGCGTTTTCTGCCCAGCCCGTCTCCTCGGCCAGGATCCAAAAGTCAATGGAGAAATCCGCGACACTCTTACATCCCTGCTTTAGGGTAAACAAACGATTAGCAGCGCCATCTACATCCGTTCCTTTATCAAACACACAGCGGAACTTGGTCAGAAAATCCTGGTAGGAGATATTCGGTTGAACATTTAAAACGGCTTGTGCCCATTGCAGCGCCCGGCCAGTCATCAATTCCACCATAAGCGTGATCTTCACACAATCTGAGCCGTAAGCCTGTGTCTGTTGTCTGAAAATCAATGAACACTGCATCAGAAAGCCTCGACTCTTTGTTATATCTCCATCAAACTCCTCCGGAACCGGTAATGTATGTTCTCGCCTAGGTGGAGGTGGTGGAGGCGAAGGGGGTAGTGGGCAAGCTGCAGCCACACTTACTGATGGAGTGGGTTGCGGATTTTTAGCTGAGGTGCCGGGCGCGGTGAGTAACATACATTGAATGTTTGCAAGCACCTGTCGCATCGCTGTTTGTTCCGTCATGATGTGTTTCATCATGCTCTCGTGGCGGTCCAAAACTTCGCCCTGAACAGAGAGCTCTTGCTGAACTGGGTTTGAGTCCGCTGAGTTCATGGCTGGCTGGAGTATTCTGTCACGGTTGTTGAAGAGTGGACTCAGGCACGGAGCTCAGAAATAATGACAGTGCATTTATTTACAGTGCAGCAAGGTGACAACAGTTCAAATGTGCAACAATGGTGATAGTGCGTCCCTCCTTCCGTGTAAGCCCGTGCGTGGTAGTGAGTGCCCGTCTCTCCTCCAAGTGCTTCCTTAGTGTCCGTAAATCCTCCGTCAATCCCTGGGTGAACACACACACACGACAGCAGAATGAGTACGAAGATCAGACAGTTAACGTTAGCGACTCGAAAACACTACCAGGCTTCTTTAAGTTGCTTGAAGACGTTTCACCTCTCATCCGAGAAGCTTCTTCAGTTCTAAGGTCAAATGGTGGAGAGTCCCAGATATAAACCTAGTGGGAGTGACCCCCCACAGAGGGACAAAAGGACCCCCTGATGATCCTCTAATCGCCTGAGCCAAGGTGTGAAACTGGGTGTGGGTCCCAATCAGCCAGAGTTTCGGGTGTGTTCATTGTGAAACCTGGCCCCACCTTATCATGCGAATTCCTGAGGTCAGATGGCCCAGGATGTGAGTGGGCGTTAAGGCGTCTGGGAAGGGATCTCAAAACTGGATTATAGATGGATTATAGATTATCAGGGGGTCCTTTTGTCCCTCTGTGGGGGGGATACTCCCACTAGGTTTATATCTGGGACTCTCCACCATTTGACCTTAGAACTGAAGAAGCTTCTCGGATGAGAGGTGAAACGTCTTCAAGTAACTTAAAGAAGTCCAGACGCTTTTCTTTGCAAGCTCCTTTGACTACGATGACCTGGATGACTGAGAACCTTCACAGACATACTACCAGGCTTAGTGCAATACTCCAGCGCTGTCTGTCGCTCAGCCACACCATTAAGTAGCCCTGCTGAAGATGGTAGTTGATTGGCAGCAGCTGGTGGATTGACTGCAGGTGCGGCAGCTCCGGGCGACAGCACTTCCGGGTCGGAGGTAGCCTGTTGCTAGGTTACCTCCTAACACATCACAGCGGAGCCGGAGGGGAAGACAGGGCGATAGGAGAGACACATACACACGCACACAGATATACACACACTGGCAGGTCGACCGGTCATGGCGCCGTCAGATCCTGACAATCTCAGTGTGAAGCCTGTATCTCTGAGTCTGTCTTTGCATCGTGTTTCCTGTTTTACTTTGACAATCTGTGTCCTATGTCAGTGTATCATGCTTTGCTTCCTGTGCCTCGATTAGCCCCAGCTGTGCGTCCCTCCTGATTTCCATTCCCTCGTTACTCCCTGGTGCATTTAAGCCCTGTGTTTTTCTCTGTTAGTTGTTGTGTTGTACCGTCACTGTGCTATTTTTCCTCCCTTTGGCAGCATTATGAAGTTTTTAAGTTACTGGTTTGTTTTTCTAGTTTATGCTTAGTATTTAGTTTCTTTAGTCCAGTTTAGTTTCTGGTTTTCATGTTTTAGGTTTTAGTTTGTTTTTTGTGAAGTTTATTTCTTCTAAAAGTTTTTTCAGCAACAAAAGCTGCCGCTTTAACTTTCATTCTGCATACGATTCCTGCATTTGCGTCCAACCTCCTGCCTGCCAAAGCACACACCATGACATCTCCAAAAGTTGCAGGGTGCCAAATCTGGTAATTAGGGCTGTGGTTACTATTTTCATAGTGGGCTGTCTGTCCAACAGCTTAAACCTGGCCTAAACTAGGTCACGCAACAGGACAATGATCCCAAACAGAGCAGCAAATCTACAACAGAATAATAACAGAATCAATGTGCTACAGTAGTTCATCAAAGTCTAACATAAAGGTTGTGCTATGATGACATAAAATTTGATGTTAGCTCTCTGAGTGAGCTTCATGATGAAATTAGGATCTGGTCATCTGTAGGTAGCAGCACTAATGGGGGAATTCTATTGATTAGAGTTATGTACTGTCCTTGATGTTTATTGCTGATTGTTTGTGTGTGAGAGAAAGAGACAGGAAGAGAGAGTTACTCTGAGAGAAATTGGGAAAGACATCAAGCCCCAGAGAGCTTGAAAAGGGCGGAAAGAGCTACATTATCTAACTCTATTTACAGACTCATTATATGGTGCTTTTACCGACTCGGATAGAAACAGCTGTATAGTTCACCAAATTCACTGTCCAGTCTAACAAAACTTACAGGTGCTTCCCCTCCACTGGCTATTCCCTTCCTATTATTTCTCACCTTGGATCTGCCTGTGGTGGAGGAGTCATTAGGAAGTGAGCAGACTCACTTTGTCAAGGGAGCCGTACAGTCCCTTGGCCTTCAGGCTGAGTCAGGCTGAGCAGGACCTTTTATAGTGTTGCTTTCACAGAAAAGCAAGTGAAGAGTGAAGAGTTGAGACACGAAAAGGATACCAGTAATGGGAGACAACGGTAATGAGAGAAGAAATGCAAAAGATATAGAGTGCATCTCTTGGGTTGTTGTTTTGTTGTTTAACTTAACAACAGATAAGCGTTGCCTACTGGAAACTAATTATCACTCTTATTTTAACTTACATCCATCAGTCAACTTTAAACAAACAAGCTTTACTTTACTGCACACTTCTAATAAATCATCTATTATAGATATTTTTTTATATCACAATATGCCATTTTTACATTTACTTTGAGTCGCAACTCAAGCTGTCTTTGGTCTACAGTATATGAATGCTAATCATTTGTAAGCGACAGCTACCGGTGAATGCATCATAGGAACTGCATGGGGCAGTGCAAAAACATATTCTTCAGCCCTAAAGGGAAAGTTTCAGCAACACATACAGTAGAATGACTAGTTACCTCTGTATCAGTGCCAGTTGTCAGAGCAATCAAGCACCCAGCTGGGCTATTATTTGGTGCCACCGAGGTGGTTTCAAAAGTAATAGGATTTCTTGCCCTCCAGAAACAGAGTGGTCCTTCAGTGTGTGTTTGACCAAGAAGAATGGAGAGGCAGAGGGAAAGCAAGTGCAGGACAGAGTGGGGATTTCTCTTGATTGAAAACAAACTCATTGTTTCCCCTTAGGCAGAAACACAGTTTTACTTCCAAAATAGTTTTTTATTGATTTTTTTTCCCCCTTCTCTTTGTCATGTCAACCTTATTTTGTCCAGTTGACATTCTTTGTTATGTTGATAAGAAGTGTAAGAATAGCAAGGGTCAGAGCGTAAGAGGTGCTGTCATGTCTTTGTATCATTTCGCTTGTTTGTTTGTTTGTTTTTTAATAAGCAAGAACTCCCTAACAGTGTTTCATCCTAGGTGTCCATTAACCAAAACATTAAAAAAACAGAAAACGCATTCACACTCCTCACAGGTGGATCCACGTGTTCTCGGCTTACGTAAGTCAGGTAAATTGCATAGTCAAGCTTTGGGGAAATGCAATTTGTTAATACCGTACTGTATGATAAAAGCCAGGCTAACTGACAGCAACTGAAAAATTACAGCACAACTGAAGGCCCGCTCTGTCACAAAGCACCAGTTAGGCATGTAATAGAAAAAAGTGTGGACATCAGAGTGGGTGATGTGGTGATGAATGCGACCTGCACAGAGAGAGTGAAATTGAAGCTTTTTCGGCACAGCACTTGCTACCGGGGATTTCTCTCATAGTTACAAACCCTACTGCATTTCTGCAAATTTACATCAACACTTTAGAGAGAAGAAGAGGACAAACACAGCATAGTGTAGCGTAACAAACAGAATATTGGAGCATAAGACACTGTAATGCAGTTAAAGACGTTTGGGTTTGAATGGGGGGGGGGGGTCTTTTCCTTTTTTCTTTAATGTCTAACATTATGATTTGTTGTTGATGGAAAATAAATCAGCAGTCTGAACATTCTTATTCTTTGATTAAAATATATCCTGATGCATCTCATCTCATGATTAGTTTCCAGGTTACTTCCAAGCTTTCGTTGTGCAATATGTTATAAGCTAAATCCTCAGTCAGTGTTTTTTTTTTAGCCAGTAGCGTGAGGTTGCTGGATGGTGTGTTGTAGCCTGGAAAATTATAGAGTACTGGCCAGGGCTGCCCCCAGAATGGCTCGTGGATTTTCATGTGTGGTGCTCAGTGAATAGGAATGATTGACTGCTGGTGAAATGTACCAGTAGGTGTAAGGACCACATCACATTGTCCCCAGGGTTATGGAACTCACTCTCTGTGAAGCAGCTCACTGGTCCCGAACTCTAAATCTAAAAGTCAGAATCTCCCTTGTATCGACAGCAGCCGGTTGAATTGGAAAGACACTTAGTGAAGAAGCCCACTGGGAGGTATGCTGGGGAATATATCCATGACATGCTGGAGGGGTCTTTATTGTGCTGGTCAAGGAGCTTCATGGATTTCTAAGCCTCAGAGAGAACAGGGGGTAAGCAGAGCTGCCCAGAGATGGTATTACTCTTGCTTCAAGGATTGCAAACATGTCCATCAAAAGCAGAAATGCTCCGAATCAGACAAGCCGGTAAGCTTATTGGCCAGCCTTTGCTTAGCCTACCTACACTTTTCACATCTCAAATACCATGAAAGGCTCAGTCCTCATTCTCTGTCTGTTTCTATTCAATGAACTGAGATTTCAGCACTTGCCATCTGGCTTGCAATTAACAAATCAAAGGAACCTAAAGATTAAAAAAAAAAAGAGTGCTTTATCTGCATCCAGTGCTGTGGAAACAGAGAAGCTGGAGGGAAAAAAAGGCGCACTACAGTAAAACTAATCTACAGCAAAATGCTGTTTGATCAAATAAAGAAACAAAGAGAAGATTCTTCAACCTGCTTTGTAGAAGAATGACAGTAAATGTGATATGGAATTAAAACAATGCAAAAAAGTTCCATTTGTTCACATGTCGCACATAAAAGAAAAAAAAGCAATCAGAGACTAGAAGTCTTTGTGTGCAAGAGAAGTGCAACGTATGTCATAATTAGTTTTGTTTTTAAAAGTGCATCTGCCTTCCAATAATTAGAGTCCAGGTTGAAGTTTTGCACCAAATGATATTCCTCAGTTAGCCATGCAACAGCTTCTCTGAACATATGTTTATAAAGAGCGATAGTATTTTCATATGATTTATTCATAATTATGTTGTCAGCGCTGATCAGTGCTGCACATGCTCTGCCAGTGGTGGTTGTCCACTTGATTTGGCTGATTTCACCTAAAAGCGTCCATTAAATGGACTGAACACACAAAGTGGTTGGGTTGTCTGACTTTTTGTTGGAGTGGCTGTAGCTCAGGAGGCCAAGCAGGTAATATACCAATTGAGAGGCTGGTGGTCAATAGCTGCTCCGAACTACATACGAAAGTATCCTTGGGCAACATACTGAACTTTAAGTTTCTCTCTGATGTGATCATTGGTGTGTGAACGTTAAATAGAAAGCAAAGAAGTGCTTGGATAGAAATGGGTGAATAAGGCACATGTATAAAGTACTTGGACCAACCCATTTATATCTGTATGTTTTTTTTTTTCTTCCTTCGTGTTCCCCTCCCTACAACTCAACTGGTCTTTGCACTTGCACATGGGAGTGGTGTCTTCCTGTTTGAAAGGCACCCCCCTTCCAGCACACATACTGTGACCTCATCTGTGTTGAGAGGATTGTTGGTTTTCACTGCAATGTTCTAGACTCTACATTATATGAGCTGAACTGAAGTACATTTCAAAGTTTCACTCTTTGAATTCAAAATGGAATTAGGTGGTTTAACTTGTTCCCATCGTAAAAGAAGAATTTATGTATTTATAATTTATTCAGATTAACTGATGAATTAATATAATTCTTTGCAGCTCTAATCATCTTTAAGGTCAAATGTATTCCCAGTCCCAAATCTGAACTGCATAATGAAACAAACAGATAATATAGGTAATATAGCTGGCAAGTTTCAGATCTTTTTATTGACTTTGTCTCCACACTCATGGATATATAAGGATAAGCCCACCAGTGCTGAGCATTGCTCTATTGACAGACTTTTAAATTTTCCGCTTGAATGCATGGTAGGTATAACAGTGCAGGCTTCAGGAGATGAAGGCGTGAAAGAAGACAGGACAAAGACAAATCACTGATGCTTTTTATTGAATCTGTATGTCAGGTCATTCCTATCTTTCTAGCTTGTTGTGGTCTCTTTTAAAGATTCACTCAGGTTTATAACAGGAGCCAGACTCTCACACTTGAGATCCCATAAGATAAGGATAGTGATTAATTGCCATTTCTCCATTTTTCTCACCATCATTACATGTGAAATGCTGCAAAATCCCAGGTGTAAGCATTCACATCATGGTTGTCCATGGGAACATCAACATACCACGGTCTCTGTGGTGTTGCAATTGTAACAGCTCCTGCAAATCCCCTCATGCTTCAGCGGTTTCATGCTCCATGAGCAAACCCACATGAACAAAAACAAGCACCTTTTGCAGCTCGGTTTTATTTTTCCGAGTCCACTCTACTAAACTCTTGGATTCATAGCCTGCCCGTCCTTTGAAAAACAATAACGAATAAGTGGATTGTGAAATTTGATGACTTGCTCTTGTAATGCCATGTGTCCTAAACTGTAATGAGTTTTCCTCTCCATAGACCATATTTTCTCTGGTGGTGTGTCAATTTACATTCATTATAATCATCACAGTCTCCAGTGAGCTTCCCGTTTCATCCCAGTCATTTCTAAGCAGAGCTAGCAGTAGACAGAACAGGCATTACTCACAGGAAATTCACAGTTTCATTTGTATAGTGTGTTGCAGGCTGATAACAAGCTTTTGTTGGGAGGCTATTGGCATACACTAAAGTAAGCTTAATGAAACTAATGAGAATGTCTCATGGGACATCAGAAATGTAGCTGTAACAGTTTTTAAAGCTCATTAGTAAAGCATTTAAATGTAATTCATTACACAGAACGGCATGTTTTAGGGTTGGACTGTCACACATTTGCATAATGTAATATTAAAAGAGAGTAAGCATTTAATAGATTGTGTGAGCTGAACCCTCCTCCTCTTTCTTTACACAGTATGAGAGTGTATGTCTCTGTAATTGTGCACAAGATTTTCCTTTAATTAAGGAGTCGCTTTTGCTCATTAACTGCAGTTGTTTTCATTATTGGCAGACAAAGAATTAGTGTTTATGATGATAACTTTGTCAGAGTGTGTGGAGGGTAGAGGTTAGGGCTGAAATGCAGGAGGCTAAAGGCTGAATAAAATTTGCTTTAATAGCTGTTTTCAATATTTCTGCACATATTAAGTCCAGAAAGTTACACAAACATATTTCACGAGTATAAAAATATGTCCCAGTAAACAAAAAAAAAGGTGAGCAAACCAAGACAGGGAGCTAAAACAGACACTTTGACAAAGGAAGGGAAGGACTACACAACCAGTCTTACAGCAGCTCATGATTTAGTCATGATCTTTAATGTACTGATGTGTGTTTCTGGATGACAATTTGAATTTTTGATCTTCCACAACTGGAGTTTTCCAACATTATTTTCATCAGTCCACTCTCATATGTACCAATTGATGCGCATCAACACAACATGAATGTTTTTCACTTTTATAAAAGTAAGAAAAGTCTGCATTAGGTGGTTGGAGCCAGTTCGCCATTCACACCAGTAACCCAGCTTTGAATCATACACATCACAGATTTTTACACATCATTTGCATCATTTTCAATCATCCATCCATCCATCTATCCATCCACGTTTGGTTCGAGGGGGCAACAGACAGAGCGTAGAAGCCCAGACTTCTCTCACCCCAGCCACTTCTTCCAGCTCATCCCGAGAGACATAATCTCTCCAGTGATTCCTGGATCTGCTTCGGGCTTCCTCCTGGTACACACCCAGAATACCTTATCTAGGAGGCGTCCAGCAGGCATCCTGGACTGGCTCCTTTTGATGTGGAGGAGTAGAAATCTCCTCTACTCTGATTCTCTCTCGAATGACCGAATCCTCACACTATCTCTAAGGAAAGTCTCAGCCAATCTTCGAAAGAAACTCATTTCTGCCGCTTTCACAACCTCATTCTTTCTGTCACTACTCAGAGCTCATGACCATAGGAGAGTGTAGGAACGCTGATTGGCCAGTAAATCGACAGCTTTACTTTTAATACACATTTCAATACACTTTACCACAACAGATCTTAGAGCACCCGCCCCAATCCATCTGCCAATCTTGTGTTATGCTTTCCACTTACTTGTGAACAAG
The DNA here is from genome assembly GCF_964374335.1 of Astatotilapia calliptera. Classification (NCBI taxonomy): domain Eukaryota; kingdom Metazoa; phylum Chordata; class Actinopteri; order Cichliformes; family Cichlidae; genus Astatotilapia; species Astatotilapia calliptera. Next base: position 25,944,299 of record NC_137427.1, on the reverse strand, counting down.
ACCCAGGGATACTTAAACTCCTCCACCTGAGGCACTAACTGTTTTAACTGTATTAATTAGTAGCTAGGATAGGCTCCAGCACCCCACGACCCTCAACTGGATATTCAGAAGAGGATGGATGGATGGATGGAAAAAAAATGTTAAAGAGACACTGGTGATGCTACAATAACAAAAAGAGGGTAAAAAAATCACTAATTTTACAAAAAAAACAACAACCGAGAACTTGTCACTGTAATTGTTGTTAGAAGAACCGGAAGTGAAAAATATCATATGAACTGAAGCCTAAGCATAAAAGACCCCAAGTGGAAACAAAACAAACCCCAGAACTCATGTATGAACTAATAATTAAATACTCAAGAACAGCACAAAACCCTAGGACCATAACAAACTTTAAAATTTTAAGGCACACCAGTTAAGGATCAGTACAGCTCTGCGGTCCATCAGTTTACTTTAACCATAGTGACATGCTTACATATTAACCACATTCTGTGACAGGACATGTAGAAACCCAGACATGCACCTACTGTCAGCTTACCCTCCATCTGCATGATTTTAGAGAAGATACTGTATGCTTATGAGGTTTCACTCTACCGCTGGACAGATTGAATACGACATGGTCACTGCACCATCAGGCTGGCGAGAGCACTGTTCATTATTATTTTTCAAACCCTTGGCCCAATTGAAAAAACATTGGATTAGGTCCATTGCACAGTTTACATTATCCTACATCACGGCTCCCCCAGGGGGCTATTGAGGAGGTGACGAGAATGAAACCACATGCTGTTAAATCTGTCTGAACTGAAGACAAAGAAATTCTCTTTGATCGTGTCTGTACCAGAGGGATGTTTGGAAATTATCCTTAGTGGGATGACATCAGACTAAATCAGAGGTTCAAATACTTCAAGGAGAGGGCACCTTGACACCTTAAATGTGGATGTCTTAAGGGTTCCTTTCTTTTTCAAATCTGCTTTTGTTCCTGACAGGAAGTTGGCAGGAAGTTGGTGGACATGCCAAGATGGCACATCAAAAAGGAGCCATCAGTCTTTCTGAGCCAGTAATATAATGTTGAAATGTACCTAAAAGTAAGACTAACATCAAAGAAGAAAAAAACAAGAGGGAAGCTCTCAGTCACACAGACCTAGAGACTGGCCTGCGACCCCATCGAACTAAAGCTCGTTAGAGAAAAACGTTTATATCTTAACCAGTTGGCGAGTGGTTCCTGGAGGTTTCTGGCAATCACAAGGTGAACCTGGTTGGAAGGAGGTATATGGGCCTACACTGAAAACCTCTTGTGTTTTGCTTTACTGTGACTAGATTGCTTCCCTGTAGTTTCTGTGGAAGACACCAAATTGCATTGGTAATTCACAGTTTTCACCAATAATTTGAGGTTTCAAAAGATTATTCTATCTTTGTCAACAAACACACTTTTGGAGTTTGTCACCTGATTTGTTAAAAGAGTCACAAATCACGTCTATTCCTTGTCCCATATGTATCTTTTTTAAAACAATTTCACAAATATCAAAAACAAAGCAGCATAATTCAGTAATGTGAGGTTACAAGTTTTGTAGTAAGCATTCTGTATTTGTATATTTCATGTCAACTTGTTCAGAGGAAACATTTTAAACTAATCGTTTGGCTCAGCAGGTGTCATTGCGCTGAATGTTGAAATCCAATACATCTGTCTTGGAGACAGAAGCTTTGATAGATTGAACCCTCTGGCTGGAAGAGATGAAATCCAGATCCATGTAAGGAACTATCATCCTCCCACAATCGACAAAGCCTACAACCATGCTTTAACATCTTCAGGTTCTGAACTGCCTTTTACCACTGAGTTTAACCACTGTCAGAAATGTAAGTAAAATCACAAAAATACCTCTCCTTTGTGTTAGCCAGGACTATATGTAATAGAATAGCCTTTATTGTCATTGTACAGAGTACAACGAAATTGGAGTGCCACTCCCTTGGTGCAAGTTTCAATAATAAATATAAATGTAAAATATAAAAAGTACAAAAAAAACAATCGTAAGTACTCAGACAATAGTATGTACAATATATACAGGATAGCAGCATTAATATAATGACAGTATGAATAGCAGCATAATATAATGACAGTGACGGTATGGAATAGGTTCAATTGTTTTTGTGCTTATTTACTACGGTGGTAGCTCTGGGAAAGAAGCTATCCCTGAATCTGTTTGTCCTGGTTTTATGTGACCTGTACCGTCGGCCTGACGGTAATAGTTCAAACAGTTGGTTGCTGGGGTGAGAGTGGTCCTTGATGATATTGCCAGCTCTGCTGAGGTACCTAGAGTTTGCAGTGACCTCCAGGCTGGGCAGAGAGCAGCCAGTGATCTTCTGGGCTGTGTTGATGACCCTCTGCAGTACTTTCCTGTTCGCAGCTGAGCACCCTGCATACCATGTTGTTATGCCGTACGTTAGGATGCTCTCTATGGTGGCTCTGTAAAATGTCACCAGCAGCCTCTCCTCCAGGTTGTTCCTCCTGAGCACTCTCAGAAAGTGGAGACGCTGCTGGGCCTTTTTAACCACCGCCGTGGTATTTGCAGTCCAGGAGAGGTCATCAGAGATCTGCACGCCCAGAAACCTCATGGAGTGTACCCTCTCTGCACAGTTCCCGTGAATGTAAAGTGGGGCCGGGTCTACTCTGCCCTTCCTCAAGTCCAAGATAAGTTCTTTAGTTTTCGTGGTGTTCAGTTGGAGGTTGTTAACTGAACACCACTCAGTCAGTCTGTTGACCTCATCTCTGTAGTCCGACTCATCCCCCCTTGAGATGAGTCCAACCACTGTGGTGTCATCCACGAACTTTATGATGGTGTTTGAGAGATGGGTAGGGGAGCAGTCGGATGTGTAGAGCGTAAACAGGAGGGGACTCAAAACACATCCTTGTGGAGACCCGGTGCTGAGTGTGATGGTGCTGGACCGGTGGGGGCCGAGTCTGACAGACTGTGGTCTATTTGTCAGGAAGTCCTTGATCCAGAGGCAGATGGGGGTGGAGAGTCCCAGGTGAGACAGTATCTGGACCAGGATCTCCGGGATGATATGATTGAATGCTGAGCTGAAGTCCAGAAAGAGCATTTAATAACCTTGTACATACACTGAACAAAAATATAAACGCAACACCTTTGTTACTGCTCCCATTCCCCATGGGATGGACGTAGAGACCTAAAATTCATTCCAGATACACAATATAACCATCCCTCCCAAACAGTGGTCACAAATCAGTCCAAATGTGTGGTAGTGGGCACATCTGCTATATTGAGATAATCCATCCCACCTCACAGGTGTGCCACATCAGGATGCTGATCTGACATCATGAGTAGTGCACAGGTGTACCTCAGACTGCCCACAACAAAAGGCCACCCTGGAATGTGCAGTTTTTTGCGCTATTGGGGGTCTGGGGACCCAGAACCGGTCAGTATCTGGTGTGACCACCATTTGCCTCATGCAGTGCAACACATCGTCGCATGGAGTCTATCAGATTGTCAATTGTGGCCTGTGGAATGTTGGTCCACTCCACTTCAATGGCTGTGCGAGGTTGTTGGATATTCGTGGGAACTGGTACACGCTGTCGTATACGCCGGTCAAGCACATCCCGAACATGCTCAATGGGTGACATGTCCGGTGAGTATGCTGGCCATGCAAGAACTGGGACATTCTCAGCTGCCATCTGCCCTGAACAATGTGAACCATGATTCATCCGTGAAGCGCACACCTCTCCAACGTGCCAGACGCCATCGAATGTGAGCATTTGCCCACACAAGTCTGTTACGGCGATGAGCTGGAGTCAGGTCAAGACCCCGATGAGGACGACGGGCATGCAGTTGAGCGTCCCTGAGACGGTTTCTGACAGTTTGTGCAGAAATTGTTTGGTTGTGCAAACCAATTGTTCCAGCAGCTGTCTGGGTGGCTGGTCTCAGACGATCTTGGAGGTGAACCTGCTGGATGTGGAGGTCCTGGGCTGGTGTGGTTACACGAGGTCTGCGGTTGTGAGGCCGGTTGGATGTGCTGCCATATTCTCTGAAACGCCTGTGGAGACGGCTTATGGTTGAGAAATGAACATTCAATGCACGGGCGACAGATCTGGTTGACATTCCTGCTGTCAGCATGCCAATTGCACGCTCCCTCATTGCTTGTGGCATCTGTGGCATTTTGCTGTGAGACAAAACTGCACATTCCAGGGTGGCCTTTTGTTGTGGGCAGTCTGAGGTACACCTGTGCACTACTCATGATGTCAGATCAGCATCCTGATGTGGCACACCTGTGAGGTGGGATGGATTATCTCAATATAGCAGATGTGCCCACTACCACACATTTGGACTGATTTGTGACCACTGTTTGGGAGGGATGGTTATATTGTGTATCTGGAATGAATTTTAGGTCTCTACGTCCATCCCATGAGGAATGGGAGCAAAAACAAAAGTGTTGCGTTTATATTTTTGTTCAGTGTAGCTTGTACATGCCTGACATACCTGGCTTAAGATATCCTCCTGAGAACCGAGGAAAAGAGAATCTTCCCATTAAACTTTTTTCTATTTTCTTCCTCTTTGGAGGTAATAAAAGCCCCCCAAACACATGAGATATCAATGGAAAGCCCAGGATGTCCTCTACATCTGGGCTTAGTAGGGTAGCTCAAATACATCATACACAAATGTCCATTACAGAGAACATAAATGAATACGTTGATTCTCAGAGGATGTGGAAAATGCAGTCAGTGTAACTTAAATTGAATTTCAACACAGAACAACCAATTGCACGGGGAACATGAAGGATGCCAACACCAAACATGGCTCCCCAAACTCTTAATTTCATTGGACTTGAAAAGTGTAACTCTTCCATCCAGATGGGGCAGTCTCTCAAAGCTTCCTTCTCAGAGAGAGATATATTGGAGCCTAACACTCAATGACACCTGAAAGTTTAGTTTAAAATGATTTTTCTGAACAAATGTATATAAAATATAGCAACTATGCAGTGCTTACTCTGTAAAAAAACACCTGTAATCTCTGTCAGTATTGTAGTACTTTTTAAAAAAGAGTAGAAGATGAATGATATCAGGAAATGCCATGTGACTCATTACACCAATAATCTGGTAAACTGCTGTATATAAATGATACGATCAAATTTTTTATGACATTTTTTGTGTCATCAACTACCATAAAAAGGGCCATAAAAGAAGTGCAATGCTTTTTTTATTTTTATTTTTAAATTTTATCATTACTGGTCCAGAGCAAACTGCTGAAACTTCTGCTTTCATAGAGGTGAACATACTTGATGATGATTGCTTTATCAAGCACATTTGATTAGCAGCACCTGGCTGCTACTTAAAGTCTTAATTTCTATGGAAGCAGTAGTATTGTGATTACTGTGTCACAGGACTGTGAAAACTTTGCTTCACATGACTTTGTATGATTTGGGTTTAGCACCATAGATGAATATAGGGGAAAGAACATCATCATCATTCAATTTAGTCGTGGCATCATATGCTCTCAAAAGTACAGATTTACTGGAGTTTACCGTGTATATGTGTGGTTTTAAAGTAAAACAAATGTATAGAGCAAGTCTAAGCTGAGATGAATGTGTGATAGATTTTCTTGGTAGAAGGTTTCTCTGCAAATTGCTACAAAATTACCTAAAGTGATTCTCTTCTATCTCTATCCTATCCTAAACATCTGTATCCTGGTGTTTCTCCTGACTATAAGGGACAAAATTATGTGACTCTAATGTTAGTAAACAAACCTCAGCCCAACTGAACATGGGCTGTTTTTTTAGCACAAGTTAAACTGCATCACCGCTGTGATCAAAAAACCAAATGAGCGAATATCTTCTTTGTTTTGTTTTTTCTCTGCGTTTGCACTTGTCAACATGTAATGTTAATGGGATCCGAGGGAGCTAAATTGAACAGCTGTGATGAGCAATCTCCATACCTTTATGGCCAGATATAGTAAATAGTCTTGTTCTTGCGTTGTGCGCGATTATGATTATTAACTGTTTTTTGTTTGTTTGCACCGTCTATGTTAAATATTTGGACATCAGCCATGTTGCACAGGGACATTTTATTTGGCCTCTGTGTGTTCACCAGGTCTAGTAATGCTGGAGCCGTTCAATGTATCAAATCCTTCCTCTGGCGTTCTGGAGCCATTTTCAGGAACTCTTATAGCAATGAAAACCAGAAGGAGAATTTCTTTTACTCTCCTCAGCATGATCTGTTATAGTTTCTGTAATGGGTCAGTGGAAACTTTCGGTCATAAACACAGATGCTGTTCCCTAAAAGTAGCTTAGGGCAACAACAATAACTCTTGAGAGGTTTTGGTAAAGCACAGAACATGGACAACAGGAATGTAGTTGACATAAATATGTCCATGGGGGAGGGCAAAGTGTCGATAACATTTACAATAAATGGCTTGGTCTGTATTTGTATAGCGCTTTACTAGTCCCTAAGGACCCCAAAGCGCTTTACACAACCAGTCATGCACCCATTCACGCACACATTCACACACTGGTGATGGTAAGCTACATTGTAGCCACAGCCACCCTGGGGCGCACTGACAGAGGCGAGGCTGCCGGACACTGGCATTATTTACAATAATAGCTGTTCTTAGAGGTGCCAGTGGAAAAACTGCTAGTGCGTATGCATTATTGTCTTCATTTTGCCGGGGTTACATCAACAACCTATTCATCATCCAAGTCCTTAGATATGCAGTCTTGAAATATTGATTTGTTGTTGTTGTTTTTTTCACTTACAAGAGGAAGAAAAGAGGACTCATAGGTTACTGACAGTAAAGACAAACAGAGGTAAACAAACAGACTGTGCAACATATGCTGAAGCCTTATGTGCGGTGAGAATCTCTGAAGATGTGTTGCTACAATTTTAAATAAGAAAAAAGATTCAGACCTTGAAGAAACCATGTATATAAACTGATGTTATGTGGGAGTGAAGAAAAGCAGCTTTCCTTAAAATTAAATATATAAATCTGAGCACACAGAGATCCGCAGACCCTGGCCATAGTCATGGACCAAGCTTATTTTTTTTTATATCTGTTTCTTTCTCTCTGTCTTACCCTCCCTTTTTTTCCTCTTTCCATCTCTTCACGCTCAGATGGCAAAATGGGCTGTGACTACTCATAACCAGACATCTTCTCAGCGTCTTCTTGACTGTTAACTTCCCCTTGCCCTTGTGCAGACCTCTCTGCTCGCGCCTCTTGGGTTATTTTCCTTCCTGAGCCATTAACAAGTCTTTTGATTATTAATTCGAGAAAACTTTTAAACCGTTTGTCATTTGTGTACGAGTTGTGGTTCATTCACTGTCACGTTTGATGAATTATTCCTAAGTTTGGATTTATTTGTTCCCACATTTTAGTCATTTTATTTGTGCTTTCTGATAAATTTATGCGCGTGCTTTGATGAATTTGCATGGAGAATTTGCAAAAGAGAAGTGCACAATAGATCAGTCTTTCACCCCAAAGCTACACTACAAATTATTACAGAGGCACAAACGGGGAGCAACACTTCTCCTAATAAGATGAAGTACCCTAAAAACATGATTTGTGGACTATGATATTCTTGTCAGGTTTTTTAAAAACATTTTTCATGGGTCATGCAAAAAAACGTGTTATTGCAATGAAAAACTTTCTCCCTCCTCTAGATTTCTATGCCCCAGTTGAAAGTCTCCAACATTGTTACATTGCATCTGTTGTCTTTCTTATATTGATGTTGTGTGCTTAATTTATAAATCAGGAAGTCCCAAAACACAGAGATTGAGCTATTATGCAGATGGGGGGGAAGAAAAGTCACACAACTTATCAATAAATCCACAGCGCCTGGAGCACATTGGACAATCCGCAGTGCTACCTGTTAAAACTAAACAAAATTTTGGGGGAAAAACACACTGTCATCCTGAGGAAAACATTAGCTATTAATATTTAATAATTGGGGCATTCACAGTAATCACTGAGAATCAGAAGTGGGATGGGTAGAACTGCTGTTTATCTTTGGCAGCATACACTCTGCCCCCTCCTCCCTCTTGTTCTCTTCCTTTCTCTCTTTCTCATTGACTGCTCCTCCACCCAGAGTCAGCTGTGGCAAAGGCCGGGCACAAAAAGTCAAAAGGGTGCAGATATAAACTTTTATCTTTTAATTAAGGTTACACATCAACAAAAACAGCCTTTTAATTACGACAATAAACACACAGCCCTCCTAACTGTCAGTCACAAACACAGCAACATAATGAAATCGATACGGAGCTCGACGCGTAACCAGTGCTTGATAATGTGCCCCCACCCCCCGGATTAAAAAGGTCTTTATGTGCACACAGGACACACACCTGAGGCATTTTCTGCATAGAGAATGGGCAGTTTACGATGCACAGATGTGTCTATAAGAGTTTATTTATTAGATTGACCCGTAATTATTGTAAACAATAAATAAAAGAGTGGCTGTAACAGCAATGAATGGTATCTGATGCATGCAGAATAGCATGTTGTGTGGTCACTGAAATAAAAATGTACCTCTATATTTTTTTTCTTTAATCTGGTACTCTGGCCGGAAGGAGAAACCAAGATGGACGTGTAGTTGGGAGTCTGGCAGCAAACTTTTCTAATTAACCCCCCAAATGCAAGAAGATACACAATTATTCGTGATTCTTGACTGGGATGAGTGGGGGTAAGAAGACGAGAAGTCACAAAAAGCGAGCAGCATACCAAGAATATAAAGAAATGGATAACTCTGATCAACGGCGGGACTCCGAGAGTGTTAGCGAAATGTTAAAAGACATCAAGATGGAGCTGCAATCATTTCGCGCTGAAAGTAAACAAGATATGCTAAAAATTAGAGAAGAGTTGAAACAAGACATGAGAGTTGAGTTGGCATTATTGAAAACAGAAGTCTATCAAAGCATCTCTGCAAATACTGAAAAAGCCAACACACTTGAGCGTAAATTGACAGAAGCAGAGACACGAATAGCGGAAGCGGAGAAATTAAACGCAGCCATGAAAGATGCTTTAATCAAAGTTATGGAAAACTACAAATCTATACAAAGAAAGATGACAGATTTGGAAGGACGATCCAGGAGGAATAATATTCGACTTTGCGGAGTCCCGGAAGGAGTAGAAGGTGAATCGATGCCACAGTTCGTGGAAGATTTATTGAAAAAAGCTCTTTCATTGCCACAGGATATGAGACTACGGATACAACGAGCCCATAGAGCGTTGACGGGAAAACCGGGTCAGAATGCGCCGCCCAGGTCAATAATAATAAATTTTCAGGAATATATATGTAAGGAGGACATCTTGAAAAGAGCCTGGGCTGGCAAAGTGGAGTATGAAGGTCAGCATATATTATTTGACCATGATTATGCCACAGAGGTGGCCCAGAAACGTCGGGAATATGGGAACATCAAAAGGGCATTGAAAGAAAAAGGCGTCAGATTCCAAACACCGCTGGACAAAATTCGTATCCATTGGGATACGGGTGTACGAACCTACGGCAGCGCAAGGGAGGCTGCGCTTGAGCTGAGAAAGAGAGGATACACTGTGCAGCTGCCAGGAGCAGATTCAACGGATTTGGGACCGGAGATGGAGCATCTTTTACGAGCAACACTGTGGCAGTGAATCGGCACAGTAAGAGGATAATACAAGCTGCTCTCAAGACATGAAGATCTCATCTATGTCACTCAAGGTATCGATTATTTTTCCCACGGGATTATTTAACTTTAGAACTGTGAGTCCTCAATTATTCTCTACCCGGGGTTTCCCCCTTTTTCCCTTTTTTTTTTTTTTTTTTTCTTCTCCTTCCTCTTCCGAGAGTGACAATCTATTCCTAAGTGTGAGAACAACGATCAAAAAAGAGCACCTTACTGAATAGTTTAATACAAAATAGACTTCGCTGTGACTTTAAATATCGCTGCCAGAGATCGTTGGACTTTTGGATGTGTGAAACATTATGTATCACCGCCAAGGAGGGGCCCTCTGTGAAGAGACTTTCTCCTCAGCCTGCCAACGGGGATTCGGGGTGGGAAGCGTTCACCCCAACGTGGAAGTCGGGTGTTATAGGGTTTGTTTGGTTTTTTTTTGTTTTTTGTTTTTTTTTGCACTGTTGTAATGGTATATGGTGGTTGGCCAAATGTCAAGGCCACAATTTTTTGTTGTCTGGAGAATTACGATCTACAATCGCGTGGATTACATGCCTTTTAATAATATAAAACTGGTGTCACTGAATGTGAATGGTCTGAATAACCCAATCAAAAGAAGTAAAGTGGTAACAAAACTCAAAAAAGAAAAGGCACAGGTAATATTCTTGCAGGAGACTCACCTGCCCCAACAGGAACATGAAAAATTGAAAAGATTTGGTTATAAAAACACCTATTACAATTCCTACAGACAAAGTCAGAAAAGAGGAGTAGCTATTTTAATAGCAAACTCTGTACAATTTGAATGCCACAAAGAAGTGTCTGATAAAGAGGGTAGATACTTACTAATTAAAGGGAAATTGGAAAATAAACTAGTTACCCTGGTTAATATCTACGCCCCACCAGGAAGTAAGAAAAGTGATTACAAAGATTTATTCAATTTAGTGACACAAGAATCTGAAGGTCTGGTGATATGTGCAGGGGATTACAATGTTGTGCTAAATCGGGATATTGACACTACCAGTGCTGCAACATGTAAACATCGTTTGTCTAATTTTATGAATACAATATTACAAGAGGTGGGACTGATTGATGTATGGAGAACACGTAATCCTCAAACCAGGGACTACACCCACTACTCTGCACCTCATGCCACATATTCGAGAATTGATTATTTTCTAATTAATATTGAAGAACTTCATAATGTTACAGATTGTAAAATAGGTGTGGCAGATGTCTCAGACCATAGTTTGATTAGTCTAGAAATCAGTCTCGATAATAGGAAAATACATACAGCATGGAGACTTAATTTGGGTATTTTAAATAGGGATGAACATGTTAAGAAAATTAAAGAAGATATAAAAATGTATATAGAAGACAATGATACCGGAGATGTGAGCCCAACTATACTTTGGGATGCATTAAAGGCAGTCTTAAGGGGAAAACTCATAGCCCTAACAGCAGCACAAAAAAAGCGCGACTGGCCCTATATAAAAATTTGATAGAAAAACTTAAACATCTGGAGAGGGAACATAAACTACTTAAAAATCCTGAAATTCTAGAAGAAATATCAGACATCAGAAACCAAATTGATGAATTACTAAAAGAAGAAGTAGAAAAAAAGGCTAGGTATATGCAACAAACCTATTACGAATCAGGGCCCAAAGCAACTAAAATACTTGCCAGTAGACTGCGTAAAAAGCAGAGATCAAGGATTATTGATAAAGTAAGAAATTTGGATAGTAACAAATTACACTATATGCCTAATGAGATAGAAAATGAATTTAAAAAATATTACACGAGACTGTATTCACAACCGGCAGCCGCAGACCTTGAGACAATAAAAAATTTTCTTGACCCGCTGGATCTGCCCTCCATAGGAGATACCCAAAACAAGTTACTGATTTCACAGATTACAGATAAGGAACTAGATACAGTTATTGCCGAACAAAAAACAAATAAAGCCCCAGGAAGCGATGGCTTTCAGGCTGAATTTTACAAAGTTTTCAAAGAAGAACTCAAGCCACTTCTTCTATCTTGCTTCAACTGGACTCTGAATCAGGGAATAGCTCCACCATCATGGGGAGAAGCTATTATAACAATCTTACCCAAAGAAGGAAAAAACAAAGAATACTGCAAGAATTATAGACCCATTTCCCTCCTAAATAACGACTATAAATTGTACGCTTCGATCATTAGCAAAAGACTCCAAAAATTTGTACCAGATCTGATAGAAGTGGCTCAGACTGGATTCATCAAGGGACGTCAGGCACAGGACAATATAAGGAGAGTCCTTCACATTATTGACAATGCAGAAAAAACGAATATCAGTACTGTGTTAATTAGCTTAGATCAAGAAAAGGCATTTGATAGCGTAAGCTGGCTCTTCCTATTTGGAGTATTGGAAAAATTCGGGTTTAAGGACAGCTCAATACAATGTATAAGGACAATCTATAATCAACCTACAGCTAGAATCAAGGTGAATGGTAGTCTGACAGATAGAATTCGGCTATATAGAGGTACAAAACAGGGCTGTGTCTTGTCACCAATTCTTTTTGCTTTATATGTTGAGCCACTAGCACAAGCAGTGCGACAACATTCAAAGTTGGAGGGGGTATCCCTTGCTGGACAAAAACACCTTATTGGATTGTTTGCTGATGACGTTATTATTTTTCTACGAAACCCTGACAAGTGCTTCCCAATTTTGATGCAACTATTCCATACCTTTGAATACTTATCAGGCTATAAAATTAATGTATCCAAAACACAAATTCTATCATTCAATTATATACCCTCCCAAAAGATCAGAGACGAATACAAATTAAATTGGCACTCGAACAACATGAAATATTTGGGCGTAACCTTGACAAAATCATTATCAGATATGGCGGACATAAACTATAATCAGGTGGAGGGCAACATTAGAAAAGATCTAGAACGGTGGTCGGCAACACCTACAAACTTCTACTCAAGAATCCAAATAATAAAGATGAATGTTCTCCCAAGACTGTTATACATGTTTCAGTCACTCCCACTTCCTATATCTCAAAAAAAATTCAAAATATGGGACAAGATGATATCAAGGTTTATTTGGGGTGGGAAGAAGCCCAGAATAAGACTAACAACACTGCAACTCCCGAAGCGCAAGGGAGGGATGGCCTTGCCGAACCTAAGGGAATACTTCTATGCAGCCCAACTCAGACCACTTGCTGGTTGGTGTAGACCAGAATATGAGGCAAGATGGAAGGAAATTGAGAAAGAAATCGAGGGAAACAACATTCAGATTTTTATCTCTGACAAACATTTAATGACAAAGAATAAAAGTGGAATGAATCAAATTGTGAAATTTACATTAGACATATGGCACACAGTAATAGAAAAATGTCAGTTAAAAGAACAATTATTTATACTCAGATGCTTTAGACATGATAAAAATTTCAAGGCAGGACAATTGGACCAAACATTCAAACAGTGGGAACTAAAAGGGATTACAGCAGTTTGTACCCTTATGAAAAACGGAGGACTAATGAGTTTCCAACAACTAAAAAACAAATACAAATTGGAAAATAGAGATTTCTTTAGATATTTGCAAGTTAGGGACTACTACGCAAAACAAATAAAATCTGACTGGCTTGGGAAACCACTGGGGGTTGTCGGAAAAGTAAAAGATTGCTATGAACATAAACAATTTAAAACTATTTCCACCTTCTATAGGTCATTAGAAGAAAATAGACAAGATTCAACACTCTATATTAAAAAGAAATGGGAAGTTGAACTGACCATAAAAATAACAGAGAAAGAATGGCTCAATATGTGTGAATTGCAACACAGTACAACTAATTCGCCGTTGTGGAGGGAATTTTGTTGGAAAAATTTGACACGTTTTTTCATTACACCCAAAATAAAAAGCAAACTGACCTCAAGTTTACAAAATTGTTGGAGATTGTGTGGAGAAATGGAAGCGGATCATTCTCATGTATTCTGGAAATGCATTAAAATTAAAAAGTATTGGGAAGACTTAAAAATGAATATGGATAATATTTTGAGTTATACATTCCCAAATACTTGCCAAGTGATGTATCTAGGAAACATAAAAGAATACATACAAAAAGAGGACGTGTATTTAGTCAAAATAATTCTGGCCGCAACAAAAAAAGCAATTACAAAGAAGTGGTTACATCCAGATCCTCCCACCCAGCGGGATTGGATCAGTATTGTAGAGGATATCTCAGAGATGGAAAAAATAACACTCAACATTAGACTGATGGGAGGTAAATACGACAGACTATGGAGGAAGTGGAAAACATTCAGAAGTGACACAAATGAAATAACATAATAGGTTTTCTTTTTTTTTTTTCTGCAATGTGATAAATGGAGAAAGATATGTAAACTCCAGACTCTATGTTTGTTTATATGTATGTCTGTTTGTTATTTTCTTTACTGTATGTCCACAATGTCAAAATAACCTAATAAAAATCAAAGTAAAAAAAAAAATAATAATAATCTGGTACTCTGGTGCTAAACGTAGCTAAAATGAAGGAGATGATCGTTGACTTCCGGAAGCCTTGGCTCGAGCACATTCCTCTCAGCATCAGCGGCCGCCCAGTGGAGAGAGCTGAAGAAGTCAGGTTCCTAGGTGTGCAGACCTCGAAGGACCTGAGCTGGCACAAGAACATCTCAGTGATCACAAATCGGGCCCAGCAGAGACTTCAGTTCCTGCGGAGGCTCTGTCCCCTCCAGCATCCTTAGGACTTTTTACAGAGGCATGTTTGAAAGTGTTTGACATACTGAATATCAACTCGATAATCCAGCTGCAGTGTGATAGACAAAAAAAGCACTGCAGAGGATAGGTAGAGCAGCTGGGAGTGCCATCGCAGTTTCCCTCTCCTCGGTCCAAGACCTCCTCCAGAACCGCTGCAGGAGCAGAGCACTGAACATCATTAAGGACCACTCACACCCTCTCCACAAAAACGGTTTTGCAGTATAAAAGGCAGCACCTCCAGACTGATCAACAGCTTCCTCCCACAGGAAGAACTGTACTGTTGACTACAGTACAGTACCCAGGGGTCTAGGTAGTGTTTTAGTTTACGTTTTAATTATCTATCATTCTTACACAGTTATTTACTTATCTATTTTTCATATTTTTTAAGTGACTGTTAAGGCGGTTGGGTCAAGCTCCTGATGCTCTCTGTGCAGATTAATTGCAGTGCTTTTACAATCTGTCTGTATTTATAAACTAGACAAGTTATTTGCAACCTTTTTGAGAGTGAATGCAGCCAGTTCAAGTCAGACAAAGATTGTTTAGAGATGGGTTGCCTCTGACCAGATGACCTCTGCAATCGCCAAGCGATGAAAATTGGTCAACAAGAGATTGAGGGTGTTGCACAGTTAATCTCCCGGAGACACTGGCCAGTTTTTGGTTTATAAATAACCACGAAGGGAGCTACACCAAAGTTTGCCAAAATTCTTCATCCTTTTCTTTTCTTTTTTTAAATTTATCTGCTTGTTTCTTTGTTCCCATTCGGTTCGAGTTCACATACATGCTTCCAACCGTCAAAATTACTTCTCTGTTATTCACTGTAGTCACATACATACTTATCAGGAGCACGAATGGTTGCCAGCCAACACAGAGCCATCAGTATGCACGGCAATGCACACAGCAATAACTGTGGATGCAAGCCACATGTTTTATAGATGTCAAGGACTACCTGCCAAATTGTCCCAGTGGTGCTCTATTCCGGTTATGTTGCACTCTTTACCTAATAATACTAAAGCATTTCTTACACGGGACAGTGGAAGTCCCAGTATTGTCGTAAAATTTGGTGTAGGTGTTCTTTCCCAATCTAATTTAATCTAAGGTGCCAGAGAGTCACTTGCTGTGATTCTGCACCTCTGGCAAAAGAACTTTAGTGTCCTCTGGAGAGAAGCTGTTGTAATGGATCAACTCAGGACTCATATCACAAAATTGTTTCATCATGTCGCAAACAACTTTTTGTTGCTGCAGGGTGACTTGATGTGTCAAGAGAACATTTGTGTCAGCAAACACATGTAAACCGCTTTATTATGAACAGGACAAGTAATGGGCCCTGTTTCCCCTTCATCTGAACACAACACAACAAAACAAAATGAGATTGCTCTGCTTCACCTTAATCGTCATCTGCCTCTTAGAGAACAAGGAAGTGCTTGAAGCCAAAGAATAGCTTTATTGCTTCAAAATTAATCTGTAATAAAAGCTTTAGTTCTTGTGTTGGTGTATTCAGATGTGCTCTAGTGGTGTGGTCTTTGAGTGATTTGTGTGGAAGTCCCAGGAGCTGTACGTTCATATTCTCTTCTGCGCCTGCAGAGATGAGTCTCTGCATAAGCGGGTCTAGACAAACGTGTCTTAAAAGCAGCTTCCTCGGCAACTGTGACTATTGAGAGCAGTGGGGCATGTAACGGTGTTCTATAAGCAAACATATGAAATTAAAATTGCACCTAAAAATCAGCATCATATTTTTTTATGGTACAGATTCAACTAGGAGCTGGAAACATTCCTCAAATATTTTGGTCCATGTTGACATGATAGTGTCATACAGTCAATGTTGGGAAGGTTACTTTTAAAATGTATTCCACTACAGATTACAGAATACATGCTCCAAAATGTATTTTGTAACATATTCCGTTATGTTACTCAATGAGAGTAATGTATTCTGAATACTTTGGTTTACTTAACAAACTCGCCATACCAATACCAACTAGATGTTAAAATCTTAATATAAATGAGTAACAGTAGGTGGACATTAGGTAAGGCTGCACTTTTTGCAGCGATCTCGTATAGAAAACTATTCCGTGCATATATAAAACAGGTCCGCGGTTCCGAACCGTAGTAAAGGGACCTCTGACTAATACGTTGGGTTCCGTGTTGGGCTCGTAGCCAAAAACTAGCTTTACTTTGTTGTCTGTGTCAACTTTGCTAGCGAGAGACAGAGAGAGGAGTTGAAAGGCTGCTCCAACGGAACTTATTGTTTCGGAGGAAAACACGAACACCAACGTTCCCTCTAAGCTGCGCACGTGCGCAATTGCGCACTGCTGGCACGGTCGCTGCGCACTGAAAATCTGTGTTGTGCACAGAAAACAAATCTAACCTGAATTGAAATGAAAATAAATAAGTTAACAATTCTGTTTTGCAGTGTTAGTCAGTGACTGGCTGCTCCCCTATGGAATTAGAACGATGCCACCTTTTCCCATAGTCCAGCCAATAATGCGATTCACATTCATATATACGCAGCTAATCAACGTCGTCGACAGGCTATGACAGCGTCCTTATGCGCCGACACCGGTGTTTTAGCTAGCAAAGCAGCGTGGCTGATGTGGAGTGAAGCCACGTTAATGACAACGTGGACAACCATTGGAGATGTGAGCAGGACAGACGGAACAATTGACGGAAAAAGTGTGGACTTTATACCAGTTTTTAAATTGTGTTGATGGGCCACGAAAACCAGAGTTATGATAAAAAAATATCTGCAATGTTTGGTTTTCTTCCTGAATACCATCGTTATTTATATTTACTGCGGGAAGAAACGGTAAAACCGGCGTTTTATAAGGAAAACGCTCGAAAGTACTGTCCACCAGTGAGCAAAAACAAAACCCAAAAAACCCCACCCTTTCCTATTGGTGGAAAAATGTACCATGTCGACCAATCAAAAAATGATATGGCAACATGGCATTTAGTTGTTTAGGAACATTGGTCATTATATACTGTATTTTGCAGACAGAGAGTTACAGGACTCTCTCCCAGACCACAGACTCATACTAATAATACAAGTCAGAGCTTTATAAAAAAAAAAAAGAAAGTTGTGTTTTCAAAATTGAAGTTCAAGTTATTTTTACTTCCAATAATGTTAACATACTACACAGGTCATGAACATTTTTTTAAATTTTCATTGTAAGTGGGCTAAAGCAGTTAATTAAAAGTAGTCTAACATAAATGTAAATGCTGTAATTTGATTATTTTAATAAACCATGTAACTTGGATGGATTCGATGCTGGCGTGACCACAGTGCACACGTCTGCTGTTGCTCACAGTGGTCCAAGGGACCGCTCAGGGAGTTTGTGTGTTCGCTCAGACACATGAAAAATTAGAGGGAACATTGACAAACACAGTGTACAGTCGAGTCTTAATCAGGTCTTTAAGTGATGACGTGATGAATCCTGCTTCCGGGCCCAAACTGCCCTGCGTTTAATAAGGCTTTTGTGTTTTTAACATGTTTTAATGCTTTTTATCTGGTTCTATTTATTCTCAAAAAGCCCCAAAAAACAGTCAGTGATCACTGCCGCCCTCTCTCGGTTTTTATTACTGCTATTCATTTTAAAGCTCAGTTTTTAAAGCCTTACGATGCAACTACAGCCCAGCCCATGCAGCAGTATATTAATGACTAACCTCGGATTGTTTACTTGCCTGTTTTCGTCGGAAGTGATAGCAGAGCTGTACGTCTTAATTTGTTTTAGAAATCCCTCAGTCAGGACAGGCTATATTATATTTAGATGGAAACTAGCGAGCTAACTCCTTACTAACTTCTAACTCCGTTAAGTTAAAAAAATTCCATTTTCATGGATGCTCGGATGTTTAACTTAATTGTTACACCTGGTAGAGCAGCCAAACTGGTCATTTTATTACAGATGATAGAATTTAGACAGTTTTTAACTCTCAGTGATGCTGCAGCGATTGTTTGCCTTATGGACCTGCCGCAGAGTTTGGGCCCAGACACGGCTAATGACATAAGACTTAAATTTTTTGGAATTACCAAAAATAGAGAGGGCATAGCCTAACATATGAAACAGGAAAAGACCGCTGTGTAATCCATTTATTTCATTAAAGTAACTGTATTCTGAATACCACCTTTTTAAACGGTAACTGTAATGGAATACAGTTACTCATACACTGAACAAAAATATAAACGCAACACTTTTGTTTTTGCTCCCATTCCCCATGGGATGGACGTAGAGACCTAAAATTCATTCCAGATACACAATATAACCATCCCTCCCAAACAGTGGTCACAAATCAGTCCAAATGTGTGGTAGTGGGCACATCTGCTATATTGAGATAATCCATCCCACGTCACAGGTGTGCCACATCAGGATGCTGATCTGACATCATGAGTAGTGCACAGGTGTACCTCAGACTGCCCACAACAAAAGGCCACCCTGGAATGTGCAGTTTTTTGCACTATTGGGGGTCTGGGGACCCAGAACCGGTCAGTATCTGGTGTGACCACCATTTGCCTCATGCAGTGCAACACATCGTCGCATGGAGTCTATCAGATTGTCAATTGTGGCCTGTGGAATGTTGGTCCGCTCCACTTCAATGGCTGTGAGAGGTTGTTGGATATTCGTGGGAACTGGTACACGCTGTCGTATACGCCGGTCAAGCACATCCCGAACATGCTCAATGGGTGACATGTCCGGTGAGTATGCTGGCCATGCAAGAACTGGGACATTCTCAGCTGCCATCTGCCCTGAACAATGTGAACCATGATTCATCCGTGAAGCGCACACCTCTCCAACGTGCCAGATGCCATCGAATGTGAGCATTTGCCCACACAAGTCTGTTACGGCGACGAGCTGGAGTCAGGTCAAGACCCCGATGAGGACGACGGGCATGCAGTTGAGCGTCCCTGAGACGGTTTCTGACAGTTTGTGCAGAAATTGTTTGGTTGTGCAAACCAATTGTTCCAGCAGCTGTCTGGGTGGCTGGTCTCAGACGATCTTGGAGGTGAACCTGCTGGATGTGGAGGTCCTGGGCTGGTGTGGTTACACGAGGTCTGCGGTTGTGAGGCCGGTTGGATGTGCTGCCATATTCTCTGAAATGCCTGTGGAGACGGCTTATGGTTGAGAAATGAACATTCAATGCACGGGCGACAGATCTGGTTGACATTCCTGCTGTCAGCATGCCAATTGCACGCTCCCTCATTGCTTGTGGCATCTGTGGCATTTTGCTGTGAGACAAAACTGCACATTCCAGGGTGGCCTTTTGTTGTGGGCAGTCTGAGGTACACCTGTGCACTACTCATGATGTCAGATCAGCATCCTGATGTGGCACACCTGTGAGGTGGGATGGATTATCTCAATATAGCAGATGTGCCCACTACCACACATTTGGACTGATTTGTGACCACTGTTTGGGAGGGATGGTTATATTGTGTATCTGGAATGAATTTTAGATCTCTACGTCCATCCCATGGGGAATGGGAGCAAAAACAAAAGTGTTGCGTTTATATTTTTGTTCAGTGTATTTTGTATTTTAAATACGTAATGGCGGTACATGTATTCCGTTACTCCCCAACACTGCATACAGTTACTGCAGATCACACATCCATGAAGTGAATCTCCCGTTTGACCACATCCCAAACACACTCTGTTGAGAAACCAGATGATGAGGATCTGAGCTTTGTGACACGATGTGGCCTTTGAATGATGCTCAGTTGGTACCAAGGGATCCAAAATGTGCCGAGATCATTTTTGCCCAGAAAGATGTTGCTCACTCGATAATTTCTCTTGTTTAAATCATTCTTTCTAAATCGTAGAGATGGTTATGTGGGAAATTTGAGACAAATTTGAGCATTTGTCTAAAAGTTGATACGTGTCAAAGCCAAAACATTAACTGAGCTGGTGATGAGTGAGTGGAGGAGAGACTCAGAAAGGCTGCCAACACATTCTGACGCACAATGCCATTGTGTGTCTCACGAGGTTTCTTTTGTGGTTGTTGCCTTGACATACCTGTGGTCATACTGGCTGCCATGTGATTACAAACTTTGTGTTTTGCCCTCGGTTTGGCTTTTCATCACTGCCTTTATCTGCTGATTCAGTTTAGAATCTAAAAGTATTAAGTTAGATTCAAGAAACCTGTTCATGTGTTTTCTCCTTCACACCAGCAGCCTTTCTGCATCACAGTTGGGAGAGAGACAGCCCTCACTAATGCCATAACCTGTTATGTCACGCACCATTGTTAAAGGACACCTCTTGCATAAATGAGACATGCCTGTGGCTTTGACAGAACTGCTTTATTTTCTCTCCTGGGAATGAAAACCGCCTACTTGTTGGTCATGACTAAACGAAAAAGAAAAAAACCCCCTGAATTTCCTCTGTGGCTGAATTAAAGCGCCCAAAACCGCACTACTGAGCAACTCAGCATTTTGAGTTTTTCGTAAATCCATTTAAACACAATAGCTGTGATTCCAGCACCTCCCCTCCGACGGAAGTTCTGTTAATGACTATTATTATTCGTGCTGTAAGCCAGGATTTTATGTATTTTCTTATAGACAATCAAAGCTACATTAGTCCCAAGCTTATTCGCAGTAAACCTTTTCACCTTGCTACACCTAACTAATCTGCATTTTTGTTTGGGTGAGTTTTTAAATTTAGGGCATTTTTGGCCTCTACTTGTTTTACATCGACGCACACACACGAAAGCACAGGCATGCACAGTGTCCCATAGCCATACTCTCCATCACTCAGAGTTATGGTAGCTACACGGTGCCTTCCGGAGCAGTCACAGACTCATCCCCATAGACCTGTCGTACATGGTTCAGTGCCTCATTTTCAATTGTTCTTCAGACCCTCATAAATCACCCTTGAAAGTGTGTGTCTCGTCTCTCCGTGCACTTGAGTGTGTGTGTGTCCATGTTGTTATTGTTGCCAGCTGTTCACACATTAGCAATGTAACTTGGTTACCTTGACCCTCAAACATGCACCTGCCATGTTCCTCATCATTTACACCTTTGAGCATACTAAACCATACAAGTGCTGAATTATTTAACATTTTTAAGCACTTATTTGCTTATGTTTTCTCTTCATGGTGAATTTGTACCAACTTGTCTTTGCTCCTGTTTTCCATAGATTTCCAGGCTCATACATTTTCTGCTTGCCCACACTGTTGGCACTCCTTATATTTTCATGTCACCATGACTTACAGAGCAGCTCAGCTCTCTTCCTTCTCTTAGTATAACCAATTGTTTGTTTAATGTCTTTCAAATCCTGCCATTTTATTTTCAATTTATAACACTCACCAATGTTGCAGTGATGAGACCACGTGTTACACTGCAATCTGACATTCCCATTTTCAATAAAGTCCAGATCTGTGAGGACAAGCAGATCATAGAAAAGCAGATCATAGAATAATGAATAATTATGTCTTCCATCTATCTCTGAAAAAGTATAAATTCAAGTCCTGGCCTAGATGCATCTCAGCTCCAAACTTTAGCTCCAGGTCATTATTTCATAAAACATTCCTTCTTCCTTCTTCATTAAACTGCTGAAAGTATTCACTCTGCCATCTAAATCACTGGATTCAGGTGTTCCAATCACTTTCATGGTCACAAGTGTATGAAATCAAGCATGCAGGCATGCAGACTGCTTCTAGAAACATTTCTGAGAATGAATTCCAGCGTGGTACCATGACAGGATGCCACCTGTGCAACAAGTCCAGTTGTGACGTTTGCGCGCTACTAAATATTCCACAGTTTGTGATATTTTAACAAATTGGAAGCGATTGGGAACAACACCAACTCCGCCACAAAGTGGCAGGCCATGTAAAATCCCAGAGGGTCAGCAGATGCTGAGGTGCATAATGCACAGAGGTCACCAACTTTCTGCAGAGACAATCTCTACGGACCTCCAAACTTCATGTGGCTTTCAGATTAGCTCAGGAACAGCGTGTAGAGAGCTTTGTGGAATGGCTGAGCAGCTGCATCCAAGCCTTACATCACCAAGCGCAATGTTAAGCGTCGGATGCAGGGTTAGGGTTAACCACTGGACTCTTCATGAGCAGTGGAGAAATGTTCTCTGGAGCGAGTAATCATGTTTCTCTGTCTGGAAAATGATGGATGAGTCTGGTTTTGGTGGTTTCCAGGACAACGGTACTTGTCTGACTGCATTGTGCCAAGTGTAAAGTTTGGTGGAGGGAGATTATGGTATGGATATTTTTACAGGAGTTGGACTTGGCCCCTTATTTCTAGTGGAAAGAACTATTAATCCGACTGCATAAGTGGACATTTTGCACAATTTCATGCTTCCAGAATCTGGAAGTTTTGGAGGAAATTTTGAAATTTTATATCTTTAGGCATATTTATTTGGAGTTTTTCCCCCATTGCTTTTGAAAACAACAACAAGGAAAAAAAGGCATTTCAATAATTTCTGCTATTTCTGTTTTGCCTTCTCTCTAATATATATATTTCATCTTCTTTAAATCATGCTTTTTATTTGTTTTTGTTTCTAATGTCTCTGTAAAGCACTTTGAATCACCTTGTTGTTGAATTGTGCTATACAAATAAACTTGCCTTGCCTTGCCTTCTTTTAAGGAAAAACACTACTATGTACCTCCTTAAAAATATGAATATGACTTTGATCTGACATGTGGTGAAAGTGTTCTGCATTGGTGAGTTTGTGGCTTTTCTTGTCTGTTTCTATTGCTGTGTCCATTGAATCATCATGTATTTGCCTCACTGGGTTGTAGCATTCCCAATTAAAACTGGGAAATGTGATGCTTGTGGTGTAAATGGCCAGCCAGCTCAATTATTATACTGGTTTTGCTTTTTTTGTAAACAAACATTTTCTTGGCTGTTGCAGCTGAGAATATTCTTTGTAAATTCAGTTAACCTTTGCTAACTACCTGCAGGCTTTTAGTGATGACTCGATTTAGCACATTAGCTATGCCCCAACAGTGTGCGATTAGTTAAAATAAAATCACGATATTTCTCATAAAACGGGTGTCAAAGCAGTGTCAGACTGTATAAACAACAAACTCACTACATCGGTGCTGCAGATTGAGTGCTCACCTACGAGATGTGCAGCTCTTCACCAGCCACATGTGCGATGCCAGTCTGACAAACTGGCACCATCAAATCAACAGTGCTGTAACAAAAAGAACATAAAAATGCTGACAGGGTGATAAGACTCTCATAGTGCGGTCGTGGCTCAACAGCTGGGAGTTCACCTTGTAATCAGAAGGTTGCCGGTTCGAGCCCCGGCTCGGACAGTCTTGGTTGTTGTGTCCTTCGGCAAGACACTTCACCTACCTCCTACTGGTGTTGGCCAGAAGGGCCGATGGCGCGATATGGTAGCCTCGCTTCTGTCAGTCTGCCCCAGGGCAGCTGTGGCTACAACTGTAGCTTGCCTCCACCGGTGTGTGGATGACTGGGTGTGTAAAGCGCTTTGGCGGGACTAGTAAAAGCGCTATACAAATACAGGCCATTTACCATTTAGTCATTTTTTCCATTTCATTGGTGTGTGTTTTACAAGATTTGTATTTGGGAGAAGCACTTGGAGTTTTTTCAAATGTTAAAAAAACGTTACCCACCTTCTCCTCCTCCAACCCCCAACGAATCACAGCAGATGGCTGCCCCTCTCTGAGCTGGTTCTGTGGGAGGTTTCTTCCTGTTAAAGGGAAGTTTTTCCTTTCCACTGTTGCTAAGTGCTTGTTCATAGGGGATCATCTGATTGCTAGGGTTTTCTCAGCCTCTCTTTATTATTGTATTGTCTTTACCGTACAATTTAAAGTGCACTGAGGCAACTGTAGGTGACAATATAAATAACATTTTATTGAATTGAAAAAACTAGCAGTATTAAGATACTGGACATTTCTATTTACATTTACACAGGTAACTTCAAAAGGAGGAAGAAGTGCTGCTGTTAATATCGTCTCAAATTTAAAAGTACAGATTTGTCAATACATAAAGACACTGAATATTTGAAATGGCTGCTTGCTTTCCTTAGTCTCAACACGAGAACACCTGCTGTGCATTCTCGCTTACTCACCGTCTCTATGGATTTGCTTTTTTTTGCCTTTTAAATGTTTGACAATTTGAGGTTTTTGAACAAATGAAATATCTCAGGAAGGTTTTATCGATGTGGAAGTTACAAAAGCTTCTGCACCATCCGGCCCATCTATAAAACTCAAAAACTATACTTGTTTTAACTTTGGCCAGTCTCACCTCTGTTTGCTCAGTGTATTCAGGTTGAGACACGCTGAGGAGAAGAATACATCATCTTCTAACTTGGCTTGAAATAGCAGTCTAGAGAGGGTGGCAGGCTGCAAGGGTACCTAGTCTATGCGAGGATAATCCCTCGCCTGTCTTAATATAGGGACGCTTTGCATTTGCTACTGGACTGCACGGCTTCTGTCGGTGGAAAAAGCAGAGCAGTGAAAATAATGCGTAATCAGGTGACTTGGTTGCAGCTGGTCCTGCCGATCTTCAGGTTGGACAGGGATAATAACAAGCGAGATTGCTGCCAGCAGGCAGCGTTCCTCATAGGGAATGCGCTCATATTGTGGGAACGGCGATACGTAGAGTGTATGTTGTCTTCCCGCTGTGGTGTGATGAGAAATAATGCAAATGCTTTTGGCAACTGTGTCCCAGGGTGCTGTGTTTCAGTAAGCCTCATAATTCAAATCTCTAAGAATACCACCATCCTTAGAGGTTGTGCATGTTTTCATGTGGAAAGTATCAAACCGATTGTATTGACTAAATCTTCAGGGAAGACAGCAGACTTGGCAAGCCTAGACAGCAGTGGACCTGGGCTGCACCAAATCAAAGCACAGCGTCAGACTGTGAGCTAAGGGACTGTCAGGGTGAAATCTTTTTTTTTTTTAATAGTCAAAGCTGACCATTAATTAAAGTCCTGCTATGAAATCAGACTCCAGCTGTTTTACACATTTATTTCCTATTTGGACTTTTCTTCTGAGACTTGGTCTATCCTTTTAGCCCAAAGTCAACATTCACAATGAACCAATTAAACAAATGGCTTGATGTAGAAGAAAACCGCTAAAAGTTAGATGGGAACAGCCAGAGCCCTCAGCAGATTCACTCAAACTTGAACCACACACTTATAATGCTGCATTTCTACTGGCAGATAACACTGATGAACACAGCAAATAGAAAAAATGATTTAAGACTCCATATATGTGAGGACTTCAAGATTTTTATTGTGGCACTATATTTCCCTATTGATTAAATAACATTTATTTGAGCTACAGTGTAACATGCACTAAATCCTTGAGTGAAATTACTCAAAGCACTGTGTCCCCTGTGTCATAAAATCAATGCGGAGAGGGGGGAAAGAGCTGCTGGAGTTAATGGTACCCTTTTTTAATTTAAATGATAAATGCCGTAAACGCATTGTCTTCATTAAATGCATTTACAACTTTTCATGACATTCACCTTTTCTGTGTTGCGACGTTGATTCCTATTTGATGCATAAGCCGATAAACCTAGTTGGGTCACGCCGGATAGATTTCCACTAACAGGACTTTGTATGAGAGGAATACGCGTCTGTCCTCAAAAATAAGGAAGCGCCCTGAATGTGTTATAACTCACAAACTGACATTTGTGTGTGCGGCCACGTGTTCCTGTGCAGTCGCAATATTGTCAGGTTTTTTAAATAAACGAGCAATTGTCATGGTAACACAACTGATCCTGGTGGTATTCGTTTTACTGTTCTTTACTGTGCTTGTTAGTTTTCTTAAAAGTAATGCAGTATGTTACTTTATTACTCGCTGGAGAAAGTAATTAATTACACTTCTATGTTACATTTAACCTGACTGAATACATTGTCAATTTATTACCAGTTAACAATATAAAGCTTTCAGGCCCACACAAACACCTATCATAATGAGGACACAAAGCAAAGTTAAAAAATCAGCCCAAAGAGATTTGAAAGCGATCGCCACGGTGATTCTACTGTAGAAACTTGAACAGGTAGAAATGGAGGCTTCAATCCTGACTTCTCGTTGCTGGTTTTGTCACCTGTTGAAGATCGGGGTCTGGTAGCTTTAGCATCATGTTGAGATTTCAGTTAGCATAGATGTAACATGCTGTCTGTGCAGATGCTTGGTAATAGTTGCTAATAGTTGTGTTAGCAACATATTGCAGTTGTTTCTGTCTATTGCTCTCTGTCCTTTTGTGCAATACCCATACCGCCACTGTAGACCACGCCACCATTTTTCTCTTCCATGCACACAAACTGAAATCAGCTGTCTGTAGCGTAAGAAAGAAATGTTTTGTTAGAAGTTTCGTCACCCTTTCTATCAACCTGGCACTCAGATAAGTCAAAAACATTTCTAATGTATATAATATGATGTCTTTACCATTAAGGATCCATTAGTCATGTGTTATGGACACCAAACTCACTGTCCACAGGATAACTGGTCATCTACAGTTTTGGTAAAAATGTTTTTTTTTAACACCAGCACCGGGCATCTCTCTTTCATTTGACCATCTGTGTTGTCCACATAAAACACCAGCCACATTCTGGATGCCCTTCTGTTGTGTCAGGGCTGCTCTATCTAGGATTGTGTTGGGATCTGACCATCAACCTCTCTCTCGGTCTTTCTCACACACACACACAAGCAATATTGAGCGAGCCCTGATAATATCTCCTTTTAATCTGCTACCGCCTAGTCTGAAAGGTTTTGGTAAATGAAAGAGAGAAATGGCATCGTCACCATCACCAACATAGCTTTTATTTTTTTGTGCTGCTTTTTTTGTGTTCTTCAAATGCAGTTGTTTTGGGTGGTTGCAGAAGCAGGTATAAAAACCTGGATGCGGGAGACATCCGAAGAGCTTGAGTTGGCAAGTTTGGGGCTGCATTGAAAAGAATCTAAGAAAAGTAACTACCATCTCATGAGAGGAATGCATCATAATACCATTTTAATTTAATCATTACTTTTTGATTGGTTTTGAGACTTTCGTACAGACTAGACAAACACTTACCTACCTCAATGTTTTCCATGTTCAGCTGTGAAAGAAGCAACTCCGTTTACAAAAACGCCTTCAGATTGGTGGCTCTGCACCTTTCAATGATGTCATATTCATTATCTTGAGAGCTGGTGTTTTGAAATGTTTCAAATTGTTTTTCTTCAAGGTCGCGCAATCACGAGCCTCCTGCATATAGATATTGGAGAGAAATGGTATGATTTGCATCTGATTTCCACAGTGTTGTTACTTTGGGAAAACTCAGGTCTAAAAACCTCGAAACAGAATAAAATCAGAGAAAAACCTGGATGCAGAAGTTTGTGAGGCACTTCAGTTGAAGTAACAGGTTTTCTATCCCGACTACAATATAGAGTTAATGCCCTACTTTAACTAAATCTATAGGGAGATAAAACCCCTGACCCCTGCTGCACACTGAGCCAGCAGGTTGGGCTGATGGAGCAGGGGCCATTTCAAACAAACAACAGGCCGCGACTAAAGTTTTTCATTACATAACATAAATTAATCATTCAAAATTTGATTTAAGCCGTCTGGGTTTAGCAGCAGTATGATGACTTTTTTGCAGAACGTAGCCAAAGTTTGTTCAAAATGTGGCCAAAGGATCCAAAAAGCTGCTAAATAAGTTGGCGTCTGTGAGAACTCGAGGAGGAGAGTGAGTGGAGCTGTCTTTGCTGATGTAGAAGAAGAGTAGTGACAGGTTTGCATGTAAACTGAGAGAGGAGAGATACAAGAAACGGTTTATGTGCAACAGCATCACTCTATGAATTTAAATTGCATTGTCTTATCCTTAACCTTGACTGAAAACACATTGATAAATGATACAAAACTGATACATTTTCAGTTAATGTCAGTAAATAAAGTCTGATATTAAGCCCAGAGTGGGTTTATTTGCTATTTTTGCAACTCTAAAGATTAAAAGATTAAATCAATAATTTTTTAAATATCAGAAATAAAACTGTAAGCAAAAAAAGGATTGACTGTATTATGCAAGAGAAAGAGGACTGTGCCGATAATTCCACTTTGGTGATTTGCAAATTTATTACAACTCTAACATATTATTTATGATATTACTTATTAAGAATATAATTTTCCATTCAACAAACCTTGTGATAAATCTTTTCAGCATGTTACAGGTTTATATTTTGGTGCCCGAACGCCCACTAGTAAGTAGGTTTTAGGCACTAAATCTAAAATGTGGATGGCTTTAAAAAACAATCCCATGAGTAGATTTTATTAATCAGACCACAGACCATAGAAGGTGAAGTGAAAAAACCCCATCTAATTCAAAACTGCTTTATTTCTCTCAGGTACAGGATAGAGTAGCTCCTTTATGGCTCTGGATGGATGTTACAGCACTAATCAGATGGGACTAATCATACTGTGCCTGCACAGATAAGAGAAAAAAATACCTAAATGGGATGTAATACCACTACACTAATTGTTACTAGTGCACTTACATCTTTTGCCAGGATTTCAGAAAGAAAAGGAAGTAAGTGCTCCTTATTTCATACTCTGGGTGTACTATTGGCCACGCTCTGCTAGCAACAGGACCAGCTCCTCCGTAGAAGCAAATCCTGGAATAAGTGCTTCATTTTGAAGTCTGATGTATGCAGATTGTGGTGAGGATGTTTTGTGGTATTTGTTATACTCTTGCACCTCTCAGTTTGAATACAAATCCAAACAGTCAGCATTATGCAACACAAGCAGGAAAAACTACTGCTGCTGGTTACAAAACAAAACAGGAAAAGAGAAAATCTCTCTCCCATTCACTCGTATCTGGAAGTTTTATGAATAATGCAGCGAGCCCGAGGTTAGGGAGGTGGAGAGCGGATGCCAGTTTGAGCTTTAAACATAGAGTATTTGACATCTGAGTTAACATGGACTGACTGTAGATCTCTGCTTTGACAAACACCTCCTTCACTAGGCTGTGCTTGGCAGCCTTGCAAGGAGCCATTCATGGTAATTTTAGCTTCGCACGATAAACTGGAAGATTGCATAATAACTTTCATACTGTATTTAGTTTAGTTATGCTGTTTAATACATTTACTGCAGTATATAGTGTACATAATATGATTTTTTCTTTTTGTTCTTGTTTTCCTTTTTGGACTTTCTCCTGAGCTTCCTCACCAAACACCTGCAGAATACTATAGGATGTGGGTGCACCCTGTTATGCAGGCTGCTGGATCATGTATAAGTGAGCCATAGTGTGTAGCTGGACTGCTGTGCCTTTTTTGGCCATAGGCGCTGGAAGCCCTGCAGCTTCCCGGATTAGGAATTCTTCTCACTTGCCTAATAATTACATGCTGATTTGAACGGTTGTTTTTGAAGAGCCAGCCATTCTTAATGAAGCCTAAGCCAATGCCTTAAGCTTTCAATTGGAATTCAATCCCTCCCTCACTTAACACACTGGTTCCACAATTTATATTCAGCTCACAAATACTGTATACTGAACTTTTTTAAATGTAGCTGAGCACAACTTACAAATGCTCATAGCATGTGTGTCTGCAAGTCTCCAACAGCGTCCTGGGAGGAAAAGTCATAACACTGCAGGATTGTAAACACATTGTCTTAATTTGGCATTGATTTAGTTTGTATGCACAGCAAATTGTTATTATTCAGATTTTTTTTTACAATAATTATAGAGTACTTGTACAAAGCGATACAAAGCACTGTGATTCAGTGCTGATTCACTGATGATGAAGTGTTCTTTTCCTTGTACAAAAAGAAAATGCATTATTTTAATATTGCTTACATTAGCAGTAAACAACGTTTATTATCTTTCGGAAGAATACAGTGATGGATATGATAGTCTTATCCTTATTCTTCTTTTTTTGGCTGCTCCCTTTAGGGGTCACCACAGCAGATCACCTGACTCCATCTCATTTTATTTATCCTTAGCTTCCTTTTCTGTTACACCAACCTCTGCAGGTCCTCCTTCTGTGGTCTTCCTCTCCAAATCTAAAATCCTCAGCTGTAACAAATAAGATATAATCATTTCTGTGCATTCTGCTCACTCACAACAAAATCTTCAGCTCTACATCTACTGCTGTGCGACACAGCTGATTTTGGTATCAAACCGATACCAAGTGAATACAGGGAAGTGCTGCCGATACCAATACTTATAAAGGCAGCTGATGTAGAGGAGAGCAGTGTGTCACGATTTATGGATGCATGCAGATATATTTTTTCATTTTCAAAACAATATTTTTTTGACACAAATTAGTGTGTTACATACTGAACTTAAAGTATAGAAACAAAGTATCTACCCTATTATTACCTAGTTTCGATCTGATACCAGCATCAGCTTTGGCATCGACATTTGGATCAATCTGTCCATCTCTATCTGCCCCGCAGGGGGCCACAAGCCAGTGTACTCTTAGTGCACTGGCTTGTGGCCATTCCTAATATATGGAGGATTGCATCAAGAAGAAGATCCAGCATGAACTCTTTACCAAATCAACACAACAGGAGTCTTGCCACTTGGTTTATGTTCCTCAGGTGTGAAGGTAGAAAGAAAAAACTGATACATTATTGACATGTTACAAACACAACACTCATTCTGCGATGCAGGTGTGATGTTTTTGGAAGGCTAACGTGTCTCAAATGATTATTTAATGTCTGCTTGTTTAGTGTGATGTAAAGTGTGACAGATGTTCACTGATGTTTATATCAGCTGATTCTAGGGAGTTCCCTGCTGTTTCTATCTAATAAAATTATTTTGGGGATTTATTGGAGACATTACCAGAATTATTGTGCAAAGTGTTACACAGGCAGGAACGTAAAAACAGTAAAGTAGGGAGAAACTGTGAAAGCTATCTTCAGTTACAGGACTAATGAAAAAGCTCTTTATGAGGCTAAAACTTTACATGTGGGAATATTGAGCTTGTTCAAAAAACAAATACACTATTTGTAGGTAGCTATATGGAAAAAGCTAAATAAAAGCCATATTAAAGTTAGGACCATAAGATTAAGCCCTTGAGTGACTTAAAAATGACCCCCCCCCCCCCCACACACACACACACACACACACTTAGAACGTAAATGTTATCCCTGGATTTTATTTTGAACTGGAACTGAAAGATTTGGTCGATGTTGCTGGATTTGTTATGCTGTTATGTGAGATTGTATCAACACAGTTCACTGCTTTGTAGCTGACAGACGAAAAGTCTATCCTCTTGCGGCTTTCAGGAGTCAGTCTTATGATACCCGACAAGGTTAGGTTAACAGACATTTCTTATGGAGCTCTTGGGAAAATACGCGTCAGTAGCTGCATTACCATTGCAGGAATTTTCCACAGTTCTCTACCTGCCTTTCCACTGTTAAATCAACCTCTGAGAAGGTTATTTCAACCAATCAAAATCTCTGCTCACAGCACAGTGCTTTTTGAAGGTTCATGACCTTTCGACGTAGGGCTTGCAGCACTGAATGTGACTGACTGGTAGTTTTCCTCAGCACTGTTCTACTTACACTTTTACACATATTGATTTTGCTTTTAGTCTTTGTCCAAAAATCTCTATCATACCACCCAATAGCTTTTACGGCTAATTGGCCAACTACTAATTTTAGATCTTTTGTCTGTTTTTTGCTGTTTTGCTAACCTTTGTAAACAGATGAATGTCCAGTGAAGAGTCCGGATTTCTGGTACTGGGTACAGACTTTGGTTGCATTTGCATCTGGAGGGCAAAGAGGAATGTCATGAGCCAAAATGCATTAGATAACAATAGTTTCGAAGGAAAAAAAAACCTATCTGCAATGATCAGTTGGCATTAGTGAACATCTGGGCCCAGATATCATGGATGCACTGGAAGCCCTGATGACCCAGATGTTAATTCTGTAGACTACGACTCCGTCCTTGCATGGTTTACTTTAATTAGCTCTAATTACTTTAACAGAGGCGGAAACAAGAGCAAGTTATGAGAGGTCCAAAGGATCACTGTCATGCTAGTGACAAGAGCTGAAATACTTCACACTTTGTTTATGAAAGACAAAGAAAATGTGTGTGTGGTGCTAAAGTGCTAGCCAATGCTGACACTGTAAAGCTACTGTTGGTCTAAAAAAAGTAAGGAGGGAAACCTTTGCTCGTATTCTGCTTTTAAATTTGCTCCGTAGTGTAGTGGTCAACACATTTACCTTACTTACCTTACACAGAAAGGTAAACAAATAGAAAAGATCCTTGGTTTGAGATTGGGAGGAAATCCAGCCTCAGGGGGTTCTCAAACTAGTTTACTCCCAGTGCCAGTCCCAAGCCCAGATAAATGGACGGGGTGCATCAGGAAGCCCAACCGACTTGCCAAATCAAACATGATCATCTGCTGTGGTGACTCCTTGGGAAATAGGGGAGCAGCTGAAAATACCAGACTTTGCTAATGAATAAAGATCCATATCAACCATATCATTGAGCTTTCTTCACAGGCAGATCACAAACATTCACTCTAAAATAACTCACATTTTTTAATAAAAACAGAGTTAATTAAAGTAGCAAAAAAGTAACAGCATGCATACTCTGATGACTGGCGGTATGAAGATGAAACAGTCTTTTGAAGGCACAGAACATTTTTTTGTTTTTGAATAAGTAGACCAAAAAAAGTTCAGATTTTGTTCTGACTAACAGCGTGGCATTTTTGTTGTCCCCTGAAACTGAAATCTGCCTCAACTAAAGAATAAGAGTGGCACTGTTTTGTATTTTCCTCAGCACCTTTCAGAAATGCACTCATTCTCATTAATCTGACAGCATCAAATGCTCACAGGTAATGGTTGTTAGTTCGATCGATTTATTGAATAGCCTTATTCCTTTCATATGCCAGTGTAGCAAATTCATTTTTGCAGTGTTTTCCCAAGGTTTCTGGAGGTCTTTAGAGCCGCATATGCATTAGCATTTTAAGACTGTCATTTTGAGCTCATCATCTGTGACAGCCGATTTTCTCCCTACTCATCATGAATTTATTTCCTCTGTGGCAGTAAAACACATTACAGGGGCGTTCACAATTTCCTGCAGGTTAAACTGGGCTAACTAAACAATTTTAGCGCTGATTAACTCTAAAAAGACTCAGAATTATTGGACCAAAAGGGACCATTGGCCAAGCAGCATTATGGTTGCAAATGAGGCTCCGTTCAAAAACGATATCTAAGCATGCAGTATTCTTTTGTCCAGCTTACGCCAACCAAGGGTTATGCAAATTTACAGTTCACTAAAGACAGACTGAAGTGAGTTTGTTCATGTGTGCAGTTCACTCTTTGAGTTTCAAATCTCCTAAAGTGTTTCATTCCTTATTAAAATAAGATGATAAATACAATATTGAAGACTTTTTGTTTTTCTTCTGAATGACTGGAGCAGTTTGAGTCACCCATCTGCTCTGTTAGAAGCGGCTTGTTTATTTGGTTGGTTGAAGTTCCCCCGTGATAACATAGTGATAGACAGATGGTTCATCCAATCACCTGCTAAGTTTTCAAACAGTTTCCAAGGACAGCTACCCAGATGGTTCCAAGCAACAAACCATCTGGCACGTCAGGTTAGAAATTCCCCTCAGACAGTTTGAAAGTTGAGTTGTAAATGTGCCGTCAAAAGGCGCCGACGGGAGGAAATGATGGAGAACAGCTGCAATGATCCACATCACACAGTGTAGAGCAAGTGCTTGTTATAGCAATCAATTCAATTGGGACATTGTATTCTGATTATTGCAGGGTAATAAATGCTTCTCTTCTAACAGCCCCCTAAAACTTAATGCTTTAAGTACTGTGTGAAGCACCAAGGCGCTGTATCCCTTTAGTTACTTTTTTTTAAAGAGTTAGTTAGTGAAAATGTTTTGATGCCTGTTGGCAGAAATTTCTTCCTCCGTGTGCTTTCATCTAGTCATTTGCACTCGCCTGTCAAAGACAGGCCCGAAACCTACTGCTGTTCAAAGAATGTATTTTATGCAGATATCATAATGCATTTGCAAATGCACACTCTATCAATGCTTCCAGATATCAAGACACATGCAGAGTCAAATTACAGCCTAATGCATTGGTTTGAACTTCAAGGAGAAAATTGAGTTTGTGGAGATTTCACTCTAAAGCAGCTTTGTACCTTTGCAACGGCAGAGAAATGTCAGCAGCCCCCTTGTGTAAGTGTTATATCACTGTTGGCCCATGTTAACAGTACTTTTCTGGTGTTGAATGATCCTGGCTGACTCTTGTTACTCTTGTCGGTACAGAGTTTGAAGTTAATCTTCTAAGAGCTATATTCAAGCAATTGCTTTTGTAAAATTTGGAAACGGGATGCACTCAAACCGCCATTGATCAGCCACGTATTGATGTTCAAGTAGGTGAAAATGTCCGCATAAAAACAAAACAAAAAACAGAAACTTTGAGAGCAGGGTCCCACCTCCCAAGTGCTTCATCAATTATGTAGGGAGCTAGTGCTTTTTGGGGGTACTGCATGCAGTGAAGCAGAAAGAGAAATAGGAGACTGCCTTTCCACCCTCGCATAACCCACTGCTGCCTTCTGAAGTCATGAAGGTTAACAACACCCAAACAACAGCACAAGTCATTATTATTCAATGAATGCAGTCTACTGTGACAGCCCTGTGAGAGTGTCGGTTTAATGTTGTTGAGAATATCACTTAGAATCAATTAGATTTGGTGTTAAGAGCAGCAGGTGACAGTTTTGTGGCTTTACATCACTGCTGAGGGACTAGTGATTCATTTGAACTGGATGTTTTATTAATAAGAGATGGTTACCCAGTAATGTCGAAGTTGGAGCTAAAGAATACACTTTAGCGCCATATAGTACTCACTGGTCATGTTGGTGTCATCCTGCACACAATAAATAGAGCACGCAAAACAATTTCATGCTTCTTCAGCATTCAGGAAATTACATTAAATTCCTATTTGTGACTTCCACATTTAGAGCTCCAGTTACTGATTGTATTGGATTCTTGATGGCAGCAGAGAAAAGCGCTGAACACAATATTGACACGGAGCGCTTGATAGCAAGAAATTGTTCTAGGGCTGTCCTTTTAAAAGCATCAGTCAAAGATAACCAGTTTGTCTAAAATTATCAAATTCAAGCATTCTTTTTACCCACATAAATGTTTATAATTAACCGTCTGAGGTTGACACCAGCTAACGGTCGAGTCTTCTTTAAAAAGGCCGTATGTGATGTGGGAAGTTTGTGAGAAGTAGCTGCAGCTAGGATTTAGGTACTGGAACAAACCTGATAGTGTAGACATGAACAAGCTCATTGTAACAGCTGTTCTGTTTCATTGTGTTCGCTGCCCTGTGAAAAAGAAAACAAAGGCTTGGTTCATGCAATGCTAGGATGCAGCTTGTCACTGGAGAGATGGTTCAAACGATACCAGCTAACAAGCCAAGCTGGAGTAGAAAAAACCCACAGCAGCAGTTTTAACTTTTGAAGAACCTTAAAAACATGAGAGACAAACTCTGCGAGGACTATTATATCCTTCAAGATCAAAGGCTATGGCTAACTAGCCCACTTGAAATGCAAGAGCTAGCAAGTGTTGATCTCAGCAAAGTTTTCAACTTTATCTGACTCAGAAGGAAAGATTTGCCATTGGCAACCAGTGAAAAGCATGCCAATTCTGAAAAACTTCACTCTGTAGTTGCCCTAATTTGTTTTATTCAAAGCTGTATGACAAGGATTTCTGAGCTGCAGCTGCAGAAGACTAGTTTTCCCTTGAGGAAACAGTGAAGAGTACACCATCATGCATGTGTATGCACATGTGCTTTACACTTGTCTGAGAAGCACCCAGCCATATTGATTGTTAGTAAAACATGAGTGGATATGCATGTTTTAACTGGTCTTGTTCACTGCTGGTTAGTTTCCATATAAAAGTGAAGTTCATGGCACCCACACTTCACACACACTCTGTAGTTGTTGCTATGCATGCTCTCTCTGGCTTTTGAGAAAGAAATCTATGGTATTTATTTGTACAACACTGGAGATTCACTTAATCACTGAAAATGTACCTGAATGGTTCAAACAATGGGTATTAGTGTTACAATTCCCCCAAACCACGGTTAAGTTAATACCTTGATTTTTTTGGACCACAGTTTGTTTCTTTCTGAACAGCTGCCCTCAGGCAGGCGTTTCAGGACATTGGAAACAAAGACAAACTGATTTTAAAAAGGGTTTTTTTTTTATCCACAAGACATAGCCACACTAAACGCTGGTGAAGCCTTTATCCAGATGTTTGCACTGTCAGAATTGCATCAAATCTTGCTGCACATTTGCATGACAACAAAGACATTTTTTATTACCTCACCCAAGAACCTTTTTTAGAAGTGTTTGTGTGCATACTGTATGTGTTATTATTTCAGTAGAATATAATAACACATACACATACACATACATACATAACAAGAATAGCTTAAAGTTCTCAATGAATTCAACAACTTTTTAGGTGTATAGAGTGGGGTCATATTTATAATGTCACCCCTGCCTTCTGACTTCTCTTACAAGGTCAAACACATTTATCTGAAGGTCAAAGTGATAATGATGCTATATAAAGTTATTTAAACCTATGCTGAACTTCTGACCTCTTCTTCAAGGGCTAATCTTTTAAAGTTAATTTTATCTATATAACACCAAATCACAACAGTCACTTTGAAGTGCTGTATACTGTAAGACCCTACAATACTACAGTTAATAAATAATGCAAATGTTCGGCCCATGTTGTATTCGCAACATTTATGAAATGATACTGGTATATGGGGATTTAAAATATCCCATTATAGTTTGCATCCAAATATCATGTCACGTTTGACCTCTGACCTCACTTTTACATTTGACATCTGCCTTTCTTTCAAGTTGACACCAAAATGTGTCTGTAAAGAAAGTATGGTCTGGAAAAAGAGAACAAGTCACCTAGTTAGTTAGACAGATACTGTAGTATAATATTATATATAATAAGCTCAAATGAATCATGCCCAGTATTTACAAATCAATACCTATTACCTAGTACGTACTCCTACATAATGTTTTTGTAGTCAAAAGCATCGTGCCACACTTATCTGGTTTTTACTGCACTACTAACCTCTTAAAATATGTTTAAAAAGAAGAAAGAGACCAAGATTATTATGTCCAAAATACATTACTATTCCCTTAAAAGTGAATCTTGCCTAGACAGAGAGCTGAATTGAAAAGCTTCTTGTTATTTTATCAATATTTTGTTAAAAAAAACCAGGGAAGAAAACTTTTTTTTTGACAGGCATGATCGCTTGGTCATGATTGGTTCATGAACAAAAAATAAACTCTATTATTCAGAAGTTTTTCCAGTTTACTGGAAATCTGCAAAGATTACAGCGTTCAGACTAGCCTGCTTTAACTACTCATTAACAGCTCCACATGGGTGTCACTGTATGGGAAGATTTAAGTATATATTGCAGACATTTCGGCTTCACAGTTCCTACAAGCCAACATCACATGCACCCCTTGTGAACTGACAACTGTTACTTTGAAGTAAAGATTCAGAATTATTTTAAAGGCTAAGCGAACTTGAATGTCAAAGACATAACAGTGAATCCTTTTTTCTGAAATTCAGTCGCCGCTGGTCTGTCTATGTGATTGTCCTTGTGCAAATTTACAGTGCATGAGTGGAAATGTGCATGTGGGAGTTAAAGTGCAGTCACGGATCCATTCAACAATACTGCTAAGCACATATTTGTTTAATTTAGGTGTGATGTACTTGAGGCCAGACAGTAGATACTTTCATAACCGTGTTGTTTCATAGAATAAACAATGTCTCAGCTCATTTTCAGCTTTGTCCTCGTTACTTTATTCTCCTATCTGCTATAGTGCTTCAGTATACAGCTATAGCAACATGAATATTCTTGAATTGTCAGGGAAAACTTGTATGTGCTCTCACAAGTAGTGGATTTACCTGACATGTAGACAGTCACCAGTTTCCAACAAGGAGTGTATTTTTTGTGGTTTAGTCAAAAGGAAATTCTGTGTTTTGAAGGTAGAAATAGATGCAGTTGAATCAAGAATTTTATTATTAACCTAACAGAAAAGGAGAAAATTCAGGTTGCAAGAACTTTTATCTAAACATGTAAATCTAAAACAGTCAAAGTTAAAAAAAAACAGCGTGTGGGTATCAGTTATCTGTCACTGTTGTCGATTTTATTTCAAGCTTTCATTTGTTTACGTTCATCGGTTTTTACATATTCTGTAGAGTGAGGCTAAATTGGAGGAAATAATTGTTAACAGGAATAATGTGTTGTACCTGGCTCATAATTTCAACAAATGCGCATGTTAGAAAAAGGAACGAATATTCAGGTCGTTGTAGTAAACAACTGAATCTGATTTAACTGGCAAATTTCGAACCCCTGCTGTTTTTCTCCAGTGGAAATTATTTAATATTCACTCTCTTTTAGTTCACGCCGCACTAAATTTCAGCCTAATTTGCATTTAGAGCTTTCATGTTTAAAATTAAGTAGTTAAAGCTGTGGCCTTTAGATTTATTCTTATTTAAAAAATAATAAACGTAGCATTTCTGAGATTTTAAATCATGTCTAAACCTGTGTACAACAGTAAAACAGACATCCTCAGCCAGATGTCAATCTTATGAGGTAATGCTATTTTTCTCAAGCTGCATAGTTTTTCTGCCATTAAAAGTCCCTGCACTGAGCCCCACCTGCTGTGGAAGCACTACAGCACTTCCCTTGTTAGGTGCATAGCTTGTCGCTTGTGAACCTCCTGATCAAAGCTTTAGCAGCATAAGGCTCAACCCAGCAGGGCTCAGTGCTCCACTGCTATAACAAAACACCAATAAGGTAAAGAAAAAAAAAAGTCATCCAGTAACTAAAGATGCAATTTTTTTAAAAAAAGGGAAAATGTAACATTCTGCATGTTCCAGATTATCAGTGTCTAGCATGACATACTGCGTATGTATATTGGCATATTGTTTGAACTCGGTTGCTTGACTTGCCTGATTGTATAGTAAATGTTTGACAATGGATCCTTTGTTAAAGTGTAATTATGTCTTGTGCATGTTAGCCCCATTAAGGGAGTCCCAAAGCTTTATATTAAATTCACTTTGAGTCAGCGGACTGAATTTAACACAAATAAAGACAATAGGCAGGGAAAACTCAAAAGGACTATAAATGGGTCTGATGAATGAGCACTGTGTTGTATATCGCACAAATGCATCTGTCGTGGTGGACTCTGACAGCTTAATGAAACAATTTAGTTAATTAAATCAAGGTTATAAAATGTCATGAGATTTCAACTCCTTTGAAAGGACGATCTTTTGTAAGCTGCCTCGGATTGAAGATGGATAGATGGATGTACGCAAAACATTTGGAGGAAACATTGTTTTTCATTTGCACCACCTCTTTCTGTTTTTTAATAATATCAGTATGTTAATTTTTTAGCATGTAAGCCAATATACTAAACATTTGTCAACAGTTTCAACCATGAGAAAAATACAATCCATATGCCGGCATTCTGAACAAGTCATAAAAGTGATGAGGCTGTTGCAGTCGTGTCTTTTCCGATAGCTTTTAACCTCGGTGATTAGCCTCTGTCGGCTCTCTCAAATCTTTCAGTGACACCTCTTTGGGATCTTTATTGCCCATTTGTTGCCTTTCATTCTGGACGCTGGGAGAAAAATCATCATTAGCTTCCGTCTTATCTACTCTTTATTTTACCCCTGCGATGAGCCTTGTCTCTGGGATTTGGCTGATAATGATTTGTGCAGCAGTATAAGCTTAATGGCTTCTCTTTATCTTCAAAGGCTTTGATTCTTCATTGTTGTTGCTTAGCAGACAATTAAGGGGTAAAGGCCGAAGTAGTGATGGATTTCTGTGAGTGTTTTTTTGTTAAAGCCCTGATTAAAAACACATAGAGCAGTATAAATTTTGACTTCAGGAAGCTGTATTAATAATGCCGCAAGATTACTTGTTTACTTGTTTTAAAAATTGTTGATAGTTTGGGAAACTTTCTCATAATTACTTGTTACAGGGAGCGTAGAGGCGGTAAAGTCTCCTATTTTGACCTCTGACCTTTTAGAGTTTACACTTTACTTCATGTTCTTTTCCAAGAACATGAAGTAAAGTGTAGACCATCACATAATAACAATGAAGTCCATATCGCTACAACGGAAAAGCACATTTCATATCCTCTATCAGCCCATCATGCAGATAATTGTAGAACTTAATTAACTCAAGTAATTACATAATTGTTTGCTTAGTTAATGTAATCAAATCACCAATTTTAGAACCGTAATATGTTATAATGCAGTGCAATTACACCTGCTACTAGCGAGTGGTGAGTGGTGTTTATTTTATTTATATGAAGTTTCATGAATTAAAACCTGAATTAAAAATAACTTCCGTGGAACAAGTTGACTAATTATAACTAATTATAGCCCTAATTGGTACTCTATACAGACACTATGCTTGATTGGAGCTTGGCATGTCCTAACAGATGCTAATGTAACTTGGTCTGTCAATAATATACCACAGCTTTTGCTTATGTGCACAAGTACACTGAAAAAAAATATCTGAATTTACTTAATTTTATTGTGTACACCACTCCCACACGATTGGTCAAACAGTATAAATTCTCTTTTTCCCAACACTGAATTGTTTCTTGTCCAACTGAAGTATTTCATTTACACAGGACTGCATAACTAAATCATGTTGATTCAACAGGATTTTGGGTATTTTTCTATAACACCACGTTATTGTCGATCATTAAAGTAGACCATCATGTTCAGGGTAATAGATTATCAACTGTAACTACAACTTGGTCTCTTAATGTCAAAAT
The DNA here is from genome assembly GCF_964374335.1 of Astatotilapia calliptera. Lineage (NCBI taxonomy): Eukaryota > Metazoa > Chordata > Actinopteri > Cichliformes > Cichlidae > Astatotilapia > Astatotilapia calliptera. The sequence goes on along the minus strand of NC_137427.1, from coordinate 25,903,144 downwards.
GACTCAAAGGTATTCTGTACTGAGCACACATGACTCTGCTGTGATTTAAGAATGAACATTTATATTTTCTCACTTCTGCATTTTCAGACTTTATACAAATCTAAGGTTCAAGAATGCTGTGAATCTACTTTACAACGAGAGGAAGAAATTTCATTTTTCATATATAAGAAGTTGCACTGTTTGCATGTTTCATTCATTCATGTTTCAAAAAACAATTTTATTTTATTTTTTTTAACTTGCCAACAGTGAGACAGTCTAATATGATAATACTGTATATACTGAAGCAGGAAACTTTTATAACCTTCTGTCAACCTGCCACGAACAATTAGCATAAACTAATTATTAAATAAATTCATAAACCTGTGATTATTTGTAAAAACTTAGATTAATCCTCCTAACTAAATCCTCTTAGACTCATATTTATTCAAACTCGGTACCTATAATAACTGTTTTTCTGACTGTCACTGTAGACATCAAGCTACAATTACTTAAAAAAACAATATCATCAACAAACTGCTGTAATATTTACTTCACCCCAGGATGATGAATAATTTTCATTTTAGACACACTAGAGATTCCCTCTTTGCTTTGATTTTTGTTTTCATTTTAGTTTTTAATTGTGAAAACAAGGAAGTGAAAGAAGATGGATTGATGGAAAAACATCAAATACATTGCATGGACTAAAGTGCTGGGGCACCTACACGTTACACCCACAGAAAAATGTCATAAAGCTCAAAGCACACGGTGTTTGTGTTGATGTTAATGCCAAAAGTCTGAAACTCTGTAGTTAGCGTTGGTGACTTTCACAGCATGCTCATCACTGTTTTTCCGGATTGCAACACTGCAGTTTGCAATAATAATTAATAACAGTTAATTGTGGAATATTTAAAAGGGAAAAAATTTCACAAACGTGAATTCAGTAAGTTCTACAACAGCCCACACTTTTTTGCTGCATGGCTGGGTGTTTGGTTTTATTCACCTGTGACAACGAGACTGAAAACACATGAAGTATGATCAACACTGGTGCTCATATGGTGCCCCTGAATTGGGACACAGCTTATATTAATCAACCATACTAAGGTGTTGATGTCTGATAAGCTACAGATGTGATCCCTCATAGAAGAAGAACCACTGCCTCTCATTAGTTAGAAAACACTGTGCCACCTTTCATTAGAGCTGCCACTCAACTGGCAATAGGGTTTACACCTTGGAAAAAGGGACCATTCTCAAAGTAACCTGCCTGGACATTTTTACCTTTCCCCTCTTATACATCTAGATAACAGTGCAACAAGGAAGGCCAAGGCACATACATGTACTAACGTTCATTTAAATATTACTTATATGACGCTACATGGCGCAACATCTATAACAAAAAGGCAAACAGAGTCAACGAACCACTTCCCAAATTCAACTACACTTAGGGCCATGCATTTAATTCAATATCGTTTATTGAATCATATATTATACTTATTGCTAGTTATTTACCATATATAACTGAAATCTAAGATCATGCAGTAACTAAAAACTGAGCAAAATTCAAGGTTTCAGTTTATGTTAAGTGGTTAAATATAAATGTGTAAATTAAATAACTATTAAACATCACTTAACTCATTCACTGCCAGCCATTGGCAGTGAATGAGTTAAACCCATTGACTCATTCACTGCAATTGACGGCTATAGACGTCAATGGCAGTGAATGAGTTAAGTGTAAATAACAAATTAGCTCTGATTTATGCTATGCTGAGGTTGGACCAGTGCTACAGAAGGAGGAGAGAACATGCGGAGCGGCTGATGTGAGGACAGTACTGCAAGCCAGATATATACTCACAAACTCACTGCCAACACCCGAACACCAAAGAAATGCACATATGCGTCTTTTAGTGATGCAGAGGAAGCTTCAGAAAAGGCTTTCCCGTGGTTTGAAAGTTGATTCATTAATTCAAGAAATCATCTTTTGAAATGCTAAATGGTCTGGTAAATCTATAGGACTTTAGACAACAGTCAGACACCCTCCGATTAAAGTGATGGGGCAACTCACGTTTCAGTAGCTTGCCCAGGGATACTTCGGCTGTCAGAGCTGTCGATTGGTAGATGACCCACTCTACTGCATGAACTCTATGACTCTACAAGTGATCCTGTGTGTGAAACAGGTCTGCAACAACGTTCAAGAGGAACCTGAATTTTGACAGAAGCACAAAATTGCCACCACAGTATTGAGTGTCATTTCTGACCTCACTTGAAAGCTCCATCTGGGATCTGTAGTGTCTTTTTTGCCATACTAACCAGCTCATATTATAGTTTCACTTCCTCTGCGCAGCCATGGGAAATCTTCCTTTCACTATGTCATCTGATGGCCTTGTTTGTCTGGCAGATGCAACGAAAAACGATTCAACTTAGTTCCAGTTGGAAAAGAAAGTTCTGAGTATATTTTCATGTTCAGCCAAGTAAGAGGAATACACGTGAACATGTGCACAATCCCTGTGTTTACCTTGATCTGTAGGTCATTCACATCTCCAGACATACTAACTACATTCCTATGATAACTGTGAACTGCAGTCAAGTTAATCAACAAAATCAAAGAGACACGAGACAGCGCAGCAGCAATCCATTTCGAGCTCCTGTCAGAAAAACCCACAAAGAGCTGCTCTGCCATCCTTCATGAGAAATGTACTGCAGCACAGTTAGGGAGCGCTTAACATGTCTGTTTACCTGACACCACAAACATGAATGGTTAAAAGATGACAGATGAAACCCTAACCCTTCAAGTCTGAGTTCAACCTGCAATATCATATTAAGGATATTGATTATGTCAATATGGACATGACTAGGCAAACAAGAAAAAACATAATACATCCAGATATCTGGTCAACACCATTACCAAAGTTGTGATTGCTATGCAAAATGTAAATTAAAGGTGAATGCACTCACACAGTGCTGTAGATTAAACATGATTCAAAGCCATCACTAACAGAAAGCCACCGTCAAACTATGCCTCATCCACAAGTTTAAACTGTATTGTGCAAATTATATACATAACCCAGAAACAACACCTGAGCTCGTTTAAGGTGAAATATACTTCACCCTGAAGTGGAAAACTTCATCAATTAAAATGGAAATTTCTTTTCAGAAACAGTGATAAACATGTCTCTGTTGCAGTGTTTTTAAAAACATGTTACTCATTTCAAAATGAAGATATGTTTAAAAAAACAACTGAGTTTCATGGCCTTTGATCTGATTAGCATTTTCAACTGAACATTGTGTTTAAATGGTACCGAATACTTTTCACCTATTTTTTTTTTTAAATTGAAGAATGCTTTTCCCTCAAGATGCCCACCAAGTGCACTTCCCAAAATATTACCAGATCAATAACCTTCCAAAGCACTTCTCTGTTATTTGTGATGTTTTGTTTCCTGAGCCACATGAGTGCTCTTGATAGTTAGTCCCATGTTTTGCGTGGCTCTGTGCAAGGTCAGTTTGAACTATTCAGTTTCTGGATTTTTTATTGATTGAGAACAAAATGCCAGCAAAAGAACTTAGTTGATTCAATACTTTTTGTCAACCAAGTTTTTTCCCCCCACATATGATAATATAAATTTTTTAGTGTAGCTCATCAAACCTCTCTTGTCTCAGTCTTGTCCTTGAAGCCTTTTCTTGCAATGGGAGTTGCTCCAGCTGCTCCACAATGCACCCTCTTGTCATAGATTTTGACCAAGCTGGTTAGTGTGAGACAACCAATGATGTTAGAAATTAATGCAATTTGCTTGGTTACTTGGTATTTATACTTATGCAAGTGAGACAGTTGAAGTAATTCGTCAGTGCACTACAGAAATATTTTCTCATGTGAGCTTCAGGCTAAATTAACAAGTACAGATAAACTCAATGTGCAGTAATAAATTATGTTTTCTTGACCACAACCTCTTGCCGAAGTTGCTTCTTTACTTCCTTGGTCATCTATTTAACAAAATCATCTATTTACTGCTCTTATAACAAGCAAATTTAATCAGATGGCACTCATCTGTGTTCATTTTTCCATCAATGTTAACAAGATCTCAAACACCACTAGCCTCTGTCAGTGCGCCCCAGGGCAGCTGTGGCTACAATGTAGCTTGCCATCACTAGTGTGTGATTGGGTGAATGACTGAATGTAGTGTAAAGTGCTTTGGGGTCCTTAGGGACTAAGTAAAGCGCTATACAAATGCAGGCCATTTACCACTAGTTCTGTCACCAAACCATGACAGAGCCTCCTTCATGTTTTACAGATTGATGTATACGCTCAGTGTTGTAGCTCTCTCCTGATCTCCTGTGTACATATTGATGATAGCCAAAAATCTCAAATTTGGATTTAGACTCCATGAGTCTTGTTGAGTCTTGTTGCCACCTATTTTCAGTACCGTTCTTGTGTAATTTGGTAAATCCCAGCCTTTTCTCCCTGTTTCCCTTCCTTAAGAATGGCTTCTTGACATCAACCCTTAGACTGACAGAATTTCTGGTGATGCTTCAGTGCACAGTAGATGGATCAACTGAAGGTTCAGATGTAATGCTGAGGTCCCGTGTCAGGTTTTCACTGGATTTTCTCTTTTGTCTAAAGGACATGACTTTTAGATAATGTTCATCATGCGTCAATATTTTTAGGCCTGACACTTCTTTTGTCCCCCCACCTGTGCAGTTTTCTCACATTTTTAAGGACATACTGCACAATGTGCTGGGGTATACCAATTTTCAGTTAATAGCTCTTTGGAAATCAAGTTGTTGGTGCAAAAATAAAATTTCATTGTTGTTAAACTGTTAACGTTGACATTTTCATAGATTTAAATAAAGTCATAGGAGCAAATTATTTGTTTTTGTGACAACCTGCTAGTAACAAAGAGTCTTAAAATATAATTTATTTACAATACTGGTTCTTCCCTTAATTTAGGGGCTTTTTTATGCCTTTTGGAACAGTCAGTGTCAAGTGGTTTAACAAACAAACCAAAAACTGTGTGTTTTTTCACCTCTGTCCCACTTGTATGTGACAATTTTCAATGTCTGGAAAAGAAAAATTCAGAAAGCCTGGTGAACTGTTCCTCAAAATCACTTTAAAAAATTCCAAGAAAGTCTGGATCCTTGTAAGAAAACTACAGTTATTAACCTTATGGGATTCCTTTTTCTTAATAGTACAATACTGACCGTGTGTTTAGTGAATACCTCAGGCAGCAGAAACCCAAGACAGAAGAGGAGCAAGCAGAAGAACCATCATGAAAGGACAGGCCCCTGCAGGGTATCTACCATTGGCAGATAGAGGAAGAAGCAGTGAAGAAACCAGCAGCTGGACAAAGCTGGACTGAAAGACAGCACAGAGGTACTAATCACAGCTTATTCCTGTGCAGCCATAAGCACAAGATCGATAGAGGCTGGGGTCTATCACACCAGGCAAGACCCCAGGTGCAGGCTGTGCAAAGATAGCTCTGAAACAGTCCAGCAGATAATAGCAGGGTTCAAGATGCTAGCAGGCCGGGCATACCTGTAACTAGAGATGGCACGATAACACTTTTTTTTATGTCCGATACCGATATCATAAATTGTGATATTGGCCGATACCGATATGAATCCGATATAGTGTGTTTTTTAATAAATAAAACTGTTTTTTTTTTATATCTTGCTGCATTTTGTATAAGTTCAAACTCAAGTTAAAAAACAAAACAAAACACTAAAGCTATTCTGTTATACCTGTATGCAAAAAATACACTGCACCCAAAATATTTCATAGTTCAGCAATACTGATCAATCTAATAAAGTTAAACCTACTCCATCCTCCCTATTCTGGTATTTTAAAGAGTAAGCAAACTAACTAATAGGGTTCTAAAACTCCCAGCAAAAAAAAAAAAAAATAGGGAACCACCCTCCACCTCATGATGCTTAATCGACGTAATCAACTTTAATTTGATGCAGTGTGAAACAAAATGCACAAAAATCAATTATTTTTCAAGAATAGTTAAATAGATTCAACATCTTTCTTCAACAGAATTGCAGACTGCACAGATGGTACCTTCCCAAAGGAAAAATATTAGACTTAATAGGTACTATATACAGTAATGGACTTCTATACAGTTTACATCAGATTAAAACTTTGGGTGTAAGATTCAGATAATTAATTATTAAAAACAAGACATTTTAAATGAGAATAAGAAAGAAAAGTATGTCTTTGTGCCCTCTTTTCCCTGTTCTTGCCCTATCGGCCCCCTTGGCTAAACTTCCGCCCCTGCACAGTTACCAGCCGTCAGCTACATAGAAAAAGATCCTGGTGTAGAAAGTAATATTAAATAAATTCTAACAACAGCTTATCAAGCTTAAACGTGCTGCTGTTGTTCAGCCGCTGGTTTCCTCTTTCTGGCGCAAAGTGGGCCAAAAACAAACAAGAGAGACGGACTTGCGACAGAAAAGCCGATCAGCTGATCGTTAAGCAGTTTCATGATTGAAGTAGCAGCAAGAAGAGGCAGTCGCTCCATATATCGTTTGGTAAGCTTAACGCAGGAATGCTTTACAAACATTCAGAGATGAACTTACACACTTGCTTTACTTCTCTCTGGGATAACTTTGTGCCAGTTTGGTGAGGCTCCAAATGCTCAACCAGACCGCTGACAGGTGCACGCCACAGCCGCTCTATCACGTGATGCATACTGCTGTAATGTGCTACGGTTATGAGGCGAGTTACGCCATGGCGCAAGTTTTGTGAGGTGCTTTTTTGATATTTAATGGATCGGATTATATTTTTTATTTCTCTCCAATATCCGATCCAGTAATTTAGGTCAGTATCGGACCGATACGTAATATCGGATCGGTCCATCTCTACCTGGAACATCTTAACCAAATGGCCAGCATACTATACAGAAACATCTGTGCCTGGAAGTGCTGTGGTCAGAATAGGACACGCCCCCCCAGGGTGGTCGACAATGATCGAACTAAGATCCTGTGAGACAGATCCAGCCCGACAAACTGGTGATGGCTAACCAACTGTACGTAGTAGTGGTGGACAAGCAGAGGAAGACGGCCATAGCGATAGCAACATCAGGAAGAAGAACACGAGAAGCTCGAGAAGTACCAAGTGCTGAGAGAAGAATTCAAGAAGACGTGGAGGGTGAACGCAACAGTGTTCACAGTGGTAATCGAAGCGTTTGGTGCAGGGACCCCGAAGCTAGGCAACTGTATCCAACAGATCCCAGGAACAACATCTGAGATCTCTGTCCAGAAGAGCATAGTCCTGTGCACAGCAAAGATACTGTGCAGGACCCTCAATCTCCCAGGCCTCTGGTAGAGGACCGAGCATGAAGCATGAAGACCGCCCACAGAGGCGAGCGGGGAATTATTATTTTTTTATATAGTGCCTTAAGTTAACACATGCATGTAGTTTAACTGTCTCTGAGTCATGTGCCTATAAAACTAAATTCGACTTGATGATCTGCCCTCAGTTACTTCTAGGCTAATTAAAAAGGAGCCACGAAAGTCCACGTGGACCTGGCTCTTATTATTTGGTTTGACAGCTCTGGATTAAATCGTATTTCAAAAGTTTCAACCCTCTGCCTCTGAGTAAGGCAATGGCAATTTAGCAGCATGCCCAGACTGCTTTATCTGTTTTAACGTTCACGGTACACAGAGCTGTCATTGTTGAAAACACTCACAGGGTTTGCCAATGTAATTATCCCCACTCACCACGGACAAAAATGCCTTCCTGCATGTTATCAAGTACATTAAAGGAAAAATTATTGGCTGCGATAGAAATTATGAGCTCTGCAGGTAAACATGGGGTTAGAGGATGCTTTCCGTCACCTTTTTTCTGCAGCACTTTGTGTGGAGTTTCATGTTATACATTAAAGTGATGATTGTGACAATGCTGAAGATGACGGTTGACATAAATTATTTGGCATACAGCCACCCATGCCCTTTCTCTGAATTTGTCCCTTTTTTTCCTCCTTACCCTCTTCTTGCTTGTCTTCTTTTCTGTTGTATTAAACCACGGTGCTTTAAGCTGTATTGTACTGCTGGAGCATCTTGAGTGCCTGTGTCTAGGATGCTTGCACACACTGCTTCAATTCTCTGAGCCATGCAAATAATTGTGTACCTGACTGATGTCCCATGCATTTTTCATATCGCAACTTGACTGTGCCTGCAGTGAGTAAAAAGTTTTTTTTCCTTTCCTCTTCTCAACAACATGCTGTTTCTTTCACCTCCCAACACCCTCTACTTTGACCTCATACTCACATGCACATTTCCAGCACCTATCATTGAAATCAATGGGATTGATTCTCTTGAGGTTAATGGATTTTGCTGCCAAGGTGAGCAGGATGCACTTTAATCATGGCAGATCTTAAATATTTTATCAGAGAGAGCCAAAGGTTCAGAGCCGGAGCTGGCAATGCAGAGGAAGGAATGACAGTGGAGAGAAGCACACTGTGCATCTCAGCACTCTTGTCTAGCAATGGGCCAAATGTTCACTTCAGAAAGACCCAGCATAATGGTGTCGAAGAGTAAAAAGCAGGATGCACTGAGTTGAATTTAGTTACTGCATGAGGAGAATGAATTGTTCGTATACACTGTTCATTAATCTTCAGAAGGAAATTTGGCTTTGTCATTTTTTTGTGTTGCTTTTTTCTCATTTTCATGAAATAATTTCTGGATGACTAACCTCCCAGTCACAGGAATAGCAACTGGTAGGCAACCAGCATTTTCTAGGGAAAAATGTGTGTTCCCTGACCAGTTGCCAAGGGTTTGAGAAAGGTTGTTAGGTGTAGGTATACAATGCTGCACCAGAGACCTTGACATTGCAATGGTTTCCTGTAACTTACACAGAATATGCTGACTTGTCTGGAAACACTCACTGGATGCTCGCCAAGCAGTAGTCGTAACAGTCGTAGCCTTCCATGCAAATTACGGGCGACCACTGCTATGAGCTAGAGACCAAATCCATCACAGAGATTTTTGGTGCTGGACTGCCTTTTTGACCAATTTCTACTGGCAGCTACCACCAACTTCCAGCAACCACTCTAGCTCGTCTGGGAAAACAGAGTTTTTGCAAGTGAATAGCTTCCCAGGATGTCACCAACATGTCTGTAGATTTGAATAAAAACAGTAAACACACTGCAAGCGCCAACATTTCTCTTAACCTTCAATTCGAAGCAGCTGTGCACCAGATATCTTCTTGTTCTGGTAATTTAGAAATTTTACTTTATCTTTACATGAATGCTAAAAATGCTTTGTAGCCCCAAAACCTTAAAAGAAAATAGCTGCTTGTGATTTATAAGAGGATTACTGCATGTTTTGTTCTGCACATTTTGTGCGTTTGTTCAAAATTTATTTTAATGATGGATAGAACTCAAAGCCAGTAACAGTGTCTACTTTTTAAATACTATTTTTAAACAACATCCATTTCATGTTCTGCCTGGGAGAGGCATCACAGGAGCAGCATGCTAAGCCAGACAGTCCGATATGTCTCTTTTCCTGGCAATGTTTTCAGCCCCTCCTGGGAGATCTCAAGGGATTCCAGGGCCCAATGAGATATACCTTTAATCTCTAACAGCATGCTCCAGACCTACCCCCAAGGTCTCCAACAGCTAGAAAACCTGAACTCAGGAACAATATGTCATTTTGTGATTATTAAAACACTGAAATAAATCCCTAAACTGCCTGCATAGTCAGAGTGTTTTCAATAAGTGGTCATTGTGTCCTGCAGCACCCCATATAATTAGAAGAATGCCTCTTTATTAATCCATTCATTGTCTGACCGTTTCAAAAGAACTAGTTTAATTAGATGTGAGTCTACATTTCATTTTTATATTTCTTAGAAAAGTTTTGGGTCAACCAGAAAAACACTTTTAGTAAACAGAATAAAAAGTCTGGATATTGGCAAAGTAGGAATAATGATTTTAGTTTAATGATTTTGTCCTTCAAACTTTGATTTTGTCAAAGAATGATCCATTTGTAGTGGTCACAACCTTGCAGACTTGCCAGCTGTCAATTCGTTGCCTTTAAGAACATGCTGCTATCTTTCTTGCTTGGACTCCACTCACTGAGTCTTGCCTTCCACTTGATGGATCCTCATTGCCTGTGGATCCTGGTTCTATTAAATAAAAACTAAAATAACTTGTGACTGTCCTCATAATGGTCCTGGGGGTAATCACACAAGTAACCAAACCAGTGTGTGCAGATGAATATGCAGGTAATTAGGTCAGCAAGTATAACACTGAATGTGATGCAGTTAACAAGAAAGTGGGGCAGGTGTGTAGTGTAGGCGAGGCCAGTTGAGCCTTGGTCCACCTAATTCAGTGCCCTTGATACTAATGCCCTGTGTGCCTCATTTACTCTCCTTTTTAGCATTGGGCCGTGTGAATGTGTCACCATTCACCAAATCTTCGAGGATTGTAGCTGCATCTTTTTCAGTGTGGTAGAAGTCAGAATTGATATTCTCATATTTACAGACAGGCATGCAAAGTATTACAACTGCATACATTTCTACTGCATCTTTGTGAGTAGCTTAGCTGTTTTGGAGAATCCTCTAAACAGCAATAACGTGACAAAACAGGGCTGCCAAGTCTAATGCTTCTGACTAGACACCTGCCTTCCATCACTCTCTCACAGCCCTTACATAGACCAAACTAATCACTTGCCAAATAAGAGGAAGCCAAATCCCGTTGTGGAAAAACAGTTACATATGTCAAACAGGTCTTTTTGCTGCAAAAAGACTTTTCCCTACATTTCAACACCAACACTGTGCATGCACAGATGGTGAAAAGGGAAACATTTAGTATGCTTTTAGTTGCCTAGAGTTATTATTAATCTCTGGCTCTTTTCCACAGGGTGGTTTTTGTCTCGTCTCCCACCCCTCAGCCTAAGTTGGTTGTGACAGATGGTTACCCCTCCCTGAGCCTGGTTCTGCCAGAGGTTTCTTCGTCTTGAAAGGGAGTTTTTCCTTACCACTATCAGCAAGTAATTTCTTAGGGGGGTCATCTGGTTGTTGAGTTTATTGTAGGATCTTTACCTTCCAGTATATTTTATACTACTACTTTATAAATAAAACTGAATTAAATTAAAGTATGCACTAACATATACATTTCAAGGTAAAGGCTTTCAGATTTTAGATTGAAGATACTCGCCAGTAATGCCTATAATCTGGCTTTGGCAAATTGTTTGTCGCGTCCAACTTTTTCTGGAATTCTGTTACTTTGGCTTCATTTAAAATGTAATTTTTGCTTAATTAATCAACGTAAATTATCCCCAACACTGACGTGATTGATCAGGATCTAGCACAACATTGGTTGCTTTACTTCACATGGATGTGCTGTCACGATTATCAATTGCTATCGATTCTTTTACGTTGTTTACATAAACTTTTTTGATGCATTCTCAATCATCTAGGTAGGTAAATCTCAGTGGGAGAAACGTTTCTCCCACTGAAAACGCTACATCCAGATGAACAGAATCAAGTTTTGGAGATTTACATAAAATTCTCACCCCACTATCTGAATGTCTGAGCACAAATTGAGATCCATCAAACCACACAACATTTTTGTTATCTCATATTGTCCAATTTTCATAAGGCCTAAATTTTAGCCTTCAATTCCTATTCTTAGTTGGCTGTAGTGGCACCTGGTGTGATCTTTTACTGCTTTAGCCCATCTACTTCAAGGTTCAACGTGCTGTGCGCTAAAACAATGCTCCTCTTCATGCCTTGGTTGTAATGAGTGATCATTTAAGGGACTGTGGCCAGCTGGGAGCTGATAGGAAGTCTGGCCAGTCTCCTCGGACCTCCATTATCATTTCTCCATAAATGCTAGAGATGGTTGTGTGAGAAAATCCCAGATGATCAACATTTTGTTGCTCAGTTTGAACTTCAGCAGGTCATCTTGACCAGGTCCACATGCCAAAATGTAAAGAGTTGGTTCCATGTGATTTGCTGATTAGGAATTGGCATTAACAAACAGCTGAATGTGTGTACCTAACAAAGTTGGTGATCGATTAATGTCCTATCAAATCTTGTGCATACCATATGGTAGCGTGCTACAGCTATGGTTCATTCTGTTTCTCTTATGGGTCTGAGTGAGGCCTGAGTTAATGTAAAAACAGCCTGATGAAGCCAACAATGTTCCAAAATCAGTCTCTGAAAATAAAAAAGCAGCTTAGGATGCATGATCAGTCTTTCCATCACACTTAAGTAAGAGTAATGAGAAGCCACTCTGATTAAGTTTTAAAATGTGTGAAGGTGCATGCTGTGTATATCGTTTCCCTGCAAAGATCAGGTTACACAATAAGAACAGAATAAATGAATCCTCAATGTTAGCAGGTAATTATCAACAGTCTGACAGCCACCAGTGTTGTCAGTCTCAGTGACAGTGATGTAAAGAGTGGAGATTAACTGCAGTAAATGGGATGAAGAATTTAATGGCCATTAAAGCAATTCATAGTAACATGCAGCTTGTAGGGAGTCAGCCAAACTCATTTGCTGCTCAGTCTTTTGAATCTTATGTAAAGAGAATTCCATCTTACATTCCCGTAAAGCGCTGCCTTTGGAAGGATTTTTCTCTTTGAATCATAAAATAGAATAATACAAAAATTTTACTACATCAAGTGTGGGGTTTGGGGTTTTTTAATATTCATACAAGGCTGTGACCCAACCTCTTACAAAATAACTGGCATATATGGTTATGGTTATATTTTTAATGCTTTTCTTACTTTGAGATCTATGTCAAAGGAGCTCAATGTAAGCCTGAATATTTGAACAATACAGTTGGTCTCAGAAAGAGACTGTTACGACCCCTGGTTGGGAAGAGGGAGTAAACCCTAATATCCTTATCTAACAAAAAGGCTCACCAAAACCATTACATGGGTGGCACCAACCTTCTTACTTAGTGTGTCTAATGTACAGGGTACCCCAAACTTATCTAGTCCTCTAACTCCCACCACAAACCTTAAGCAAACAAAAGAATCTCTCCAGAGCAGCACAGGACAGTCATAGCACTGAGGAGGAAAGAGTGAGAGTCCAGCCACAGGTAAGTTTCCTTTATAGGAGAGTCCTCAATCCTGGTTGGTCCTTACAAATTCTCCTCCATCCAATCAGAGCTGAACATTCCAAATTAGGACCAGTCTGTATTCTGTGTACCTAAGGAGAAACAGAAAGAAAAAAGGCAGAAGTCCATTTGTCCATTTACTGCAATGTGCTAGATGTGAAACCCCGGAGAGCTCAGCAGGGATCATAAAATTAGATTTACAGTGAGCATGTTTAAATGCACTCTGCTATACGGCATTGGAGTCTAATGACTTGTGTTATATTTAGTAAATGATGATTACATGGAACAAATAGGAAAGCCATTTTGCTTTGCACACATGGTTATTTCCACTGCATTAACAAATGAGTTTCCTATATATGGAATACATAAAGTACTTCTTATCATGTTATTCCACATTCTGCTAATCTGTGCGCTGAGTCCAATTGAGGATGAAACAAGATCAGACTGTCTAGTCGGCGTTTACCACTTTGTTCAAACCATCAGAGTTTACGACTCTGGTCTAATGAGACAATTATAATAAAAGGTTATCACTCTTAAAGTATTTTTAGTGTTTAGAGTATATCCCAGCTTTCCTATTTAAAAGTATAAGTACGCAACCTACCATTTGCTTCACACTAGAAGTACTTAAACAACAGTAAAACAAATTTATATTGATTAAATGTACTTAGGAGACTGAAGCAACTTCTTTACTCAAGTAAAAATGAAAAAGTACAGGCTCTGAAATGTACTCAAAGTAAGAACATAAAAAGTAGCTCCTTGAAAGGCAATTCTACTAACTGTTCCTGTACAAAGATAACTGAAGGTTTTGCTATATTAATATAATAATAAAATAATATTAGTACGAGAGAATATGAGTGTTATTCAAATGTAAATTCTTACTCTAAGGAATGTACTCAGCTTGAATCTGTTATTGAGGACGTCTGTAGTGAAACAAAATGAAAAAAAAAAAAAGTTCTGTTGCCTACATCGTAGGAGGTGTCTGCCTCCACACCTAAACAGTAAAATGAGAACAATCAAGTGTTACAGTGCAATCAGCAGGTGGGGGAACCCTAAGATCTGTATAGCGGCTCAGCGTGGAGGAAAGAATCAACTCACAATAATTTCTAATTAGAGCTTCAGTAGATTTTCTTATTGTACAGGCTGATATCAGCTGACCCACTGGTCTTTGAAGATTTACACAACTGAATTCAACAAGATGTACACAGGATGTTTATTAAAGCACACCATATACAAATACAATATGTGATTAAAATGACGACATTAGACACTTTAATTTTGTCATGGCTGCCGAGGCGAGCCATGTGGTGTTGGAGGGAGAAAGGACCCAAAATGCAAGCAGTGGATGAGAATGCTAGTGAAGTTTATTTACAAAGAGGGGTGGTGGCAAAACAGGCAAAGAGGGAGGACAATAAACTAAAGAAACCTAAACTGGGAAAACTAAATGACAAACCTGGGATGATACCAAAAGAGATGAGCAGCAGCAGCAGCAGCAGCAGCAGCAGCAGCAGCAGCAGCAGCAGCAGCAGCAGCAGCAGCAGCAGCAGCAGCAGCAGCAGCAGCAGCAGCAGCAGCAGCAGCAGCAGCAGCAGCAGCAGCAGCACTACACAAACATGCAACAGGACACCGTGGAACACAGACAAACCAGCAACAGGCAGGAGAACACACAGGGTTTAAATACACACACCAGTAATCAGGGGATGAGCAACAGGAGGGGAACTCACCTGGGAGAAATCAAAGCTGACGGGACAGGGGAACGTAAACTGAACACACTCACATGAGACAGAGACCTTCAGAATAAAACAGGAAACTCACAGACACAGAACCAGACAAGACACTGAACTAAACAGACAGATTCACATACAGACAGTGTGACACCATAGACAGACAGAACACAGAAGTGGGACCAGGGCAGGCACAGAACAGAAACCTAACAAATGGCAAATCATAACAGAATACATACTCAGAATAAACAAAAGCGTAAGGAAACACAAAACACTGAGTCGGCAGACTCAGGACCATGACAAATTTAGTTTATCAAGTGTCATTGTCTGTCCTTACCTTTAAATATAACCTCTCTTCTTCCCCCCTTGGTCTTTCTCCACCTCTGAGTGAAGTTAGCCCTCTTTCTTTTTTCCTCCCTGTGAAATACAGCAGCTGGAACTTTAGCTGGGAACACACTGTGTGACCAACTGCACACAAACAATTTGTGTGATTGCTGATGTTTGTTGAATTTGAAATTACCTGGCACTTAAAAAATGGCCCTCGCTTCATGCTTCATGCTTCATGCTTAAGCATACTAGTGCTAGCTAAATGCTGAAGTCACCAACACAGTTTACACACCTGCACTCTTTCTGGCCCACTTTAACCCCCGAGTAAAAAAGCTATAAATGATACAGCTGAACCAATAATGAGCCTTCTTTGAAAATGCAAGGTGTGGAAAGTACATATATTTATTTAAAAATGGAGGGAGTAAAAGTAAAAAGTTGTCAGAAAAATAAGTACTCAAGTAAAGTTTAGATATATGAAAATTCTATTAAGTACAGTATGCATGGCAGGATGGCTTAACTTTGCAAAGTTTCATAAGACTTCTGGAACAAATGTCCTTTGGGCACATAAAGTCCAGGTGGATATGTTTGTCCATAATCTATAACACCTCATACCAAATGTCACTGATTAAAGAATGAGTGATGATTTGGACTTTTTTGTAGCTATAGGGCCTGGGCACCTTACAGTCACTGAGTCAACCCTGTTGACCCTGAACTCATTTGTACACCAAAGTGTTCTAGAGTCAAATGGGAAGACATCTGTCTGAGAGTTAAAATTTGGTTTAAATTGGGTCATGGGCAACACCATCTCAAGCACAGCACGGTGAAAGAATCAAGTCTTGCACTAAACGAGTCTCGGCTGTGGCGAGACCTTAAGAAAGCTCAAATCAAATCAAATCACTTTTATTGTCACATCACATGTGCAGGTACATTGGTACAGTGCATGTGAGTGAAATTCTTGTGTGCGAGCTTCACAAGCAACAGAGTTGTGCAAAATACAATAATGTAAACAAGCAAAATATAAGAATGGCTACATCTGAAACTAATAAATATATGTACAATATATAATAGTATATGCAAAAAAAAAATTCTGGATGTGTATACTAAATGTTTTTCTACGTGTGTGTGTGTGTGTGTGTGTGTGTGTGTGTGTGTGTGTGTGTGTGTGTGTGTGTGTGTGTGTGTGTGTGTGTGTGTGTGTACACATATTTTACAGATTAAATAGAGTAAACAATAAATAAAATATATAAAAATATACAGAGTTGAGACATGTGCAAAACAGTGGCATTACTGTACAGTGTGTAGTGCATAATGTTGAAGTTCCAGTAGTGAAGCTGAGGTGTCTATGACGTGTTCAGCAGTCTGATGGCCTGGTGGAAGAAGCTGTCTCTCAGTCTGCTGGTACGGGACCGGATGCTGCAGAACCTCCTTCCTGATGGAAGCAGTCTGAACAGTTTATGGCTGGGGTGACTGGAGTCCTTGATGATCCTCCCCGCTTTCCTCAGGCACCGCTTCCTGTAGATGTCTTGGAGGGAGGGAAGCTCACCTCCAATTATTCGTTCAGAGCACCGCACTACTCTCTGGAGAGCTTTGCAGTTGTAGGCGGTGCTGTTGCCATACCAGGTGGTGATGCATCCAGTGAGGATGCTCTCAATGGCACAGTGATAGAAGGTCCTGAGGATGGAGGGGTTCATGCCAAATCTTTTCAGTCTCCTGAGAAAGAAGAGGCGCTGCTGCGCCTTCTTCACTGTTTTGTTTGTGTGTACTGACCACGTAAGATCCTCAGCCAGATGTACACCAAGGAACCGGAAGCTGCTCACTCTCTCCACAGCAGCGCCGTTGATGGTGATGGGGGTGTGTACTTCTCTGCACCTCCGGAAGTCCACTATCAACTCCTTTGTCTTTGCGACGTTGAGTGTGAGATGGTTGGCTTGACACCAGTGGGTCAGGGCGCTGACCTCCTCCCTGTAGGCCGTCTCATCACCGTTGGTGATAAGACCCACCACTGTAGTGTCGTCTGTAGTGTAGCTGTGCATAAACAAATGTGTGGAGGCCTCAATGTTGTAAAGAAGAGTGGGCCAATATCCTCCACAATGATTCCTCCATAAGCTATTTAATAGTGTGGTTAATTTGGTTAGTTTGTCTCCCAGAAACACGCCAGAAGGCAGAAGGAGAAATGGGAACGTACTCGACACGGAGCAAAACAGCGGGATCTCCTGAAGGTCTTCCTTCGGTCCAAATACAGGCAGCAGGTTGGGATGATGCTGCCTCTGTTTAAAGGCATCGTGACCTCCAGGTGTTCAATAGAAGCGTGGTTAATCACACACACACAGGCAGACAGACAGAAAGGTGAATCTGCCCAGGAGGACTGGAGGACCGTGACAGAAAACTTTCTTTTTCAGATGCTGTATAATGTCATGCATAACAACAAACTACAGAGAAGGGATTTTGGCATGGTTTATGTGTAGCCCAACAGAGAATATCTTTCACTGAGCAGAGTTGTGAAATAATAATCATTTCAAAATGATAGCCCAAACAGTGGGAGATTTACTTTACATATGTTACATCCATTTTTTTTAAATTGTGCCTTAATTTGCACGGGAAGTTGTCTTCATCTTAAAGGTAGATGCATATTTCAAGAGGATTATTATTTCTTTTGGAGGTTAGACCAAACATAGTGTGCAAACTGGTTAGGATGAGCTCAAAATCCCCAAAAATGATAGCTAAAAGGCACCTTAAAAAACCAAAGATATAGTGAAGTAGTGGGATGTATCTCTTGTTTGTTGTTTTTCTCTTGTTTAATTGATCAATTGATTATACAAACCCCTCTTCATAAAGTAGCTTCAATTTAGACACCCGCACATTTATTTAGCCAATTACAGTTTAATTACAACCTCGACAAATATTTTAAATTGTCTTGCTGAATTTAATGAATATATTTTTTCTGCGTAGCTGCACTCAGTTTGATTTCACTTTCTGATCTCCTTAATTTGGGCAAATCCCACATGGCTGTCAGAATCAGTGATAGCATAATTAGCTGCAGCTTTTTTAAAAATCAGATGCTAATTACACGCAGATGAGCGCAAATGAAATGAAATGCGCAGTGCAATGCATACCCCGGCCAGCTCTGGCAAGAGATCCTAAGATTCAATCACTGTGTCTCTCTATCTTTAAGTAAAATCTTGCACTTTTCTTTTCATCACAGTCTCTTTTTAAACAATAGTTTTCTAAACTTATCATTAAATATTAAAAACCACAAATATTTTTTCTTAGGTCTTTAAACTTGATCATAGAGATGTTTCCAGGTGTATTTGTCTGGCTGTTTGTGCCCCTTTGCCAGTGTGAATAAGAGGAAAACGCTGACCTGCATCAGCAGTCCCTCTGCCACCAGAACTGCTGGCACTGGCATTCACAATTCAGTCTATTTTATGGGAAACTAAAAAACTGAATTAATAGTTTCACCCTCATGTAGCCAGAGCAGAAGCAAACCTGCACGCTGCCAGTCTGTAATTACCCATCAATGGCCTAACTAATCTGGATTGCAGTGTGTAATGCTTCTGTGGGCTAGCTGCTGTGAGAGACATGCCCTACCCTGAGAATGGGCCAAACAAACAAACAGGATCACATGGAGCTGTGTGAGCCTGCTGTCAGGGAATGACAGCAGGCTCACACAGCTGACAGAGTACCAGATCAGGAGGCTACTCTTCTCAGCTGTCTCTGTGCCCTATCCTAAGCACCAGGCTGGCATGAGCTAAGAGTTGGCACGTCCCATGTGAATTGGTGCCATGCATTTAAATTAAGAACAGTTTTTGTCTTATTTTTAACAAAAATATGAAGGAATGTAGTGAAAATAGACTCCACTGACACATGCTTTTTTTGTATTTACACTTTTGTATCTTTGGAAGACATCCCGCTGGTCTGGCTTGTGGCCCTCATATCATCACTGTGCCAAATGACAGCTATAAATTTGAATATACCTGTGATTTTCCTTGCTCCCCATCTTATCCTCATCTTCCTCCTCAGGCCTTGCTTTTTCTGGCCTGATCCCTTCACATAGAGTTTCTAAAGTGTGTTAACAATTTTGTTTTAGGTAGATTTTTGCAATGACCACTCGTAAGGTGTGGTTTAACCTTCAGCAAAGTTATAATTAAAGTCACACACAATCTGTCTAAACTAATAATGCACAGTTTTGTTTTGTTTGATGCATTAAACAATCGCTCAACAGTGCAAGCTGAACAAAAGTAATCAAACCTCCTTTATTTCCATTGGATGTTTCTTGTAGCTGCTAATGAGATTGGGAAAGCAATTAGCAGGAATTATCATCAATGATCATCAGTATTTATAGGAATTCCTCATCAGGTCATTTGGGCTATGGTCAGGTCTCCGATGGAGCCATTCCAAAAAATGAAATTTATTCTGTGTCAAGCTTTCTATTGATTTTACTTCTGTGCTTGCATCTGCGGTCTTTTTGCTTCAACAACCTCGCCTAAACCTCAGGTCGTGAACTACTGCTGGGACATCCTCCTGTAAAGTTATTCAATATGATTTTGAATCATCATTTCCTTGGACATAGCACAACATCTAGGCCCAGAGATGGCAAAGCCACCACACAAAGCTACATTGTACACTAACCTACCAGTTCATTAGGTACGCCTTCTTATTAAACTTAATTTCTTGTTAAAGTCAGTATCTAATCAGCTAATCACATGACAGCAACAGTGCATTTAGGCATGCATACATGATCAAGATGACCTGCTGAAGTTCAAACTGAGCAACAGAATAGAGACAGTAAGACAGGAAAATAGAAATGACTCTGAATGTGCCGTGGTTCATGTTGCCAGGCAGGCTGGTCTGAGTATTTCAGAGACTGTTGATCTGCTGCGATTTTCCCACAGTGTCACATGTAGGGCTTACTGAGAATAGAGAAAATATCCAGTGAGTGGCAGATCTGTAAACAAAATTACTTTGATGATGTCAGCGGTCACAGAAGAATGGACAGGCTGCTTCAGGCAACAGTAACTTAAATAACCACTGGTTACAACCAGGGGATGCAGAAGAGCATCTCTGAATGCACAACATGTCAAGCCTTGAAGTAGATGAGCTACAGCAGCAAATGACCACAGTGGGTGCCACTCACATCAGCTAAGAACAGGAATCTTGGTACACTTTGAGCATCTTCTAAATGTCACAGCCTAAGTGTTGTTGCTGATCATGTCCCTTTATCACCACAGTGTACCCATGTTCTGATAGCTGCTTCCATAAACACGCCATGTCAGTATCACGGTCATGTACTTGCAGGACCCAAGAAGCAGACTCAGAGGTCAGTAATTAGTTAAGTGAACTTTATTCTACAGTAATGGGTCAAGGGGGGAAGGCATAGTGAGGCTCACAGGTGCTTTGAATTGACGGGGAGGCAGAGCGTGGGTGGAGAGCTGGGTTAGCCGGTGACTTTCATGCAGCTGGAGAGCATGGTGAAAGTGAAGGTGAAGTACAGGTCAGCTGTTCCTCTGGCTACTGAGGTTGTACAAAAAGGTAGTTAAATTGTTGGAGCTGTCACCAGATCAGATCAGTGGGTTCCCAAGGAAACAGGGTGTAGGCAAAGTTTCTAGGTTGTTTACTGCAGGAAGCACCAAGACACAAAGTAAGTAAACTAATATTTACAAAAACAGATTTCAAATAAATGTGGCCCACATGTCACCATGTAGACAGGGACAGTCTGGGGAGGAACAGTGGCAGCACCTCTCCATGATACACTCTCTGCCTGATGACTGCACTGGAACCAGGTGCAGGAGGAATGACTCACACAAAATAGACATGTCATCTCACGGTATCCCATCAACATATCTGAGGAGGTTGCCTCAATAAAGTCTATAGGGTGACCACTGTAGTCACAAACCATGATGCTCCCTCCACCATTCTTTGGGCGACCGTGGCTCAGGAGTTGGGAGTTCGCCTTGTAATCGGAAGGTTGCCGGTTCGAGCCCCGACTTGGACAGTCTCGGTCATTGTGTCCTTGGGCAAGACACCTACCGCCTACTGGTGTTGGCCAGAAGAGCCGATGGCGCGATATGGCAGCCTCTCTTCTGTCAGTCTGCCCCAGTCTGCTATCATTTTAAAGATATTAATAAAACTTTATAGAGTTTTTTCTTGTGAATGAACAAACACAGAAATGATTTTAGAATCTTTTCCAAGTTAGTGTGTTCATACGTTGCAAGTCTGTATTTATAGGGAGAGGCATTTCCCCAAAACTTCTCTCCTTAGCTGGATTGTTTAGATTAGGAATAAAGGATTAATGGAAAAATCCATCCCATATCTCTGTACTGGTGCTGGTTTGACACACATTGGTTTAGGTTAGGTTATATTTGGGGTGTAGAACTTAATACCACCCCCCCCCCCCCCCCCCCCAAAAAAAAAACCAAACAAAAAAAACAAAAAAAACCCCCAAAAACCCTGAGATTTGGCTCTTTAAACTTACTTTGGCTCCTTTGACACACGAGCATGTGTTGTGCAGAATGAGGAGGCAGTCGATTTCAGGGAGCAGGTTTGTGATTTATGATTAGTGGCTGGCTTTACACTGTGCACATTACCAGGTGACAGTATAAGTGTTGTAAAACATGTGATTTATACTGCAGTAGTCCACTGAGAGATTTGATAATGGCATTACTCTTAAGATTTAATCTTCTGGATTCTCGATCCTGACTTATTTTCCAGGCCCTCTGAACTCTATAGACAGTTTCTAAATCTATAAGGGTAAAATAAATGCGTGGTGCAATTTTATTTATACATTTATTTATGTATTTATTTGACACGTGCTCACTGCTGATGCTGATTGTATTCACTTCTGTCTGTGCAACAAACTGGCCTTCGGGGATAATAAAGATTACCTTGAGAATGACCTTAGCACAAATCCTTAGTACATTCACTCACCTGCCTTTTATAATCATTAATCTCTATTTAAAGAAGATGCCATCATGTCATCAATATTATGGCTGATGTTTTATTTTTGAAAATTTTCCTAGATTTATAGGAATGATCTATCTTATCTATCTATCTAAGCTATCTTTATACACAGACCCGAAATTAATTCGATATTTCAGTGACAAGGCCGTTCATAGCCAGGCAAGGCCTGCTTAGTTGTTATTTTAGGACGAACCATATTTAATATCTGAAGGCACTTCAGTGTTCAGTTTGTATTTTACAGCCTTTGACATTAATTTTTTAACATGAGGCCCAAAGAGATGTCATTGCAAGTGGCAAATGAAAAGCCAAAACAAACCTACCAGAGGGAGAGAGAAAAAACTTCTACAATCAGAGTCAAGAGACATCTTCATGAGTATAAATGCATTCATAAAGGTGCCTCTATAGAGTCTTCTTTTAAGATCCTTCTTACAAGGTGCAAACCGCTGGTTACACTGAAGAGGAAAATGATTAGTTTGTCACAAAACATCTAAAAGAGCCTGCACAGTTTAAAAGAAAAATACAGGGCATGTGTGGCTTGCCACAGAAATGAGCCACCAGTGCCATAAGTAGCAGAATGAATTCAAAAGTTTAGGGCTGTGCTCTTTGCTCAGATTTGGCCAAATGTTCCAAAGGTGATTGCACATTGCTTTACATTGCTATTGAATAGAGACTCAAAGCATATAGCAAAAGAAACCCAAGTGGTATGCAAGGAAATAGGATATTCTTTAGTGGCCAAGATCTTCATCTGATCTCAGTCCATCAGAGCAGCTTTTCAGTTGATAAATGCAAAAGTGACTGCAGTAGGTCCCACAAACAAGCAGAAGCTGAAGGTTACTGCACTAAAGCCTATCAGAGCATCTCAAGGGGGTAAACACAGCATTTGTTGATGTCCATGGGTTCTAGACTTTATGCAGTCATTGACTTCATTCATCCAAATATTATAAATAATCATTAAATCTAAAATTATATTTGTTTGTCACGTTACTTATAAAACCTCACAAAACAGCTGATATTTTTGTGAAATCATTTGAATTAGAGCTTAAATTATTCAGTAACAATAACATATTGGTTGTTCCAGTGTAGAGTTGTGCAGAAGCACAAGTACAAAAATGGTGTCTTTGTTCAACAATCTGTGGACGTAACTGGAAGCTTAATCATTTTAAGAACAAATTACTGTTTTAGATATGCAGCAGACATCTCAGAAATTTAATAAGGCTTTTTCTCTCTTCACTCATCTGTTTTCTTTTGATGAAACAAGTACCTAGACGGATCATTTCATATTTTCATTACTGCAAGTTATTCATTACTTTTCTCCCGCTTTCAAAACAGCAAACTTGTTAACCCCAGGAAACATATATACAGTGGGGCAAAAAAGTATTTAGTCAGCCACCGATTGTGCAAGTTCCCCCACTTAAAATGATGACAGAGGTCAGTAATTTGCACCAGAGGTACACTTCAACTGTGAGAGACAGAATGTGAAAAAAAAATCCATGAATCCACATGGTAGGATTTGTAAAGAATTTATTCGTAAATCAGGGTGGAAAATAAGTATTTGGTCAATAACAAAAATACAACTCAATACTTTGTAACACAACCTTTGTTGGCAATAACAGAGGTCAAACGCTTACTATAGGTCTTTACCAGGTTTGCACACACAGTAGTTGGTATTTTGGCCCATTCCTCCATGCAGATCTTCTCGAGAGCAGTGATGTTTTGGGGCTGTCGCCGAGCAACACGGACTTTCAACTCCCGCCACAGATTTTCTATGGGGTTGAGGTCTGGAGACTGGCTAGGCCACTCCAGGACTTTCAAATGCTTCTTACGGAGCCACTCCTTTGTTGCCCGGGCGGTGTGTTTTGGATCATTGTCATGTTGGAAGACCCAGCCTCGTTTCATCTTCAGAGTTCTCACTGATGGAAGGAGGTTTTGGCTCAAAATCTCACGATACATGGCCCCATTCATTCTGTCCTTAACACGGATCAGTCGTCCTGTCCCCTTGGCAGAAAAACAGCCCCATAGCATGATGTTTCCACCCCCATGCTTCACAGTAGGTATGGTGTTCTTGGGATGCAACTCAGTATTCTTCTTCCTCCAAACACGACGAGTTGAGTTTATACCAAAAAGTTCTACTTTGGTTTCATCTGACCACATGACATTCTCCCAATCCTCTGCTGTATCATCCATGTGCTCTCTGGCAAACTTCAGACGGGCCTGGACATGCACTGGCTTCAGCAGCGGAACACGTCTGGCACTGCGGGATTTGATTCCCTGCCGTTGTAGTGTGTTACTGATGGTGACCTTTGTTACTTTGGTCCCAGCTCTCTGCAGGTCATTCACCAGGTCCCCCCGTGTGGTTCTGGGATCTTTGCTCACCGTTCTCATGATCATTTTGACCCCACGGGATGAGATCTTGCGTGGAGCCCCAGATCGAGGGAGATTATCAGTGGTCTTGTATGTCTTCCATTTTCTGATGATTGCTCCCACAGTTGATTTTTTCACACCAAGCTGCTTGCCTATTGTAGATTCACTCTTCCCAGTCTGGTGCAGGTCTACAAGACTTTTCCTGGTGTCCTTCGAAAGCTCTTTGGTCTTGGCCATGGCGGAGTTTGGAGTCTGACTGTTTGAGGCTGTGGACAGGTGTCTTTTATACAGATGATGAGTTCAAACAGGTGCCATTCATACAGGTAACAAGTGGGGGACAGAAAAGCTTCTTACAGAAGACGTTACAGGTCTGTGAGAGCCAGAGATTTTCCTTGTTTGAGGTGACCAAATACTTATTTTCCACCCTAATTTACGAATAAATTATTTACAAATCCTACCATGTGGATTCATGGATTTTTTTTTTCACATTCTGTCTCTCACAGTTGAAGTGTACCTCTGGTGCAAATTACTGACCTCTGTCATCATTTTAAGTGGGGGAACTTGCACAATCGGTGGCTGACTAAATACTTTTTTGCCCCACTGTAGGTGTATACCCCTGTATAGGTGATATAGGTGATATAGGTGTACTCTCTCTACACAGTCTGCAGTTCTTTTAAACCCCATATATCCCTGTACTGTCATTCACTGCTGGGGAACACAGCTTCATAAAGTTAGACATACATAGAATATCCAGATCTTTTACATAATTTCAGTAGTTTATTAATGAGCAGTTCTAACTCTCACCGTACAGCCAACAGGGAGTCTAGCCAAGCTAGCATACATTAAATTGCAAATCAAATCAAATAAAACACTTTGATGACAAACATAAAAAATAAGGTTAAAAAGCTTTTGATTCTTCTACTTACACATTTGCAATGTTTCTCATCAACTCAACTTACTTTAGGATACAGCAACCCATGGGTGTAGTAAGACAAGACAACCATTAGCTCTTTACTAAGACGGGTGGGTAGATATGCTTTCTGCCACGCTGTTTGTTAAGCTCATGTGTGCCTATGCATCACCACAGTAATCAAAGTGTATTATATGCTTGCAGTTTTGGTTGTTTTAAAGCAGATGACTGGCTGTCAGGGCTGGGAAACTCTCTCTTACATTTCTAATGAGGATTCTTTGAGAACCATGTTGCTCCCTTATAGTGTCTCTGGTAATATATCAACCCATTACTAATCGACTTGAGAGGGTTTGTCCACAGCACAAGTCGTTTAGACCAGAGGAGCAGCATCTCTGATGGTTAACTTGTGTACTGTCTGTTTTACATTGAGTAGTGCAGCACTTGGGGAGGCTTAGTTCAATATTGGCCACTAATGATGGACATAATGTTACCTTACAGAGGAGCAACCCTGATAAAGGAATCTCTAGATAATCAGCCATGGGTAATGAAAATACTGAGACTGATGCACAGACATTGGCTGAGCAGCATGTGTGTCTCTGGCAGCCAAGTAATTCAGAAACAGCTAACGCATATCTATCCTGTACTTTCAACATTGCTGGTCCCAAAGTGGCCAAAGTGATTTTGTTTCCACTGTGTCAGAGCTGCTGCTATCATAACTGGTGTCCTTATCTTTCCTTTTTTGTCAGACAGAGTATTGTAAATTTTTAAAACAAAGTGCGCTGGTGTTCAAAGTGCATTACCCCATGAAATTGCAGTTTTCATCTGAAGAACCTAAAAATATGAAAATCTTTCTTACACATGCATCAAATAAGATTGATCATGCAATATTACATCAGCTGCTGCTTTCATCTGTATAATTTTGCATTGCAAGGGGTACAGTCATTCCTTGTATCAAGATGGCTCTTGATAAACTTGCAGTTTTGTTTTCCATTTAAAATGATAAAGTGAAGCTAAAGGGTTTTCAGTAACATTTCGGTTTTGTTGTATGCACCAAAGCAGCTGTAAAGCAACTGAAAGTCACCATTTCAGAATAATTCGAGAGCGCCTGTCAAGTTTGTGATCTTAGTCATCAACAACAGACACTTTAAAAAAGAACTCTCAAGTCTATGTGTGTATTCTGTAGCCTTTCCTCCAACACAACGTTTAAGTAAGTATATATTTTTAGTCAAACCACATTGCCAATTAGTAAGATTATTTAGATTTAGTGACATAGAAGCTTCTGCAATGACAGTCCAGCCTGACAAAGTGTGAGAAAAACACCTGACTGAAATGCTAAAAACATAACCACTGTGTAAATGAAGCACATGAGTTAAATCATCCACTGAAACTTTGGAGATTCAATTACTCAACACTCTGGACAGAGGAGGAGAGGGGCAGGCATTAGGAAAAAACAGGTCGTCCACCATGCTGAGCACTTTCCTGGTTGGCTGAGGGTGCTTATGGGCTTGGTTTTTTTTGTTTGTTTGACTCTGGACTGTCTGAGTCATATCTTTAAACCGCTCCACCCCTTCATTAAACAGTACACATTAAAAAAAAAGTCTGCAAAATAAAAAAGGCTCCAAACTTGGGTGAGACAACATGCAAGAGAGAAAAAAAGAAATTGCAGGCCAAAAAAGAATGACCTTTCAGATATTAGTAACTTTTTGCCAAATGTGGGAAAATCACTGACATGTTTGAAGTAGGACCTTGTTCAGCACTAGCAGCCAAAGGCAATGGCAGTAGGCACGTTGAGGATGAGATGAGGCGTGATGTGAGGGCTACTGTGGGGAGAATGTAGAACTTACAGCACGACGCTGACTGCCACTGCCATGGCAGACGAGATAATGCAGATTAGGAAGGCTAACTTATCAGATGCCCATTCACACGGAATGATAAATTCTGCATGCTTTGAGCTCCCTCAGCTTGGCTACACCTAAGTTATGCTACGACAAACAGTAGAGATGTCACAAGTGCTAAATGGCACAAGACTGTCCACAAGGCTTCCAGAGCTGTGTGATAAGACCAACCTATAAAAACTAGCCAATAATTTAATAGCGTTCACGTAATTTCACAGTGAAAAACAGATTCACCAATCTCTAACCAAAACTTTTGTCCAAATAGGGCCACCAAATATGGATTCATAAAACCCTCACAGGGACAGAAATGTGGGTTTTGAGG
The DNA here is from genome assembly GCF_964374335.1 of Astatotilapia calliptera. NCBI lineage: Eukaryota > Metazoa > Chordata > Actinopteri > Cichliformes > Cichlidae > Astatotilapia > Astatotilapia calliptera. The sequence goes on along the minus strand of NC_137427.1, from coordinate 25,875,617 downwards.
CTTCAAAAGCATAATCTACAAACTTGATGGATCCAAACCAGATCAGAGCCATTTTCAGGTGCAGTTGGTGTGTGGGAGCATTATCATGACTCATTTTAAACAAATGGAAATAGGGGATGGTGTAAGTTTACTGGAAATATGGTAGATAATGGAAGCTTTGGAAATAATATCCTATTAGTAGCTTAAAAGGTATGTGTGTTTCTCTCTCCAGCTCTATCTATCTATCTATCTATCTATCTGTGTGTGTGTGTGTGTGTGTGTGTGTGTGTGTGTGTGTGTGTGTGTGTGTGTGTGTGTGTGTGTGTGTGTGTGTGTGTGTGTGCAGCACTTTTAATTGGACCAGTAGTGAGCCTTTCTATTTTGATTTTCTCTTTATTAACAGAACTCTTATCAGTTTGATTTGGGAGTACAGCTCTGAAAAGCATATTCTACTCTTTTCTGTCCAGTTTTCTCTATTATTATTTTAGAGCGCTGCTGCAGGTTATTCTTACCAGCAGCTGTCAGACTCTATAATGCAGCTTAACACTCTTTTGGTCATGTTACTCACCACCTTGTTTATTTGCTCTACATTTTATACACAACTCTGTAGATTTGATACATATCCGTGTACAATTTTTCAATTTTTCTATACATATTCTGTACATTGTTACCTGTATATACCTGTATATATGAACTTCGGTTGCTTATAGGACCACCTTGTGTCTTGCTTTTATATGGTATTTTTCCTTGCTGTAAGAGCTCTGTAACCGAAATTTCTCATCCGTGGGATAATAAAGGTTTATTCTATTCTAACATTCCAGGAATTTGCTAATATTTCCTTTGGTATCGACCGTTTAGTAAGCTTCACAGGCCTAGTAACAGTAACCATAGGGAGTGGGACTTAACAGAGCAAGCTGGACAGCCTAGCAGTCCCGCTCTCTTGTGAGGAAGTGAAAATGTCTTTCAGTGTGTGTGTGAGATCAGTGGCCTTGTTATTTTGCACACAACTGTTCACCAACATTCACCTGGCAGTGTTTGCTGTTGGCACTGCTGTTTTGAGGAAAATATGTGTCTTATGCCAGCTTATGTGTGGGTGCTGCTGCACTGTATATAGAAATTAAATTGGACCCTCTATGCATTTATTTCACGTATCACCGATTGTGGTGAGATTATATGGAACAAATTGTCAAGGCTGAAATTTCTGACCTAACCTGGCACGGTACTTGTTTTTACTAATTGGAAATAATAATGTTTTATTTTCCAATTTCCTGAAAAAAATTTGCAGTACGTTTGGAAATTATCATGACTTGTCACGGCAAGGTACACATTAGCCAAAAAATAAAAAGCTATTATCAGCAACTGCTTTGTGCAAAAATGCAGTAAGTTGTGCTCAAAATCAGTGCCAGTTAAATCACGTGGGTTAAACAAGTTAAAGTCATTTAGTAAATTTAAATCAATTTTCATCTTAAAACAAGTGTAAAGAAAAATGTTTCGTTACTAGGGTAACTCAGGTTCTCTATAAAAACATGATTTTCATAGAGTCCTGGTTGCCGCGGGGATCAGGGGACCCTGCGTCCTTGAAGAGCTTTGTCCGTCTTAGCCAGATGTCGTTGCAGTGGTGCTTCACATAGTGAGATACTGATTGCGATTTGAAAGAGAACAAGGAGTGAATTTCAGAATCCAAAAAGTGCTATTTTTTGAACATATTCATTTCATTTGGCATACAAATTGTCCCCTGTCATATACATCACTTACATTTACACTTGAAAGAAATCACAGCCTTGTGTGTTCCAATACTAGAAGTGTATGTGAGAATGCATGCTTTACTCTAAATTAATGTCTTTCAAATATCACTGTGAGATTTGGTCAATGGGTTGGAGTAATGGATACTTGATTTCTAGATTTCAATAGCTGTCATTTCCACCATCCTGTAAGAAAACAAAGGCAATCAGAAACCTTTGAGCAGCGAGACAATATTGAAAATTGATGGCTGGGATGTCAGTTGCGGTGCTGTAAAAGAGCCTCCTGTAATCTGACATGACAACACGTGATGAGAAATCAATAGCTTCATTTCGTCACATTATTTGAAAGGAGAAGGAGTGACTGTACATGTTTAATGTGGAGAGGATTCACGCGATCCGATTAGACGAGATGACACTGCTGAATAGGGATACTCTGATGGAAGAAAACACTGCATTATATATACATGCTGTATATTTTATACGTCCTATTTTTAGCATCTTGTGGAATATACTCTGCAAGTGCTAGTTCAGTTTGTCTCGGCTGATCAACATGTTGAACTTGATAAAGAAGAGATGAATATGTGTTGCCTATTTTAGTATTATGCCGTCACATCTATGTGTGCGTTAACAGGTTTGTGGTTCATTCTCATTGTTATTCTGCTATAATTTTATGAAAGAGCGAGGAATCGGTAGCTTGAACATTAATTTAAATTGCTTTAAAATTGGTTAGAATAATTACAGCTACTATAAATCTGAACAGTGTACATGTAGGTAAGTCACTACTGTGTCATGACAGACAGAACAAAAAAGCTTTTTATTGATTGTTTTGAAATGTTAAGAGATTGAGAGCACTCATTCATTCTGCCTGTTTGTTGTTTTGATGTAGTTGATATATATATATATGAACTTAATCACTTTTCCTGTTTTGTTCAATTGATAGTGGTTGCCCAACAGACTGTGTTTTTAGCAGGAAGTGGAGCATTGCATGCATGTGTGTGGGAGAGCTTCACTGTTTCATTATTTACCATTTACCACAACAAAGAGCTCAAACCACTATGCACAGGCTTTTATTTGACTGCTCAAACTGCCAGCTTCACCTGAGAAAGCTAGGAGGTTTTCACCGGCTCTTAGTCTTTTGGTGTGGTCACCTGATTCGTACAGGAAGTCATTTGCTTGCCATGTCAAAACATTTATGGCACAACCATTTTCAAATCAAAGAAAGGGCACGCAGCAGGGGTGGCTGTCTAGACAGTGATTACTTTAATGTTCTTGTTTGAGTTCCTGCGGTTGCCACAGTCAGGGTGCTGATTTCTATAACTGAAAATTAAACATTCATTCATAATGAATGTTGTAAATATAAAATAACTTGCTGCAATGTATTGCATCTCAGTCAGTGTTGTGAGATTTAAGATAAGGCTTTAAATGAGGCCAGAGAGAGAGCACCTCGAGTAATTATTTGTACTCCTCCTTTTAGCAACAGCGTTGACTTATACCTTTGCAATTGGATGTCTCCCACTGCAGCCTTTACAGCAGTACAGCTGCGTAACCCTAGCTGTGGCAATATGCATCCCAAACTCAGCTGTGAATCAAGCTGTTGGCTTTTCTAAGTTAATACTGCGAGGGAGTGTATCTCAAATTGTAATGGGTTTCAAGTGCTATTGGAATGGGTAAATGTGAGGATCTATGCTTCAGGCTTTGGGGAGGAATAGCTAAAAAGGGCATGTTTATTTTCTTCTCCTCTCCTCTGTGTACTTGTACTATTCACCATCTCTAGTGCATTGTCTATTGATTTTCTCCAGCCGCCTCTATCAGTCAGGCTTTAATAAGACAACACATGTCGCCTTTAAAAGAAACGTATTAGAATGTTAATGGACCACTCTGCAGACCTGTTTGACTCTGCCACGTTGAGTTTGCATGCACACAAACACACAAGCACACACACACACACACACACACACACACACACACACACACACACACACACACACACACACACACACACACACAATTGTGCTTATGTATAAATGTGCACCAGCACATTTTCATTAAAACAGAAGAAGATAACATTTATCTTGATGGGTTTTATGGATTAAAGAGGATGGAGAACAAGGAGAATGTGGCAATAAAGGGATGAACGCGTAAGGATGGAGAGAGTTGTGGAAAGTGAAAAAAGCAACCTCCTCATGCCGAGTGGATTCATCTTCTATCTTATTGCTCCAGCAGGGACCAATTTATCTTCATTTAGGTTTTTGGCACCAGCCACAACCCAGACCAGGTGCCCTAAGAGTGCACATGAACTCCACATGGCTCTTTAGTCTTTGCGGCGTGTGTCTTTGATTTGAAAGGTTTTATTCCAGCCACTTGATTATGTACGAGTACAATAAGTGAAGAATATGCAGAGAACAAAGCGTTCTTCTCAGAACTGTATACAAAGGAATAATCTTCTTACAGCCCACATTATCTGACCTGTCCTGTTTTTCTTATGATTACAGTCAAGGTTTTAAAAACATTTCTTCTGCTGTTGATGTTATAAAACAACATTTGAGTGATAGGATGGTGAACCTTTATACTTTTTCCTTTTAACAAGTTTCAATGAAAATGTTTCAATACTTCATAAAAAAAAAACTATACCTGATTTAAACTGGCAGCCCTTGTCATGACCCTGGGTCATGTGACCCAGCGTTTTGACTTGTCTTATATTTTGATGGTTTATGTTTAAGTTCAGCTCATTCTATTTTGCCTAGGCTGCTGTGTAAGTTCAGTGTTTTTTAGATCTCCTTTGTGTCATCACCCCTTATGTTTAAGTCTTCCTCGCCCTTCATGTGTTTCTGTGATGTCTTTGTCTCCCGCCTCCTTCTCTTGTTTACATGTTTTCCCCTTGTGATCCGTTTCATTTGCATTCTGTTATGTTTCCTGTTTTATTTTGAAGAGGTCTGGTTGTCCCATGTTCACTATGTTTAGTTTCACTTCCCCCGTGGCGTCATTATGTTCATTCGAATCAGCTGTTTCTCCATGTGTTTCCACTTCCCCTGATCACCTCCTGTGTGTATTTAATCTCAGAGTTCCTGTCATTCCTTGTCCGTTCATCTGTTTTGCCTGCTTGTCTACTATGTCATGCCATGTTTCCAGGTTTATGAATTCACGGCAAGTCTTCATGTTTTAGGTTTCTCATGTCAGGTTTCCATGTTCATGCTCCTTTTCATGTTCCAGGGTTTTTTTTATGCTTAGACTTAGTTCTCCCAGTTTAGGTTATTTTTTAGTGTTGCTTTGCCTTTGTTTTTGAAACGTTTTTATCATCCTCCACTAAACGGCATTGTCTGCACTTGGGCCCACCTCCTCACTCCACATAGTCTGATTTTTAATTAGCCATACCTCAACATTTTCTCCCTGTTTCATTTTCTTTAAAATGGTTGTTTGACAGTCACGCTTCCATTGACACTGTTTGATGAGGCTTCAGCAAACAGATGCATCTCTTGGGTTCTCTGTCAGGTCTTTGTTGGATTTATTTTCTACTTCTTAAGGACATGACTTTCAAGTACTGTTCATCTGCTGTACATAGTGTCTTTTTAGACCTGCCAAATCTTCTTTTGACCTCCACTTGTCCAGTTTCATTAATTATTTGAGGACACACTGCACACCATGCCAAGAGATGCGTTAAGTTAGGTGCCTTTTTTATGCTTCAATGATTCATGTTCTCAGAAGAAAACCTTTCTTTTGATAAATGGTCAGGTACAAGGACTGGACTGAAAATGAGTGAAAAAGCAGCCAATGTCCAAAGAAAAACCTTGAAATGCTTTCAGAAAGCCTGGAGAACTATTGCTCAAGACCACTTTAAAAAATTACAAGAAATGACTGGCTCCTGGGAAGCAAAATAAAAAGAAAAATTAAGAGTGGCTCTTGCCTTTTGCGCAGTATATTTTTAGATTGCGCTCTGGAAACCTGGTTCTGACCACTTGCAGGAGCTTATGTTTGAGTTCACAGTCCTCAAAGTTATGTCGAGGGCAAACATCATCTGGTTTCATGCCAAACTGAACCCAACTTTGCGTATCAAGGATCATCACTGGTGAGAGAAGCTGTATCTCCAGCTAGTCGTAGGTGAAACTTCACTTAAAATCACTTCCATAGCCACAGGTGTATAAAATCAAGCACCTTCACAGTAGCCTTCACTTATATTGAATGAGTTTAACAGACAACACAGCTCCTCCTCCATTCAGCTGGATTTTAATTAACTACATTGTAGATGTACGCTTACTGTAGCATCATGACCTTGGTGACCAAAGAACAATAATGCTTCCCTTAGGAGCATAAGAGGAGGCAGTCATTATTTTACCTTGAAAATCTTTATATATAACTCCTCATCCTAATTCCTTTTTCAAAATGTCCAGTCTAGATCTACGCTGCGAAACATAAACAACCCCCACAAACCTCTAAAACCCAGAAACAACTACTATCTGTATCACATTCTGTGTTTAACCTGTTGATTTGAAATTGTGGTGAAGTTGCCATGTTGGGTTATACTCAGCTCTTTATGCAATAAAAACTGTCCTTATACTCTGCAAATCCCTCAGCTGTATAAGTCCCCAAATCATGCTGCATGATTCTGGCTTCAACATATCACGCTTGGGAGTTTGGCAATTGTTACACTGCTGAGAAAAGGAAAAGAGTGATGTAGAGGTGAGGGCAGGTTGGAGAAGGGGAGTGAGACGGACATCAGAAATCAAAGGGACCCTGCTGCCATGTCTGGTTGCAGCAGTGGCTGCGCAGTGAGAAGAGAAAAGGAGGGAGGGAGAGAGAGAGGAGGAGGACAGAGCCGTGTCTTTCTGGCTGCGGTGCTCTGTGCAGTCGGGTCTAGGTCCCCGACTGACAGCCCAAGATTGATGGATAGAGCTTTGTATTGCACATAACATCAATTCTGTCCTGCTTTCTCTTTCATTTGGAATCTCACTCCCTCATCACTCCTCCCTTCCCCTGTCTTTTTCTCTCCTGCTCCCCTCTCTTCCCCCTCCCTCTCCTCCTCCCTCCCGCTGCTGCTCCAGGTCCGTCGCCGGTCCCTCTCTTCCGTATTAGTTTCCATGAGGCATCCTTAATGCTGACAGAGAGCGCACCGTGAGGCAGCAAGAAAGCGGGGTGAGAGGATTGCTATCTTTGTGACAGCTTCTCTGCTTGGAAGGCTGCGTGTGAGCCGGGGAACTGGACTGGACTGTGGTGTTTCGTGGAGGAGGTGGGAGAAGAGGTGGAGGAGCACGAGGGAGAACTGTGGGGCAAGCTGGACAGATGGAGGACGGCACGCAGCACCTGGGACACTGCATGGTTGACATGAAGGAGCTGAGTGCGAGTCCTGAAGGACTGAGCGCTGCTGGTGAGCTGACTCCACTGTGTTTTGTGACTGTTTGAATCTGTCTCCTTTTTCCTCTGTCCTTTCTTGTTCTACAGTCTAACTCCATAACTGCTCGTCAGTTCTAAGCATTGGTTTTCTCTACTGTTACTGCAAATGCTTCTCTAGATGATGTCTTGCTTTTGAGTATTTTCCCTGTGCAAGTGTTTGTTCTCGTGCTGCCACACACAAAGAATGAAAGTCTGTGTGCGTGTGTGTGTGTGTGTGTGTGTGTGTGTGTGTGTGTGTGTGTGTGTGTGTGTGTGTGTGTGTGTGTGTGTGTGTGTGTGTGTTTCAGGGAGAGAGCTAGGGTGGAGGTACCAGCAAAAGTGTGAGAGATTTTTAAAACCCCAGTCTTCAGTAGCCAAGTAACTGACTCCTATGCAGAATAATTACAACTCAATACCTGATGATATATAGATGCACTTGTTATGACAGATCATTATTGGTAGATAGAAATGACACTAAGTGCTATCAAGTGATGTCTTTTGTTGTCAGATATTTAAAATGTTGTTAAGCCACGATTGATCTTCGGGCCTGTCAGTCGTGTCTCCACAATTTAAAACTGTAGACTTTTTAAAAACTGCCTGCCTTGCTGCAGGTTTCCATTTAAGTATTCTTGTTGTGTGGTTGAATTGAAATCTCAAAAATGTTTCTCAGTTCTTTTGAGCTTCAGAATGCATGCGTGTAGTAAATAATACAAAAGTCTGCCTTATCTAGTTTTGAGCAAAATGGAATTTTGATTGAGTGACTCTGCAGAGAGAAAGTTTGAAAAGCTGTTTGTTCACATGTTTTCTTGGTGGGAGTCGGGGGATAAAACGTCACATGTTTGCTTGCGTGTCGTGTCTCTGTCTCTGTGCACTGGTGTTCATGCATGCACGTGTATGTGTGTGTGAATTTGCATTTTTACTGCAGTCATATTCCATGTAGGCTGAATGTGCTGTCACTAATATGCACTGGCAGAGGCAAACTAGATGTCTTAGTGCCCATCACTACAGGAGAATGCTGAAGAGATTATCCATATCAGTGATGCCACAAAGCCTCCTCTCCACATTTAATACCTTTGCTTACTAAAAGGACAGACACTGCATGCGGTTGCTGCTAAGCATTTGCATTGGCATGCAAGCTAAGAACCATCATCGTCCCAATGGGAATAAGCAGATGGAACTGTACAAAGAAGGATGAAAGCGCAGTTCACGACGCCTTGCCTTCTTTGCTTTAAACCTACACTGACACACTGGTGAAGCATCTTATGTGTCCGATTGCCCATTCACACGGACATATGCAGGCATGCTCTGACGTTGCACAGTTATGCAGAGACACACACAGGGCCACACTCTCAATAGCTATGACCTGATGGCAAACCCAAGATAGGCACCTACCATAAAATCCTCTGCACAATTTTATAGATGGCATCTGACAGATGCAGGAGTGTAACGCCTCACTCTACCTTTGCTTTGTTTCCCCTGGGCATCCTGGAAGACAAGAGCGAAGCACATAATTACAGTGTTTGGGCCGAACAGCAGGTTGACAACCGTGCATTATCAGTCGCAAGGTGACACAGTTTATCTCCTCTTTCTTGACAGCAGATAAAAGCGAAACCAAACTGGGTGCTGCTCGGTGCTAATTAAGGTGGGGCTGAATTGGCGTTTTACAAACTCCCAATCACAAAGGGTGAAATTATGTTATTTTAGCTATTAACTATTCATAACAGAATTTGCATACAGGAAACAGTATCGGTAATGAAAGCCGCAACATTTAATTGATTGAACTGTCTTTGCGAGATGCGTGCCGTGACCAAGCTGTCGCGGAGCGAAAGGTCCCACTCTTGTTAACCCCCCCAGACTACGTCTCTTATCAGCTTGACAGTCAAGACCTCCTCAGCGCATCCAACTGATTCACAACACTTCATTAAACGCTGGCAACAAAACCATCTGTCTCCCCCCTCCTCAATCTCCCAAAGCAGTAATGTGACGATAACTCACTCTCCCATTCAGCACCACTTGTCCTAATGGGATGCCTGTCTGTGCAAACATCAATTGAGTTACAGGTATGTAAGCCTGGCTGGTGACTGAATCATCGCAGTGGATGTGCAGGTTCTGTTTAGGCAATTTAAACTACAGGACAGAGAAACGCGAGGTCGGACAAAAAGGAGTTAGGAGAAGGAAACATTGCAATTAGTGTGGGTGAACGTGTAGGAAGGGTGAGCAGAGCTGCTTGTTGGGTTGGAATCATTTGTTGAGAGAGTTATATCCCTGAAATATCAAAGCCCATGCTGAGCCAGCCACATAAGTGAATTATTAATCTAACCTCAAAATTCAAAAGAAGATAATATTCAAAAATATGAACAGGATTTATTCATAGGTGTGGGCTTTTATATGTAATATCTATTCATGAAGAGGATAAGCAGAAGTGACTGTGAATGTGTACTATAGCCTCTGCAGGGCAGTTTATCAAAACTCTCTTCGGAAAAATTGTTTGATTTTCTTCGTTGAAACCATACTTGGGAATTGGAGCGGTGTCTGGTGATATTTTCTACTTCCATCTTTTGCAGACTTAGAAATAAACAGCAGAATCATCTGAATCCCCCACCCCCACCCACCTAAACCACCAACTATTTCCCACATTCACCCTTGTCCCCCTTGCGTGTTAGCGGTTATCATACAATGCAGCATGCGAGAAAGCAGGGCAATGAGAAGTGAAGCGAGTTAAATGATCATCTGTAAGACGGACCATTTAAGTCCCTGAACATTAATTAACTTTGTCATTCCTGAGGATTCACCTAGTCTGCTCACATCCTTATAAATTACCCTCTCCTCTGCCTTCAGCGTGCCTTTTTCCCTACTGATACCTTCCACAGACAGGGGGGCTGATAGATTGGAGGTACAGTGGGGCTGTGCTGTTATTTCTAGAGCCAGATGAAACTGCAGTATAGCGGGCGGGCACACCTCATTTGCTTTGGGCCCCTCTGGGAGTTACATCTGCATGTGCTGCCTGCCTGCTGCCTTGCTGAGCTTATTACCATATTCATAATGCCAGCGGATATCGATTATAAATACCACACCTGTGCCACTTTCCCCCACGTATGTATCTGCAACTTAGAGTCGTGAGCCATGTATGCTGCAGGAGTTACAATAGATATGGGCAGTGCAGGTGGCTTATCTCTCTCCATGTAATGGCTAATTATTGCGATTAGACCTTGTTTGTGTATTTGTTTTGGTCAGGCTGATTCTCCCCCAGAGGGTAATGACATGCGGCATGTTTAGTGCTGCGGGACGAGAATGAGGTCACCGTGTACATAACAGGAGTTGTGTCCTCAGGTTGCATAATTTGTCCGTTATATCTTAGATCATGTGGATATTGGGGTGATGTGACCATGTGAAAGCTTTCAGAGCTGCACTAAAACATAGTTTTACACGTTATTTATTCAGACTTTATACTGAAAAAACAAAAAAAGGAAAATGCAACTTAACATGTGTTGCCTGTCATAAAATCAAAGCATCTGGCATGATCCTTCTAAAAATACTCGACACTCTGCCTATAAGCCATGCTTTAAAATTCTGACAGCTCTGAATTCCAGTCTTCCTCCTGCTTCATTATCAAACACTTTGACTTGCTTTGCCACATGTGTCTCATGATCTGTATCCTGAACCTCTATCAGACCTAGACTCAGCTTTGCTCCTTATCTTTAATTATTTCTGCAACGACAAGCATTTTCCACTGCTTCTTACCACTCAAGATAAGTCCTACAAAGTAGCCGGGCTGTCCATGTGTCAGTCCCTTATGATAATGCTACACCGGAGACTGGACCCAACAGCTGGCACAGTGTCAGCCTACCTAGCTAAAGGGCTTTCTATTTCAGCTACGCAGCATGTCATCCTGGCTTATTAAAGTTCCATCAGCACTCATAAGGAAGTCTTAATGGTGACAACATGAGGAGACATGACCCCTGAGGAATGGGATGATGAAGATGAGAAAGTAATGTGAGAACCAGATGATGAAAGTTTATTTACAAGCATAATTGACCTGTGTTGGTGGTGTGTGTTTCCTTGCCCCGTGTGCTACAAATACTTGTCCACTTGATTAATTAGATATTTACTGCAGTTGTAACAGATATTGGACCGGGTTTGCGTAAGCTTCTTCAGCCTTTTCTGACATGTATTACATCTGACAGAGCTCAGTTTATTTCACTGAGCATAAATGCTAGCAAACTGAAGGTTTATTTACAAGTTTGTTAGCATATTTATTGAATTTAGAAATGCACTTCAAATTGCTGGTAATCTTTTTTTTTTTTTTTTTTTTTATCAAGTTACTGTGCTTGAAGCTGTCTTGGCCTCAGTAGGCAAATGACTCTCAACACGGTGCCAGATAATGCTTATGATTTCCATAATTTTCCATCTTTGGACTCATTCATTTCAAAGAATATGGTTCAAAGATTAAAAAACAGCATTTAAACGATTCATCAACATTTGACATAATTCACTGCATCTCTGTGAGCTGGGGCATTTTTTAGATTTATCTCCAGAAACAAACGCAAGAAGAAATATTACAGTAAACCTGCTGTTACTAAGAGAATATTTGAGCCTTTATTGGACATGCTTTTTAATCAACTGTCAAGGTCTGCGGAGGCAGACCGTGCGGAAAGGTGTGTGGTGGACCCAGGTGCGAACACAAACGAGGATGCGGGAGTGGATTCCAACCAAAACGAGCCTTTTATTATGGCTGAAAAACTCATGGAAAAGAACAACAGAGTAACTGAGGGAAAACCTGAACATAGACTGGGAAACTATGACTCTAATGAGATTTAGACTGCAAAATACAAACTATGGCTGGGATAGTATGACAAGGGGTAGGGGAGATAACACAGACGACGCGAGACAGACTGTATGAAACACAGAGACTAAATACACATGAGGGATGATCAGGGAAAGTGGCCACACATGGGAACACAGCTGACACACATGAACTTAACGACAGGACAGAAGGAGTGAAACTGAATACACTGACCGTGAATACAGACTTTCAAAGTAAAACAGGAAACATGGAGATTAGATAAGACACATGAACCGGGGAGACGTAGTACAGGGGAGATGACATAACTACACGAAGGGCAAGGGAGACTTAATACACGGGTAGTATGTACAAATGGCTGGACTGCCTTAGTGACCCTAAACAAAGAATAAACATCAAAATAGGCTAAAACACAAAACACTGGGTCGCACGACCCAGGACCATGACAATACCCCCCCCTCAAGGGCTGGCTCCCGACAGCCCAAAACCGAGAAACCAAACAAAAACAGAAAAACCCCACCCAGGGCGGGAGGCGGGGGACCAGGACGGAGGGACCAGAACAGGAAACAAAACGAACAACAGAACACACAGGAGCACAAGACCAAAGTCAAAACAAAGTTCAGGGGGCCGACCCAGAGCCCACAGGCACAAGAGTACACGGGTCACATGGTCGGGGGGCCGACCAGGCGGGCGGCACAGGTGACAGAGCCGGTCCGGAGGCCGGCCGCGCAGAAGGCAGCGGCGGCGACGAAGGCGACGGAGCAGTTCAGGAGGCCGGCCGCGCGGAAGGCAGCGGCGGCGACGAAGGCGACGACGGAGCAGTTCAGGGGGCCGACCGCGCGGAAGGCAGCGGCGGCGACGAAGGAGACGGAGCAGTTCAGGGGGCCGGCCGCGCGGAAGGCAGCGGCGGCTCCCAAGTGTCAGGCGTACCGGCCGAGGCTTGGAGGGCACAGGACCAGGCGACGCTGAAGCGGAGGCTGGCCCAGGCGACGCTGAAGCAGAGGCTGGCCCAGGCGTAGCAGAAGCACAGGCTGGACCAGGCGTAGCAGAAGCACCGGCGGAGGCTGGACCAGGCGTAGCAGAAGCACAGGCTGGACCAGGCGTAGCAGAAGCACAGGCTGGACCAGGCGTAGCAGAAGCACCGGCGGAGGCTGGACCAGGCGTAGCAGAAGCACCGGCGGAGGCTGGACCAGGCGTAGCAGAAGCACCGGCGGAGGCTGGACCAGGCGTAGCAGAAGCACAGGCAGAGGCTGGACCAGGCGAGGACGAAGACTCGGATGAAGCTGGACCAGACGAAGCACAGGCTGAAGCAGGACCAGGCGACGACGAGGCGGCCGCAGGTGGCGGCTGGACAGGCTCCTCGGGCCCTCCAGCTGACGAGGCATGAGGCTGAACGGGCCCCTCGGACCCTCCAGCGGAGACAGGAGGCTGAACGGGCTCCTTGGGCCCTCCAGCTGACGAGGCATGAGGCTGAACGGGCCCCTCTGACCCTCCAGCGGAGACAGGAGGCTGAACGGGCCCCTCGGACCCTCCAGCTGACGAGGCAGGAGGCTGAACGGGCCCCTCGGGCCCTCCAGCGGAGACAGGAGGCTGAACGGGCCCCTCGGACCCTCCAGCGGAGACAGGAGGCTGAACGGGCCCCTCGGACCCCCCAGCGGAGACGGGTGGCTGGACGGGCCCCTCGGACCCTCCAGCTAACGTGACGTGAAGCGATGGTGTCGCCGCAGGGTGCCGGATAAGCACACCTGGGAGTCCAACAGCAGATGCAGGACAAACAGTTATGTAGGCCCCTGGCTGGACTAGGAGCTGAGGAAACACAGGCTGCTGAGGCACAAACCCAGAGAGAGAGAAAACAGGTAGAAAACAGTCTATAGGGCTTAACATCTTGGCATGAAAAACCGTGAAGTGAACAGTGGTAGGGACCACCAGTTCAGAGCCAGCAATCATTAGGTTCCCAGAGTCTGCATCAGTCCAAGGTGGCTCGCAGGTTACTGGCCCAGTCTCAGTAATCCTAGGAGAGGCCAACATAAGCTGGTTGGACTTAACCGATGGTAGTGTGCGGCTCAGAGGAGCTGGTTCAACCATACAGAAAACAAGAATTGCCACTTGATCCACAAAAACAAGGCTTAGATCATCAGGAGCTAACTCCTGAAAAAACAGTAAACACACAGGTATGGACCTAACCAATGTCACCGTGGTAGCATGACTGTGGTGTGTTGGATGGATGTGTTTGTTGGAACCTGCACCCGCAGTGATCTGTGGCGTCAGAGTGATGACTATATTGAGTGGAGAGACAGATACAGGCAAAACGGTACGTAAACCATTAACTGAAGCAGGTGACACTTCAGGCTGAGAGTGAGTGGTTACAACATTGTTCGAGGCTAAAATCTTATCCAGTGATGAGTTCACAGAGACAGGAGAAAACGGTGTCACATTAACCCTGATCTCAGCCTCCATCTCCTGAGTGGAGGTACTGGTGCTGGAGCAAAACAGTTCAGAATCACCCTGTGTATGACCTTCAGGAAGACAGAATTCATATTGTGACGTTACACAGTCCAGGTTACCATGATCAGCATTTATGTTTTCATCTTGACAGGTTAGAGTGAGTTCATGATCGGCGTTCACCGTTTTCAGTTCATTAAACACAAGAGTAGCAGGGAAAACAGGATCACTAGTCATGTTACACTTTAATCCATGATTTGCCAACTCTGCAATATCCTTGCTTACTGTGGCTTCAGAGGGCCCCGGAGTTGAGAAAACACAGTTCTTGAGGTCAGGCTCAGAAACAGATAGCTCAGACTTGGATGGAACCTCAGACATGGTAAAAGACACAAAAGGAAACACCTTCACCCCACTACTCACACTATTACCCTGAGAATCAGTGGAAGTCTCTTTCAGTCTATGTGTAGATTTTGTGGTCCCTGCAGGATTGAGTGAAGCAGTCATGATCGGCTGAGAAGGACTGTCCCTAGCCTGTGGCTTGGTGAATAGCTCATTGCTAGCCATATCACCGGCTAAGTCTGTAGTTACTTCACATGCCGCCCGCTCAGAGGTAACTTGGCTTGACAGAACAGGTTCACTCACCTCCGAGCATCGGGTGATGCGGTGACGACGCGAACGCCGTTTTTTCTTGGCCGTGGGCCCCGTTAACGTGGAAAGTGGAGCCTCCTGCGGTGACGCAGAGGCTGAGGAGGCGAGTGTTGGCGGAGCGTCAGGCGGGAGCTCCTGGCAACTCCGGGGGCCCCCAAAGGCCAGGCGTGTCCCGCGGAAAATCTCACCGTAGTGAGGAGCGAGCCCTGGCTTCCCCCGTTGCTCCTCCTCCAGTTGCGCGCATGCGGCGCTCTGCCGCTCCTCGAGGTCGAAATCCATTACCTCCACAGCCTCCTCGTGTCGTTCAGTGGAGGGCGAGACATGCCGTAGCGATGAGCGACGGCGACGTGAACGCCGCTTCCGTCTTGAAGTGGACGCGGCTGGAACTTGGTTTTCTGTGGTGACTGGCTCCTCGTCTTCCGACCACATCCGCGCCAGAAAGGAAGCGGGAGAAGAGTAGTCCGATCGAGGCAGCGAGGACGGGCGGCCGGTCCGAGGACGGGCGGCCGGTCCGAGGCGGGGCGGCTGGCGGAAGCTCCTCCTCGGAGATAAGCCAGGGCTTCCAGCGTAGCTCATCCTCCCGATACGCTCGCAACACCTGCTGCCGCTCCTCCTCACCGAAGTCAACAGCCTCGGGCATCTCCGTGCAGGCAGGCGGTGGCGAAGATGCGGAAGCTGATGAAGTGTGAGCCAATGGTGTGTCCGTGGTGAGCCTCACCGTTCCGACTCTGACCGCCACTGGCTCATGAGGCGGCGGGGCAACGGCGCGATGGCATGGCTCTGGTGAAGGTGCACACCCACCGGGCCGCTGCTGCTGCGGACGGAGTCGGAGAGCGGAGACGAGAAGGTCGCTGACGAGGGGGTGCAGCGTCTCCCATAACCAGGGGAACACAGACACGCACCCCCCTACCTGGCGGGCGAACTCCTCCCGTTCCTCCTCACTGGAACAGTGCAGCCACTTGTCGCATAGCGACTCCACTGTCCGGACAATCTCCAGTCTTTGTGTCGCTGGGTCCGGCATGCTCGCAAGAATATGGTTCAAAGATTAAAAAACAGCATTTAAACGATTCATCAACATTTGACATAATTCACTGCATCTCTGTGAGCTGGGGCATTTTTTAGATTTATCTCCAGAAACAAACGCAAGAAGAAATATTACAGTAAACCTGCACTGTTACTAAGAGAATATTTGAGCCTTTATTGGACATGCTTTTTAATCAACTGTCAAGGTCTGCGGAGGCAGACCGTGCGGAAAGGTGTGTGGTGGACCCAGGTGCGAACACAAACGAGGATGCGGGAGTGGATTCCAACCAAAACGAGCCTTTTATTATGGCTGAAAAACTCATGGAAAAGAACAACAGAGTAACTGAGGGAAAACCTGAACATAGACTGGGAAACTATGACTCTAATGAGATTTAGACTGCAAAATACAAACTATGGCTGGGATAGTATGACAAGGGGTAGGGGAGATAACACAGACGACGCGAGACAGACTGTATGAAACACAGAGACTAAATACACATGAGGGATGATCAGGGAAAGTGGCCACACATGGGAACACAGCTGACACACATGAACTTAACGACAGGACAGAAGGAGTGAAACTGAATACACTGACCGTGAATACAGACTTTCAAAGTAAAACAGGAAACATGGAGATTAGATAAGACACATGAACCGGGGAGACGTAGTACAGGGGAGATGACATAACTACACGAAGGGCAAGGGAGACTTAATACACGGGTAGTATGTACAAATGGCTGGACTGCCTTAGTGACCCTAAACAAAGAATAAACATCAAAATAGGCTAAAACACAAAACACTGGGTCGCACGACCCAGGACCATGACATCAACAGTCCCAACAAACAACCATACATACAGTACGATGCAATAGTCTTGCGCCAGAACTTGTTTCTTTATAATTTGCTTTCAAGAAACCAGTTTTGAGCAATGTTTGTTTTTTCTTTCTTTTTGGCTTGTTTGTTTGAATCTAAAGGTCACGTGCTTAAGAAATAGCAAAGACTTGACTGAGAGATGCTGGTCCATCTGCTGTTCGCTGAAGGGTCATTTCTGATGAAGGGTGGCTGCCAAGAAGCAATTCTTAAGGAAGGAAAACAGGGAGAAAAGGCTGAGGTTTGCCAAATTACACGAGAATTGGACTGAAAATCAGTGGCAACAGGTCTTGCACGGAGAGATGGATGGATCCGACTTTGGTTCAAAGTACTGGCAGTATTTTTGATGGAGATCAGAGAGAGGTAAAACAGTGAGCAAAACATGGTGGAGGCTCACATGGTTTGGCCCTGCATTTCACCTAGTGGTCTTGGAGATCTTGTCAAGGTTGATGGAAGTATACGAACACAGAAAAGACTTTTATCTTGATCAGATTTTGATCCATTAAGAAATACTATCAAGAAAGGGGCTGGCTGGCAATGGCTTCATTTTTCAGCATGGCAATGATCCCAAACACACTACAAACCCCTTAAAAAGGGATATCTGGATATAAAAACACACAAGGGAACATGATCATTCACGGATCAGAGCCTGGATCCTAACAATGTGGGATCATCTTGACAGAGAACAGAACAAAAGGCAGCCAACATCCAAAGAAGAGTTCTGAATGTCCTTCAAGAAGCCTGGAGAACGATTCGTGAAGACTACTGTACTTATAGAGATTACAATAAAGCTGCTTAAGAGAGTTCAGGCTGTATTAAAGAACAGAGGCGATCATGCTGAATACTGACTTTCAAGCTTTTATATACACTGTATAGACTTTTAATGCGTGTTTGCACATTTCAATACTGCTGCGCCTAATTCCAATTTCCCAAGCAAAATATGTAGAAATGAGAGTTGGTCTGAGACTTTTGGACAGCATTATCTATGCATTCAAAATTGTCAATAAGGCATTCTGCCTTATTAAGTAAATCGTTTTTTCTTTGCAAAGAATCCTCATTACATAAGATTACCTAAGTCGCATGGCTCCCATACATCAGTGAACATCGAGTATCCACGGCCCATTAGTGGAGTTGATGAGCCTTAGAGAGGCCAATTGTGTCCAAGCACCCCAAGAGGAGGAATTTAGCAGTTTAGTCCCCCTCTAGACTTGTTGCACCATCTTACAGGCGTTTCATCGGTTTGGTTTTTGAATGGTCATGTCAAACTGGGAAAGTGATGAATGAGAGAAAGCTTTAGTGACAGATGACTGAAGCAGTCAGTCATCGTTATTGGCGTAAAGCCTCAAGGACAATGGATACCCAGAAACTCTAGTTCTGACGTTCTCAACGATCGCTGAGTTGTTTGCATAATCTAGATGAACAGTTACATTAATCAGTGTGGCATTTGGGGAGCCTGTTGTGCTCCTACCATGTTCAAACTCTCTATAAAGCCTTTTATTTCTGATTAAAATAGTTTGTTGCCAGGAGTTCAACCCCCTTAGCGTAATTATATTGCATCTGTGCAAAGTGACTACAACTGACTCAACAATTTTGATAAATAACCAGGAAACTAAGCTAAATATTTATGCCTTGCTTTTAGTAAATATGTGAGGGTTCACAGGTTTTTGATTCAGATTATTTTAGATTAAAAGTAGTCGGCTTGTTTTGCACTTATGCTCTTTGAAATTGTAATGAGCATATTTCCCTATTATCTAACATTGATATGATTAATTTAATAAGATGGCAAATCAAAGACTGAAATTCATGAAAAGTCATTGAAAAACAATGGTTGGAGCTCTACACCTTTTAAACTTCCACAAAATTAAACTGCAGCCGTTAATGTTTTACGTCTGTTTCCTCCTTTTTCATTGTTCTAATGTTTCCCTCTTCCTTATCTTTATCTCCCTCTCGCTCTGTTTTTATCTCAACTCCACTCTGTCTTTTTGCTGTCTCTGTCTTGCAGGTGTTATTCTAACACCCAAGCTGCCTCAGGTGGAGTTCAGCCTCGGTAAGTCCTGTTAACGCCGTAATTCAAGGGTCATTTTATTTCAAGGGGAAGCAATGAAAATGGAGACATACCACTGTTTTGGCTCGTTCGCACACATATTAGATGACGTTTGTTGCCTCTTTCCCGCCATGGAAATGCAATAAAAGTCAATGGCAATCATCCCTTTTTGCTAACATACATCCAAACTTACAGTAACTCTTGTTAAACACACACATGCTGACATTTCCATTAATGCAGATGTCAGTGAGGATCAGTGGCATATCTGCAATAAATTCTGACACACAAGTAAGGATAGAAAGGACAACAGAAGCACAGCAGAGAGAAAGCATTGAATGGTGAACTTTCACCATTCAATCTGGGGAAATGGTGGCTTCTGTGGCTCAGAATTATCTGAGCCACAGATAATTCATTGTGGCTCAAATCATGTTTCCTAAACTGGTAATAACATTTTTTGACATTCAGGATTGATTATATCTGACAAGCATCTTGACTTTGTTGTTTCTATCCTTTGATCAAAGCCACGCTACAGATGAGATGATGGATGATATATATGATCCAGGGATGTGAAGTTTCTGTTACAGGGGTCACAATAGTAAAAGTTAACATTTTAACACACATACACTCTCAAGTGTTACTTGATACCTTCTACTGTGTTTTAACAGCAAATACACATTGATGCATCATAATTTTTTTGTTGCTGGCAGTCCGATTGTCATCAGGTAATGTGTAAAAATATGTAAAGATGTAGAGACACAAAACTGGGCGCACATACAATTCAAACCACATAAAGCAAACAAAGTCAAACAAAACATTTGTACTGCTTGCTTTGATGTCTAAATGTCCATTTGATACTCGAACATTATGTTGGGGCCTTGCGCTGTGAAAGAAAAACAATTTAAATGTAAATTGTCTGCCGTGGTGGAAAATTAGAAAATACAGCTGACAGCTGACACAGTACCATGTCCATTTTTAAATGGCCTGATTGTGCGCCCCATGTACAGTACACCTATCTAATCTGTACCTGTCAAACCCATAATGGCAGTATTTAATGACATATTACATGACGTGTTTTATTTCCAATATTTGTTTCAACAAATTATTTTTAAGCTCTCGAAAGAAGTGACAGGTTGTAATAGTTTTGTTTAAAATGCTTATTGAATTTCAGGAAAACATATTTTTAACCACACTGAGGATAGTAAACAAGCAGTCGTCCGGCCTTTAAGTTTAAGGCCTTTGGGACCCCTTCTGTTTAACATCTACATGCTCCCACTGGCACAGATTATAAACAACAACAAAATAAACTATCACAGCTATGCAGATGACACACAAATATATATCACAATGTCACCAGGAGACCGAGGCCCTGTACAGGCTCTTGGTAAATGCATTGAGGAAATCAATGACTGGTTGTGCCACAATTTTCTCTAGCTAAACAAAAACAAAACTGAGGTAATAGTCTTTGGCGCCAAAGAAAAACGATTACAGGTCACCAGAGAACTTCAATCTATACATCTAAAAACCACAAACCAGGCGAGAAATTTGGGTGTAGTGATGGATGCAGACCTAAACTTAGAAAAACACATTAAGACAATAACAAAGTCAGCTTACTATCACCTCAAGAATATATCAAGGATAAAAGATCTGATGTCTCAACAGGACCTGGAAAAACTAGTCCATGCATTCATCTTTAGTAGGCTTGATTACTGTAACAGCATCTTTACAGGTCTACCTAAAAAATCAGTCAGACAACTACAGCTCATTCAGAACTCTGCTGCTCGAGTCCTCACTAAGACCAAAAAAGTGGACCACATCAGTCCAGCTCTGAGGCCTTTACACTGGCTGCCTGTCCGTCAGAGGATAGACTTTAAAGTTCTGATGCTGGTCTATAAAGCTCTGAATGGTTTAGGACCAAAATACATCAATGACCTCCTGACCCAGTATGAACCATCCAGATCCCTCAGGTCATCTGGATCCGGTCTTTTATCAGTTCCCAGAGTCAGAACCAGACACGGAGAAGCTGCATTCAGCTTTTATGCTCCTTATATCTGGAACAAACTCCCAGAAAGCCTCAGATCAGCTGAAACACTCAGTTTATTTAAATCCAGGTTGAAGACTCACCTGTTCTCAGCTGCATTTGAATAAAGCACCAAATCCACACTTTAAGCTTAAATTTCAAAACTTACATTTAACTACTGATTTTATCTACTGTTCTGATTTTATCTGTTTTGATTTTATATACTGTTGTTTGTTTGTTTTTAATTAGTTAGTTAGTTTATTTGCTTGTTTTATTCAATTTTAAATCATGCTTTTTATTTGTTCTTGTTTCTAATGTCTCTGTAAAGCACTTTGAATCACCTTGTTGTTGAATTGTGCTATACAAATAAACTTGCCTTGCCTTGCCTTGCCTTGCCTTGCCTTGCCTTGCCTTGCCTTGCCTTGCCTTGCCTTGCCTTGCCTAAGTTGTTTGATGAGGACCCGTTGATTTCACAACTTGTGCAGGATAGTACAAGATATCTCTCAGTCTGCTCTACTAGTAAAGTGTCTGTTGTGCGAGAAATTTCTTTTGAAATATTTCGCTAACATTGTGAGAACAAAAGTTTGGGGTTTTTTTGTAACCCTAATCACAGCTTCACGGTCTACGACATTCAGTTTCTAGTAAATTCCAACGCTTCAGTATTGCTTGGTCTGTGATTTTAGTCTGTTGTTATGCAGTTACTAGGCATAGTGATGATGTAATAATATAACATGCATAATAACAGTTTTGTGTTGAACTCATTGCTGTGAAATTGAAAGCTATTGTAAGGGCATAAAGGCTACAACCAGATCTATTTAGCCATTTGGTAGGTTTTTGTCAGGCAACATGATGACATCACAATAACAACCTTCAGGTTTGATAGGCTCAACTCAAGAAATAGCACTAATACACAAGAGGAGTCATCTCAAGACACAAGAAGAGAATCCAGAACAATCTGGCAATGTCCTATGAGGAAGCACTTGGTGAGAGTGGGAAGGAAGAACTGAAGAGAAAAAGGAGCATAGGGAGACATGGACACACCATGTAGTTACGTTGCTAAAACCTACCAGGTTGCCAGTTCTGTGCCCTGAGTGTTGAACAATGCACAGAGCAGTTGATGGTCTGGGACAGATGTCTTCTTATTCCTGAATCAGTTAGTTTTAGGTTTAGATGTAGGAGGCAGGACTCATGGCACAAGCTTACTGTAAATTCTCTGTGCTATTCACTCATGGGCTTCAAGACCTAAAGCAGGGTAAAAAGAGAGTTTTATGTCTGATCTAAATGATTTAGACATTTGTGTTCTCACATACTGCTCTTTCTGGCAATGTTAAAAAAAAAAAAAAAAGCTCAGGGCTGCAGTGTGTTTGTAAAAATACCATTTGTTTCTGTTTTTACCCCCAGAGGCTTTGCACATTCGAACAGTACATCTAACACGCCAGAAAGGGAATGTGGGCCCTAGCTAACCGTGCAGCATATTTTAAATACAGTGGACCTGGTTGTGCAAAATATTTATGACACAGAAACAAAGAAGTATTCAAAAACAGCTTCATCAAAACAGCTGACAAGGACTCAGAATCTGACAGTGAACTAATCAACGGCTAAGATCCTAAAATATTTACCGAAAAGCAAAAGAAATGAAAGGTAAATGAAAACACATCAAAGGAAGACAGAGCACATCTCGAGTTCCAGGGAAGGCTGTTTCTGTAACCACGAGTACAAAATAAAAGGTAAATTCTTCAGATTTTAAATGATCAGTGCAGACCAACACTAGATCACTCAAGTGTTTTGATTGATCATAGCTTTCAGGCTTGTTGGGAACACTTTGTGAAGCAAGAAAACTTCAATGCAGTGATATGAGAGTGGATCATCCCTTTTAAACTGGGACTAAATTCTGTAAATGAACCATATATTTAGTAGAATAATTTATAAATGGATCTGTGAGCAGCACTAAATTGTCCCAGTTACTTAGTGTGGTGTTAATATGAATAAGGTCATAGTAATGATTAAATGGTCATTTCCGGTTTAAAAACTGCGTAAATAAATATTTATATTTGTGATATTTTATCTACTTGGGCTTGGGACTTGAGTGAAGACCTAAGTATCTCTGTTTTGTTAGTCCCTGTTAAAACTACAACACTAAAACACATTTTTCTCCCAGTTTTCCTTCCTTAAGAATGGCTTCAGTTGGTACCCTTCACCTGAGCTCATTTCTGGTGAGGCTTTGGTAAGCAGTGGATGGACGGGCTGACAGGCCAGATGCATCTCTCAGCTCTTCTGTGGAGCCTTTGCTTTGTCCTCTTTCTTAAGAACAGGAAAAAAATATGCGCTTTTGTGACAATAACAAAGAATGTAACGATACAAAATTGGTTCTTTGTTAAACTGTCCTTATGTGTGGCCAACCACACTGATTCATACCTTGAGTTAGGAGCCTTTTTATGCTTGAGTGATTCATAGGTCAGGGTTAAGTGGCTTAATGAATCCATAAAAAAGCATTCTTATAAAAATGGTCAGGCACACGAACAAAGGTTGAAGAAGCAGCCAGTGTCTGAAGAAAACCTTTGACTTTCAGAAAGCCTGGGAACAATTACTCATAAACTCTTCAAAAATGACAGTAAAGTCTTGCTCCTTGTGGGAAAAAGCAACGTACTTTTCCACAGTGGTGTATGTCAAGATTTTACCATCTCAGCTTTGAGCAGATTTTTCCAACCTAATATAGGAAGGACATTCATTGGTGTTTGCCTTGGTTTTGACATCATGCCGTAACATCCAGCGTGAAGAATCCTTTCTACTGTAAACAAACAAGCTCGCAGAAAAAATTGTAAGGTGTGCCTATTTCTGTCTCTAGAAGTGCAAGCAAATTTAAAACTCTGACTTCTGTGGTTTAGTACAAAGAGAGTGAACCACATTTTTATTCCATTTATTTCTGTTTTATGAATGGTTAATTATTTAGCTTGTTGTGAAGCCAGAACCTCCGCTCCACCTCAGAAACCTAGATTGCTAGCAGGGGAACAGAGGTCTCTTTTTAGGAACGTTAGTCCCTCATTTGTACACTGACTGCACTTACATTTTAAATTAGAGGCAGCAGCTCTTTGATACTCTCTACATGAGAGATCGCTGTGTTATGATTTCAAACATGCTGTCTGCTCTGTGTCCAAGTAGGCAGTTTGTTGCCCCTAAGATTCATGTGAATTCTTCTCTTATTTTGCAAGTAATGCAATTTTTCTTCTTAAATTGAATTTGTGATCCTCTTAACAGTGTTTGATCTGAAACATTTACTAGACAGAGTGCCTAAAATACATCTGCATCATTATTCAAACTAGACGTTTTGCATGCAAATAGCATTTTACATAAATATCCACAAGCAGCAGGTACCTATTTCTTGTGAATGGCACCTTGACAAATGCACTTTGAATTATACATAATTGAATTAAAACTGAAGGGTTTATTCCCATTTCAAATTTCAAATTAGAGGCATAATACTCAAGTCTGATTTAATATCGTGTGCTTATCGCGGTTCTATAGATTCACACGAGCGATAAGCATCCCTACGCAGCAGGTTAAGGACTTTTATCACAACTCGACGGCCTTTATCTTCCCTTCATTTCTCCTAGATCGAGTCGCAAACAGGTGTGCGAAGCCGTGGCACGTGCAAATAACGTTGTCAAATTAATTGAAGCGTTGAAATAATTATCACGATGAGTAAGAGTCTTCTGAAGATGAGCATATATTTGTCTCATGCGGCAACTCCCAGGGCTCCCCTCTCGATTAAATGGAATTTAGATTCGTTGTGGGGTCACAGAGGCTTGCTGCATTAAAACTCATTTCCAGCAAATTCATCTTGAAAGAGCTCAGCATATTCCAATCACACAAAATAAATACAGCATAGTAATTGAAGCCTCCGAGGATGGGCAAACATTATTACTCCAATTGCTCAATTGTTATGGTGATTTAAGAATCAGTCCCAGTATACTTTGGCAGTTGAGTTGCTTGACTAAAATTGTTGAATTAATTTTCACCTAAGCTAAGGCAGGCAATTCACTAATAAATGACCACAAAAAAAAGTCTTTGAATGTGATGTGCTGGAAAGCACTCACTCTTTTTTCCCCCTCTGCTTTGCAATTCATTATTTGAACCACTTTAATAGACCATACTCCTCTTTCCTCCATCCATGTCCTTCATTATCTCCCCTCTTACTCAGGCTTCCTTCCTCAAACTCTAAATGTGTCTCTGAGGGAATCTCTTGTCCTTTCCCTCTGCCATTCGCTCTATTTCCCTTTCCTGCCCCTGCCCAGCATCATAATGGCGCTGACCTTAGAGGGTCACTTGAAGTGTCATATCCCTGTAAGAGAGCCAGCCTGGTGATGCATGGTTGGGCACCTATTCCCATTTCAATCACCAAACTGGCTGGGGTTAACTGTGCGGCGGGGTAGGGAAGATATGTCTGGCCAGTCAAATATATGTCTCCTGAGATGACTGATAGGGACAGTCAGCAACTTATCTGCAGTGTCCCTTCACAGGGCTCGTGCGTACAATCGCTTTAGAAGGGAGCTTTCCTTCTTTTATCGTGTTTCAAAGTAAAAAAAACCCCCCAAACATCTTTTTAGACACAACAGAGCCCAAATCAAGGAACACAGAAGCCACTTTGCATGAGTACCCATGTATATGTATATATAAACTAATTTCCTACATGGCACACAAACTCCTCAGCTTGAGCTTTCTTCCTGCTAAAGCAGATGCAAGACCCTCTTTAATGTGAGTCCAAAAGCCCTGGCACCGAAATCTCGAAGAGTAAAGGGAAATGTGAAATTAAAATAACCCCTAGGAGATAACGCATACACATGCTCTGCTGCTAAAAGATATCCTACCACCTTCTCGCAGCCCTTTCTAAAATACTACCACTAAAGAAATCAGAGGGTATAAATGTTGCTGAATGTTATTATCTAAAGTACTCTTTGGAGTCACAACTCCTTCATTATCTGCTCAACATGACACTCTTTGCACGATCAATGTCTGGCATGTTTCAAATTTTACATTTTTTCTTCAATCTGATATTTATTTGTCAAAACATCACAAATGCTTTTTTATGGTTTTATCTTTGAATGCTAGTTTATCTCTGTCAATTTTCAATTCAGTTTCAATTCAGTTATTTTTATATAGCAACAAATCACCCCTATAAGCAACCACTTGGCAACAGTGGGAAGTAAAAACTCCCTTTTAACAGGAAGAAACCTGGAGGTGAGGAAGATAGGACAAAAGATACGCTGTGAAGGAGAGCCAGAGATTAATAATAACTAATGATTGAATGCAAGAGTGCTGTATAAACAAATAGTGATTGAAAAGAGGTGAGTGAAGGGGAAGCAGTGCATCATGGGAAGCCCCCAGCAGCCTAGGCCTATGGCAGCATGAATTCAACTTCGAATTTAACAGGGTGCCGATGAAGAGAAGCCAATTTGGGATAAATATGTTCTACTTTTATTATTAATAGTAGAAGTAGTAGTAACATTATGTCACGGCCTGGGGGATCGGCGAGACGCTGATCGGCCTTTTTCTTTCTTTTCTCTCTCTCGCGCTCTCTCTCTCCTCCTCTCTGTCGCCGGGGCGGAACTCATTGTGGGTTCACGCCCTCGGCCCACACCCACGGAAAAGAACACACCTGATGCCCATCAAGGTGAACGGCATTTAAGCCAGGAGGTGACTGCTGGTCTTCGCTGGATCGTTGTCTACCACGCGTCAGTGAGAGTCAAGCTACAGCTCAAGATAAGTCAAGTGTCTTTTGTGAATAACGCACTCATTCCTGGTTCCTCATCTACAGACCCCCTGGATAACCTTTCCCGTGTGAATCTGTGTGTCAAACGTGAAGAAAGGAACTGCAGTCGTGTATGTGGAGAGTTGGAGAGCGAGTGATTCCCCCCTTGGATTTCCCTGGAGCCCCGTCCCTCACATTGTTGTATATAGCACTACCCAGCACTCTCTGTATATACACCTGGGGAACTCTGTAAATAAATCCTTGTGTTCAGCAGATTCAGGACTCCCGTGTTTGAGTCCCCTGCATTGAACCTTAACATAACGATCCAGCCAGAATATGGACTCAGCGGACTCTGCCGCCCAGCAACGCGTCCTCACGGCCGAGGAGGTTTTGGAACGTTGACCCAAATAACAATTTAGTTTAGACAGTTGCGGAGGACATATGAAACTGACGAGGCTAAGATTGCCTTTTTTGTCCAGTTCTTACGCGGACCAGCTTTAAACTGGGCTCAAGCTGTTTTGAGAACTGACGCCAGCATCTCGTACCAGGTGTTTGAGAGAGGTACTGGCGCCGATGCAGCTGCTCACTGTTTACTAAATCTTAAGCATGGAAGACGAAGTATGGCGGAATACTCCATTGAGTTCTGAACGTTGGCCGAAGAGACCGGGTGGGGGCAGCCAGCATTGATAAGTACTTTGTTGAACGTGTGTGATGAGTTAACGGGCGCACTAGGCGCGGCGAAGCATCATCGGGTGGAAACGCCACGAGTGGCGGAAGAGATTCGGAGTCGCACAACATGGAGAGTGAGCAACCTATGCAGCTGGGCCGTTCTCGCCTTTCACCCGAGGAACGGCACCATCGGTCGAGGGCCCGTGAGTGTTTTTATTGTTGCCAATGCTTGCCCGTCTCTGCCAAAAGGCCGTGCCCACCAGTAGAGAGGAGAATACGGGTGGGCAAGGTCTCTAGTTCACAGTCTCCTCCACGGCTCATGCTAGCAGCTAAATTAACGGTGCAGCTTCAGGTCCACCCTCTTAAGGCTCTAATCGATTCAGGGGCGGAACAAAACTTTATTGACGCTTCGCTGGCCCGATGATTAAAACTGAACTCCGAGCCACAGTCTCTCCAAGTCACCGCCCTCAGTGGCCAGCGGCTTCCTAACATCACTCATATCACTGAGCCCGTTTTACTGACTCTCTCTGACAATCATTCCGAGACTATACAGCTGTATGTGTTTCAAGCTCCTCTCACGCCGCTAGTTCTGGGTTACCCTTGGTTGCATCAACATAACCCTGTTATCGATTGGAAAAAGGAGAGCATTGTGGGGTGGGGGGAAGATTGTCACATGTCCTGTCTTAAAGCTGCCACCCCCTCTTCCGAACCGCTAACCTATTCTTCTCTCTCCGAGCCGCCGGACCTCTCCTCCGTGCCACCCGTTTACCATGATCTCAAACAAGTGTTTTTCAAGGATAGAGCACGCTCGCTTCCTCCGCATCGGCCGTATGACTGCGGCATTGATCTTCTTTCAGGCGCACCTCTCCCTACCAGCCGCCTATACAGTCTGTCTCAGCCCGAACGTGAAAGTATGGAAAAATACATCAACGAATCACCCACCGCAGGTCTCATTCGCCCCTCGTCATCTCCTGTGGCCGCTGGCTTCTTCTTCGTTGCCAAGAAAGACAAGAACTTATGACCTTGTATTGATTATCGGGGCCTTAACAACATCACAGTGAAGAATAAATATCCACTCCCTCTGTTAAATTCTGCCTTCGAGCTCCTTCAGGGGGCCACCATCTTCACTAAGCTGGACCTGCGCAACGCCTACCATCTGGTAAGAATAAGGGAGGGGGATGAATGGAAAACAGCCTTTAACACTCACCTTGGTCATTTTGACCTTGGTCATGCTGTTTGGTCTCACCAATGCCCCAGCTATTTTTCAGGCCCTGGTAAACGACATACTCCGGGACTTCATTAACCACTTCGTCTTCGTTTATCTAATTTTTATCGCCGTTTCATCTGCAACTATAGCCAGCTCGCTCTACCCCTGACTCATCTCACCTCACCCAAGGTTCCCTTCCGCTGTGATGAACCGGCTCACCAGGCTTTCTCTTGCCTGAAGGAGCACTTTGCCTCTGCACCCATCCTCATCCAACCCGATCTCAGTCAACCCTTCATCATAGAGGTGGACGCCTCGGACGCAGGAGTGGGGGCGGTGTTCTCCCAGTGACAAGGCGGTAAGCTTTATCCTTGTGCTTAATTCTCTCATCGTCTCTCTCCTGCAGAGAAAAATTATGATGTGGGGAACCAAGAGCGATTGGCCATCAAGCTGGCCCTAGAGGAGTGGCATCACTGGTTGGAGGGAACTGCCCAACCGTTCGTGGTTTGGACGAACCACAAAAACTTGGAATACATCCGGTCCGCGAAACGACTCAACGCCAGGCAAGCCAGGTGGGCTCTGTTTCTCACCAGATTCCAATTCACAATCACCTACAGACCCGGCTCTCGTAATGTCAAACCCGATGCCCTCTCACGTGAATTTGCCGCCTCCGAAGACGCTGCCCAGGACGCCCCCATTCTTCCTTCCAGGTGTGTTGCCGGGGCTCTAGCCTGGGAGATTGAGTCAGCTATTCGAGAGGCCCAACGAACGGAACTGGACCCTGGTACAGGTCCCCCGGGCCTACTCTTTGTTC
The DNA here is from genome assembly GCF_964374335.1 of Astatotilapia calliptera. NCBI lineage: Eukaryota > Metazoa > Chordata > Actinopteri > Cichliformes > Cichlidae > Astatotilapia > Astatotilapia calliptera. The sequence goes on along the minus strand of NC_137427.1, from coordinate 25,846,254 downwards.
CCTCTACTGTCAGATCACGAGTTTTGCATTGGACTCACACGGCCAAGTTCACCTGCCACCCTGGGGTCCACTGCACCATTGCCTTCCTCCAACGGTTCGCCTGGTGGCCGTTTTTAGCTAAGGACCACGTCAGTCAGCCAGCCTCCGGCCTACTCCAACCTCTACCAACCCCTGGCCGCCCATGGTCACACATTGCAATGGACTTCATCACAGGCCTCCCCTCCTTACTATCATTGATCGTTTTTTGAAAGCTGCTCACTTTGTCGCCCTTCCCAAGCTCCCCACTGCTTTAGAGACAGCTCGACTCCTGACTAACCATGTGTTTCGCCTTCATGGGATTCCCACGGACATTGTCTCTGACAGGGGGCCACAGTTCACTTCACGGGTCTGGAAAGAATTCTGCAATGCCCTCGGAGCGCAGGTCAGTCTCTCCTCTGGTTTCCACCCTCGGACTAACGGCCAGACAGAACGGGCCAATCAGGAACTCGAGGCGGCCCTCCGGTGCTTGGCATCCACCAATCAGACAACTTGGAGTGAGCAACTCCCGTGGGTTAAGTATGCCCACAACAGTCTTACCTCCTCAGCCACCGGGCCGCCCTTCTTTGCACAGCTGATCGCAATAAGCGCCTGGCGGACCGTCACCGGACCCCCGCACCTGCCTACACCCCAGGACAAAAGGTTTGGCTATCTACCAGATTTGTTCCGCTCCGGGCTGAGTCAAAGAAACTGTCTCCCACCTTCATTGGTCCGTTTGTTATAGACTCTCTGGTTAACCCGGTTTCTGTCAGTCTCAGATTGCCCCGAAATATGCGGATCCATAGCGTGTTTCATGTGTCTCAAGTGAAACCCTGCCTGTCCAGTCCTTTGTGCCCTCCTTCCAGGCCCCCGCAACCCGCCTGGGTCATCGATGGCCACCCGGCTTTCACTGTCTCTCGGATCATGGACGTCAAGTGCCGGGCGTAGCCTGCAGTATTTGGTGGACTGGGAGGGCTACGGGATGGAGGAGCGGTCCTGGATCCCGCAGGCTGCCCTGCTGGAAAAGAGGTGAGTGAAGGGGAAGCAGTGCATCATGGGAAGCCCCCAGCAGCCTAGGCCTATGGCAGCATGAATTCAACTTCGAATTTAACAGGGTGCCGATGAAGAGAAGCCAATTTGGGATAAATATGTTCTACTTTTATTATTAATAGTAGAAGTAGTAGTAACATTATGTCACGGCCTGGGGGATCGGCGAGACGCTGATCGGCCTTTTTCTTTCTTTTCTCTCTCTCGCGCTCTCTCTCTCCTCCTCTCTGTCGCCGGGGCGGAACTCATTGTGGGTTCACGCCCTCGGCCCACACTCACGGAAAAGAACACACCTGATGCCCATCAAGGTGAACGGCATTTAAGCCAGGAGGTGACTGCTGGTCTTCGCTGGATCGTTGTCTACCACGCGTCAGTGAGAGTCAAGCTACAGCTCAAGATAAGTCAAGTGTCTTTTGTGAATATCGCACTTATTCCTGGTTCCTCATCTACAGACCCCCTGGATAACCTTTCCCGTGTGAATCTGTGTGTCAAATGTGAAGAAGGGAACTGCAGTCGTGTATGTGGAGAGTTGGAGAGCGAGTGATTCCCCCTTGGATTTCCCTGGAGCCCCGTCCCTCACATTGTTGTATATAGCACTGCCCAGCACTCTCTGTATATACACCTGGGGAACTCTGTAAATAAATCCTTGTGTTCAGCTGATTCAGGAGTCCCACGTTTGAGTCCCCTGCATTGAACCTTAACACATTAAATCTAATTTCTTCTTGGCTTAAAACTTAAAATGAGAGAATGTTTGTTTCTCAGTTTGAATATTTGATGTTTTTTCTTCTACTATGTTTACATTCTGCAGCATCCACAGCTTCTTTGCCTTTTTGGAAACCAGGTTGCAATGGCAAATAGTTAACATTAATCCAAGGTTCTATATTCAGTGTGAGCGCCCACATCATGACAAGTTGATTGATTGATATAAGCACAGTGGAACGGTGCACCGGCACCTCTGTCAGCTAAACCTTCCTGCAGGTTCTCTGCATTCATGTGGTGCTTTCTCTCTGCCTGCCTACCAAACAGATATGTAATTGTAACAGAAAGTTGTCTTTTTCTTGTTTGGTTTATCTTGAGTTTTACAGTTTAATTTAACTGCCATTTCTTAATGACATTTCAGACAATGGAAACTTCTCACTGGAAGCACTTTGATCTAACCTTCTCTTGTTTTGTAGCTGCCAATTAGTTTTATTTCTTTTTTTAGATCCACAGTCAGCTGCTTGAATAAACCCCATGGTTTTTGGTTGTTACCACAATACCCTTGAAGTGTCACTCTTAGACTTTCTATTCTGTTGTGTCCTTCAATTAACAAAAGAAGAATAATTTCACATCAGCATTTAAAGAAGCCCTACTGGAATTGTTTTATTTATTAGCTGTTGGTTTTTTTTAGCCTAGACAAGCTCAAAAATTCATAAAATTATTTACATTCGTCAGGTCTGATGAAAAATTACATATTTTAATTGTGTCACACATGTGGGGCAAAATTGCTCTGGAGAGCCACCTATGAGTTGTTAAATGAAGCCATTTCCTGAGCCATATTAAATTGTGCAGCTTTTGAGTTTTCATGAGAGGGCGTGGCCGTGACGCCACAGCGAATTTTGATCATTTACATTTGCTCTCATTCCCACAGATGTTTGGGTCAATCTGGACCAAACTTCTCTGCCCCAAACACATTTTAACTGCCATATTTGACACTGGTGACAGCGCCACCTAGTGGGAACAGGAAATGGGATACAGCGTAGAGGTGGATGACCCCAGCAACCTCAAATTTGTCCAGGAAAGCCTGAAGGAGTTGGTCTTGTGTTACATTGAAAACTGTAACACAAAACTGTCTGTTGCTGGCAGGACGATGAATTTCAATGTTCCACCATGAAGAACAAAACTGCTGTAACTCAAAGAAATCCTGTCCAACCGCTGCCAAACTTCGCAGACATGATAAGAGTCCCACCCTGAACACACTGATAGCGCCACCTAGAGTCAACACGAAATGTCATGTCTTATACTTGCATGTGCTGCTCTTCACAGGTTGAGCACATCCACCTCAAAAGTGGTGAGAATAACCATCAGGACATTATGATGCTTCAGTGTGAAAATTGTGAGTTTATATTGAACGGCACACTCTGGTGGTATGGCGATTCACCATGAAACAGGAAGTAATTTTGAGGGACTTGGAAAACTCAAAAACTCATTAAATCTAGCACCGAGCTCCATTGTGATGATTTAGCTCACAGAAGTAGCACCCAGTGTGGTCTTCTGCTGCTGTAGCTTATCTATTTTTATCTATCTATGTTGTGCATTCAGAGACGCTCTTCTGCCACCTTTGGTCATATCATTTGGTTATCAGAGCTACTGCTTCCTGTATATTCTGGCCATTTTTCCTTTCACCTCTGGTATCAACAAGGCATTTTCCTCAGAGAACTGCAATATTTTCTTCTTTTTTTCTCAGTGTAAACTCTAAAGATGGATTTGTGGGGAAAATGCCAGTAGATCCACAGTTTCTGAAATAGTCAGACTAGACACCAACAACCATGCCAGATTCAAAATCACTGAAATCTACTTTCTTCCTTATTTTGTTGCTCAGTTTGAACTTCAGCAGGCCATCTGTATGTCTAAACAAATGATTGTGCTGCCATGTTATTGGTTAACTGTACATGTGTTTAATGAGCAGTTGAACATATACTATATACCACTTCATTTAGTGGCCAGTTAGTGTAGTTTAGCCTTCTGTTGCTGTGTGGTTTTGCTTAGCTGTCAGCATGACAAAGTATGCCGTCTTCCATCTTAAGTATGGCCCCTGTTCTGTTATTATCGAATGCGTTAATTAGTTGCTTGTTTTACTCTGTGCTGGTCTTTTTTATCGCTGTTGTTGGTTTTTGTGGCTGGGACAAGCAGCTATTCTGCCCTTTATTCCAGAGAACATTTCTACATACATCCATGGCACCATAAAACGGAAACAAGTTCTAATATACCTGGAAAAATATGTTGAATCGGTGACTTTTTAAGGCAAAATTTGACAGCAAAAGTCAGATTATGTCTTGTAATTTTGTTCAAAAAGCTTTATCTATAATTTTGTCTTAAGCTATCAAATGAAATGCAGAAAGGTAGATTGCGATGAAAGGGCTGCTTCAGCCCAGCTGGCAGTGCAAGTGCACCATCACATCTTACTCAGCTTTTATCCAAGTATTCCAAACAGCTGAATAAGTCGTCTGTAGTGACAGTGAGTTCAGTTAAACCTCAGTCTAGTGGTGTTGCTCTGGGTTTGGAAAGCCACTATTAATCAACTGGTTCAGAGACAATTGAGGAGGATTAAAAGTGCTATTCTTTCTTTTCTAAATTCCACAAGTCAAATATCAGTATAGTTTATGTGTCTTAAATTACAGTAGAGTACAATGATGGTTGCTAACCAAGGCTGCATCTGAAATCCCTTAGTAGGCTATAACAATATGAGAGATGTTGGAAATCTTGGTAAGAACCCAAGAGTGTGCAAAGTGCATACTATTACAGTATGCATTAGGATTTAGGCTCTTCAATAGATGATTATGAGCTAGGATATTAGACCCAGCTGCTTACTTAAGTATCCATAAAGCCATAGTAAGACATTTTAAAATAATAGTCAACTGAATATTAAACATAAAAGCATAATAAAATTCCTCAGTTGTCAAACTGCTGCTATAACTGCAGTCCAGACCACACATGTTTGGGTAATTACACATCTTTATATTTAATGATCTGTATTTTGGTACGAATGCAAAAAAACAGTGATTACTACAAAAAACCTAACCAGCTTTGATTGAATCGTTTAATACACTCTTTTAACACATAGTGACGAAACTTTAGCTGTCAAATTCAACAGGTTACTCAAACTAAGCTGTCATCTTAATATTTTGTGGAAAAGAAAACAGACAAAACACAGTTAATAACACATGCCCTTTACCAGGCTTTCACTGTTACCACATAACAGTCATCTCTTACTTTGGGGTCTTGCTTGCCTTTTAGTTTAGCTGCTCAGCTGAACTGAGTTCAAGTGCTTAATTTGACCAGTGGAGAACTTCTCACCTCTAGACCCTTGGTTGCTTTTGCTGTTTCTCTTGGATAATTATCCCTGAGTTGTGAAATATCATGAGCTTTTCTTCTTTCTCCACACTTTCTTCTTTCCATCATTTTGAAGTTTTATTTTTCTTTAATCAGTCTGTAGAACTTTTCGTTCGGTGGGCTCTCTTTTGAGTATATTTTTGAAAGCCAACTTTCTGGGATTTCTATCTTGCAGTGAATCTTCAGAGGCAAAACCTGTGTGCACGGGCTTTTTTTTTAAATCTTTCTTTTTTTTTTAACTAAAACTTTTTTTTTATCTTCTTCACTGACATGGTTACATCTCTAATATTCTTACTAGTTTATATCTATGGGCAGGATGTAGATAAGGTCATCTACTACCATATTTGGTATACTAATACCACATTTACTTGAGGAAAAGGTACGAATGGTTGCATGAGGCATAAAGTGTTTTGAGTGCTCAGGTAGAATAGAAAAACATTTTAAAGGCACCAGTCTATTTAGTTTATGATACTATTTTTCAATTTTAAAACAGTACTAACACGGAATAAAGTACATCCAAAAATCCATGAACATGCAAAGCTCTAACTGAAGTCTGGTAAACAAAGAGGTTTCTTGTTTCTGCTGCTTTTATATCTGTAGCCTTGTAATGGCTGCATGTTGTCCATTTACTGTAAACTGAGTTATTTCCTTTCATAATTCACTCTATGGTCCCCTGCTGTGGCACAGCACTCACAGACTAATTTAGCAGCTCTATAGTAAATACAGACAGAGTGATTCATCTAAAGAAAAAGGAGACAGGGTTGTTTATGGTTTCAGCAAAAAACTTTTAACTGTAATATCACAGAATGAAATGCTGTATTTTGAATACTCTTAAGTGAGTCTCGTGATGAGACATACCCTGGAGAAGTGGAGGAATTAGCAAATTTGATTTAGTCTAATGGAATCAAAAGTCAATTTCAGAATTGATGTCACAGGGTTTGGATGTAATAGATGGGCTATTTTTATCAGTACCTCTGACACAGGCTCTTCAGATTCTGGATCCAGAGCAATGTACAATGCAGCACATTTGACTCTTTTGAAAAGCACTCATTTACATTTAAAAAACTTTTGGTGTCTTGATGTTGTTTTTCTGAATGTTTATTCGGGCCAAAATATGTTTTACTTAACCTATTGTAATTTTTTTTTGTTGTTATCAAGAGCTAAAGCAAAGGATTTCCTCAAATATTCCTGTGTCTGTTCCTTCTTTCTGTGGCTGTGTGAGATTCCGGTGTACATCCATTTCTTTGATTTAACCACTCGTGGATCTCTTTTGGAAGAACCACAACATGATGAGTGATGGTTTAAGAGTTTATTCCTTCTGATATACCAGATTCCCTTTCTTTGATCAACAATTTTAAAATGAAAACAACAAATAAGCGTATACTAAAGTACTGTGCAAAACAACAAACAACATTGTCATCATAAATATTGTTCCTCTCTATGATCAATCAGGTATTTGAGCTCCTTAATCAAACTATATAGAATATTTTTTTCACATTGTGTGAGGTAGTTTGCTGTGTTTGAATCGTTTGACAGAACGAGTTGCTTAAGTAATGTACGAGCTTTAACTTTGAATCCTATATCCACAAGTGCAGCTGAGGCTTTTTAAAGTACTGTATCCCATACTTAGTTACTACAGAACTTAGATATTTAAAAAAAAAATTTATATCATTTGTATCGACCCAGTTAAACACAGACATATTTTTTTCTTTTCTTGGTAATTCAGTTTGTTTTAATTCAGTTACATCTGTGAAGCTCCCACCACACGGTTTTTATGCTGATGTCAACTCTAGAGAAGGTTTGAAACTTTACACTCACCGAGGCAGCTCTGCAACTTTACATGGTCTGAACACTTTGTGGGTGAGCAGCTGTTACAGGAGTAATAACTGCAGATGAAGAAATTTCACAAACTGAATTGTTGCAACAGTGGCATCCTATTACAGTGCCATGCTAGAGTTCGGTGAGCTGTTTAGAATGACCCATTCTTTGACAAATGCTTGTAAACAGTGTTTCTTACTCAAAAACAGTAATGTATCACACATTGCTCATTGCTTTTCTTCATCACTTAACCAGAGTAAGGAATTCATTACACCACTTGATATGTTACTTCCCTGTTACTCAGTAAAATGACGTGAAATGCAGTCTCATAATTAGCTGTATAAACCTCAGGTTTTTTTCAAGTTAACAGAAACTCGACAACACAGAGTTGAGAACCAGCCCAAAGAGACTAAAAAGTAACTGGCACAGTAATTCTACTTTTGCATGAACAGTTACCTGTTGAAGTTCAAGCCCTTGCTGCACTTTACTATCATGCTCTCATCCTTTTTGAAAATAAAAATAAAAGTAATGTTTATATCTTCACCGTAGACCGCTTCACCCTTTTGCCTCCCACCCACCCACACACAAACTGAAATGAGCTGATTGTGTTATGAGGGAAGAAAAAAGCATGTTTATTTAATTTTTTCCCCCCCGGTGTGCAGACAACTGAAGAACCTTTGTAACAGAAGTACATAATTGTAATTGCAGTTTAATTGTAGAATTTAGTATTTTTTGTTATATTACTGCATTGCTAAAAAATGTAATGTGATTACAGTAATGCGTTACTTTAAAACAGATTGATTATAGATTGCAGCTGGTCCAAAGTAAAGGCCAGTGAATTAAAAATGGAAGGACAGGTGGTATAATTTAATAACAGTACTGTTAAGCTCTTAAATCCTCTTTGTTTTAATCTGGACCTCGGGACAACTAGGATGAAGTGGGAATGTGGAAACTTAAAACATCAGAGAGGTAAGGAAGTACAAGCCCATGCAATAAAATCTTAATATCAATCTTAAGCCTGACTGGAATTCAGTGTAAGGAAGTCAATATAGGCGATACGTGGGCCTGCTTGCATATGCCAGATAAGTTGGGTAACTGCATTTTTGGACCAACTGCAGTCAACCAAGCAACAACAGCCTGCCATCTAAATAAAGACTGTTAAAACTGGCTCAATGAAGCGACATGACGGCATGAATAAGCTTTTCACATTCTTCTAGGAAAGAAACAGCTTGACCTTCACAAGTATCCAAAACTCAAAAAAAGTTAGTTTTACTTGTTTATAAAGGTTAAAGTACCTTCAAAGATCATTCCCAGGTTCTTTACATTGGGGAGTCTCCATCTTTAAAGGCCAGGGGTTGCCAGTGTTATGGAAGTCCAAACAACATGACTTTTATTTCTGATCATTTAAACTATGACAGTTTAGCTTTTTAGCAGGCAGTGATAAGGCCTGTCAGAGGTGTCATAGTTTAAACAGAGAAATCTACGGCGAACACACCAACATGTACTTTAATGTTTATTGTTTGCTACACATACTTCATTTCAAATAAGAGGCAAGTTTTCTTCATAAATCTAACTATTGTGTGATTTCTGGCCTCTCATCATGTATTATGGTTAAAGTCACCAACTGTTATGGTGACTGTTGTATAATGTATGAAATACACATTTTTTTCTGTATATTGTTTTTTTACTGTATAGATGTTAAATGTTAACTGAGAACTGGGTGTAGGTTTTTGTAAGATTTTCTTTAATAATAGTTCTCTGTGAAACACGACAGACTTTCACGCTGTCACTTTGTTTTGTGAATTACCATCCAAACCCTACCTTTAACTGAAGCCCTTTTAAAATTTCATGCTCTTAGTCGACCTTGAAGAAAATATTTCTCTGCTTTATTTGATCAAGATAGGTTGAAAAGGAATAGTAAAGGCGCAGATCACAAAAAGCTTACATTTTTTATGGTGAAAGCATTCTTTTCTTTCTCTCCCTGCTTTCTTGCAGATGAGTTTGTGACAAATGCTCATTAAAACCTGTCTTTTTTTTTTTTTTTATGCTGCTCTTTAAAATGCCAGCGACAGTCACCTTGACAGCACCATTGCCTCTCCAGTGTTGTTGGAAAATGCCTGGTTTTGAATTTGTTTTCAGTGGGTGGTAATCACAGTGTCTGTAAATTTGTCTTTATAAATTGAGGTTTACTATATCCTGGATGCCCCCCTGTAATATATTAGAAGGTGTTTTACAGCATAAAAATACCAGTTACACACAAAAACACTTAGTCATCCTTTTTCACTTCACTATGTTAGAAGTACATCTAAACCAGGGGTGTCAAACTTAATGCTTGGGGGGCAGACTCTGCAAACAGTCCCATCCCACCTTGGAAAATGTGAATGTGACCCTATTGTTATAGCTTTTCCTTTTGATAAACAGCGCAGCCCAATTGCTATTTATGGTACAACAAAATAATAATATAACAGATAAACAAATAAATGACAGAAAAGTTCCCTTTTTTTTAATCTGCTATAGAAATTTCTGTTTAAAAAATGGGAGAAAAAAGCAGAAGTTTTTTTGTAAATTAACAAAAACTGTATATTTTGAACTACCAGAACTTTTTTCTCCAATTTTACAAATTTATCATGTCGTTTTACTGTTCCGGCCCACATAAGATCAAAGCGATTAGTACTCTAAGCGATCGGTGTGAGAACCGGGCAGAACACTTACATTCTCTTCCACTAGAGGGCAGTACACCTACCAGCAGTGTTGCCAACTTAGCGACTTTGTTGCTATATTTAGCGAGTTTTCAGACCCCTTAGCGACTTTTTTTAGAAAAAAAAGTCGTGAAAGCGCGTATCGCTTTTACTCTCAACAAGCAGCGGGTGCTGTAATGCAGTCAGTTATTCTTTTACTCTTTTACTCTTATGCTGTTTTGTGGATCACAAGGTTTAAAACTACTTATAAACACACACACAAAGTAACTCCACCAGAGTGCCTATTTCGGGTCACTTTTGCCGGTCCAAGCCCGGGTAAAGGAGCAGGGTTGGAATTGTGACATTAAAAAAAACAATAATTGCTAAAAGAAATTTAATTTGTAGTTCTAAATAAACTCTAAATGCATTTAGGACGTTTTTTACTCACTTTATGTCTCTTCCACGATGTTATTTCTCTCTCCAACAACATAGGTTACAATTAGATTGGCATGACCAATTATGCAAATTAGGCGATGATGTCATTTAGCGACTTCTAGCGACTTTTAGGACAACCAATAGCGATTTTCGTTACTGAGGAGTTGGCAACACTGCCTACCAGCTCTAATTAAATGGGTCGCCAACTGCCAGTAAAACAGACGAAGAAGAAATTACACGCTAGCCATGTTCTGAGAAGTGGCAGGGCGTTATAGGGCATTAAATATTTGAAAAGAAAAAGTAGTCAATCTGTCCTGGAGAAAATTCCGACCCACATGAAGACCCTAGTTTGGTGGTGTGCCGTGTGATTTTTCTAATGTGAAATATGTGCCGTGGCTCCAAAAGGTTGGGAAACACTGGCCTAAACATTATATTCAGGCTGATGTAGATACCGCATGAAGATATGCCTTTTTCATAAAGTTTCACCCACTGAATCATATTGTCCATACGTCTTAGGTTATATTTTTTGTTTTGTTCTTTTGCACACTGATGTAAGGTGACCACTCATTGCATGCCCGAATTGTGCTGCACAGATAAAATGCAGCTTTTGGATCTCATCCAGGGAGGTTCACAAACTTTTGTCATTACTGTTCTTGAGTGCATACAAATGCTAATTAATACATAATTTCAGAGCCATATGGTGTAATTTACCGAGCTGGATGGTTTTGAGCTTTCATGTGAAGCAGCTGTGAACATTAGAGTCACATCCTTTGTGTTTTTGTTCAATGTGCTGAAAAACTATAACAGCAGACGTTAGCATTCTTCCATCTCCAGACCTCACATAACATGCTTTGAAATATTCAGGAAAAACCAAGAAGCTTTGTTGCTGTTTGACTTCACTGCTGTGCATCTGACTCTACCAAGGAGATCACAAGGTTGTCTTAGTGGATTCGTGTTTATCATTTTAGTTGTGATTATCGCTGGCATCAGCGAGTGTTCTTAGTGCATCTTATAGTATGCTAGAGAGAGCTGCTGTTCGGAACCATTCATTCAACCTGATTTGCTGTACAGAAGTCGTGAGATAAAAATTCTTCCTGTCCTTGAAAGAAATGAGTGCTGAGTGACAGGCTGCTTTTGATGCCAGAAATGAAAGCCATCATAAAGCTGATATCTCACTGCCGGGGGGGAGTTTGTCTCGCCTTGCTGCCATTTTAATTGACTGCTGAGGCAGCAATTTTAGTACAGTGCTGTGTAAAAGTCCTGAACCAACCCTCATTGTTTATTCTGCAAGGAAAATGGGCAGAGGTGGCAAAAGTACAGACATTCTGTACTTAAGTATAAGTACAGATACTAGTAAAAGTTGTATAAGTTGAAGTTGAAGCCTATACGTTTACTCAAGTGAAAGTAAACATATAGGCTGTGAAATGTACTCAAAGTACAGAAACCAAAAAGTACTTCTTTGGAGGACGTTTCTACCTGCTATTTTTGTGCAGCAAAACCTGAGCCTTGTCCAATATTTATATAATAATAAAATAATAATAAAGTTTAATTCTAATAAATGTACCCAGCTTACATCAGGTACGTGGAACACTAGCAGAGAAAAAAAGGAAAATAAAAAAAGTAGTTCTTTTTAAAATAAAAGTAAAAAGTTCCCAAAAAATAACTACTCAAGCAAAGATACCTGAAAATTCTTCTTCTGTTTGGTTATGACCACTTTTATTCTTCAACACAGCCTGAACTCTCTTAGGAAAACTTTCTTGTTTCGTCAGGAATAACTCTCCAGTCTGCTTGAAGGACATTCAAAGCTCTCCTTGGGATGTTGGCTGTGTGTAGCTCGGACTCTGGGGAGGCCAGTCCATGACTGTTGGGTTTTTCTATTGCATGTTAGATCAAAAAAATGACAGAACTTTTCTGTGTTCATAATTTAACACCACTGGCTGAAATGCAGCCCTAAATCCTAACAGAGGCTCCACTCTGTTTTCCACGTGGCTAACGACACCGCTCTCCTTACCTCCTTCATACATATTGACGACAATTTGGACAATTTTAAATTTGGATTCATTACTCCGTAAGACCTGTTTCCACTGATTTTCATTCTTGATCTTGTGATTTAACACACTTCAGGCTTTTCTCCCTGCTTCCCTTCCTTAATGGTTTCTTGACAGACACCCTTCTACTGACACCATTTTTGATGAGGCTTCAGTGAACGGTAGATGGATCTCCTGAAGGGCCTAATGAATCTTTAAGGTCCTGTGTCAGGTCTTTGCTGGATTTATTTTCCTATGTCTTAAGGACATGCATTTCAGATGACTGAAAGACATCAGTTATATATATATCATTTTCAGGTTTTTTTTTTTTTTTTTGACCTGCCACTTCTTCTTTTATCCTCCACTTGTCCAGTTTCTTCAAATTATTTTAGGACACACTGCACAGCATGCCAAGATATGCCCGATTTTCAGCTAATAGATCTATGTGACTCACCTTGTTGGTGCGAAAATACAATTTATTCCTGGCAATTTATGTTTTGCAGATTCAACTAAAGAAATGGGAACAAAGTGTTTTAGTAACAGGCTGCAGGCACTTAAAAATATAATTTAAAAGATGTCTGTTATGTCTCGACACGACACTGGTTCGTTCCTTGAGTCAGATGTCCTTTCTCATAGATGAGTTTGTTTTGGGGGTTTGAGGTCTTGATGCATAAAGTAAGACTTCTTGATTAAGGTTTAATATTTAAGAGTATTTTGGAAATATATTGAAATAATAAACATGACAACACATCGATTGAGCTTTCAAATATCATGTTATCTTTATCATAACGAATGTGACATATTTGTTTAATCTAAGTTATGTGTGTGTTTTTAGAATCACTGGAAACTAAAACTCACTGAATTAGTCCTAACATGCAGCACGTGTAGCTGCTTGGGTCTTTTGTGATGTTGTTTTGCACTTTCACATATGAATTTTAATATATAAAGCTACCTTGGCTGTTTTTTCCTTTCTTCTTGTATAGTTTATTGTTGTTATGTTATTATTATTATAATACAATATAGTTTATTTATATTATATTATTGTTGCCTTGTACTGTTAGTATTTTCTACAGTCTAATGTCATGTTTTGACCCACTGTCATGTGATTTGTGTCACTTCACTTTATATCCTAAAGGAAAATCTTCCCCTCTCATCTTTCATCCCCTTCTCCTCCCTTCTATCCTCTCGTCTCCTGTTTCTCTCCATCCTCTATGCTCCCTGTCGGCTCTCCCTTCCTCCCTATCTTCCTCTGTGTAGCCTGTAATGATCTGGTGGCCTCAGGCAGAGACAGGAAGCCCAATGCTTTGGTCCAGGTGGCTGTCATAGATCCCCACAAGCAGCACCTCGTGTCTCACGCCTGCACAGAGATAGTTGAGGTAAGGCATCACACGCACACGCACCATCCTCTTGCTTGTCTCCGGCCTATGATGTTTGTTGTTTTGCCGTATCTCTGGGTCACCAAGTCTCCGTTGGTATTCTCTCCATCGCTGTCTGCCCTCCTTTCTATCAACCTTGCTTTTCCATCTGACTCACTGAACTGGAACAGACAATGAGCCCTAACCTTCTATTTCTAGTGACAGCTGAGTCCAGACATTCACATGAGTGACTGTGTTGCGTGTCAATCATGCATTTACAGTACATATACAGTATGCGTTTGTGGGTTTAATTGTGTGTGGGTAAAACAGTGAGAGTGTTTTGCGCTCTTTGACCTCTTTAAATTCTTCTTCTTTTACTTCCACCGTGACAGTGTTGTTGCTGAGACAGCAGCCACATGAGTGTTTTCTGGGCAGCAACAGCTGCCCCCGTCCCACTTTGGAACACCCACCTACACACATGTGCAGAGGCCAACACACACACACAGTCCTTTTTTTCTCTTCTCCTTCCTCATATGAGGGCAAAGTTTCCAGGCGCATAGAAAGGAGACACTATTTCCCTCCTAATCCAGTAAAGCTAAATTAGCATAACCGTCTCTTTCAAAAACTGATTTCAACTGCTTTTCCCCTCAGTCAAGGGAGCAGCAGAGTATGTGTGTTTGTGCATGTGTGAGTGGAAAGACAGGATGTGGTAGGACACTGTATGCTGGCTCAGCCAGCTCTGCAGACACTCTGAAGGCTGCTGGAGTTTTGATTTCATGGCTGTAATGTTAAGGATTTGGAGTATGATCTGAGGATATGAACTGCTTTTGTCTTCACACAAAAAAAAGGGTACGTACCCATTCATTGTGATTTAATGAGTGTGTTTTAAAAGAGAGGTTTGCACCCTTACAGAGAGTCTGGTAGATTTGCTGTCCGTATATTCACTTTATTAGTCTGGATTGTGTCATAAAAGTGAACATTTCTTCTGTTACATAAACCAGTGTATTTAGCATTTCCCCCCAGAAACCGGATCAATCAGAAAACCAATATTAGTGTTATTTGGACTCAGACTTGAAGCCAAACTGAGAAGAGAATATGTCTTGTTGAAATAATCTTTGATTGAAGTTTTAATGGAGCAAGGAATTCTTGCCTGTAGGCTTTCACACTTAATACAGAAACAAATGTTTATTAACTTGTATGACCAAAGGCAGACGTGTGTGTGTGTGTGTGTGTGTGTGTGTGTGTGTGTGTGTGTGTGTGTGTGTGTGTGTGTGTGTGTGTGTGTGTGTGTGTGTGTGTGTGTGCAGGCGTGCAGGCCCCGGGGAGCTTACTCTATGTGTATTATTTGAAGACAGCACTTGTGTTTTCACTGTTGTCACATTCCCAGGATGCTTTCTCTCAACAGCTGCTGTCGGCTTTGCGAGCGCCGGGCCTGGCTGGCTGTGTGAAGTCTTGCTCGTGCAATATGTGTGCTATCATGCTGTATGTGATAGAAAGATTTCATTTAGAAGATAAATGATAGAGCATGCCAGGTGCTACAAAGCCTCTCTGGTCCCGCCCGTCAATCGTGCTCAGGTCAGGGGGAAAATGTTCTTTGTTTTATGAAAGCTATATGATCACTCTTTATGTCTCACCACTCACATGTTTCAGAGGAAGTAAGAACAGGGACTCGCAAAACACAAGAGGAACAATTCCAGGTGTTTTTAAGAGCTCTTTGGAGCCGTTGTTGGGATTACTACTCAAGAAAAGTAATGGATTACATTACTCATGTTTCTTAAAAAGAATGCAGCACATTACTTAATTACTTGCCAGAGAGGTCATTTGTTACACTAGTCACTACATTACTTTCTTGTTACTCTATAAATTCACCTGAAACCCATTGTCTCATAATTAGCATTTAACTATATAAACTTACAGGATACATTCCCACACACCAACACAAATCCCTATCCTAATGATGACATGCATACGATTTTTTCATTTAGTTTTTAAGTATGAACACAAAGCAAAGATTAAAACCAGCACAAAAAGACTTTAAAGCGATCGCCACAGTGAGTCTTCTTTAGAAACATGAACAGGTGTAAATGGAGGCCCCAACCTGACTGCTCATTACTGCTTTTGTTACCTGTTGAAGATCAGGCTGTCCGATGGTCTGGGGTCAGCATTCACTCAGCTTGAACGTTACTCTGGGTTCTTGGCTAGCTTAGCGTTATCATGCTGGTGCAGATGCTTGCAAAGAGGCGAAGTTGTGTTAGCAGCATAATGCGGCTTCTGTCTGTCCTGCATGCAGTTTCCACTTTACCGTCGCACTCATGTCTTTTTTAGTGCATGTTTGTTTGGTGCACCTTTGTAAGTAATGACATATTTGTAACTGTAATGCAGTTACTGCTGAAAAAATGCAGTGTGTTTACAGTAACACGTGACTTTGTATCTCATTACTCCCAACACTGTATATAACTTAAAGAGACAAAGTCACAAAAAGAACAAAAACATTGCAACCTGAAACAATAGGAAGACAAAAAGTGGGCTCAAGTGGATTGCATTGTTTTATTTACATCCCAACATTTTTGTAACTGGGGTTGTAGTACAGAACCGGGACTCTGTATTTTAACTTGACCCATTTTGTCTCCATAAGCAGATTTATGTCTCAGTGCGGATACTGCAGCTTAACCTGCGGTTGGTAAAACAGAAAAGCGACAAGTGACAGCTTAAATGCTGAAAAAATGGTTTTTGGTCAAATTGTATTTGAAGCTACCAACACACACATACAGACACAGAAAAATGCCATCTGGTATTTTACCAAATGTTCAGAGAAAGGAGATGTCCTTTTTGTAGAAATTGTAAGTCCTTTGTTTTCCACATGTGCATGCTTTCTCTGTGCTGAGCCTGACACAAGAGACAGAAATTGGGATGGAAAAAGTTGCATTTTCTGCCAATCCCTAATACTTCTGTGTAGGAAAATCCCTTTCCTTAAACATGGGCAATGGGTCCAGAAGTGGTGGTACTTGAGGGGATTTGACGTCATGCAAAGGCAGGGGATAAAACAGCCTTTGATGTCAGGCTAGTCAAGCAAAGAACCCCTGCCTGGAACAAGTCCAAAAGTCTACTCTCTCTGTGTATATGTAATTATGAATGGTCAAGGAAACTCGACCCAGAGTACTTGCACTTCCCCCTCTGCCCAATCGCACACAAACACACACACACCCTTAATGGCCTAAATTGGTTATTCCACAGAGATTTGCAACCCAGACTGACAAAAAGACAAGAGAGGGCCAGCTGTCTCCCATAGCATATGTTGACCACTTGTATGACAGCCTGGCTCACTTCTTTGTGTAAATGGAGACAGCATTACCACTTTAGCTCATCTCAGCCCATCAGCAGCTCTAAGAAGATTCAGCTGTAGCCGAGGCTGCCAAGCATGCTGGTAAGTCTGAATGAGGCATATTCAGCGTGCCAGAGAGGGAGGTGTAACGGATTATGTCTGTGTACCTGCACATTCTCGAGTATAATGGTCAAGTCTGTCTTTTTGTCAGTGTATAGTACAGATAAGATCCCCATTTGCTCTGGGCTCAAAGCAGTGCATTGATTCCACTGCGTGTGTACCTACTGTGCTCAATCAGGCTGTGTGTTTAGAGCGTCGGTGTACACAAACCACACAGCTTCATGGCTGGGTGGCAAAATGGCACCAGGCGTCAAGACTAATATTACCGCGTCTAGAGACATGAAATCAGAAGCAATAGACTTGTTTTATTTCCCCTCTGTCAGCCCGGCGTAGATTTCTGAAGGATCAGCGGGGTTAGTGGTGTGGTGAGGAGGTGGTTTTTGTGCGTTCTGTCTGTGTGTATGTGTGTGAGCGTGCAGTTAAACACATAATTCTGTCCTTGTGTGTTAAGCGCACTGCTGTTTTTAGGGAGACTTCAGAGTCTGGCTCTCCGAGCTCCGAAAACCCTGGATTGTCTAAGGCTCTTCGGCTGATGTGTCAATCTCAGCAGAGCTACAGAAAAGCAGATGAAGCATTCATTCAATGTTGACTTTTTTTAAAAACTCATTCCGAAGAAATAACAAACTATCGTGTTTAGGTGATGGATGAAAACACCTGAACACACGCGGCAGAAGAATCTCAGCAGAGTATTTAACCACAACACCTGTGGTTTGATTACTTGGTTTGAGGGCCTTTGTTCATATCATACCCTTCATTCTCTGCTTCGTTTTCCTCTCTCTATACACTATAAACTGACATAATTAACTGCTTTTGAAATATTGCCTATTTAAAAAAATCTGTGGTATGTCAAAGTGCTGAAGTAACTCTTTTCATCTTCTAGCGGCCTTGCACCCACCAACCTCCTTGTAATAAGGTCTGTGCAATAAATCGCTGTTATAATTTATCCGCTTGCCAGGAAATCATATTTTGATGGTACGTGCTGTGATCAAAAAAAAAAAAAAGCAGAAACCTAATTTCAATTTGTGAGCTATCCACTCCATAGCTGCCTCCTTTTGCGGCTTCCACTGATTTTGCTTCATTTGGATTATTCTCTTGAAGTCTTCCTCTGCACGCTGTGCCTGTCTCATATCAGTGATGCACACTGTATCTCATCCACAATGTTAAAATGCTCACCCTTCAACTGCAGTTTGATTTTGGGGGAGAGGACAGTTGAAGGGAAGCATATCTGGCAGCACAGGGTGGGTAGTTAGTAGGGGTGCAACGATACACAAAATTCATGGTTCGGTTCGATACTTTGGTGTCACGGTTCGATGTTTTTTTGATACAAAAAAATGTTCATGCCTTTTTAATTTGTCATTTATTAAAATAACTCAAAAGTACAGTTTTTAAATTTAATGTTGCTGAAACAACAAAATAATAAAAAATAAATAAATTTATCTGATCGAGAAATCACTCATCTTTGGAAAAGAGAGTGTATTACAGAGAAATGTCTCTTTCCAAAATAAAAGCTATACTATACGCCTCTTCTGGGCTATATTCTCAGCAGCATATTAAACATATCAGGTCCCGATAAGGAGAATCATGTGCTAACGGCTGTCTAAATGACTCGGGTAAAGTTTGTAGCATGCGTGCTTGCTGTTTTTGTCTGCTTCCACTTGTCTTTGCACTAGGATGATGTCGGTATAAATGTGCAGTCATATTCGTTGTGTTCCCACTAGTGCTGTCAGCGTTAATCTCGTTGAAAGGACATTAACGCCATAACGCGGAAAATCTCCGTTAACAAGTTACCGCGGATCGCCCCGTGCGTGGGGCTGGACGGCATCAACACGTTAACAAGCTAACTGTGCTAATGCACTAGTTCCCACCAATTGAGCATTGCATGGCACATCCGACATACTGTTTTACTTTTGTCCATGAGGCGCTTACCATCAGGGTCATGCTTCACATGAAAACCAAAATAGTTCCAAACGCCAGATCTGGGGGGAGGTTCAATTTCGGGTAGCGTTGAGGCAGTTGCCATGTTGCAACGAGCTTAGCTCCTGTCTTGCTAGCTTGCGCTGCGCTCAGTGGATCTGCGCTCAACAGTGCAGCCTAGGCGGAGTAGACGAACGCAGATCCACTGAGCGCTCAACACAGACAGCATGGTCAGAAGAAAAGTTGATAAAATAAATTAAAAATTTTGTATTGTTCGATACAAATGCGTACCGAACCGAAAGCACTGTATCGAACGGTTCAATATCGATATGAGTATTGTTGCACCCCTAGTAGTTAGCTAAAAAGATTCTTCTAGTTTAGCCAAAAAGTCCTAGCCTTTTCAGTGCTCTGTGATGTCAAGGCGAAGCTGCATCAACACTCTGACACAAGGAGAAAATTCAGTGTAAAAAATAAAGACAAGCACTGTTCACTTGTCACGCTCTTGATCTTGAAGCTCTGCCTTTAAGTTTGGACACTAGAGCTCTTGGACTGCTGTTTAGCATCTGGGTCGCTGAGCTGAGCCAGGCCCAGCTCTCATCATAAGTAATGATTCTAGACATGAAGGTTGGGTCATTCTGGCATGGAAGTTGCTGCAAAACTGCAAATGCGCAAGGGCAAGTAGTCAGACGTGATGGACGGGTCTTCTTTATAAAAATTGTGGAAGCACTGGAAATGGTGCAGAGCCCACAAAGAAAATGACCTTGAAGGAATAAGTGGCCAGCTTTTAATTAAGATGCTTTTTTGCTTCCATGCGTATAGTTGCAGATTTTTTTCATTGCACGATCTATAACCACTATAACTATGTAACAGCTGCACAAAACAGTTCAGTAGTGTGTAGTCTTATTTTTTATGCTGTGCTTTTTTTTTTCAAACTTAAGGGTGTGTTCAGACATTCACGCATAGCTGCCAGTCTGTCTGTATCAGTCTCATTACCAGTCTCCAATCTGTCCCCACACGGTCCCAAAGGGCTGCGTTCGAGAGACGCCCATCAGAGCTGTGCGAGGGAACAGGAAACCCCCAGTGTAAACAGAATGCTTTGAATTGGTTCAAATAGACAACAGCAAGTAGTTAAACACTGCTTGAGACTTCTCAGGAAAGCCCCTCAGCTCCTGGAACAATACGCTTTATTCCTGGAGTTGGAGGGAATAAAATGTGTTGCTCTGTTTGTCAGCAGGAATACGAGGGGGGGCAAAAGTCAACTATAAATTTTGTGTGAAGATTTGAATCACTTCTTTAAAACAAAAAATGTAATATAGAGCACTGGCTTTACTAGAGGGCTGCGGTCTCTGAATGCCAATCAGGTTTTTAGTAGAATTTATTGCAGATTGCAATAAAAAAAAGTTCTTTTATTTTTGCAAACATTTGATACGAACGGGATTTACTTTAAAGTAATTCATGAATGTTACAGAGATGCCTTAAAAGTTTTATCAGCCAGGTCTGACCAGAGGCATTATTGCTATAAATTATAAATGACTGTGTCTACTTGCCTCATACTCGGAGTCTAAATTCTCTGGCTTTTTATCTAATCAGTACAGATAAAGTAGTTATTGAGTGTAACTTTTAACACACCTATAATCAGATCTGAGGCAGCGATTCCACTATTATTTACCTCAGTGTCACATGCCTGCAGAATGGAGGAGAGGTGTATAAATACATTTCACACACACAGGTTGAATATCATGCTAATATTGCTGCTGCCTCACTGCAAATGACATTCAGTACTTTTGACCCACTGACAAAGCAGCAAATCAGAGGAGGAGAGAAAAAGCGAGGTTACACAAATGTCACCTGATTCATGGTCTATGTTAAGTTGCTGATATAAAAAAAGAAAAATCAATAAAAATGTGGGTAACTGCAGATGCCACAGCTTATCCATCCGTCAGGTTTCAGACCCAGACGTAGGACTCACAGCACAGGAGGAGAAGAGAAAGCAAGCTTCTAACGAGGGACAATTATTCAAACGTATGAACTTGATGCAGAAATACAAAAAGACTTAAATAAAGAGACTGAAAAGCCTGGGGGAATATGAAATTACGTTATAAACAGTAAACAATAAACAAGAAAGCAGCTGAACATAAATCCCCACAAGCCAACAAAAGCTCTAAACGCTGGGTCTGAGACTCAGGAACCATGACACCGTTTTATTCCACTTTAAGGTCACAAAGGACCGGAGCCTATCCCAGCTGTCATAGGACGGAGGCAGGGCACACCCTAGACAGATCAGCAGTTTAATTTCATTTTATTTTCATGGCACAAATTCACAGCAGTAGGCATTTCATATTGTAAGGAAAGGACAAAGAAAAACAACGATTCAACCATTCCCTATCAGCCGTCACAGGCAAAAGTGAAGAGGAAGATACTAAGAGGAAGATACCTCCAGCTGAACCAGGCTCAGCGAGGGAGGGCGCCCACCCCCTGCTGCGACTGATAGGCGTGAAGGAAGGAGAAGAGAGCAAAGAGGAGCGAAGCAAGGCAGCTATAATATTACAATAAACCCGCAGCATTTTGGTGGGGCCAGCTACCCCCTGCCAGTAACATGTAGCTCAGAGTCCCAGAAATTTCCAGAAAGACAAAGAAAGAGCGGGGATGGACAAGGCAAGGATCGCTGAATCGATCACAAAATGTAGAGAATTAAACACTGAAAGCTCATCCTATTGATCGTCTTGCACACAAAACTTTTATAACAGTTTAAAATATGCCTAAAGGTCCCTTAAGGACAGTGTTTTTTGTATGTAACAATGATTTCCTTTGTTTTGATACATCACGGAAGCAAAGGCGTATCACCATGACGCTGTCAGAAAATACCACCAATTTCCCTTTTTCAAAAATGTTGTTGATAAATCATACCTTGCAGATCCCAGCACGTAGGCTCGTCTTATTTCATGACACTGCTTGTCTGCTGCTTGGCTCGTTTCGTCGCGTCTTGTTTCTAGAAAGGTTTTGATGTAAAAGCAAATAGCACTCAGAACCCTTGTTAGCAGGTGTGGAAATGAAAGGAAAGTCTCAAACGAGCACAACAGAAGTTAAAGGTGGTGACTGGGTCCTGCGATTTGAGGGAGGTTGTGAGCAAATATTGGCTAATGCCATGCTGCCTTCTGGTGTTTGAAAGCCCAACACTGTCTGCTGTGTTTGCTTTAATCCTATTGCCTGCTTGCCACTGCACCAGCTTACCTGTCAACATTTGTTGCTCCTGATCTGCAGCCTCAGTTGGCAGACTGTATTTATGCCACACCTCCAGGTAGACCCACTAGGGAGAGCTCTATCTTCTGCTTTTGTGCCCAGGAGAGGTGAGAGGAATGGAGAGAAATGCCAGGAGGAGGAAGAGGGCAGACTGAGCTCAGCTGCTGGCTCATTTACCCAGCAAAAAAAAAAAAAAGTCCTCTTCCTTTTTTCCCCCCTCTTCAGCTTCCTGCTTTTTCACATCTGTGTTGCAGTGCAAATGTGGATATCGCACATGTGTGTACACACACGAGCGCAAACTATATCTCACCATAGTCCTGTGCTGTCCCTCTCTCTTGCCAGGCGAACAAAGACCCACTGTTTCTGACGGGGGTGACCTTCCCTTCAGAGTATCCTGCTAGCCCAGAGACGCTAGTCAAGCTAAGCGTGTATGATGCAAAGGACAAGACCCAGGAATCAGTGAGTAAACACTTTTTGCTCTGCATGTGTGTGCGTCGCATATGTGCATGCTAAAAATCCAGTGGGTGAGAAACGGGGAGCTGTAACGATGACAGCCTGCTCACAACTGGCTTTGAACACATCTCTCGAGTGGAGGTTTTGCTGTACCGAGCTTTAAACTATACAGGGGGATGATCATTAAAAGAAATCCGGTTTCAGAATCTCATTATGTTTAAATTTATCCTGCTTATTCGGAGGTGCAAAGAGTTGCGTGCTGATTTACAGGACTGAATCACGGCTGTATCGTTCCAATCAGTCTCAGACCAAAACTTTTTTCCTCGAGTTTTGAAGGAAAAGGTTGTGAAGCCTTCAGTGAGCATCCGTGCATGGCACTGATCCCGTGGGAAAACCAATCGGCACATCAGTGGGAATGGAAAAGAGAGCCAGACATAGAATCCTGAATGGGCCGGGCCCTCTGATTTAGACGTTTAAAACAGACTTTATAACAGGCTTTTCAGTGTGCGCCGACGTTTGATCTCAATCAGCCACCCCACTCAACCCTGCGTGCCAAGATCTTAATTTGGCATAACTTACTATGAAACATTCATGAGCTTTTTTTTGATGAGTTAGGACTTCAGTATAGCAGTGGTTAGTGGTTAGTATTTGCAAATGTATTACATTAAGGCCTCTGATTTTGTGTTGGCACAAGGCCAGCAGTAGCGCAAATGCAGTCCCAGTGTGTCTGCGCACCGGAGCTGTGTTTGCTCTGGTGCGCAGACACACTGGGCCCACTTTTTTTCTACACTTACTGTGTGGATGCACGCAGCCTGTAGCTAACTTGAAATGACCTATTTTAACGATCTGCTACTTGACTTGGCGTGAAAAAACAAATGTGTTTTTCCACCTGTGGCTTCCACTTCCTGTTGCCAAACCCTTGGAACCAACAACCGAGACAAAATTATAGATAAAC
This sequence comes from Astatotilapia calliptera, assembly GCF_964374335.1. NCBI lineage: Eukaryota > Metazoa > Chordata > Actinopteri > Cichliformes > Cichlidae > Astatotilapia > Astatotilapia calliptera. The sequence continues at coordinate 25,822,783 of NC_137427.1, read as the reverse complement.
AAAATCTCTAATAGCTCTACTTTTGTGTTACTAAAGCTCTGTGTCATCACGAGCAATGTAGGCTGGAAAAACCATGTAAACCCTTGAGTTTAGTACCGTCAGGAACAATGACCTCTTCTTAACTTATTCACAACTCAAAGCACTTAACACTAAAAATACCTTCGCTCACTCATACACACACTCGAACAGAACGTTTTTAATCTGTCAGACTCACTCTCACACACTGATGAATGCATCTGTTTAGTATTTTGCCTAAGGACATATTGACTAACAGACTAGAGGAGCTGGAGGTTGAACCACCAACCGTCCAATTAGTGGGTGACCCCACTCTTCCTCCAGAGCCACAGCTGCCCCATATGAAACTGGACGTTGAGGAGGAATTTTGATTGTTCTTGATCTCATGAAATAATCTCAACTGATTAACATTTCTGTTATTTTTTTGTGATCGAACAGTCTTCTTCAGATCATGCCAAAGCATCTCAGTCAGCTTGAGGTCAGGACTCTGACGCGGTCTGTTCCAAAACAAGTTATTGTTTGTTTCACTCGTTTTAGTATTGATTTATTTGTAAGCTTTGGGTCATTGTAAAACCCGACCTCTCAGGTCATGAAGTGCTGTCCTGGCATTCTCCTGCAAAAGTTGAATTAATTTTTCCCTCAATGGTTGTAACGTGGGATTTAAGATCCTGCGTTGCTGTTGGTTTGCGTAGGAGTCCGGTTACACAGAGAGAGGGATTATGGGAATTCAACCTATGCAGAGGCTATGCAAATGCGCTTGCATGCAGTCCTCCAAAAAAACCAACAGTACAGCCCTGTGGCACCAACACTATGAGTAATGTGTGAATGCTGATTGGACAGAAAGCTGGCTTGTTTAAGAAAAGCAGTGACAGTTAACCACAAAATACTTCAATGGATAGTTCTCACTTCAATAAGCTCTAACTCCCCCACGACCCTTAACTGGAACAGTCAGGAAAACAGGTGCGGGGTTTAACCGCACTTTGTCCATCCATTTATTTTCTTATCTGATGAAGGGTGCAGAGGAGCTGGAGCCTATCCCAGGTGTCCTAGTCAACATTGGACAGGTCACCAGTCTATTGCAGATCTAGGGGTTTTCCCTTTTTTTTCTATATGTTCTACGATACAGAGGCGAGAATATTGACAGGGGAACAAGAGTAGCTGTCATGCTGGCATTCAGAATAGCCCCAAATCAATACGTCCCTCCTTGCAAAAACCAAAAAATATATAGAAAGCCTATCTGATATTAATAAATGAATAATTACTCCTCTGTTCAGAGAATAGGGAAAGGGTTTTTTTAGGTAACACATTTTTGGAGCAAAAACCTCTACAATCATATAATATCATATCCTGTTTTACCTAAGGCATAAAAACATAACAGTTAAAAACATAACAATGATTTAATGATTTATTGGCAAGAACATTTTGCAACTTCTAGGATTTAATGCAAAAGCATGTATGACCATTACAACCGTTAAACACTGTCCTCACTGCCAAACAATCCTCAAAAGAATGGAAAAAAAAAGGCTTATTGCAAACTAGTATGTGGATTCAAAGCATTGGTTAGAAACCTTGCGAGTGGGACTTGCACGTTTCCCACACTCACTGAAATGGTAGATCAGGTACTTTTATGAAGTTATGTCCCCCATAATCCCTCTTATGCTGTATTTTAATCTCAGTTAACTCTCATTTAGGTTATCCTAAATTAGCTCACAATAGCTCTTTATAACTTCTCTAGAAATTAACTTATGATTTGTTTAATTTTGTTTAAGTACATTGCAGGTGCAGATTTCTTGTCTGCGTCAAGGCACACTCCGACCTCTGTTCCCTTTTGGCGCTATATATGATCACTCCTACGCTGTTTTATCATTTCACTGCTTCAGGATTACTCCACGGTTCTTCAAAAAGCAACACTCTGCAGGAACTTGAGCATCTGTTGGGGGAAACACAGACAGTTTTTGTGATGTTGTCAAGATCCCGTGTCACCGCTGCCACTTGAAAACACACACACAGACATGAGATGTGCAGTTTAACAGTTTAAAGTTCCTATAAAAGCACAATTTTGCTTGATTCGATGGGTCTGAAATCAATTGTAACAGGTCAAAGTTAACCTAGGACAGCTTCAGTGTGCAGATGAAATTGTAGCACATGGACAACAGTATAAAAAGTTTGCATATTTTAATTTTTGTGTGTTCTGCATCATTAAATTTCAGGTTAAAAGACCCGTATATGAAGGTTAAAGCATGCTCTGCTGCATCTTACTGTCTCTTGCCCCGTGATATAAAATAATCAAAGAGTTTTAAACAGTTTAAACTGAAGGTTTAACTTTAACCTAAATGTGTCAAACCATTTACTTGGATTTCTGTGTAATGGCATTAGCTAGTGGATCTGGCAGCAGGGCCATTTGCCTGTTGCAGAAACTTCCTGTGGGTAGTTTTTATGCTTGTGTTACCGTTGGGAGTTTTAAGAAATATCTTAAAAGATGAACATTGTAATGACTACTATATTAAGATACATTACTGATGTTGGTAAAATATTTACTGCCTTTATATATTATTTTAAGAAAGCCTTGGAGAAAAAAGATATTGTTCATGGTAGGTGTCAGTCAAGAGTTCTTTGATGCACAAGCTGTGGACAAAATATTTGATTTTATTAAGTGCTTCAGTATTTAGGGATTTTTAGCGTCTGTCTTCTGGTCTGTCCTTCACTCTGTCTCTGTGAGTGATATTTCTCAATAGCTCCTGTCAGACTGTCAAAAGTATCACTGATAAAGCACACGACATTTCACTCAAGCTTTGCTTTTAGAGCTTTATGCTTAAAAACAGCGTTATAGACAGATCCTATTTAGCATATTTTTATATGCTTCACTCAACTCATTCCACTAAATAAACACACACACACACACACACACACAGCAGAGCCCATATACCTTACGCAGACTGCTTTAAAAAAAAATGTGACCATTAAAACAATGCCTCGCATAGTGCCCCTGCAATAGATCTGCCTTTTCTTTTTTTTCCTTGTACCAAAGCTCTTGCGCTTACATTTCCGGCTCCGCTCGGCTGGGCACAGCGCGCTTGTCTGGGTCTCATTAGAGAGGCTTTCGTTGACACAGGCGTGACCCTGAACATGAGCTGGCACAATGCGTCAGCCCCTAGTTGCTTAAGTGGCAGATCGAGAATCACTCAGTCAAGGCTCAGTCATTTAATGTTGCTTTTTTTTTTTTTTTGCCCCTTTGCGAGAGCGAGCACTGGGGCAATTTGCTGTGTTTGTGTGTGTTTTACAAATCGGCTGTCAAAAGTTTTACATATCACTTTCAGCTTTGATAGCAGATGTTGTGCCACCAGCTGATTCACTGCAGTGGAACATAACCCCCCCCCCCAAAAAAAAAAAACAGAATAGATGCAGCAGAAATGTAGCACATCTGCAGTTTTGTGTTATATGGCATGTCACCTATTACCGTACCCACCATAAGAGTTTTGAAGTGGAAATAAAGGAGGGTGGAAATGGTGAAGATGGGGGAAGGAAACTGATGGAGCGAGGTTTATAGATGACTGCTTTAACATTCGTAGAAGACCTAAGAATTTCATAGTAGGATGGTTTTACCTGCGCCTTGGGCTTCTCATTTAGATATTGTAAGATGACACTGGCTTCGTGGTCATGAATATTTGAGAATGCACACAGGGATGAGAAAATGATAAGTGAGGGAGTGGAGGTGTGAGATGGAGTAAAAGCGGATCTGATATCACCCAGGCGTAAATGATCCCACCCTTGAGCCTAGTTGTCAAAGAATGACAGGCTAGCCTTTCTTTGTCACTGACGTCTTGAGTGCAACTTCGCTTTGAATGGCTCCCAGGTGGAATAAATTCTCCCTTTCATCTTACATTCTCATCACTGAATGAAGAAATATGCTTTGTGATTGGAAAAAAAAAGTTGTGCTTTACAAGGAGAACTCCACTGAAAGTGATTTTATTATTTGCTCAGCTAAATATTAAACATATTATGAATAGTACAACCGTGTTGTTTCTTTTCTTTTATGTTGTTTAAATGAGAGATAAGAAAAAAACACCACTGCTGTCATGGTACAAGGCACAAAATGATAATTGCATTCTGAATACAGAGCAGCAGAGTATTTATTTTCTTCCTGCTTAGTTTCAAGCATATTTACAGTAGTGTGCAAAGGTCTTGATTCACCACTTATTCCTTTATATTTTGCTTCCAAGGAGTGAGATTTTCTGGCTTCAGGTTTTTGATCCCAAAGTGCAGAACAACATCGTTTTTTAAAAAAGTATGAAAGCAAAAGCTTTATTCCAGCCACCATGACTCAGATAAACAAAGGATAGTTTTGCTATCCTACATAATGCTGTGTGAATTCTCTATGATTATTCACTTACCAGTATTTTGTATTATGCTTCTCTCTGTATTGAACCGGTCCGTGTAGGATGGATTAGTCAATGCTGCGGATGCAAATAAAATAACCTGAGCCCGAATCTTTCTTCTAATTCTTTTAAAGGGATCTTGAGCAATAGTTCTCCAGGGATTTTGAAGGTACAGTCCTTATCCCTGACCATTTTCATTTAAGCATAAAAAAGTACACTCACTCAACAGATGAACCAGTGTTTTGTCTACACATAATGGACAAATAGCAAAGAACCAGTTTAACTCATTTTGATCTTTGAGTTGAATCAAAATATAAAAAAACATCCCAAAGATAACACATTTTGAGGTGTAAAATGGTATTCCGTACTCCGTGGTATAACACTGACAACAGGTGTTATGAAGTGATGGATCCAAATTTGAAACCAATGTTTGGTTCAAATTAATCTCAGTATGTGTCTGGAGACATCTGTAAAACACAGTGGAGGCTCTGTCATGTTTGAGGCTTTTCAGCCAAAGGTGTTGGGTTTCTTGTCAGAATTGATGGAATTAAAAAGCATCTGATTGGCAACAGCTTCATTTTTAAGCAATGATCCCAAAGGTACTGCAAATAAAAATACGCTACAATGTGTTAAAAGCACACATGGATAGAATGACACTCGTACATGGATTGACCTCCCCAGAGCCCAGACCTCAACATTATTGAAGCGGTGTGAGATCACCTTAGTAAAAAACAGATCAAAAGGCAGCCCACACCCAAAGAAGAGCTTTGAATGATCTACAAGAGGCCAGCTGAGCTGTTCCTGGAGACTGCTTAGAGAAATTAGCAGAAAAGTTGCCCGTTCAGGCTGTGTTAAAGAGCAAAGGTGTTGTTTTTGCCTTAAATGTTGTATTTTGTATTACCTGTTTTCATAGAAAAATAAAGATAAACACATGAGGAGTGATTAAAGACTTTTGCACGATACTATATATGCAGGTTTCACTGGTGATGGAGATTGAAATGAAAGATGTGGTCAGATGAAGAGTTTTGGGCTCTTGGGTTAAAGCTCAGTACCATTTTCAAAGTTCAATAAAAACCTGAGCAAGGCTCATCTGAGAGAAGCAGGATGAAGAAAGTTCAAAGAATATGAATGAAGTAAATGAGATTATTTGTGTGTATTGGGTGCATCGCATTTGTGCTCACTTACCTCGGCGAAGAGGCTCAAAGACAGACTGCTAATGACAAACCTGTGTTTGCTGTCAGTGCAAACCTATTACCAAGTGTTCTTGTGCTATAAAAGGATAGGACAGCTGCGTCTGGAAGAGCTCTTCTGTCTAATCACAGCCTCATTTATCCTGCCTTTGCTCACTGCAGTCTGGAATGGATGTGTAATGCATGTTTTCAGTTTGCATTCCTGTAACTGACCATGGTGAGGAATTTTGATCGGTTTTTGTGATGTGAACCATGGTGCGACAAACAAAGGCTTCATTTGAGTAAAACAGGAAATGGAGCATGCCTGGTCATTTCCATAAAGCAGCCATAAAATGTATTCAATCCAATAAAACACAAGGAGAGGGCTTTTTTTTTTTTACTGTGCTGCTATAATTCCCATTTCTTTCTCTGGCCGCCAGAAAGAGCCAGATGAACACTCACATGCACACTCACACCATATGCACTTAAAGTATAGAGCAAGATGTTTGATTTGGAGGCCAATGGAGAAAGAACCAATCACAGCTTTATCTCAGACTGCGGGTCCGTTTACCACACACACACACACACACGCACACACACACACACACACACACACACGCACACACACACACACTCTTACTAAGGAAATTGGATAGAGGTTATATGAGAGGAGTCCCAAAGTCCCAGTGATTTCCCAACATTTCCCTGAGGGGGGAAACACCTTCAAAATGTTTTGTGAAATGTGTTGTTGCTGAAATCAAATTAGAGGACTCTCGGTTCACGTTCTGCACAATTTAAAAATGACAGAGTTCAAACCCTTAAACACGTCTTTTTTTCATACTAGAAGTTGCTAGTACTCTTGTGATTATACTAGATAGCTATCTCAATTCAAGAATAAAAATCATACTGCCTTAAACCTTTTCATATAGGGTTTTTATATATATGGAGAGAGAGAGACTACACTATGACCACTGACAGATGAAGGCAATAACACTGATGATCTCTTCATCATGGCGTCTGTTAGTGGGATATATTAGGGAGCAAGTGAACATTTTGTCCTCAGAGTTGTTGTGCTAGAAGAGAACCCACAAAAGCTGTAGTTTTGTGGGGTGTTCCCAGTCTGCAGTGGTCAGTGTCTGTCAAAAGTGGTCCAAGGAAGGAAGAGTGGTGAACCAGCGACAGGGTCACGGGGGGCCAGGCTCATTGATGGGGAACCAAGGCAGATCCATGTTGATCCAACAAACGAGTTACTGTAGCTTTGATTGCAGAAAAAAAGTTAAAGCTGGGTCTGATGATATCAGAATACACGTTGCATCACAGTTTGTTGCATATGGAGCTGCATACAGACCAGGGAGTGTGCACATGTTGACACCACCAAAGCACCAACGCTCAGCATCAGAACTGGACCATGGAGGGAAGAAAGTGGCCTCCACAGTGCATCCATTGACTGCAAAGGATTTTCATCCAGTTATGAAAAAATGCTTATATTTAAAATTATCCTTGTTTGTCTAAATAATTAGTCCCCCATTTTCAGAGGTGTAAATTCCTAAACAGCTAATACAATTTTTTTTGTAAAGATGGAAGTCTGTTTTTGTCCCTAATCCAAGAGAGCAGACTCTGCTTAACTATACAAAGTAAGGAGTTATAGTGTATCTGCCAGCATTTGGAGGTGATACCACTTATTTTTATTTCTTAAACCATAACTGCAGCAGCTGGCATCAAAAGTTATAAAGTGTTTATTATTGTTTTATTGCAGTCACATGAAAAAATTTGTGACTTTGTTGGCATTTTTGTTGAGTTTGTTATATTTTGAACAGGCAAACATTTGATCCTCTTTGTGCCTATAGACGTACAGGAATATATATAAATTATGTAGCTATAAAAGGTACAGGTCACAGCGTTTTCTAAGTTTTTTCTGAGAACTTTACCTATTGGCGTGATGACCACACACGGTACACTAGTTATTTCATGGTCGATATGACTTTGCAAGATTGATATTCCTCATTTCAAGTTGTTAAGCTGGGTTGAATTATCCGCTAAACATAAAACTCTGTTATTTGCGCTGAGCAGACATATTTCCACTGTGTGTTTTCCCAGCTCTCCACAGTTTTCAGACAAGCCCTTGTGGGATACTGCTAAGCCTGAAATAAATGTTTTTGAGTCTTTGGTAAACTCTAAGGATACCAAATTTGACAAAAGAAAATGCCATTACAAATGTGTGTTTTCATTGACTCCATGCCATATTGTTTTTCAGTGTAGTGATCCTTGCAGATTGTGTTATTCTCCTGTATACCTGATTTGAGGAATGTTTGACTGGCAGATATTAACCACATCTCAGGAGGCAGTTTGAACAGCTACTGTTCCATGGTGAATTGTCACTCCAATTATGAACTGCTGAAGTATGGAGAATCCCAGCCACAGTTAATCCTGCCCTGTCAATAATCATGATGTGTAAAAGACGGCGACTTGACATATTTTTGGCACCACCACTTGCTTTAGCTGGATGAGTGTCAATGTGGTGGGAATTTTCTGTAAGTGCAAGTGTTTACTGCCAGAAGGGGGGGATGGGGTGGAAGTAGACAGGGAAACTGCAGAAAGAGTGAGAGAGCTAGAGGGGACTCACACGCGTGTGCACACACACATGCTTTTACAAGAACCAATCTCAGAGATATCCAAGAAAGGTCTTGGTAGTGATTGGGTGGACAGCTCAGCAGTGATAACCTACGAGAGTAACAGTCCTCAGATAAGGACTGTCTCTTGTCTGATGGCCACTTTGCTTCCCTCACCATCATTGTGGCAATGTCACACAATGTCACAAGTGCAGAAAAGTACTGCTGTTCAAGTCTGCCATACTAAAATTAGTTAAACTACAGAGCTCTTGCTTTCTTCCTGACTTGTTTGCTGGGAGTCTTGCTGTGCACAAAACGTGAAGCTACTGCCCGACTCTTTTTTATGAAGACGCTACCAAATTTCATCACGAGGTCTAAGTTCTGTAATGAATGAATGTCATGCAAATGTCTAATTAGTGCTGTGCTAGTGCAGAATATTAAAATGTCACAGCTATAATAAAACAACTGTTTTGCCTCCCTTATTAAATTAAATTAGGTATGTTCCCTTTTTTTCTGCAGAAAAGTGGAAAAGAAAATTTCACAGAACTGTGTGCAGTTCTCTGAAAAACTAAATTCACACCATGTTTCATTAGCTTTTATCAGCAATAACTGCAGTATGTTTTCTGTATGACTTTATCGGTCTTTATCGTGAAGGAATCAGTTCATTGAGGTTTGTGGGCATTAGCTTATGCAAGTCTTGTGGCCTAAGTCATCACCCCTCCACCACCGTACTTCACACATGAGGTGCTAAATAGTCCAGACTAGTGGTCTTTATGCAAATAAAATAAAAATTTTACATATGAGAATTTTAAAATGAAATCCTAAAATCTATTATTAGCCAATGTAAAGAATATAAAATGCCAGAAATGTGAGCTTGCTTACTAAAATGCTAGCACTCTGGCTTTTTTTTTTTTTTTTTTTTTTTGCTTAGAGGCATTGCAAAGAAATTATCTAACATGGTCTTTTGTGTCCAAAGGACATTGCTCTAGAAATCTCAGATACAATTTTACAAATCTAACCTTTGCTGTCATGTTCTTTACAGAAAAAAGAGACTTTCTTTTGGCAACTCTTCCAAATAATCCATACTGTCATGGAGATTTAATATGCCTTAATATGCCTGTAGAGTCTTACATTTAGCTTTTTAGTTTTGTGCAATTTCTCTGAGCATTGCACAGTCTGACCTTGGGGTGTATATGCTGGGCCGTCCACTCTTGGGAAGATTGTGGTTTTATATTAACATTCACCTGAATGCTTCAGAGCAGCAAACTGCTCAAACCTCTGCTTTTATAGATGTGCTCATGCTTATTGATGATCAATCAATCAAGTTTGTTTGATTAGCAGCAACTGGCTGCTACTTACTAATTCCTATGGTAGCAGCACAGGACTGTATAGAGTCCCATGAAAACTTTCTTTTCTCACATGATTCGTTTTTCTGTAAGATTATCTCACTGACTTTGTATTTTTAGAGTAATATTATTATACTAGCAATGATATTATTTCTTGTAATTAGGGCTGCCACAAACGATTATTTTGATAGTCGACTAGTCACCTATTATTTTTGCGATTAGTCAACTAATCAGATCATGCATCCATTGGACGTAAAACGTACAGCTTATTGCACCAGCATGCATCTGCTCTTATATAACTATCATTAGCTTACAGCTTTAAGTGGTTCAAGTATGTGCTAACTAAAAATCACGACAAGATGATAGTTTATTAAATTTTAATGAAATTTGACGATTGTTTGGTGGCGTTTAATAAACTCAGCCGTCTGCTCCTTGCTATCTAAAATATAACGGGACACCGGAGTATATTCTCGAGCGTCTCACACTTCTGATAATCAGTTGTCTGCTTGAAGTTTATTCAGCTGTGTAAAAACTATAACTTTAATCTCAGCCAAACCGATTTACTCAGGAACAAATAAGACAATAAAAAAAAAAAGCCAAACAATATAATTTTTAAGTTATCTAAGTGACTCATATATCATGTTTAACCTGAGTAGCGAAAAATGGCAGTGGGTTTGAAAACGATTTGCCCGGAGTCCGGGGTTCTCACCGGCTCTAGTGAGCCTTGAACCCCGGCTCACAATCGAGATGGTGGGCAACAGACGTCTCCGAAAACGTCGGAGCGCTTTTGAAAATATGTGGTGTCTTGATAAACTGAGCAGATATTTGAGGTTTATACTAGAGATGGACCAATCCGATATTACGTATCGGTATCGGTCCGATACTGACCTAAATTACTGGATCGGATATCGGAGAAAAATAAAAAATGTAATCCGATCCATTAAATATCACGAAAGCACCTCACAAAACTTGCAACACGCCGTAACTCACCTCAGAACGTTAGCACGTCGGAGCAGTATGCATCACGTGATAGAGCGGCTGTGGCATGCGGGACCTATCGGTGGTCTGGATAGCATGTGGAGCTTCGCTAGCAACCTGGCATTTCATCTCCGACAAAGTTATCCTGAGAGAAGTAAAGCAAGTGTGTAAGTCCATCTCTGAATGTTTGTAAAGCATTCCTGCGTTAAGCTTAACAAGCGACTGCCTCTTCTTGCTGCTACTTCAATCATGAAACTGCTTAACGATCAGCTGATCGGCTTTTCTGTCGAGTCTGTCTCTAGTTTGTTTTTGGCCCACTTTGCACCAGAAAGAGGAAACCAGCGGCTGAACAACAGCAGAACGTTTAAGCTTGATCAGCTGTTGTTAGAATTTATTTAATATTACTTTCTACTCCAGGATCTTTTTCTACGTAGCTGACGCTGGTAACTGTGCAGGGGTGGATCTAGCAAAGTTTAGCCAGGGGGGCCGATAGGGCATTAACGGGGAAAAGGGGGCACAAAGACATACTTTTCTTTCTTATTCTCATTTAAAATGTCTCGCTTTTAATAAATAATTATCTGACACCCAAAGTTTTAATTTGATGTAAAATGAATAGAAGTCAATTACTGTATATAGTGACTATTAAGTCTAATATATATACCCTAGTAAGCTATAGTACTTTTTCCTTTGGGAAGGTACCATCTGTGCAGTCTGCAATTTTGTTGAAGAAAGATGTTGAATCTATTTAATATTTCTTGAAAAATAATTGATTTCCGTGCATTTTTTTTCACACTGCATCAAATTAAGGTTGATTACGTCGATTAAGCATCATGAGGTGGAGCGTGAGGGGTGGTTCCCTATTTTTTATTTATTTATTTTTGTTGTTGCTGGGAGTTGGAACCCTATTAGTTAGGTTGCTTAATATTTATGCTAAGTACTCTTTAAAATACCAGAATAGGGAGGATGGTGCAGGTTTAAGTTTATTGATCAGTATTGCTGAACTATGAAATATTTTTTTTTGCATACAGGTATAACAGAATAGCTTTAGTGTAGTTGTTGTTTTAAACTTGAGTATGAACTTATACAAAATGCAGCAAGATATTTAAAAAACAGTTTTGTTGATTAAAAAACACTATATCGGATTCATATCGGTATCGGCAGATATCCAAATTTATGATATCGGTATCGGTATCGGACATAAAAAAGTGGTATCGTGCCATCTCTAGTTTATACAGCTACATTCTCGCCTGAAAATATGTTAAACGTTTATTTTGTGACCCAGAAAGAATAATAAGAGTAATATTAAAACTAACTAGCTGCCGCCATTGTTGGAAACTGAGCTGGGCTGCGCTATGAATTCTGGGACACAGCTTCTTCTTCTTCGGGGTTTAACGGCAGCGGGCATCCTTGTACATGCAGTGCTGCCATCTTCTGTTTCAGTCCGTTATTACACTCTTAAATCCTACTACTTATTCCTGCGTCTTTTGGGATCTTACAAAGCTTCAGATGACGCGTCGACTATTAAATCAGTCGTCGCCGATTTTGATAGTCGACGTAATCGTGACTAGTTGACTAATCGTGGCAGCCCTACTTGTAATCCTGATGTTTGAATTCTTACTTTTACAAGATGGATGTATTTACTTTTCATTTTACCGTTGTTTATTGACCGTATCACTAAAGGCAATTCTGTGCTTTTAATTTTCCATTTTCTAACCTGAAGCCTGCAAAGTACAAACATGATAAATTGATTGTATTTATATAATATCCTAGTTTTTTTTAGAAAGTACCTAAAAAAAACTGACAGCTGAGACCAGTTTAGGATCATTACCTGTAGTTATTTACATTTTTGAAGATTTTAGACTTTGGGTTTGTTGTACTTGATGTGATTTTAATAGACTGACTTTACATGTGCTGGTGCTTTTAATCAGACTTTTATCTGAATTTTGAAAATTACATGTTATGTCTGTAGTTTACCTGATTAATTTGCTTTATATGATTTAATACATTTAATATAACAAGGTATCGTCTGCATAGCAGTGTTTTCTAATGTTATTATCCCACTCACCACTAAGTTTCAGTTGGCATTAAGAGAGTTTTGCAAGAGCACCACAGTGATGAAAACAAGAGCAGGAGGAAATGCTGCTCTTTAAATCTCTTGCAGATTTATGCTCCCAGGCTCAAAGAACAGACCTTCCTTGGAATTGTCTGCAGGTGTAGTGTGATTAGCATGCCAGCAGAGGAGCTGCAGCAGCTTCGGTGCATTATCTCTGCCTACCTATGAGGTATAATAGTAAAGCATACATATCATAATTCGCAGTCACTACAGTTATACAAGTAAAAAGCACTAAAACACACTTGAAGAAGAAAAATATGCTCAAGGACACAATTGCAGGTGTTTAGCATGGCCTAAGCATGAGTCATATGGCTTTCTATCCAGGCAGCGTTAATGCCTGGATAGAAAGCTCTATTGATAAAAATAGGAGCATGTCTATCTTCAGATGACTGAAAAATAAAAAGCTGAAATTCCATCTAAGTAGACCTGGTGAAGCAATATCTCTACATTAGGTAACTTGTGTCATGTTCTGTTGAGTGTAGAAGAGGCTTTACAGTAATCATACAAACGAAGTGAGTCAAAGATAGCTTCAGGTTAAACTTGTTAATTAAATTGTGCATAAAAGTAAATTCTGTCTAGTCTTCAGTAGCCCAGATTGAATGTATATTTGAAATTGGCAGATTTCTATCAAATAAGAGGAAAAAGCACGAGGACACCGTCACATTGGTCCAAATTTAACTGATTTTAGTTAGAAGACTAAAACCACTGCCAACTCAGTATTAGGTGGCATAATTAATGTTGATTAGACAGTAATTGGAAAAGCTACAAAAGGCAAATGACTCTACATTAGGGATTCAGCTGACGTCCTTTTTACATTGCTTTTGTAGCAAATGTATATCTTATCCTAGATTGGCTGTAAGTCTGATGTAAATAACAGTTTTTGATATGTTTTTTGTGCTTTTATGATAGCCAGGGATGATAGGAGAAGCATATCTACAAATCCCCCCTGACATCCCCCAAAGCTCTGATTGGGGTTTGCATCTTAGTGTCTTTGTCCACTGGGATTATCAGCCTTGGTAGACAGGGAAGTTAACCTTACCTACACACCAACTAGAAAAAAAAAAGATCAGAAGATCGTACATGGCTCGTGGCCGTGTATGAGATAGTCTCAGCTTTTAGCATAGATCTCTGATGTGTAGTAACACCCTCTCTTTTGCCAGGGAAGGCAATGTGATGTACAGATGTTTCACTTTAGTCTTATATTCTGCCCATTCCAACTGGTCATGAATTATGCTCATTTATGTATGTTTAATTTCACATACTACCCAGAAAGGCTAGAAAGAGTGCTTTTAATAAATGGCACATTTATACTTCTGTGGAATTTCAGTTGCCTCTCAACCCTGGGAAGTACTGTTTTTAATCCGCCCGACACCCATCAGGCATCACTGTGTCTTCCTCTTTCATAAATTCTCCTTTATTTCACTGACTTTAAGTTAAAGTTTCGGTGCACTGACAGCCTGACTTATTATACACTTGATTGCTGATCTTTTGATTTAGTTTTCAGCACTGTTCCAATTACTTCCATCAGTTCTCTACTTTTCATACTCCATTACAAGCAAAAAGGAAATAAAAAGAAGAAGAGAGAAACCAGACTTCCCTTATACTATGTGACAATCAGTAAAGCTTTTACATTGAAATTACTCAGAAATTGTTTAGAAATTCTTCTGCAACCAATGACATCAGAATGTTTTACAACAATAAGGTTGTAAAGGTCTTTGGTGGTGTCCAAATTCATGGGCTTCATCCTCCTCAGGACCCGGCCTTCGCGGTCTACTTGGGCCAGGTCCTCAGAAGGTCGGGTAGGCCGGAAGTAAACAGCTGCGAAATTGGAGCGTCTAGCCTTCTGATTAGCGTCACCGCTGTCTCGGTGGAGTTTAATAAACTCGGCCGTCTGCTCCTTGCTATCTAAAATATAACAGGACACTGGCGTAAATTCTCAACCATCTCACACATCTCTTTAATCAGTTTTCTGTTTGACGTTTATTCAGCTGTGTGAAAACGAAGGAAGAACCCACCCAGGGGATTATTAAAGTTTTATTTTATCTAATCTAATCTAATAACTTTAATCTCAGCCAAAGTGATTTACACACGAACAAATGAAACACTGAAAAAAGACAAACAATAACATTTTTAGGTTATCTAAGTGATTTATATATTACGTTCAACCTGAGTAGCGAAAGTCCGCGGTGATCTGAAAATGATGTGCCGGGAGTTGTGCCGTTCTCGGCAGCTCTAGTGACCCTCGAGCTCTCGGCTAGCTATTGAGCTGGTGGATAACAGATGTCTCCTTAAACGTCGAAGCACTTTTGCAAATATGCGATATCTTGATAAACTGAGCAGATATTTGAAGTTTAAAAACCCACATTCTCGCCTGAAAATATGTTAAAAGTTTATTTTGTGACCCAGAGAGATTAATAAGAGTAATTTTAAAACTTAGTAGTGGCCGCCATTTCCAGAAACTGGAGTTTGGCTGGACCGCGCTATGAATTCTGGGATATGGTGGACCACAAAGGACACATTCGACCCATCCTTCAAATTCGGAGAAAAGAAGGACGCATTTGTCAGCTGCATTCGGAGGAGTCTACGAATTTGGACAGCCTTCGTCACTATGCTGTGACGTAATCGGCCTACAAATGCGTCCTCAGGAGAATGCAGCCCATGAATTTGGACACGACCCATAAATAAAGAAAGTGGCAGGGTTGCTTTCTAATTACTGATAGATTTCAGGTGCTGTCATGACTTTCTACACCTTGTTGCACCTCCCTTTCTGTTGTGTGCAATACTTCTCTGTGTCATTCTTCATTATTACACATAACTTAATTTATGGACATCTATGATTTCATTTCTTCGCATGTATGGATTGGATGGGTTGTTAATTGCATATGGTGAGAATTTAATGTCAATTGCACCTTTAAAAATATATTTACTTAGAAAATTGGTGATTTGTTGAATACTTATTTTAACCGTTGAGTCTTTATTACTGGCCAGTTGCATGGAAACTAATTCTCCTGTTTGAGGGGGACAAGACGAGCCTTGCTTATGGGGATGCTCCATAAATTATACAGAACTCCTATTTCCGTTGTGTTTTGTGTTTTTTGCGTTTTTCTTTTTGCAGCATTTTTCTTTTTGCAGCGTTTTTCTTTTTGCAGCATCTTTCTTTTTGCAGCGTTTTTCTTGAAGTTGCAGTGCAGCGTTTTTATTTTTGCAGCGTTTTTCTTGAAGTTGCAGTGCAGTGTTTTTATTTTTGCAGCGTTTTTCTTGAAGTTGCAGTGCAGTGTTTTTCTTTTTGCAGCATTTTTCTTTTTGCAAGTGTTTT
Organism: Astatotilapia calliptera; assembly: GCF_964374335.1. Lineage (NCBI taxonomy): Eukaryota > Metazoa > Chordata > Actinopteri > Cichliformes > Cichlidae > Astatotilapia > Astatotilapia calliptera. Next base: position 25,806,861 of record NC_137427.1, on the reverse strand, counting down.
CTAAAGTTGCAGTCCGTTTGGCCTCTCAGGGCCACCGTATGTAAAAGCATAGCAGCTTTACGATTGCCAACAGTGAGGGATAAATCGTCCCTGATCCTAAAAAAAAAGAAGAAAAAACTCATAAAGTTAAAAGACCAAGTCATTTTTATTGACATCAGAGTACTCGCTCTGCCATGTTAGGTTAATGCTACACATGTCTCACATGACATCTGCAAAGCTCTACAGACATGCTGTGTGTAGCAAAAGCTGTCACAGCGGAGAGAAGTGTTAAAAAACGTTTGAAGCTCTTTCCAAAGCCTGAGCCTCTGAAGCGCCTTCTCACACTGATCATATCATTTTTATTGTCTCACAATACTTCAAGCTCCTGTTTAGCTTACTATATTTAGAAAGGCACGACATAATTACTTTGTTTTCCCACATCGTTCCCCCCACTGTGTTGATGTACACTTCAATAAAGTGACTGAGCATGCCAATGAATATTTACAATTGTTGGAAATTAAGTGTACTCGGGGTTTTATTGTTGGGGTGCATGCAGTCATTCGTGAAAACTGTTGTTGGAATAGTGCACGCTCATTAAAAGCAACCAACTAAATCTAAGCAGGGAAGCTAATTACTTTTAAAAACTGCTGAGCAGATGTCTGGTGCTGTTGCCACAAAGAGACGCCCCTTCTTTTCAAGGTAGAAACTTAGTGGAGACAAAATTTATTGGTATTTAATGCCCTTCAAATGCAGCAGATTTAAATGTTTTAGTCATTTTAGATGTATAAGACACCCCCCCCCCCCCCCCCTCTTAAACAGTGCCATTAGGGTGTCTGAGCTGCCAGAGTCATACAGTACTATCTTCAGTGACAAGAAGAATTAGTCCTGCAACAGATGGGGTGGCCTAATTCTAAAGCCTAATCTAAAAGATCATGGAGTCATGGAATTACTTTAAGAGACAGACACAAGTGAGACAGCCTAAACCTAAAGAATAACTCTGGAACGTTCTACCGTTCAAGCAGTCCACCTTAAGAAGCACACCCAGGAGAATTTATACTGTTTAGCAGAGAAATTGCGGTCACATCAAACACTGGTTTAAGTTTAGAACTTTACTGTACTTTTCGTGAACCTGGTAAACTACTTACAGTACTTGACATTTAAAAATGTTTTTAAATTTGCACATAATGTATATGCCTATACTGCCACTAAGTACTTTATTAGGTAGGAAGGTCCAACTAGTACTGTATTGGACTTTCAGAACTGCTTTAGTTTTCTGTAGCATAGATTCAACAAGGTCCTTTAAACATTTTGGTCCATATTGAAATGACAGCATCACACAGTTGCTGCATTTGTCAGCTGCATATCCATCATGCATAGCTCCTGGTTTAAGATCTGTTGACTGGAGACCATTTGAATACAGTGAATTCACTGTTGTGTTCAGGAAGCTAGTTTGACATGGTTTGAGATTGTAGTAATAAAGAGATGGACAACTGTTGATACAAGGCAGGATGAATCTTGACCAATTTTGGTGAATTTTAACCTCATTTTGCTGTTCTTAGCTGTAAGGAGTGCCACCTGGTGTGGTCTAAGATGTTCTTCTGCATACTTTGCTTGCAAAGAGTGATTATTTGAGCTTCCTCTCAACTCGAAGCCATCGGGCCATTCTCCTCTGACGTCAGCAAGGCATTTTTGAGAACTGCCCCTCCCTGGATATTTTCTCTTTTTCAGACAGTTCTCTGCAAAACCTAGAGATGGGAAAGTGTGGAAAAATCCCACTAAATTAGCAGTTTGTGAAGTAGTCAGACTAGTCCATCTGGCACCAACAACCATGCCACATTCAAACTCACTTAAATCACCTTCCTTCTCCATTCTCTATGTACTTCTGATTTAGCTCTCAGCATAAAAACTGAAAAAGGTACATAACTTATATATAGATCATATTCACACAACCTGCCATTTTCTAGTTTCCGGGGAATAGGCTTCACGTAAATTTGTTTTAGAATGAAAGCAGCTGTATAAAATAAATAAAGAAGGTGGAAATAAACTGTTTACCCATAACTCTCTTAACTCTTTCAGATGTTGAGATAATGTGGACATGTGCTATATACAATATTACTACTATATATGCACCTCATAGTACATCCTTCCTGCACGCGGGTGGAATTTGGATAAATGGGCTGTGACAAATTGCCTTATCAAGCCCAAAATAATCACTTGATCCTGAAATGCACCCTTCCACGAAACCTCCTCGTTGTCATAACCTCTCCCAAACCTTCCCCCGAATAATCCTACTCCAATCTCCTCAAGGTGGGATTTGTCTGGATCAATTTCATAATGCATTATTCATTTGAGAATTTAATCAAATATCTCCCTCACAATCAGCCCATGCCTTGTAAACCCGCCCCCGCCCCCACCCCACACCGTATCCTCTTTCTACTCATTTTATTGGTGATTGTTAGTGTCACCTGCAATAGCAGATTATCAGCCAAATAAATTACTGGGTCACAGGTGAATTAGATGCTTGGCTGGCTGTATTTTTTTCTTCTTCTTCTTCTTCTCCAAGAAAAGTAGCTTATTGTAATTTAGCTTCTTTTTTTTTCTCGAGAAAATCCCCTCCTGCCTGCCTTCCCGTGGGTTCCTGCAGCGTAATGGTTTCCTTTAAGAGAGACACTGGTGGAAAGTGCTGATGCTTGTAGCCTGTGTGTGCGAGTGTGTGCGTGTGTGTCTGTGTGTGTAAAGGCTGCTATTTTCCACGGCTAACTGAGCCACTGATGAGCTTGCCAGCCAGGCCAGAGTTGTGTACACTGCGTGAGTAAGCCTCTGGCCAAGCAGTCTTTGTAATCTCGTGTGTGGGTGTCAACATACTGTGTACTCATGCTGGGTGGGTGCAATTAAAACCAAGCTCAATTGAGATGGATTCTGTGATGCTGCAGCGTTTTACGGCAGCAGTTCATAAGTTTCCCCACCAGTTCAAGCACTGCGGTGTGTAAAGTATACAGTTTCTCGTACAGCAGCTTGCCTTTAAAATTTGTTGATGGCATTTTGCTTTTCTCCACCTTCCCTCACCCAAGAGGACTAAAGAGTAAATGAGTGCGGGGCAGGGCGGCTCTTGTCCCTGCTTTGCTGTTTTGCTCCGTTTGCACCGATGGAATTATATGATAATCAGAAATAAGCCGACGCTGCTTCCCCGCCGCACACCAAAAGAGGGTGGGAAGACATTAAAAAAGCTTTTTTCCCCCCTCCCCAGGAAATACAAACATATTTGTTTTGATCTTATCGCTCCCTTCCTCTCTCACTCTCTCTCTCTTTTTTCTTTTTAAAGAACTTAATGCGCTATTCATGAGTGTGCACAACAATAAAAGCACTTTCTGAATCTATTCATCTCAGAGCCACCATGGACAAATTTTGCTTTCACATATTTAGTTCAAAAGGGTTTTTTTGTTTTTGTTTTTTGTGGTATTGTTCCACATCAGCTGGCAAATGTGTCATTTAGGCAACTAATGTGACTTTGGTGTGCTGAGAAACAAAAATAGCTAGCGGCACTTCTCCCACTCTTTTTCTGCAGCTCGTTGTTTACTAAGGCAAGGTGGAGCGAGTCATCTGTGGCTTGCGTGTCGACTCATTTTTACGTTATCCCACCGGAAGAGAAGCGCCGGGAAAGCTTCTTCTGAAACTCCTACTCAGCTAGAGCGGATCCCCTCTTTCACCCCCTCGCTGAGACACGCAAACAGACACTTGACACTTGTTAGTGCAAGTTTTTGTTTTTTTTGTTTGAGCCTGTTGTTACCATGTCAATGGGTGCTTTAAATTCAGTGTGAAATACAGTCATTACAGTCAAAGTTTTTTAGGTGCAATATGCAACTTTCACACTTGCGTGCACAGCCGCACATTGGTGCATACTGCACATCACACGCTTTGCTAAACACTTTGAGTCATTTGATTGCATGTGAGTTCTCTGTGTAACTTTGTACAATGTAAAATGTTACATTTAGTGGTATCTGATCAAAGGAAATTTACTTCTTTGGTTTACAGTCAAACATATTTTCCTTGATGATTAATAATTTGAATAAATAAACCTTTTAATTTATATATTTCAGCTGCATTTTACTCAGAATCACAGCTCCATGCTTATGAGGGAAAAGAATCATTTTTGCATGCATCCCGTGAACGTGGAGACTAATATGAAATCCACCAGTCTATTCTAAAAAGTTTTGCACACAAAACCTTCCACCTACACAGCTGCTCCAACAAGCAACACATTTCGGTTTAATCCATTGAGTTGTGCTTGAATCACACTCGCTAAGGGATGAACGCTCCCAGGTACAGAGTGCATGCTGTAGCCTCGGGGTAAGCCTCACTATTCAAACATGTATGTACAGTGAGGATGCGCTGAGCCCCGGATTCGGCTGCATAGTGAAGTCATTGAGGAGTAGACTCTCTAGATCTTATGAGGCATCAATCTCTGTCTTTCTGCCTGTCTAGGCTGTTAACCACCTCTGGGCTGCACCATTGATCTCTGTAATTGTCTCCCACTCTTCAAAGGGAGCTAAGAGTTGGTTTGATCCGAGCTGTTTACTTTCACAGCCACTATAGCTCTGCTCTCTAAAGAAGTGAGCTATCAACCACTTCAGGCATGAGCTAGCATATTATAGCACCATTATTGTGTGTCTGAGCATGTGAGTGATTGTGCAAGAAGAAAAAAAGAAAAGCAAGCCAATGTGAGAGAGAACCCGGCACAGCCTGTAGCCTCGGGGTGAGCTAGCAGCTTCTTGCTGTTACGTAAGGGCAAGAAATTCCAAGTAGGATATTCCCTGTGTTCTAACCACGGGGATCTAACGAAATTAGTGCAAGGAACCGGATGCTGGATTGTGCACAAAATTATAGTCATTGTTTGTCTGCTTTCTTGATATTGAGTACTGAAAGCTTCATACTAATGCCTCCACCAAGATGACAGCAAAGTGACAAGTGTGATATGTAGCATCGCAAGATGTTTTGGGTGTGATAAAAAGATAACAGCGTGTCCCTTCTGAACCTTGCAAAGCAAATTTTCTTGTGCTATATTTGTGGGCCTCAGCTTGAACTGCAGAGTCAGAATAGAGGAAGTTCTTACCCACCAGCTTTAGCAGATAAGAGCTTTGCAATAAGCAGCTGATATTTAACGTTTGCATGCTGTAACCGTTTGATCACATGGATCTGCCTCTGCTCACAGAGCCAAAAGCAGTGTATTAAAAAGTAACCCGATCAAAAAGAGACTGGCGTGATGTGCTGTAATTTCAATGTAGTACTTAAGTCCAAGGATGGGGATTTGGATGAGGCAGTACAGTCTGTAGACCTGCTACCAAGTCATGTTTACAGACTGTGAGTGAAGGGAGCCTTGATTTTTATCACCTAGTCTGCAGTGGGGTTAGCTATTAAAGTTTATGAAGCAAAGCCGAGAGCGTGGGGGGGAAAGCACCGGTGGTATGCTTCCAGCGTACCAAGGGCATGATGCAGTTTCTTTCTTTTTCTTTCTTCAACCTGGAGCTTTTACCAGTGAAACAGCTGTACATGGGAATCAGCATTTGCAGTTTAGTACAGAAACACATGCAGGCTTAGCACCAAAACACTGCTTCTGGGAAACGTGTTAGCAGATAGTTTGGCTGGACACTAAAAGGAACCCAGTGAAGTAAGAAGGAGCAGAAAGAGAGGCAGGGAGAAGTGAAACGCTAGAGCTAGAGCATCACGAAGGGATTCATGTTTGGAGGCAAGCATTGACAAGTTGAAGAATGTGTGAGCAGGTATGAATGTTGAGTGTGTGTTGCTTTTGTTACGGAGAATCACAGACTCTCGGGAAGCTTAAACTGTTTTGTGAGGAAGAGAGATATTAAGCTGTCCGCTGCTGTGTAGTATTTATCATACAAGGCTCTATAGATCGCCGTGTATTACAGAAACCGCAGGAGACAGAATGCTAAAGGGAGCTTCCCTTGGAGGAAACCACTGTCTCGCAGCAGCCGACTTGTGAGTATTTACCTCTCAGGTTGAAAAGACGAGCTTCCTTTGAGTGCTCGTCAAAGTGCAAAAATGCCTTGCTGGATTCTTTAGGTTTAAGAAAAGCAGGAAGTATCTCATTTTAAATGCTTATGAGAATTGCTGTCATTATATTAAACATGTGTATTATTCTGGAAATACATGTTCTGACAGAAAGCTTTATTTACTTCTCACTTCTTCAGGTGACAGTGTTGAGATGTAACGTGTGATTTTTGTTGAAATGTCACTGGTATAACACAGGAATCTGATCGAAAAGCAACTCTCACATGTGTTCTGTTCTGGTATACTGCAAATATAGATCCAGCACAAAGAGCACATGTGAGAGTGGTAAAATCATTCATTGGGGAAGCTCCAGCCTTCTAAAATATAGATACTTGATATTCTGTGCCACACTATCAAAGCCTGCATAATAGGCTGAGATAATGATTGAGTTTGTTTGTCATTGCAGCCCATTTCAGCACAGTGATCTGTGCCCCTCAAACATTTGGCTAATTAAACTAACAAATGCATTTAGTACTGACATAAGTGTATGGCTAAAACTTCAATTTTAATAATGCTCAGATATTAAGATATTGATTCAGTTCTTAATCACCACGCGTGGTAATGTGTGCTTGTAGTACACTAAATGATTTTGTTTAAGAATTGACTTTCCTTAAGCCTGTGCTATAATGGCAATTTACAATCATCTGACTCTGGAGATAGATAAGAATTATCAGTGAATTATGGAAGCACAGGAGTGAAGTCATGGAAAGCTATGCCAATTAAAAGCCCACTTCCACAATTTTCCACTCAATAATCTATACAACTATAGTTAACAAGGATTAAAGTTTTGCTTTCTTTTATCAAAGCCAAACCCAGAAGGCATTCATCTCTCCTGTTTCATTTTCATGTTTGCACAACAAGGCAGGCTTGTGTTACAGTAGGTGCATTTGATGCCTTTGACAGATTTTCAGAAGTTATTCATAAAGCAGTCATAAATAGTAAAAAAATATTAATAAGGCACATAATTGTGAGGAAAAAAAACCCTAGAGGAACACATAAAAGTGTTTTCTATCAAAGAACAAATCAGCAATATTTAATCCAGATAAGTCTGCTGAACACTTCTTAGAGCACGCACGCAACGCCTTAGGACTAGCGTAAGTAACAAAACAAGAAGTACACAGAAAGGAGCCTGCTGTAATATTCCTATACCGGCCAGACCATTAAAAATCATGTAATAACTGTATCAACTGCATCGTTTGAGGCCATTACATCAAAATGCATTAAATAAAGGCTTAAATAAGATAGACCTGATTGTAATAGAACCTACACTTGTTTTTCATGCCTTCAAGATATTAAACAGTTGCCATTTTAAAGTATTTCTCGTGTGAAAATTCACACTTCAAAAGCATCAATAGAGCTGAGTAACTCAAAAGACTCAGTATAAATAGACTTAAGAATCTTTATTCAAACATACATATTAATACACAGTAAAAAGACGGTATCTCTTCTTTAAAGGTTTTAAGGTTGTATACATATCAGGACATAATAAAAATACCAGGTCCTTTGGATGTTTGAAACTAAAGGTAAATACAACTTCAAGTGAACTGCAAAGCATGACATATTACACTGTGATTTTGTTTATATAACAAAAAACCAAAAAGATCCAATTGATTAACTGATCATTTCTTCTAAAAGCACAAATTTGGGCAGTTTGTTAGTTTGGAGCATTCAGATGTACCAAAAAGAAAAGACATTAGCAATGATCCTAGAGAAATAATTGTTGCTTCCCATCAACCTGGGAGAGGTTTTACAGTCAGGCCATTTCCAAACAATCTGATGTCCATCGCTCTATAATGGCAAAGATCATTGTCAAGTAGAAAACCTTCAAGGGGGATGTCAGTCTATCTGACATCTCACTAAATGCCTCCCAACGTGGAAATAGTTGGTGGAAAGGACTTTGCCCTTGGAGTCATTCAGTCGCCCATGAACTCTTCTGTATAGCAAAGTATTCAAGAATCAAATGTGGAGCCATCTGTCCGACAGCTAACACCTGGCTGAAACTGGGTCATGCAACAGGACAATGATCCAAGCGCAGCAGCAAACCTAACATAACAACAGAATGAGTGAAAAAGAAAAGAATTGAGGTTTTGCAATTGTACGTACTTTCTACCATCGCTGCACATAAGACCCCCGCTGACGAAAACCAAATTTTAAAACATCCACATCAATCAATCAATCAAAATTTATTTATATAGCACATTTTAAAGACCGAAGTACACCAAAGTGCTTTCCAGTAAAATCATGATACAGATAAAAAATCACAATATGAAATATAAATTACAGATATAAATAAAATATAAAAGAATTGCCTAATCTAAATGCAAAGCCAGTGGATGTTTCCACTCTGTATGCTAAACAGAGCAGTCATTACTTTAAACCACTCACATGTAAAGTTAATACTATTGACCATCTCATTAGAATGCAGTGTTCCTGTGGGAAACACTGGGTGCCTGCCATCAATGTGTGCATTACTTTCACACTTAATATCCACAATTGCTGAAAACCAAACACCTTCTCCGTGGGAATGGCACACCCTAATGCCTCATACCATCCAGATTCCCATCTAATTAAGCGTTCACTGGATGTGCCAGGACAAGCTGTGAAGGACCCAACCCTCAACCTTCAGAACCTAAAGGAATCGCAGCACCCTGTGCCAGACACCACTCTCCATCCACACAGGTTACCTCAGAGCTGATTTTGCATCATGAGGCAGAAAACTTGTCAGAGCTCTAAACTGGAGATAGGTTTCCTCTGACGTTATCAACACATGATTAGTTGCGAAATAGCACAGGCCTCATATAAAAGGAGATTTATTGACTTCTAGGCAACCATCTGCAATCCTGTCTCCTCCTTGGTCAGTGCACTGTAAGTATCCAGTTTTTTTGTTTTTTATAGTGTTTGTGCAGAGTGGGCTCAAGGTGAATGGTAGGCAGGCTGCTAGAGGCGGTGATTAATTGTCATATCAATAAATCTGTGGGTAATAAAGAAGGTAAAATTGTAGAGTCATTCATAAGCTATTTTAGGGGATGGAGGGATTCTTCTCAAAATAAAAAATGAACTTCTAAATATGTCACCTTAATCAGTGCCAAAAGCTTTAATTCAAACCAGTACATGAGCGGCGTTGGTGCAGAATAGTTGTCTTTCTGTGTAGAAGTATTGCAATAAAGAAAGAGATGGCAGGGGTAAAAAAAAGTGTGTGTGAGGGGGCAGATCAAAAGAAGAGGAATGAGGTCAAGGTAGACACTATGAAAGAATAGGTCGGGGAAGAATGCAAGGACAATGTCGATTGTAGACAGCTAAGAATGAGAACACCCGGGGAAAACACAACCCAGTGCTTTTGTCTGTGCTCATCCGGCTTTGGGGTGACTGCTTGCTTGAGATCCCTCGTTGCCGTCTGTTCGAAGACTTCAGCTGCCAGTGGCATTTGCTCTATCGTCTTTGCCCAGGCTAACACATTGACTGCCTCCAGAATTATGCAAGGTCACTGAACGTGTGTTTAATGTGCTGGTTGGGGGGTAAAAGTGATTAAAATTAGCGTAAATAAAGGAGCACTTTTTCTTTAGGCTTTTCATTTTTCATTTCACTGCCAAGAGCTTCAAATATTTTAACTGCAGTACTGTAGGTAGCTTGCGAGTCAAATCCCCGCTACTCTCAGCGTGCTTTCCAGGAACTCACAGTTATGATCCGCAATATGTCAAACATTTCAAGCTTCAAAGTACGGCATTAAACACGCTCCGTTGCCGTTTGCTTGAGACATATTTTGAACAAGCTTTGGATATAGGATTCTCCATGCATGCAGTTACCCCCCAAAACCGCCTCTGGTTCTCTGAGATTCAAACTAATTCCTATTCTGTGCTGTAATTTAAAATGGGAATACACTGAAGAAAGGCCACAAAAGACATCAGTAATCACTGACAAAAAAAAAATAGCAACCAGCTAGAAATGCGCAAATGGATTTGGCAGGAGCTCTTGTGTGCATAAATTCTTTTTGCAGAGTCAGAGTAAGCAGTTTGTTAGCAGTCTGGGAAGGATCTCGGATAATCTTTTGGCAGGTATGAGTCCATGCATCAGTCTCTGGTTTCCACTTGCCATCACGGGTCATCAATCCTCATGGCTTTAAAGGCAGAGAGACTTTTTAAAATCCAGTGTTTCTGCCCAGCATTTCCGTATTTCACACCCGGCCAGTTAAAAGGTTAATTCCTAATCGCCATGGCCTCCGGTGTTCGCTGCATTTGCACCAAGCGATGTGTACTAAAAAATAACAGGTGTTTTGGTGGGTGGGTGGGTGAGTGTGTGCATGAAGTGTTTCAGTATGCGTGCGTGTCTTATTGTGTTGGCTTGTCTACCTGCCGTGGGTGATAAGGGCCAGTGTGGAGGATCGCCTTTTGTTCCAGAATTACTCATCCCTGTGTCAGCGTGGGAAATTTAAACCCCGCTTAATCTCCGTTTCAAGCTCAGATGCTGGTTAGAGCCTGAGCTCGGTGTCGCGTGTTGTTGTTCACCATTGTCTCTGAGCTTCTAAATGCATTGATGTTTCTATCAATGCATACCCCCCCTTTCTCTCTCAGCGGCAGCTGCACGTGTCGGTAAATATTTGAGTAAAAAATTTAGAGAGAGTCCTCTCGTGTGATCCTCGAGCACGCCAGGGTTCGTTTTGAAGTGTTTATCTGTATGTAAACACACACCTACACGCGTACCTTCCACCGTGTGGTCGGAATTCGTGTTAATTCAAGCAGCCATAACAAGTGTCTCTTTTCCTGTTGGCCATCTGAGTCACAGGCTGCAACCGAAGTGTGACACACAAGTCTGTGTCTGTGCGCTCCCTCTTCCTCCCTCTCTCTCACTAGATATTTCCCCCTATATTACTCTATATCTCTCTCCCCTTTTCTGTGCTGCTATCTTGGTTTTCTACCCATTAATTGTCAGTCTTCCTTCCTTTCTGCCTCTTCCTCTTCTCTGTTCCACCCTCCTCCTCCTTCATCCCCCTCTCTGTTTGTATGTGTCGACTCTCTGCCTCCCTCCCCTCCTGTCACTCCCTCCTCCACCTCTCTTTTTCTCTCTCTCTCTCTCGCTGGTCTCGCTTACCAAGCAGGGCACAGCAGCAACAGCAGTAGCGGCAGTAGCTCACTCTAGCCAGTTCTGAGACACAGCGGCGGCTGCAGTGTGCATGTCAATATGTGTGTGCGTGTGTGTGTGTCACGGTTTACATGTTTGTGTCAGCCAGTGTGCCTGCTGCTCTTTAAAGAGTGAATACAACGCATCCATGGAGTTACTCTAACGAAGGGACTGGAGGGAGATATGTAAGAGGACCATCCTGGAGCTCATTAAGAGGAAGAAGGAAGACATAACATCACTTTTTTTCCCTCCCCCGTTTTCTCTCTTCTTTATTTCAGCCTCTGTTTTTCTGTCAGACTCTCCTCACTTCTATAGCTCTCCTTTCACTGTCTAACTTGGTGTGCTGCTGCAAGGATTCTGTCAAACACAACTGTAAGTGGACTTCATCGTGTGGGTGCGTGTGTTTATGTGCTGCATGTATTTGCTGTGTACCCTCACACTCCTTGTCAATTTTAACTTGCTGTAGCTGTAATTCGCGTCTGAGTGCACATATTTGCATGCCACGATAAAGTGCGTGTCGTGACATCTCTAATGACTTAATTAGGCCGATTTGCAGAGCCCACTTTGTAGTGAGGGAGCAGCGCGTCCATGTAAACATTACTGACCTCCGTGGTGCAGATCTGTTCATAATCACAAATGTTAATAATACTCCTGATGCGTAGTATTGTGCCAAACTGTCACTGCTGCCATTTATCTAAAATGTCACTTGTTGGTGTGGCATGTGAATGAATGCCCTCTCCTCCAGGTATTCTCTGCAGCTGGTGAGTGTGTGCGTGAGGGAGAGACAGACAGGGAGAGAAGGAATGATTGAGAGAGTCTTACTGGGTGCCTGTGTATGTGTGTGTGTGTGTCACTCTGTCACCCTGTCACCCAGGGCATGGAGAAAAATCAATAGATCTACAGCTTGAGTTGGGCCGTTTACCTCTGTCAAGTGATGAGCAGACACTGTGGCCTTCAAGGGTCTGCAGACAAGTGCTCGGGATGCTGTGCAGACCCGCAGTCCGTCAGCTCTGCGTGCTCCTTTCATTTTTCGTATATGATTGATCTTGTGTGCTTTTGAGAGCTCTATTTTGTTACTTAAACCTGACTCTTTCCTTTCTTTTCTTTTTTTTTTTCAAAAACTGGCGACAGAGACCATACGTCAAAAGTTTTTCTTTTACCTCCCCAACTGGCGCCACTATTAGAGCTAGCCAAGGGAATGAGTAAGAGCAGGTGAAAAGACTGATAGAAAGAAGACAGAGCCAGAGCATGCAGGATGGGAACAGAGGTAGACCGTCATAATCAATCCTCCATGATCCTGGAAGAGCATCATTTGTCTTCTTTTCTCACTCTACTCCTCCTCTTGCCCTCATCTTTCTCTCATTTTCGGTGGTATAGCTACTTTGATTTTGAGTAAGAACACTAGTCTCCAGAGCTTCATTACTTTTAAAGCCTTCATCGTGAGGGGCCATAAAAAGATTCTAAGGAATGGATTTGCCAGACATTTTGTACCGACTTGCGAGTAATGGCTATGGGGGAATATAATATTCCTCCACGGTGTGTAATGGCCTTCTGTGCCTTGTGCTCTGGGTTATCAGGGCAAACTGGGATTGGCTAAAATCCGTCAGTGCTGAAGAATATGACATTGTGCATGTTAAGCTGCGCCTGCTGGGGATCCTAGCTCTGTTTAATTCATAAGAACACACCACTATGCTGCATAAACTTGTAACTGAATGCGATGCTCGCGTTTGTGTGTCCAGGAGATTGGGGTTGTTTTTAAGCATTGCACTGACCTTGTGTTTTGGTATGTTCCCCTTTCTCTACTGTGTTTGCATTCATTTGTTTTCCATCTTGCGACTGGATAGGGCAGAAGAATGTGTCTGGGGCAGTGTGTTGCCTTAAGAATATGGGGATTTGTATGGGGTAGCAGGAAAATGCCGGGGAGGAAATGATTGAGAGAAAAGGTCACTAGACAGGATGCCCTTTTTTTTTTTTTTTTTTTTTAAATCTGATATAGGAAACTGCAGAGACCCAAAAAGGGAGGGAGAGAAAAAGCAGTGCAATGTTAGGAAAAATGATTAGAAGTGAAAGTGTAGCTAAAAGACCAAAGAAGTGCTATAAATTGTGTTAACTCAAACATTAAGCTTTGCTTCTCATATATCAGCTGCGACTCCAGTCATGACTTAAATGTCCCATTTCCACAGGCTGACAGAGCATTGTTTGTGACCTTTTCTTTGTAGGTGGAGTGTAAAACTGTGTGGTGTTTTACTCTCCACCTCTGCTTTCAATCACAAACAGTAGCGTCCAGCTGGGGCCTTTCTAAGTGGAGTTTGGATGTTCTCCTTATGCCTGGATGAGTTGTCTGTGGGCACTCCAGCTTCCTTCCACAGTCCAAAGACGTGCATGTTTGGCCTAATTGGTGATTCTAAATTGGTTATAGGTGTAAAATGGAGTGTGACTGTGATAGCCCTGTAGACCGTAGATCTATATACAACCTCTCACCCGGGGGCATCTAAAAACAGGACTGATGGACGGATAGATCATAAACTATATAAAAGATGGATGTATCCACCATGATGTCACTCAATGGTTTATGACGCTAATAGATAGTAGTGTTTGTCAATAGTAGGCTTTGTTAGCAAGTAGTATTCATAGACAGTATGGACACATTGCACAGAAATACAGTCTAATTGTTGCTAAGTAACGTACTATACAGCTAAAATAGTGAAATTTCACTCACCAAACTCAGGGATAAACTTACTTATTGCTATTTATTAGACTGTACTCTTCCCCCACCAATCTGATGGCCAATCCTCCCTGAGCCTGGTTCTGCCAGATTTCTTCCTGTTAAGAGGGAGATTTTCTTTTCCACTGTTGCCAAACCACTTGCTTATGGGGGTCATATGAGTTCTTTTTGTGTATTATTTTTGGGTCTTTACTTTACAATATAATGTGCCTTGAGGAAGCTGTTGTTATGATTTGGTAAACAAATTGGTAACTTTTAAAAATAAAATAAGATAAGATAAGAGATAAGATAAAACTTTATTAATCCCTCGGGTGGGTTCCTCTGGGAAATTCGGTTTCCAAAAGCACAGCACCAACAAAAGTTACAGAGTTACAGAATATTATATATATATATATATATACACACACACACACACACATATATAAATACAGAGACATATATAAATAAAATATACGAAGGGGATAAATAGAATAAATAGGAATAAAAATAAAAATACAAGTGAATTGCACATTTCGAGTATTGAGGTCTATTGCACCATTGACTATTAACAAAAGTATTGCACAAAAGGTATTGCACAGTGAAGTGAAGAGGCACTACAGCTTAGTTGTTCCCCCCTCCTTTGTCCACCTCCCCTCCCTCTCCCCTCCAGAGAGGAGTTAAACAGTTTGATGGCGTGTGGGACAAAGGAGTTTTTAAGTCTGTTAGTTCTTGTCTTGTCTTCACCCCCACATGAAAGTTGTTATGAAAGGGGAAGTTACCATGCAGTGAGGATGTTCATTTTAAATTTAAGCACTTTAAGAAGTGACAGGAAGCTTCAAGTGGCCATTGGAGGAACTGCTGTTTTTGACACTTTTACTCTCCGCCGTCTATCGACTAGAGATAGTTTCTGGTATAGCAGTTATTATTATATTTCAGGTTTTCTTCCAGTTAATTCTGCAGACGATGTTGTATATTTTAAACTTTTTTTTGCATTCATTTAAAAAAACTGACTTCACTTTCTTCATCCTCAGAGGCAGGGCAAAGCCTTTGACAACAATATGTAAGAACAGACAGGAGCGAGACACAAACTGTTACATGCTGTTATTTTTAGTTTTGGAAGAGCCATCAGTAGCGTATAAATGTAGGATTTATAAACAGCAAAATTCTGGGAGAAAAAAAGGGCTGAAAGCATCTTGATTGTGTGCGGATACTTTAATTAAAGTGTCTCCCTCATTATGATGAAATGCTGGGAATCACCTTTGTACCTGTTGTTAATTACCTACATGCTAGAGGTTTCTGCAGCAGCAGGAGCAGCAGCCTGTGTCCTTGGCACAGTCGCAGCCCTCCCCCCTTCCTATACAAGTTTTCATGTTGAAGGTGTCACATGCAGGTGCAGGACTGTAGGTGTGAGTAGACGTGCACGTATCTGGCCATTCCTGTTAAGGAAGGAGGGAACGTGCGCGTAGCCTAGAAATGTGGAGCGTCTCTCTTCGTTACCGATGGGCTCGTCCCCTACCTCTCTCTCCATGACCCAGTTCTCGTGTGCTGACACCCTGTGTTCATACTGTGCCTGCAGCAAACACATGTTGTCGGAGCAGAGAAAGGAAAGAAAGCGGATTAAAGGGAGACAAAAAAGGAACTTGTTTTCAGAAGTTTCAGAATTGTACTTGGCAAATGGCTTGTGCTTGTTGCTATCACCTCTATGGTGCGACCAAAAGAGGAGTTCGGTTGTTTTTTTTAATTGTTTAACTCTTTACCTGATACTTCATTTACGGGCTTCTTTCTTCTTTGTCCTGTATTTACAGAGCAGCTTCCTGGGTAGTGCCACATTTTCAGTTGGAGATCTTCTGAGGGCAAAAGATGAACGACTGACCTTGAGCCTCAGGTAAGGGCATGTTTCCGTCCCGCTCGCTGCTGGACCGTATCCCTCAAACCTAAACTCAGACTTGTGTGCATCTTCTCTTGAAACTTAGCTGGCAAAGGAAATCCATCCACAAGAGCAATTTTTAGGAGAGCTCTGAAAGTTGCCAGGGCTTTTTTTTCAGGGACGATTTGTTAGCAAGTGAGAATAAAGTAGTGCTCTAATCATCTTTGTTTTTTTGTGGAAAATTGAAGTGGAAATAACTGATTTTTTTTTCCTAAGAGGCTTTTAAATGAAAAAATGACAAGAAATTCCAGTGTGATGTCCGTAAGAATAAATATATAGCATCTTTCCCCCACACGAATAACACTTCTATGTTTGAACATTAGATTCTGAAAGTCAGTGGACGTTGCAGGGCACACGCTTACTTAAAGGGTTGTGAGGATATAATCAGTAATTTCACCACAAAGAAGATCGCTTCTTTGCCTTTTAGGGGGGCACATTGTCTCATCGCAAGCAACAGATAAGCTTTGGTCCTGAGCATTATTAATGCTGTTCCCTTCTTACAAACTGCTTGACATGACTATTAAGAGCTAGCGCGGAGATATGTAAATAAATAGCTGGCGCAGTTTGAAAGCCATAAAATTGCGTTTTACTGTTCGGTTTGATGATTTCACCCAAGGGGAACCTAAATATTCTGTTTGGGAGAAGATTACAAAGGAGCATTTGAAATGAACATCTGCTGATTGTTTCAGGCACAGAGCGAGGATAGCGTTAGCTCGATGTGCAAACTGAATGCAGTCTTTGTGTCGGTTTCACAGGAAACTGAGCTCGAGTAATGTGGAATCTCTGATGCCACTCAGATCAGGTGGACACCAGTTGCACACCTACATATTGCAGTTGTGCACTTGATTCATTTTTTTTTTTACGTTTGCAAATTAAAAACAGGAGGATTTGTAATTATTTTTTGCTTCTTCTGTTCCATCTGCTGCAATAACACGCAACCCAACCTGCTCATCTTTACCAACATGGCCCTGAGTTTGAAGCGCTAACATGTCCACAGGTTTAGCTGACATTTAAAGAAGAAATTGCACGTGAAGACACATAAACAGACCCATCGCTAATGCTGAATGTCGCAAGGCTTTTCTAAACCATCAGAGCAGTGAAATTTTTTTCTCGCTAATAACTACTCGGTGACGATCGGTGATAATAATCTCCTGCTGACATTGCTTTATCTGTCCAGCTACCACTTCTGCAAAGGAAGGTGACTTATAAGGTGTTGCTCAGTAAAGTGTTACTCAGCGACGCTGCACATTTTAACCCTATCATAGCGAAGTGAATCCTTTTTGATACATGAGTTTTTGTCAGTTATTGAGACTAATACATTATCATTAAAAAGTAATGCAAACAAAAGGAAATTGCACACTAATTAAATGTCAGATGTAGCAAATATGACAGCTGGCAATTATTTTGTAGTTCAGTCTTTACATTGTTAACATAAATTTCATCATCTGGTATACTGCCTTGTAGCAGCTAAATTTGAAATGCCTGCTTTTATGTGGCTCCTTTTGAAACATGGACTAGGATTAAGCATCTAATTTCCACAGTAACCTGTGACCGACCCACCGTACCTTTGGAGCCTCAAGTCCAAAGCACGTCCACAGAAATCCAGCTTGAAACAAAGATTCTGCTCTGAACACGCGTCTTGATTATAACAACCACGATGAGGCTGTTTCTGACTGAACCAGTACTAGTGGGTGTGCGGACAGACGTAATCGTTATTTCAGTGCCCACAAAGACGGTCCTTTGATAGGTAAAGTAATCACAGATGGTGGTCTTGAGTGTGCAAGCCATATTGCAAAAGATACATGGAGAAGGGTGAAGGTCATGAGCGTTACCATGGAAACCGGAGACAAGTTCCCAAGTAGTGAAACCCAGTAGGTCAGTGCGCAGATATATTTGTATCTTCCTAAAATGCTCACACACGTGTATTTGTTCTTGCTTTGTTCTACGTCCTTGAGTCCATGGATCACGATCACAAAACCGTCACATTCCGCTTTTGTTCTGAAGGTCCGCTGAACACGCACAGTGCCTTATGGCTTTTCTTCCTCTTATGCAACCAGTGCGTTTGATTTAATAGTCAGGACGCTCTGCCTCCACCTGTTAACTGTTAAGATGAATCCGTCTCCTGTTTGTATTGTCAGGCTGAATTTCCCTTTTCCGTCACGCTCACAGTTGTGTTTGAAAGTACACCCCTTCGGCAATCTACTCTTTTTATTTCCTTCTTCTTTTTTCGAATTTCTTTTGTTATGCTTTTCATTTCCTGTAGGTGATCCCAGGTCACAGGGTATAATTGTATCTTGCACGATTGACTATATGAGCTGCAGAGAAGAGAGATTACGGGCCCCCTTTCTCCGTCTGTGGGCATTTGTGTTTGTGCATGCACACATTTTTGCACAGGTTGTTCTGAACAGCAGAGTATTGTCATTTCACTGCTCTGTAGTTGTACCACATTGTTGGGTTTCTTCTTTTTTTTTCTGTTTGGCATAGTGGGTTTTATTTCTGAGGATAACATGAAGCCACCACAAAGCATTTTTAAAAAAATCCAAAATCAACAATGGCCTGCCTATTCAAGGCCTGCTGTTACTGTGCTATCTTTATCACTGCTGCTACACCTTTATCCACCTGCACAAGCTGAATTCAGCTTGTTCAGCTATATTCTCTGAGGCGGCGTTGCCCGAGACTCTGAAAAGGGGTCAGAAAACTGAGTTCTGCACACAAATCATATTGATTTTTTTTTAACTTTCATCTTTGCTTTTCCTTTTTTTCTTTTGTGTTAGGGGTTAATTTGACTTTTTCAGGGTTTTGGTAATTTCTTCTTAGGTGAAACTTCAGAAAACCTTTCGCTGAACGATGTAAATACACTAACCAGCATGCTTTCAAGCCAAATAACTCGGCAAGAAAAAGCACACAGCACACTGTACTGTAATACAGTGTTCTGCTTGACAAGAACAATCCAAGTATTCATTCCATTTTTAAGTAGCTTAAAGTAAACTTGTGGCGCACTAAACAATGTCTGTTACCACATTAAAAATGTTTCCTACAGAAACGCACACATGGAGTCATTATGTCACAAAGAGCTCTTGCTGGTGTGGCGTTGGAGCCCAGAGGTGTTACACTGACACCCTGCGATGCATGTGTAAGCCATCCAGACACACCAAGGAGAGTGCCTTTTATTTGATATGCTGTTTGCATGTTGGTTCATGCAGCGAGAAAACATTTCAGAGATGAGGAGCTTTTCGTGAGTATGCATGATTCATCCTGGGCTGTTTGACCTGGTGAAGAGTCTGTGATTCACAGAGCGGGGCACGAAGTCTGCGACACTGATGTGAGGCAGGAACGCGATTCATTCTGCCCATTACAGGAAACAGATGCTTCATTTAAACGGCGTCCTAATGCCCACTCAGTCGGTTGTTGCAGAAAGTCAGTTAATTTGAGCTGCTTCGCTCGGAGGAGAGAAAAAGGGAGCGCTTTATCTCGACGAGGCAAGGATTGATTCCCTTCAGTGAGTCTCAAAACCAACATGACTTTGACCAACTTCGCTTCATAAGCTCTGGGTTTATATTGGTGCTGAGCATAATGCATGTGGAGCTGAAATTGTTGGTTTTTTTTGCCCAGGTTCACTCTGTTACAAGGCTGTCCACCTCAGAGCTCGCTCCTCATTCCCACAAATTCTTTGCATCCCGGCTCCTCTCTCAGGTCTCACGCTCGCTTTCATGTGCGGCTGGTTAGGATGTTTGTCACGGATTGTTTTTGTTTTTCCGTAAGGTGCAACCGGTTTGATTTAGGTCACTTTTTCCTTCTTTTTTTTTTTCTTTATTTATGAAACTTCCTGTCAGCTTCGTGTCGAATGAGCGCGCCTGTTGGATACGAGGACTCGGCCCGTGTGAAGATCTTTCTCTTTTTGTTGACACCAGAAGCCGCTGAAGTGATGATGAGAAAAATCTTCCCTTCCTGCAGCCTCTCAAAATGACCAAAAAGGAAACACATACAGAGGCCCATCAGACACTCAGCGGCGTACAGACAGACGCACGCTCGCACATGTCTTTAAAGAAAACACAGTTGGGCAAACAACACCAGAAAAGGTAGTTAGAGTTTGAAGTTTGCACCTTTTATTAATCAAAGTTTCTGTTTAAAGGGAATTATTGATGACATAGGTTGCTCGGCACATAAATCCCGCTCTAGTTTGCCTGGTGGTAATTTTTGTAACCCACCTGCAACATCTATCTGAAAAGATTTCTTTTTAAAACAACCTCATGTTAAATATCTTCTCTCAAGGTTTCCATCTCTTTGGTATTCTTAGAAGAAGATGGAAATAGAGGTAATCAAGGCTAGAGTTTGGAAGCTGAAAACAAGGGTCATGAGATATCTGTATGCCGTCGTGTGCACATGGCTGCCTGGTCATGTGTATTTGTCTTTCAATCTATATTGCATCAAAGCAGCACGGCTTACGTTTTCCTGCCTGAGGTTATACCTCTGAAAACTCACATAACTCCTCACAGCCCGCACCGCTTGCTGTGAAACACGAACGGCATTATATCCAGTGTTTTAAGATGCATTTGTCGAATTCTTGGCATGCTTGTTCATTTTCCATAATGTATGTTCGCTGCGCAATGCGGGATGCAGTAATGTTTTTGCCACTTAGAGGCGGCAGAACAAGCTGTAAACACAATATTGACAAATTACCACCGTGTGCATTTAGGCAATGTGTTAGTTATTAGTTTTAGCAGCTTATTTGCACATTCAGGCACTGCAGAGAAATTTTTAGCACATTTTAATATGCGCCCTCGGTTTCCGTCTGGCTCACGAACATCCAGTGTTACGTCACGTGTCATTTATACTCAGTTGTTGCTCGGTTTTGGGTTACAACCAAAAGAAATACCGGTATTGTTTTCTTGAACTGACTGCCAGATTCCTTTATGACCTTTACCCACACAGAATGTGGAGCCACTACAATAACTAATCACCATCATGTTTGAGTTCTTAATTACCTGCTGATTGCAAACAGAGATGCATTGATTGCATACCTCTGATATTTATCAGAACAGCTCACCATGTAAAATTACTACATGGTGAGCTGTTTACCGGCGGTTTATCCGTGAAATGCCATTGGGCGTTTAGCCTTGTTCGTTCGGACTCAGTGGACACATTCGTCGGCTTGTATTCTCGCTCTATCACATCTCTGCAAGCTCTGTAGACATTTAATTTGAAAAAATAACTGGATAACAATTGCTAAGTAACTACTAGCTGTACTTGTTTGTCCCTTCAGTGTAAAGTTCATCTCAGACAGATTGTATGTAGCCTGGTTTCAGCAGGGATGAACAATGAAGCCACTGTACAAGAGGAGCTGCAAAGATGTCAGTGCTGCAGAGGTCTCTCAATAATGCATGTTATATATACACAGAGGAAGAAAGATGATTATTGCATAAACATGCAATTGCCCAATTAGTGACAGAGTCTTCATACTGTTATTTCAGCAATAGTTTGGCCCTTGCTCTTGTTCTGTTGCCCTCTCAGTCTCTCACACTGTAGTTCCCCTTTTGCACTTCTTGTTATCACTAAAACTTTATGCACTCAGTAGGAGAGGCACTCTCTGACCCAGTTCTAGAGCACAGTTTGAGATTTGATTTTGATAAGAATTTGTATGCTTGTGTTAGTGTGTGCGTGCCTGTGTGTACGTGTGTATTGGAGATTTACCATGGCGAGGCTACATTATCACAGACCAGTGCTTTTGCTGCCTGGCTTCATGGCTTATTCATCCATTCCCATTAGATAGGGCCTTTCTTTATTGTCCCACCAGCACCAGTTTAGCCTGCTATCATTATAATATCATTTTACCACCCCAGAGTCCTTTGTATTATGCTGTCCCAATTCTCATGCTTTTCCACAGACAGCCAACTCTCCTTTACACTGTATCCCCCGTGGCTGATTGTATCGGAGCCTGACCTAAGAGTCTAAAGATCAACTGTCTGATCCAGTTATACTGGAGAAAAATTGTGGCTCTTGCTGGAGCCGTGAGTATGGTCACACTCGTGCGTGTCTGCTTTTGTATTTTTCACACGTTAATCTTGCCCTCCTTTGTTGCACACACCCACATATATGCTGTCACTCTCTTAGCATCGGCATGAGATGCTCAGCTCCAAACTGATGAATATTCATCTATTTTTAAAAATGTAAATGGAATCGAATGAGGTGTGTGATTTTTTTTCCTACCGTAAAAATGTCTTTATTTATGGCTTCTTTGTTTTATCAGTGCAGCAGTGAATGGAAGAACATATGTACTGAAGCGGTTAGAGGAGACTAAAGGACACTTAAGGCTATGGCATTTGAGTGAACGGCTGGTGGGAAATGTTTTATCTGTAGTCTGCACATGGAGAGGAAAAGAACTGTTGGAAGCAAGTTGGTGTGTGTGTGTGATGAATCATCCAGGAATGCGTTTAATGTATCACCTCATGCGCACACAAACACAGACTGTATGTTCTAGTTAATATTATTAACACGCAGAAGATATTTAAAGGTGGGTGGGGGCAATTTGGGGCTAAAATAAATGCACACAAGACTTCCTCATTTTTACTCCTTCAACACTAAAGCTGGTTTATTCGCTGCACATTGTTCTGCATAATATGTGAGCTCCCCCAGGAATTAGGGCTCATGGGCTGAATATGAGAATAATAAACTCGGCTAGTGCAGCTCAGCAGCATTATAATGCAACTGAGTGAAAAACTGTTAAATATGTATATAAAGTTTACACGGGAGTCTGTGCAGTCCCCTGAACTCAACCAAGTACAGGTTTACTGCTTCCACAGGAAAGAGGAGGCTGATCAAAAGCACTTGAATAATCGATCATCAACTAGTGTGAGCGCCTCTGTAAAAGCACAAGTTGTAGTAGTTTACTGGTCTGTACGATTCAGGTGTGTGTTGAATGAAGCAGTCTTCCTAGGACTTGATGTCCCATTTAATTCAACCCAAGGTCAGGCCATGCAGCGTTTAGAAGAACCCAAGTGCTACAGGCGTCAGCCACCATGTTAAAAGTTCATGAGAGTGCAATGAGAAAAAAAGACTGAACAAGTAAGGCTTGTTTTGAAGTACAGCTCATGTGTGCAAAGTTGCATCTGAACAAACCACAAAAACAATGACGAGACGAGCAGACAAGACCAAAGTGGAGACGTGTGGCCACAATACACAGCAACCTGTTTGTTGAAAACCAGCAAGCAGCAAAAACGCCTCATACCAAAATGTCAAAGGTAGTCATTGAGGGTTGGTCTTGCATTTGGTTTGCAGCCATATGACCTGAGCACCTTGCAGTTATTGAGTCGACCTCTGTCAAACAGTCTAAAGCGACGATCGTAGTTAGGTCATAAAATAGGATAATGATCCAAGCACAGCAGAAACTCTACAACAGAATGGCTAAAAATCAAAGAATGAAGGTGTTGCAACAGTCAAAGTGTGGACCTCAGCCTGACCAAAACGCTGTGGTTGACCTTAAGAGAACTGTGCATAAATAAATACCCACAAGCCTCAATGAAGCAATCTTGTGAAGAAGAGAGGGCCAAAATTTCTCAAGAGCCATGTGTGAGACTGATTAAGTCATTCAAAAAATGATTAACTTAGCTAATTGCTACTAAAGGTGCTTCTTCAAGCTGCACTTAGTTTTTCACAGGACTGCATAGAATCCTGTGAAAAACAGGAAAATATTTTTTTCACCTTGCTTTAATTATTCGGTCATGACTTATTAACAATGCCCATAAAGTGTAACGGTACATCAGGGATACCCTAAGCTTACTATAGAGCTCTTAGGCTAAAATTGATATTGAACAAGGCAATCGTGTTGTGGTAGCTCAAGGTCAGTCATTCCTCAGGTTCTTCCTGTACATCATGTCTTTGCAACATAACACTAATAGGTGAAAGAAAAGGAAAAATTAGATGCGGCGTGAAGAGCCAAAGATGGAGGAGAGAGATTTAATAAGTCTGGCCCAATGTGGTTCTGAGGCATGCTAGGGGCACAGCTCATGCCAAGAAATAATGGGATAATAATGAAGACAATATGGTGGGAAGAAGAGGCGAAGACAGTAAGTACATAAAATCATGTCTGGCAGGTTTCTGTTTGTTTTTTTTAATGCCATCCTCTTTTCTTTTTTCTTTTTTTTGCCTTAAATTGTAGTGTGCAATAATTCAAACCCCCTGCTGGGGCACTGAACACAGAGCTATGCAATCTGCCCCTTTGCTCCATCTCCGATGTTTCACACATGCCTCGGAGGACATTCTTGTCTGCCTTCCATTATAATAACTTTGGCAATTTGAATGCATATAATGTCTTTAAAAAAATCAAATGTTTCACCCATTGAAATAATGCTGTATGCTGCTTCCTAAACAATATAAGATTAGGGCTGTGCGATATGACCAAAATCTCATATCCCGATATAAGACATCTATCCTCCCAATAACGATATAAATCACAAAAATTTTGTACGTGGAGTCGGGTGTTTTAACCGATGCATGAAACGATAAATTTTTAGACATAAGTTGTAACGGCCGCCGTTTTCTTTGTGAGCATTTATTACGCGACGTGCTGCAGGGAAAAGCCTGTTCTAACGTTTGAGTCTAAGGTTTATTTTTTAGCAACTGACGGCTCTTTTTTGCTTCTCATCTGTAAACTCTCTGCATACTCGTTCACGTGATTCAGTTTATTTTGAAAAGTCTCAACAGGATCTTGAGCTTTATTGTGAAAGGTGTATGTGGAAAATAAACAAGCGGACATGCGATGGTTTTACCGTTGTTGTTGCTAACCACAACGCATAAAAACAGGCGCTTGTCCGTCAGTAGTGTGGTTATATTAAATATAAGAGAAAGAGAGAACTTTAAGAAATTAATATAGCCACTACAGTGACCATCAAAACAATGAAAAAATATTGCCGTAAACAGTTTATTTTGCGACACCACAAAACAAACGATAGACGTTTTTATATCGTCATCCGATATAAATCGTTATATCGAACAGCCCTATATAAGATTATAGACTGAATAAATGTACACCTTATAAATGTGTCAAATTAAAAATAACACACAACACTACCACTATGTGTAATATACATGTGTATTTCCATTCAAGTGATGTTGAGTGTAAGTGCACACGCATGTATAAGTTCTCACCCCAACCCGTTGTGGTAGATGGACCCCCCCCCCTCCCGAGCCTGGTTCTGCTGCTGGAGGTTCCTTCCTTGTAAAAGGGAGTTTTTCCTTCCCACTGTCGCCAAAGCCCTTGCTTACAGGGAGTCATATGATTGTTGGGGTTTTCTCTGTTGTGTTATTGTAGGTTCTACCTGTATAAATAAAATTGAAATTGAAATGTTGCGTGATACACTCTGGAAATCCCGTTTCAGATCTTTCCTTCCAAGAGCGTCCTTGAATGTGATACTGCATGATTAAATATAATTGTTAATTAATTATATAATAATTAAATGATTAAGTAAGCACAAGGGTTGCACGTGTACAAAAGCCCTACTTATCAGGACGACTTTTGACTTTTGCCATCCAGCTTCATTTATAAAGCCCTGCACATCCACACGGTTGTTATTCTGTTATTCTGGATAATAACGTCTCTGCTCAAGGTAGGGCTAGGAAGAGCTACACCAGTGTTTACATGATATCACGAAGTGATAAGTCACGGTACAGAGATGTAAACTCTAATGAGCCAAAGTAATTAATATGTATGGGTGAATAATACCTGGGAAATGGCCTTTTAGCTATATTATAATAAGCAGGATTTTATTTGGATTCCCAGACTGTACAAATCCCTCAACTCGTATGTTTAAAACATGTTTCGTCCATCGTTGCGCTCCTGTTGCCAAGATAACGCTGCTGCCGGATTTGTTTTGGTGTCTGATTCCTCTAACCTTGGGAAATCTCTAGAGTCACCAGCTCATCACCGTAACAAGCGTCTCAACAAACAAGGGTAACACACATCTGTTGGACTTGTGTTTGTCCAATCATGCATGCTGCATATCCACTGTGACATGTATCTTCCATTAGCATAACAAGAAGCTCGTGTTGACTCATAATGTTGACACTGTTTGTAGTAAACTGCGAGTTAGGCTACACTGCGGGGATGTACTGCTCGGGTGCTTTTCTATTGTTTTGTTCACCCACATTTACATAAGTGGCCACTCAGGTCTGGACACAAAAAGAGTCGGGATATGAGCGTGGATTTGTTGTTTTAGGCAAACGTGTAATCCCACAAATACAGAAACACAAACACACCACAATGGCTAGTGGATATGTGTCCAAATCCTCCATTTAATAGTCTCTATGTTTTTATGATGAAGGCTGACTGTAACTTTGCAAAGTCTAAACTGAGCCTAGCTGCTGTAGGTCAAGGTCAAATATTTATCTGGTAGCCTTAATCCAGTAAGAGTAAACTACACATTTTATTTATGTACAGTGGGTTGTTTTCTTTTAATTTTCACTTGTGAGAAAGAGGGTGAGAGGGAAAGCTATAAGTTAATTGTAAAGAAAGACATATAAATATATTGTATATATGTGTGGATGTGTGTGTGTAGGGCTGGGGGGTTGGACTGGGGGTTCTTTGCCTATCTCCCTTTTGTGTACATGAAAGAAAGGAAGCACAGAGAATCTATTATTACTATTGTATACAGACCACTGTTTGCATAAATGTCTCATTTCTATGCTGCTCCATCTGAAGTTATATATTTCTGGGAGACGTATAACACCATGCCCAGTGTCTTTTGAACACACTGGGAAGAAGCCTAGGCAGAATGATAACGCCCTGCCCGGTCTATATCAATGACCTGTGTCAATACTGCTCTTAAATCCCTTTCATTTACAGCGAATGGGGAAGCAAGCTGTGTGCTGCCTGCCATTACTGTATCTGAAAGCTAGTTTTTGATAGCAGAGTTATGGCTGACCTTTCTTAGCGTGCTTTTTCATACAGACTTGTAGTATCTTGGGGAGAGTTATCCTGAGACTGACTGTTGTTATGACCTCAGTCTGCTTCTTAGAGTGTGTGACTGTAAATACTGCATTTTTCTTTTTTGAGTGTGTTAAATGTGACTTTATTGAGCTTTAAATTGGAATCCCGGTGGTCCAGTGACCATGTTGGAATGGCTGAAAAGCATTTTTAATTCTTCTGTGGAAATTTTAATTGGTTTCATAGTGTTTGTAAAGTTTAGCTTATTTCATATTCCATTTTTATTCTGTACCATCTGTTTAATGTTTGTTCTTTGTTAAGCATAGCGCACTTTCCCAGCATTCATTTTAATACGATGTGACATGCGCTGATTAAATGTGTTTGCCACCGGCAGAGCTTTTTGCAAACAGTATCTGGCTGTGAGCTTTTTGGCTTTTTCATGAACTGAAAGCCAGAAAGACTATCAATAAAACCCATATACAATCTTTACCATCATATATTGCACATGTTTTTTTACTCTTGAGAGTCACGTGAACAAAACGAGTGGTCAAATGCAATCAGTGCTCTGTCGCTAAGCAACTCCCTAAACCCAGTGAGATGCGAATTAACACATTTGCCTCATTCAAAACAGAAACTGATATTTGTTGATGAACACTTTCATTGTTCACTTATGCTGCACTTTGAACAGCCAGCAGTGAGTTAAACAGAAAATGAATACCTGAAAGAATTTATAGAGACCAGGGAGAGGACATCAGATGAGTGGTGGCTCTGTACTGAAACCTGAACAAACAGCACCTTCTCATTCTAGGTCATCAATGATCTCATAGATATTTGCAAGGTGTCTTTATCAGTGTCATGACACAGCTCATCTGGTCATGGCAATAGTGAGACTAGTTTAAACTCTCAAATTACCATACTTTTCCTTTGTTTGTCATTTGTGTGTCTCTGAAACACAACACAACAGGAGAGGACTTTGAGGGGACGGTACACCTGCTGCTTGGTTTATGGTTTTTTGTCAGACTCGGGGAGCATGCTGTTAGTTTGTGTGGAGCCTTTCCCCTCATTGCCGGGTTTCAAAAATGGCGATTTTCATTTTTGCGAAGGTGTCTCATCAAGTGACACCACTGACTGGCCAATCAGATGCATGCAGTCTGCTGATGTCACATTTACGCATAATCTCAGATCGCTTGGAACTTCGTCCAAGCAGATGTTAAAAATGGTACCTGGTACGACGTGCTACCACCGAATGGAAAATCGCAAGTGTGCTCTATATTGTCAAAGTGCCATATATTGATTAAAATATCAAAACGCATTTGACCTCAAAGTCAACATATCGGTCTGAAGGTCAAAGTGATAATAATGCTACACAGACCTATGAAAGTATGTTTCCTACTGCTGTTGTTGGCACTGACAACATCTAGGGATGTAGGAGATGATATATGGTGAGTCTAAATAATTTAGTTAACTTTACGTTACTTTGGACCTCTGATCTCTTTTTCAAGGTTACATAAGGTTAAACTTTCAGAAAATGCTTGCCAGTTCTGCCAGTTATTAAAATAAGGGCTTCACTAGAGCAAGTAGTGCATTTGTTTGTACTGCACTGCAAGCTTCTTAAAGTATGTTTAAAAAGAACAGAGAAGCTAAATTAATATATAAAAAATGCAGTTCTATTCTTTCAAAGTAAAAACTGCCCAGAAAGTGAGCAGCTTTGTACTTTCAGAGTTTATTTTGTTGGATTTTTTGTTATTTTTGGATGTGTGTGTGTTTTGTTATAACTTTGACTGTTTTTCATTTTTATATATCTTTTGGTCGGGCAGCACTGTGGTTAGCACTGTTGCATCACAGCAAGAAGGTCCTGAGTTCAATTCCAGCATCAGGCTGGGATGTTTGGAGTTTGCATGTTCTCCCCATGTTTGCGTCGGTTCACTCTGGGTACTCCGCCTTCCTCCCACAGTCCAAAGAGATGCAGTTTGTGGGGATAGGTTAACTGGAAACTCTAAATTGCCCAAGTGTGAATGGTTGTGAAAAGGATAAGCAGTAGAAAATGAATGGATGGATATCTTTTGGTCCTTATTTCACTTATAGTCAGTTTCCTATATTTCCCACTTGTCAAGAAGCAGCCTTGGTTCACCTATGATCCCTTACCTGGAAGCAGCTTAATATGATTACACTACTACAGCTCATCAAATCTAAATAACAGAGATACTTGACCTCCAAACCTGTTGTTTAGTAAAAAACAGTCTGTGTTAAAGTTCACTTCAGCTTTTCCCAGATTTAAATCCAGTCACGCAATATGCAGATGAAGTTGGCATAGCTGGTTTGCTTAGTCATGAGCACCTTCTGGCCTAGCTAACGCATGAAGGTTAATTCTTGACACATACTTTTGTGTTTAACAATCATGCCTAATAATGAAAATAATTGTGGGATGTGGGTTTTCAGATTTGAGTTGAGATCGTTTAATCAAAAGTTATAATTTGGACTGAGTGGCTTTTCTCTAAAAGTCACATCTCACCATTGTTGGTTTAAAATAATATACTAAGGAAGTTTTACTTTAGTCATTTGTGTTATTTCAACTAAATATTGTGCACTAAAAAAGTCACTCCTAAGAAACTGACTGCAGTTTATCTTAAAATATTGAAACAACTCAATGAAAAGCCACTGAGTTAACCACACAATATTTTCCTTAAATAACACAAATGACTCCTAACACAGGTGTATAAAACACGTTGACATAACTTTTTAAGTAAATCCAAAATGAAATAAAAAAAGTTTTTCTTGAGTGTCACGGGATTGTAGCAGAGCTGTGAAGTGAGCAATCAAAAGTCACAATCATCACTGCCGTGCCGAGAGAGGCACCACTGCATCCTCGTCTAAAGCACCTTTTTCAAACTAGTCTAAGAGATGTTAGACACGCCAGAAGAGAGCAAAAACCCTGCAGCTTGTTGCTGTTTATTCTGCTTTACCACCATATGCCAGTTGCAAAGATGAAGCATCGCTAAAGGCTGATGGAACAAATGCCAACACAGGGCACCACTCTTGAGAATCAAACCCAGCTTCACTATTGTCTCCATTCTGCCTCTGTTGCTTTAACTTCACCCCTGCAAAGTCCCCATGGATTACGAGTCTTTCGAGTGCCTTAACCTACATCCCTGCGTGCTTCACTCACCCGTTCCCATCTGTCATCCTGTATGTGTGTGTGTGTGTGTGTGTGTGTGTGTGTGTGTGTGTGTGTGTGTGTGTGTGTGTGTGTGTGTGTGTGTGTGAAGAAAAGTGTGGGTGTGCAGGTGTATTTACGTTGTTTTACCACCTTAAACACTCTGCAGAGCCAAGACCTTCCTACCACGTCCCCTATTCAATTCCCTTGCTAGTAAGAGTCAATGGAGCACAAAACACCTATCATTTACTGCCTACCTGTGTCAACATGCCACTGGCACCACCCTCAAGCAACAGTATCTCTTACACTCCATCTGCTTTCCTGTAGCTTACACGCACTCACGATCCTCCCTCCTCTCTAACACACACATGCACAGTGCTGTTTGCATACAGCATCCCCTTCAACCCCTCATTCAAAGCTATATAAGGCTTGTTGTTGCTCCTCTTCCCAGAGGCTGTTATATCAATAGTATAGTCCTTATGGCTTACTTCTAGTAGGGTTCCCAGGACCCTGACATGGAGCACACTGGCGTAAACCTGTTTCAGATTTCCAGTTAACGGTTTGGTAATGATGTAGAAAGAACCAATTCTGTGCCAAGCAGAGCGAGGGATTGCTCTTTTGCCGTTTCTCCTTGTCTCTCTGTGCACAATTTGTATGCATGCATTTCTGGCGTTACCGCTGTCTAATGTTGATGCCCGGGGCTTTGATGCCTTTAAGAGTGTCACCAAGGTCACAAACAGCAGATGTATTGATCAAATGACTTGCATAATCTATTTATCAAGCTACCGGTGCTGTTTTGCAAGTGCCGTTTGGCTCCTTGAAGACATATGTCTTAAAAGACTGTTTCCAAATCACTCAGCCGATGAAAATAGGATAGTAGAAAAGAGATCAAATGCGTGTTGTCAGGATGTGAGATGTCCAAATCCGTCAGACTGGACACTAAAAAGACTTTAACCCGTCTGCTCTCCAGTACAAAGTCTGTGTAATATCAGAATGTCCGACTGAGTCCATGTGTGAGTGTTTCCAGTCAGATAATGCATCTGACATGTGCAGTCTCCTGCTGCCTGACACATGGAAACACAGTCCTACTGAGCATCAGTTTAAATTCTTGATGTTTGGGTTCAACTGATTCCAAAAATGACATATTTTTATGGTTATTAAGTATTGCTTGTTAATTTGAATATGAAAGCATGAAAAAGAATGCCTCTAATATACATATATGCATCCATCCATTCTCTTCCACGTATACAATTCAGGGTTGCGGGGAGGGTGAAGTCTATTCCAGCTACAAACCAATTGTTTAAAATTATAACAATGAATAATAAAGTATTTATTAAAAGTTAGTTAGTTATGAGGGGAAATTTAAAAAAAAATAAGACTGAAGATCATTTTTAGTTTTAAATCTGCTCAGGAGTGAAATTGATTTTAGCCTTTTCTGAATGAAATATCGGTCTTTGTCCCAAGGAAGAGGAAGAGCATTTCTTCTCTTCTTTGTCCGGTCTTTCTTTGATCTAAAGGGTCATTAAGAGCTTCCATGTCTGGGCTGTTAAATTGATTACCATGTCAAAGCGGGGCCTTTCGCTGTGTTTGGGAGGTTTAGTTTCTTATCTGGTCAGCATCCATCCTGACACCTTGAAGGTGAAGTAAGAAGGCCCTTCTGGCACTTTCGTCTTCGTGAGTCTGGCGTTCTCACGTGTTCAAGATGATTCTGTTGGTTTTATGCTGACTTTTGAGTGAACGAAAAGGTGAAACGTTGAGCGTCAGCCGAGTGCTTTAGAAGATATGGAAATCGCTTCCCATTATGCTGTTATTGTATTTATCAGAATGTCCCTGCCGCTGATGTCCTACAGTGTCAAGTGTATTGCTTGAACTAATATTAGCCCGTGTTGTCAAATAATATCAAATCTCCCCAGTGCCATCAGCACCCGTTATCAGTATGTTTAGCGCTGGCCTTAAACAAATCATTTGTTTGGCTTTCTGTACTAGATGTGAGACGATGATAAGTTGTGCTTCTGCACAGTAGCACATTTATCAAAACTAATGAAATGAATAATCAAACCAGCATGGACATCACTTTTTGTGAACTGATTAAGTTGTTTAAAATGTGAAGAATAAATAAAATCTTTTGCTCTGATTTTTTGGCACTTACAGTTTGTCTCTGTTAAAAATTTTGGACCTTTTTTTGTAGTTTTCGATTTGATTTTATGTTTCATGCACAATGAGGAAAGTTACAAAACAGCACCAACCTTTCCACGATGGAGACATGCTTATGGGTCAACAAGGCTGCTGTGTCAAGAAAATTTTAGGTCATTTGCAGGGACAGATTGATAGTTTGAGCTCCTTAACTCCAGAGAATTACACTTTCTTCAAAGTTAATATAAAGCTACAGCCAGCAGCGAGACTCCTGAAGTCATCATACAGTGACTCCAAGAAGTTGTCCCGCCCAGTCCTTGACTCAATCCAGCACACAACCACATCATGATGGTTTCACACAACCAAGAAATAGCATGTTACTTACAGAGTTTTAGAGGCACTGTTCAAACATTTGTTGCATTTGGACAGAGCTGAGGTTGCTGTACCAGCCTGTATGCTAAGCTAAAGACCTCTCTACTCTTATTTAACAGAACACCTAAGGAAACAAGCTTAATAACACTCAAATCACACAAACATTAACACCTCTATCCATCGTCCTCTGTCCTCCAGTTGATTGTGTGCGTATCCTCTCAAAACTGTTGGTCAGCTTCTTTTTATTTGAGATCAAAGGAGTCTGTTTTCCCCCAGGTTTATATCACTTTGTTGAAAAAGAAGTGAATATGTCATTACATTCGAAATGTGACTATGAGATTTTTTTAGATCCATTTGTCACAATTCAACACTTGCTGTTTATTGCGCTTTGCAAATGTAGCGTGATAGCTGGGTTTGACCTCTTACCACTTATGAGCTGATGGTGCTCCACTTACTGAATAAGTGGCTATGAAGGTCATCTGAGCATACAGGGCACTGCACCAGAGGCGGAGCCAGACATTTGAAACACCCGGGGCTTAGCCCAAAGAGTAGTATGCATGTGGGATTTTTTTTTTTTTTTTTTTTTGGGGGGGGGGGGGGGGTGTAGAAATGACTGAAAGACTAATAGGCTCTGTTCAAAAAAGAATGACTTCATATAGGGAAAAATATATATCACATGTGCAGGACACCTTAAACTAGTTTTTTAATTAAGCAGCAAGGCAGAACAAGGTCAGGGCTGTATCAAGACACGAGGACTAAACCCCAATTCAACCAGACCCAGAACTGATCCAGAATTAAAACAGGACTACAACAGTTCAAAATCAGGACTACTGAGGACTTAACCAAGACAGAACCAGAATCAGAACTAGATGATAGCACTAAAAATCATCATAGACCTGCACTACATTTATTTTTTTAATTCTACCAAAGTCCACTATTTAGATTGAGAAAAGTTTATATAATTATTTAGCCTTGTTGTGCAAACAAGCCTGCAGAACTTAATAAATACAGAATTTGAAAAATAACAAACCTAAAAAGAAACACTAGGTACGAGATACATGAGTACCTATGATACGGTGATACTTTTGGTAAACAACCATTTGACTAACATGTGTGTCTCACCTGCTCTTGTTCATCTGTTCTGTCCTCGTTCTCCTCTCTCTCCCTCTCTGTGCTGACAATCATCAAATATACAGTTGAAACCAGATATTTACTCTTCAGATAAAAACACTTTTTTAATTGTAACATCAAATCAGACTAAATGTTTATTTTTTTAGATTGATAAATATAAAAAACATATTTGTTAACTTTAAGAGTAAAGAGAGAAACTATCTGTATTTCTTAATTGCAAATGGCACCAAATTGTATTCAAACTTGAGCCACATTTATGGAGCTCCACAGTTCTTTTCCTGGTGTTTTGGTTGATATCTCTTGATTTTCCCATGTTAAAGAAACAGGCTCTGTGTTTTGCCTTATATGCATCCACAGGTGTGCCACCAATTTACTCACATGCACTCTACTAACCTATCAGAAGCTTCTTCAGCTCAGAATGGAATCGTCTGGAGTTTTCTTATTAATTAACAATAAATTTAGTGTACATGTACTCCTAAATTTGATGAAAGTGATAAAAATAGCTCTGTCTCTCTTTATTCTGAAATTTAACTAATTCAAAATATATTTCAATATTTATCTAAAACAAAAATTTACTCTAAATTGATGTTGTACAGTAAAAATGTTTTATGTTTTCTCCCTAAAGTGTATGTAAATATCTGGTTACAAATGTGAATATCCTGCTGTGTACTGAAATCCCTCTTGTTTTGCATAGAAATATACTGAACAACATACAAAGCATAATATATAAAATAACATTTACCTGAGTTTTTTCTTTGAAAGAACCCTCGAATGTCCATTCTTATGTTTCAGTACATAACTGAAACCGATTTAGTCGGGGAGGGTAAGAACTGAAAATATGAAATAAACACACGTAAGCTAAGACTCTAAAAAAAATAGCATTTGTTCGGCTTTTCATTTTGCCATTTGTTGATTCACTTGAAGAGCAAGTAACGTAATATTGGTCAAGTGATCAGTTTCATATCAATCTTTCGTGATGCACCGTCATATTTACATTATTTGTACGGTACGAATGATTTGCTTTGGTACCTGCTCAAACTTAAGCTCTCCTTAGTATGGCTGGCTCCGTCTCTCCAACAGCGCACTCACGGGCAGCAGCTGCCCCGCCCCCTCGCTCAGTCGCTTAGTGCCTGAGCTTGGATCATACCAATATCAGGGGGGGATTCACGCACAGTCGTAAATTCCCACAGTGTGCACTATGTGCTTCGAATATTGTGTGTACTTTTTGTTTTATACAGTTGTCAGCCAGGCATCTAGCTATGAAAAAATTACACTCCAAAATACCCCGGGCTTCTGACAAAACAACCCGGGCTTAAGCCCCGTAAGCCACCCCCCCGCTCCGCCCCTGCACTGCACTACCTGCCCACTTCCACTCAACCGTCCTCTCTACCAAATTGTCATTGATCTGCGTTTAGCTTTTCTGTGACTTAACATCGAATACATGCCAGACACACAGCTGACTGACTGGAACTGTTTATAAGAACGTTCACGTCTTAATTGTGACAACATGCTCGTAGTAGACGCAAAATAGAGTTGAAAGCAGGCAGCACATAATGGATATGTGTGCTTCTGTTTGTTGGGTGAGGTGAGGAAATAAGCAAATACAATATTTCTGCCTGTGATTGACACTCAGTGATTGCTCCTTCCTGTTCATATCTGGTCTTAAATTCCATTTTTATTGTTTGGCACATAAAAACTCATTTCTACTTAAGGATAGATTAGTTTTTTCTATAAACATAAGGATTTGCAAAAGCGCGTTGGAAGAATTATTGGTGTTTCGTGCTCGCGGTCTCCTTCGAACAATTTCAGTGTCGAGGGACAAAATCCACTGTCCTTGTTCAAAATGCATTATAAGAAATCTTTAGAAGTCTGAATGAGGAAAATTGAGTGTCCTCAAAAAGGGTGCAAAATTCCTCCCTTGTGTTGCTGTCCCTCTGCTGCGGCTCTGCTGCCCATGAAGCCGCAAAGAGAGAATGTACTTTGGAAACTACTTGCTAAATCTATCTAGCTCACACTTGTGAAGGTTAAGATGCACCACAGAATGCATTTTTGCCCAGAACAAAGGCTGTGGATCGTCCCACGTCAGTGACAATGAAATAGCAGCGTGGGAGTTTTTTTTTTCACTGAAAAGTTTTTGGCAATCAATAATTCTTTCATGTACATATTGGTGGGTCAATGTTGTCTCAAGGGAGACTTAAAATGTGAGTCTATCTTTAGATTAAAGATATCCTCGGGGTGGGAATAGCCAGTAATGCCATTATGGTGCGTGTTTTTCATTTTGTGCTGACACATACTGCTGGGCTTAGCATCAATCCCAGTGTGTTCTTTTAAATGTGATTAAAGCGCATGGTCTCACAGTTTTGTTTATTTTGATGTTTTTTTGTTCTTTCGGTTTCTGCACGCAGTGGAAGTCTGTCAGCTTTTGTCTTTTTCAAGATTATTTTTGGGAGATTTATGCCTTTATTTGGAGTCTGTGAAGAGAAACAGAAAATAAAGGGAAGGAGAGGAGGGGAATCCATCCATCTGTTTATCTGTAGTTGGGGGTGGTGGTGGTGGGAGGCTAAGAAGGGTCTATTCCAGGGTGTCCTCCAAGCTGGGCATGCCCAGAAAACCTCCAGAGGAAGGCACCCAGGAGAAGTCCTGATGCTTGAACCATCTCAGCTGGCTATTTTTGACGCAAAGGAGCAGCAACTCTGAACCCCCATGATGTCTGAGCTCCTCACCTTGAGCCCAAGGAAACTATTTTCAGGTGCCTTATTCAGTCATTTACTACCTAGAATTCACTAGTTTTGGCAGCAAACTGAAGTAATTTAGTAATAATAGTAAGAAGACGAAGCAACAGTGGTAGTGTTGAAAACAGTGGACTTGTCGGTGCAAAATGTGCATGAGGGTGGAGGTGGATGAGTGTTTTAAAGCAAAGAAAAACAACATGAAGGAACCATGAAGAGAAGCTCGGAGGTCATGACACAGCAGCCAGGCAGGAGACCTAGTGAAGTGTCAGCAACAGCTTTATAGTCTGGGAACATCTGCCTCAGGTCTTCCCATTTGGTACTGACAATCTCTGCCCTGCCCACCAGGTACCTGAAACACATCCAGCGGAAATCAGAGTTGAGAGAAAAAGGTGGGGGGTTGTCACAGCTGGAACATCGATTGACTGGCAAATGAAAAACTTCACCTTCTGACTTAACTCTTTTTCACCAAAACGATCCAGAACACCCGCGTTACTGCCGCTGTTGCTGCATCGATCCGCCCGTCCATCTGAAGCTTCATTATGCTGCAACTCATGAACAAAATGCCAAGATACTTAAATTCCTTCGCTCGGGGCATCGTCTCATCCTCTACCCAGAGGGAGCAGTCCACCGTTTTCAGGCGGCAGTAGCAGAATGATGCAGCAAATTGTCTGGCTGAAGAAGGAACTCGGTGCTAAGTGTGATTTGCGACCATTTGGTGTCTTTCTAAAAAATAAAAATTACATCACCCCAAGTCTGTCAGTTTCTTGATGTGTTCTCACATAAACTTCCAGACAGCAGATGTGCTTTAGGGTGTTAAATTCTGTTGAGATAATGCCTCGGCTGGTGGCAATAGTACTTTGTACGCTTAATAGTTTAACTAGTTTACACTGAAGCGTCCCTATAAGCCTTTACTGTAGGGAAATGACCATAATTTGATCTGCTCTAAGGTTTCTTTAGAAACAGAGCTGTAGATATTTACTAAATACTACACTGGCCCATGAATTAATCATTGAGTTTCCTGTGCTTTTCTGATAAACGCTTTCCTATCAAATCGCTTGCAGCTAAAGTTTTTCAAATTCAGTTAAACGTATAGCAATTGTCCCACAACAGTCATTAAGTGCCTACTTGTCAGCCGGAGTCTGGATTGATGTGACTGGCTGAAGAAATGGCATCCATTCTGGATATTTTTCCCCACCTTGCTTCTTCTGTAAAAATAGCTTATCCCAGATGGTTTCTGACAGCAGTTAAGCACTAACATAAAGTAAATGTAGTGTGAAGACAGTTCTCATCATGCAAGAATAGTAGTGTGTGTGTGTGTGTGTGTGTGTGTGTGTGTGTGTGTGTGTGTGTGTGTGTGTGTGTGTGTGTGCGTGCGTGCGTGTGTGTGTGTGTGTGTGTGTGCGTGCGTGCGTGCGTGCGCGTGTGTGTGTGTGTATGTGTGTGTGTGTGTGTGTGTGAGAACTGGAACAAATAGGATGTGTTAAAACTCACAAATTGTCTGCAAGTATCAATCTTCCGCTGACGTAGCTCCTGTTCTGCTTACTACAGATGTATTGCATCCGACAAACAGATTAGTTTTCTACTTCAGAATTTTACAGTTTGATCTCATTGATGTATTCCAGTTAATCGGCTTGTTTTCAATAAATGTTTGCCTGCTTCGCCTTTCAAGTTTAAAAAAAACATCCTGAGCCCGAGAGCCGTTAAAATATCCTTAATTCTAACACAGAACTGAATTTTTACAATGGACACAGAGGGTGTTTTACATTAATTTTTCATTCAGACTGAATATATTGCGCATGGTGTAAGTCTCCTTCATCAAGTGAAAACCAGGGCAGTTTTTTTTTCTCAGGGAATAAATTTCAAGTGGTCCAGACATGCCAGAGAGAGTGTGCTCAGTGTAAGTGTCCCCTGGTGATTCTGTCCAGCTCTATGAACAATGCCTGCAGTAGAGTCTTATTGATTGAGTCAGTTCCCCAGTTACAAAATGCCCAATTACTCCGAATCACATGATTGTGTCATTTATCCCTAATGAAAAAAAAAAATCAGCATTAGAACTATGACTTCTAAAGCTGGCATTCTCCATTATTACTGTCTCATGTCCTAACATCTGTCCTTAGTAAAAACTAGCCAGGGCTATATTTAGCCACCGGTCCAGCTTTATATAGGTCAAGAATCCCATCCACACTTCCATTCCTTCACAACAAGGCTGTAGCACATTTGTTGCTGTTGTAGGATCCTTTTTGTATTTTTCTGACTACTTCTATTAACATTCAGCTTTAAGGTGTCCTCAAGAGCTCTTAAAAATGTCTTCTTTTGGCAAAACACAAATAGTTATTTGCGCGTTCTGGTGGGTAATTTAGTTTCTCACTGTTAAAGCAAAACCCCTTGCAAGAGTAAAAGCCATGAGTGTTTTTGCTTCTTTTCTGTGGCTATCAGGTGTTTCCCTCCTTGTGGCATCCCACAGAGAGAAAGCCTGAGAAAAACTGACGCTTTGCTGCTTTGAAGTGTTTTGATGAACTTTCCCCACCCACGGGCTGTTGAATTTAGCGTTATTGTCCTTTTCTTGACTTTGCTCTACAAACCTCTTTCCTTTTTTTTGGTCCACAAGAGAGCGGAAACAGGATTTTTGTTTGGTCAATTTTGCACCTGCGTTCATCCATTTAACCCAAGTTATCTAAACTTGTAGACTTCATGATCTTTGACCATTCGCTTATTTTCAGAGTGATGACAGGTTGAGTAAAAACTATTATGATGCCGCATCTATAGACAAAGACAAAACAATCAGTGTAAATGAGGTAGTGTGTCTCCAGACTGTACACCGGGCTCTGCGTTGCAGTGCAAGCCTATTATAGCAGGGTATAACTGCTCGTTTCACCAAACAAATAAAAAAAAGCAACCATTGCCATCTATCATCAAAGCACCAAAGAAGCAAAAAAAAAAACAGTAGTAATGATAGTATTTCCAATAACAGTAGAAAAATAATGACAGTAATAATATTACTGTGGAAAACATGTAACTCATAATGATACTGAGGTCGCTGCTACATTGCAACGCACCCATAAATCCAGCTAAACCACTGGGCTGGATAGACTTGCTCAAACCAATCAAAGTGGGAAAATTAGTTTTCTTGGTTGCTAAATGTGGTGGTTTGAAAACACAGTTGTGTCACAGATCCTATGTACAGAAACATCAAGTCAGCAACATTGCTCAGGTCGTTGCCTTTTGCTCATTTAACTGAATACACACATCTCTTTTTTTAAAGAGTTTTAATAGGTATGTGACCCATCAGCAGTCATGTTACTGTGTTTCATACTTTGAAGAGCCATGCCAAATGAAGTTTAGTTTGTTTTCACCTGAAGGTAAATAATAATCGAGGTCGGGCTTTTACATGTTCAGTCCAAAGACAAGCATGTCAACTGCAAAACTGGTGTTTCTAAAGAGGCTGTGTGGAGCAAATAGATGATTTCTTTGTGTGTACTCAGCTTCCTGCGACCCTGGATGAATATGCCGTTAAAAAATGTGTACACAACCTTTTGTAAGTTCACAGTGAGGTAAGCCTGATGAAGCAGCTTAACTTTAAAATGTTACAGCCTAACAGAAAAAGGAAAAAAGTTTTTGGGGGGGCATCATTAGTGGAAAAGATATTGTGTCATTAGTAGATAAAAACTGTACAAGAAGTAAAATTAAGATATGATGCTCAGCCGAAGCCTCCCGTCTTGTACAGATAATTGAAAGTATTATCATTTGCACTGTGCAGTGTATACAGTGTGTACTTAAGACATATAGCTCGTACATTTAGAGCTTATTAGTGCAAACTGGCCATTTGAAACAAATTGCATTGCATGCTCCCACGCTGGGAAATGTATCCGTAAACTACAAGAAAGCCTTTCAAAAGAAAATAACTGTTAAATGTAAGGCACTTCCCTGATAACTAATTATTTCTCAAATTGTGCCAGATTCACAGCAGACATTTTAAGCACATTATTTTTGTCACTTGAACAAAGCCATCTGATTAAGTGTTGTCATAAAAGAGATCCTGGGCCAATTAGATTAAAAAAAGAAAAAGAAAAAGATGGGCTCACAGGCAAAGAACAATCTGCAGATTTGTTTCCATGCCAGCTCCAACAGACGGAAAGTGACGAGGAGGGAGAAGAGGAGGGAATGTGGGAGTGGAGGGGGAAGGGTCTTTTTTTTTCTCCAAACAATGTCTTCTTTTTCAACAACAGCGCTCATCAAAACCTTCTAAGTTAATCGGAGGTCACTTCATGCTCGTGCTAAATGGCTTTAGTTAAAATAAAGGGGTGCCTCTGAAGACCAGGCATCCTGTCAGAAGTCTCTAACCTCTTCCGTGCTTGTTTTTTAATGGAACAGAGAATTGGCTCTGCAGTGATTGAGCTAAATCGAATCATCCCAGCCCTTTTAAATAGGCTGCAGAAGAGTCCTTTTCCTCACAGACAGCAGTAATATAAAAGAAAATTGTATTTGAGTAGGTGCTGAGTTTATGTTTGGCTGCAAATCAAAACAAACAAAAAAAATCCTAATATATCTCTCAAAGGCATACTGTAAGTTAATTACGTTAAAGCAATTCTAACTGAGTCTCTTGTCCACCTAAATGGGGAGTTTCATTAGTGGATTGCGGCGCAGTAATCTAAAGAGTAGGGGACCACTGTAACCCCTAAGGTTTGCCTTGGGAGGACTATCACAGAACACGATGTGTGTTAATCTCCATTTCCTCGATTATGTGTGGGCCGCTCTCAGCACATAATGTTTGTTCAAAGTCAGGGTGACTTTCTTTTCCCGTGCTTGGGTCCTCTGTTGCGCAGGAACGGGAGGGGGCACGCTAAAAAATGGGGAAGAAACAAGAAGATGAGCAGAGGAGTAAACACTGAGACAGGTGTCTGGCAAGGGACAATGATTGGATTTATAAACCGGCCAATGTTATTTTCTCTGCTTGGAGACTACTGTAAGACATTAAGTGCTAACTGAAGCTCCCAGGGTCCCACTCCACAGACACTTTCCCTTCACTCTCCAACCTCTCGATCCCCGTCCTCTTCTCCAGTTTTCACTCACATTGCTTCCCGCATCTCCTTTCTTACCTTTTTCTCACGGGTGCCTTTAGATTTTCTTCTTTTGTGTCTGCCCAAGATTGATTGGCCTCGAAAGCATCCTTTTTGCTTCCATCACCATCCTTGCATTTTCTTCTCCTCGGGCAGGGGTGTGTCATCCATCCTCCTGTCTCCCCAGACCAGTGGCTGATGCACAACATCCAATATTTTCTCCAGCTGGAGTGGAACTGAGCACATTAGGGATGGGTCTGTTAAGGTGATCAGACTCGCTCCCGCTATACCCGGGAACCATTTTTCTTCATTTGAGAGCGTCTGTCTTCCTGCCAATACTATAGATTTTCTATCAGCTCCTTAATCATGGCCCCATGATTGGGAAAGTGATTAGTCAGGTCTCTCCGATATGAAAACTCTAGTATCAATTTTCATATCTGTCGGGGCACATAGCCTGGTTTAATAAACCACTATTTGAACAGTTAGATGAAACGTTCTTTCCTTCACCCCCATCAGCTTCCTGCTGAAGCGCGCTGGGATTTTATTCTGCATGCAAAACTCCTGGGCAAAATCTGTCAGGAAAAGGAATCGCCGCAGTGCAAGCGTCCATGTCCTGATTCCACTTTTTACTCAAAGCTTTATAATTTCACAACCTGTGCAAGGCTGGAAATAAGCTTATTAGGTGAAGATGAATATTTCTGAGGCCCGTAGAGGGGCAGTAGCTAGAGGAAAATATCATTTAACAGATGAGACTTTTATTTAACAGCTTGAATGAAGAGGCCAAAAGTGAATGTATCTTTTTCTCTCTCTCTCTCTTCATGTCTTGCTTTAGGTCATCTGATGGTGTGTGCACAGCAGGAACAGTGGTGGTGAGTCGTCTGAAGATGGGGGAGATGGAGGAGGTTGATGTGGACCAGATCACCACAGACATACCGTCACAGAAGGTAAGGTTAGCGGGCTGACTAGACGAAGCAGGAGCGGGAGTCTCCATGTGCCAGACGCCTCGTGCTAATACTAGGATTAGACAGGCACTGCACAAGTCCTCCAATGAGATTAAATAAACTTCAGTAAAACCTAATAGGGATTTACAGGATGTGAGTACGTTTAATGTCTGAATGCCTATATGTTGATACCGAAAGGGTTTTAAAAGAATGATATTGACACACATACACTCACAAATCTATTTGTGTCAAACCGTTATGCATTCTTCTCTACTCTTAACTGGGCTCTGAGATCACACAACGTCATCATCAGGAAGTTAAAAGAGGAAGGAGGAGTATTCTCCTTCAGAGTCTGAGTTTTTGAGGCGCCACCAGACCGAAAGTAGAGTTGTCCATATGCACTCCTGATTTGATTTCTGCATTTCTCTGCACATTCCTAAGAGGCCGTGATTTGTCAGGTGAATTCATGCTGTAGATCTCAGGGAAATCAGTTAAAAAAAAAACAAAAAAACAAAAAAACAAAGCTCTTGGGATATTTCTCATCCGTAAATAGGAACAGCTTTGTAGAGCAGCACAGAGGCCTGCTGTTGATTTCCTGTTTGTGTGGATAATTGTGTGTTTTTTGTACGTTGTGTTTGTGTATGCGTGTGATTCATGTCTTATATAATTGACCAAGGGCCTCTACATGGCTGACTGGCTTTCTGTTCTGCCCACCCCTGTTAATGGTGCAGGGAGGTTCCCTGCTAGGCTCCAGCATGTCACTGAAAATCTGCCCATGTCGCCTTGATGAATGTGTTGCCCTATGCGTGTGCGTGTGTGTGCGCATTTGTCTTGTCACAGCATATTTCCTTGTGTGCATCGTTGCTGTTGTTGAAGATGAAGGAAGGAAAGAAGGAAGGGCTATGACAAATCCAGGGGAAGGCTCACTTTAGACTCAGGACTCTCTTGTAGGGAAGTTCTCTTATTCCCTCCTTGTTCAAGGTACCTTAGTCATGTTCATGTGCTGCTGCCTAATTTACATATTTGCACATGCTTGTAAGTCTGTGTTTGATCAGTCCGTGTCATCGCTTAGGTGGTTGCTGCTCATGAATATCCCACTGACCCTGCAAAAATAATCAGCTGAAGCAAGAAAGATACTCCAGTCACCTTTGATCTGATCTCTTTACATATTTTAGCCTTCAAAGAGCCATCTAACAGATGCTGCCTACCGTTACAATGGGACTCCTTTCGCAGCTGAGGCCCTTAGCTCATTGTTAATACTTATCATTAGACGAGAAACTTGCCCAGTAAAATCTGCCCATTCTGTCCAATGGACACAGTTTGCTCTGGAGTTAGTGTGTGTGACTCTGTGTGGCTGCTGTTGGTTAATGTCTGTTTTATTCAGGATCAGTTTCTGAGCTAGGAGAGGTGATGGATCGTCCCTAGCAGTCATTAAAGTCCTTTTCTGGGGACAGATTTGGCTGTCTGGCTGTGTTAGATGGTTCATCAGACAGGCCAGAGCTGGGATACAGCGAGCATGAAAGATTGCTAGTTGTCAGTGGTTCACGTTGCTTTGATGAAGAAACCCAGGCATAATTCAAAAAAAACATCATTTTAACTGGTGTGCATGTGTGTTTTTATGAAAAGCAGAGTGTAAAGTTAAGAGTACAGCTTCACCTCCTTTCTGTGTGAATTTGACTATTTTATACATTTTAAGGGTCTGCTACATTAAAGCCCCAGGGTTTGTA
Organism: Astatotilapia calliptera; assembly: GCF_964374335.1. NCBI lineage: Eukaryota > Metazoa > Chordata > Actinopteri > Cichliformes > Cichlidae > Astatotilapia > Astatotilapia calliptera. The sequence goes on along the minus strand of NC_137427.1, from coordinate 25,762,902 downwards.
TCAGTTTCTTTCAACCTTTTCAGGACCAAAACCTCAAGAATAAAAAATGTAAGAAATAAGTTAATGATGTGCCACTACACTGTAGGCTTTGGTACTCAGAACGTCTGGTTTAATAACTGTTGGCCACAGTAGTCCAGTGCAGAAGCTCTAACCCTAACTCAGTGTTATTTCACCCAACACAAAAGTCAGAGTTGCAGCTAATGTATCGTCTTTGTTTTATATTAGCTAAAACATAACTTTTGTCTAGCACTAAAATCATGCAATCCTGTAATTACCTTACAGGGTCAATGACAGTCAATTTTTTATTTTTTAATCAATTAATATACTGGGGGAGGTGGGGGTCCATGTCCATGTCTCATTCCCTTTCACCTTCATTACCTCACCATTACAACACCGCTGCTTCAGTGTGCAAACTACCACCAATTAAATAAATGAGAAATGAAAAGGATTCAGACCATCACATTTTACAGGAAACACAAAAAGTCCTAGAAATTAGGGCTGGGCGATATGGCCTAAAATCCATATCGCGATATAATTTGAAGCACGTGTGGTAATGATATATATCGCGATATATTGTGTTCTTCTGTCTAACGTATTTTCCACACTATAAGGCACACTTAAAATCCTTTAATTTTCTCAAAAATCGAGTGTGCCTTATGTATGAATTCTGGTTGTGCTTACTGACCTCGAACCGATTTTGGTGTGCAGAAATCTGTTAAAAAATGTTTTGATGGATTGTCAGAGCATTACGGCTGCCGTAGTAAGGAGCTTCGCGGAGTAATCTGGGTCCAAAGCTCCGTCTCTTCAGGTCCCAAAGTCAAACGAACACTGAGAGTTAAAAACGGTTTAAATTCTTTCATCTTTAATAAAATCATCAGCGTTGCTGCTTTATCGGGTGTAACAATTAAGTTTTACATCCATGCATCCATGAAAACAGAATTTATTAAATTTAACGGAGTTAGAAGTTAACAGGAAGTTAGCTCGCTAGTTTCCACCTAAACATGACATACCATGTTCTGACTGAGAGATTTTTGAAACTAACTAAAACGTACAGCTCTGCCACCACTTCCGACATAAATGAAGACAGAAAACTAAACAGCAGTGGCGTTTGCAGGGTTACTGAAGTTGGACTACCTGGTATATAATGTTCTGCTACGGGATTGCTAGCGACACAGCTATGTTAGCATAACATTAGCACAGTGAAGCTGGAGGATGAACGCCAAGTTTTTTTCCACTTGATAAAAGTTAACGTGAAGGATTCTGGTGGTTAGGGACAAATGCAATCGTATAGCAGGATGCTATAGACGGGCCAGACTTCAGTCAGGAGAACAACTGAGATTATTCATCCACAATAGGAGGTTAGTTATTAATATACTGCAACAACATGGGAACAGTACAGCTGCGAGAGAATTCAACATTAATGAATCAATGGTACTGAAGTGGAGGAAGCGCAGTTTTTGGCTTTCCCCATATTTCAAAAGTGCTTCATCTCTTTGCTATGACTGTCGCCCGGCATAATTTGCAGATGATAATGGTTGTAGCCACTGCGATGCTTTCGACCGCGATGCGCTATCGCGATAGAGCGGTATAGTCAAAATCTCTATCGGTGGCCAAATTTATATCGTTTCTATCATATATCGTTTATATCGCCCACCCCTACTAGAAATGTACCTGTTTAGTGTCTGTCAGATTTTTCCCTACAAGAGATTTGTAGCTTCTTAGTTCACCTTGTCGAATTGCTGTTATGCATCGGACCTGCGGTTTGCGACATCCTGCAGTTCAAAACAGTTAGAAATAGTACATTCACAGTTTGTTGCCTCTTCAACTGATGGAAGAGCAGCTGTAATGGTCCAACAGAAAGTCATTAAACCGAAAGTCATTTAACTCCAAATGTCTGCTGTTGGTCTCTGTAAATGGAACAGGATGTCTTCCTGTACAGAGATTTGGGTAAAAGAGGGTGACAGACTAAAGATGAGGACCTAGAGGAAAGGAATTTACTTTAGTGGAATATTTATTAATTCTTTCTTTAGACTGACAGCGGTTTGTGCTTCTGCATTTTGACATTTTCGTCAAATTAAATATTGGAGTTAAATCGGTGCTAAGTTGCCGAGTGTCTGAAGAGGAAATGGTGAGTGTGGGGATATTGCACATATGAATTTAATAATAACTACATTACATTTTTATCTTTTCTCTAAAGGTAACGAGTACGTAATCCGTTCCATTTGTTTGTCTGTTTGTTAGCAGTCTAGCGTCCACAGTTTTCAAGAGATCAGTTTTAAATTTTGTGTGATGGTAGATACCAATTACAGCTTGAACAGGTGTAACTTTGGTGAGAGTCAGGTCAAGGTCAACATCACCCAGTGTGAAAATCTGTAAAAACTTGATATTACCCAAAGTGTTTTATGGATCGTCTTCAAACTTCACTACAATATACCAGCCCCTGGGGGACTTGAGTACCTAGATTGGCTAAGCATTTGACCTTGACCTTCACTGTTATTGTGCAAGGTCAAAATTGGCCTTCTTACCTTGCAGTAGCAGCACTGCAGTCTCTGGGTGTTACTGAGGCTTAACTGTTAATTGTCTAAATCTGAAAAGGTGTAGATAAAGGCCTCAGGTTGGCTTGGGGGAGATCCTACTTACCATAATGCTTTCTGGGCTGTCATTTTCAACCAGTGAAATAAAACCAGTGTTTCTACTAATTCTGATGTCAGTCTCCACTTCATGTTGCAGCTTCTGAGCCAGGTTGTAACAGTGGGAACACCCACTTTTTCACAAATCACACAAATTTTTAATAATTGTGTGTAACTTAGGCTACATCCACACGTACACGGGTATTTTTGAAAACGGAGATTTTCCGTTTTAGTTTTAAAAACTTATCCCGTCCACATGTAAACGCAAAAATGAAGGAAAATGCTGCTAGGAACATGCCAAAGCAACAGGTGGCGATATATTCCTAACCGTGTAGAAATGTTGGCCAATCAGAAGTCTAGAAGCCTCGGTGGGAAATAGTAAACATAGATGGGGCATAGAAGCAGAACCAAGTTGTATGTGTGGAGGGACAGTAACTGTGTGTATATATGTAAGCATTTAAACACTGCAGAGAGTACAATTAACAGTAATAGTATTGTAGAAATGCATTTCACCGAAACAATAACGTGGCGCACAGTGTGACGTCAAAAAAGGCGCACACCTTTGACGCTGCGTGCAAAAAATGAGTTTTAGTAAATACGCCGTTTACATGTGGACGAAAGGGGAAAACACATAGAAGAATCTCAGTTTTCAAAAATACCCGGGTACGTGTGGACGGAGCCTTAGATAAGTTATCAAGATTTTGTTTTTAAAAGGAAAAAAACAGAAAATATTTAACACTCAGCCAGAAACAGAGTCGCCCTCTGTTGGCCTTTAAAGACAGCTGCAGGTTTATGGCACTTCCACATGCTTTATATTTTCAGATTGTCCATATTTTTCCCTCTCACACCCAGCTCGTCACATCTATCCCTTCACTGACCCTGGTTCTGTCCAATGTTTCTTCCTGCTAAAAGGGTTTTTTACTCCCACGGTCACCAAGTGGTTGTTCATAGGAGGGTCATCTGATTGTTGGGGTTTCCTTTCTATCAGTGTAGATCTTTACTTCACAATATGAAGCACCTTGAGATGATTATTGTTGTGATTTGGCACTATATGAATACAACTGAAATGAAAATTAAATTGAATTGAATTTCTTCCAAAGTCTTTTGCTTGCTTGAGAAATTTCATTTTGGAAAATTGCACCTAAACTAATTCAGAACATTAGAGTATACTGCAAGTTTTATGAGAGTGGATTTTTTGTCTCTTGTTGGTTACTGTTGTAATGATTAAGCAATGAAATAACCACATTAAAAGATATTGGATCTTTTGCCTAGTAGGACACAGTAATTGAGAGATTAAAGCTGTGTGGTCTCCCATCTCTCCTAAGTAAAACCAGGTAATTTACTGTATGTCAGTTGATAGTTTGAAATTTTGAAAGTTTGAAATTTACCAGCTGAAGAAACCGTATATATTTATAGATGTATATGTATAGATAGAAAGATAGATATGGGTTTTTTAATGTAATTATGCTTATGTGAGCAGCTTTATGGTTCTCTAGCAGAACACGGATCAAACTACCGGAATTTTACCTGCTGGCTACAGCTTTGGCGCTAAAGTACCTCTCAGTGTGTCAAAGCTAAATTAGGATTTTCAAACTCGAGCTGCCACCAAATTAGAGTATATGTCACATCAAGTCTCAGTGTCAGGCTGCACTTAAATGTGGTTGCCGTCACAGGCGACAGTTTGTGATCAAAGCCTGAAAGCACATCAGAGAAATGCTTTACTGTTCATGCTCATGTTTGCCAGTTTTCATCTTGTCTTTTCTTCTGTTCTTTCCAGTGTCCACTGGTATGTGAGTCTGCGCACCATTCTTGCACCGACAGAGAAAATAACCCATTGACCGGGCCAGGTATGAGTCACACCCTGAGCACCTGTAATTTCACCACTTATTGCTGGATAATGTTGCAATAAAAATGCCTCTAATTTCCCCTTCTTGAAAGAACTCTATAATGGCCTTGAAGGAAAGGCTGAAAGACTCTATTATAATGCATTTAATACATTAACATCATGTAACGTCTTCATCTAAAAGTCTGTTAATGCTCTGCATCTGTTTAACCTTGAGTAACTTCTCTATGAATAACATTTGAAGTCTATGCTGTGTCCTTTTTCTTGATTAAAGAATTTTATCTTCCCTGCTTACATTTACTATGCGCCAAAGTGTTTTTAGACAGACAGAGACTAGTGAGAGGTGTCTGACAATGTTAGCCTGCTCAGTTCTTTGTAGACTAACTAAAGATGATCAGAAGATGTCATATGAGCTGCGTGAGACTAATTTAGTGGTAACACAGAAAGTCAGCTCACTCACCGGTTAGAAAAGAGAGCATTGCAGAGAGAAAATGAAAGACATGTAGACGGAAAAGCGTGTGACTTGAAAAGGTCACAACTCCTGCTGTGTTAAAACTTCACAGCCCCTTTTTCAAAGGAAACTTGGGAGACACACATCCATTTGTTCCACACATCCATTTTCTCCTGTACCTGGATCCCCTTAGCCTCCCCGAGCTCCCCAGCAGCCGCACGCCTGTTGTCATGGTGTCATTGCTGCTTACTGTTTCTACTGTGATTAACTAGTGAACTGCAGCCATGTTTGCAGGTGCACATCTGCAGCCTGTCAAAACAATACCCTCCCCACAGATACAGCCAGATTGAGTAACGCAATTTAGTCTTCCACTTTTATTACCTTTCAAAATGAGCATGCAGAGAACAGGGAGATAGCAGAGCCCACGCGCAGCAATTCTCGGCAAGTCATTTTCTTAAGAGGTGTCAGGAAGGGAAATGGAGGCGTCTGATTGGTGGACAGATTAGTGTGGCGGCAGGGGGGAGTCCGGGGGTTAATCCGCTTCGCTGATGGGGGTGGAAGTCAGCAAACTGTTGCTCCGACGATTAAGGCTGTGCCCTCACCCCTTTCTCTCCATGTATCTCCTCATTTATTTTTGTCAACCCATTAAAGTTTTTCGAATCCCCGTGCCAACGATTTTTGATTTTCACATTTCATTTAGATGCAATTATGAACCCTCTCAAGAATTGTTCAGGCTAGTCATAATTAAATTGTCATTAATTTCAACATCTTAAGCGCCGTAGAAAAATAATATTAAGCCCGTCTGCAGTCTGTCTGACTTATCGTTATTGTCCTTAAGAGAATCTCTTGCTGTCTGTGTGGAGTTTTTATAGTGTAGTAGCCTGTCTACTGCTATGCAGTTAAGTCAGTAAAAAGTCACAAGATTAACACTAATAGAAATGCCTTTCGTGCAGAGCTTTGGAAAATCTTTTGCTGCATTTCTTGCTGTGCTTGCTGTGGTTACTGTATGGTAGTTTTCTCTATTTGATTTCAGTATATTCTTTGCTATTCTCATCATCTAGATATCACATAAAAAGCATCCAGCACATGGACCATATGTGAACCCCACAAAGACAACCCCCAACAAGAATGGGACTTCTGTTCTGTACCCTGATCATTTGTTTCTCTTTATTATCATGTTTAAATTCCTGAGTGGTAGTACACTTTGTTGGAGAGTGGATGTCAACCATGGATTTGTTAAGAATAATTAAAAGCTATGGAGTTGTATATGCATTTGTAATATCTATATAAAGTACCAAAACAGTGTGGGGGGATGGTATCAGATGGTAAGGAAGAATGTTTGTTCATGGTTTTATAACACCAAAGGAAGTCTACAACGCAAACCGATTATCCAAACTCAGTTATTCTTGGATTTGGTCCCGAAATGATGACGTTAACCAAACAATCAAATCCAGTCAGACTAGCATGAAATACTGTTGGCTGGTGGCGAAGATGGGAATTGTTGGAATAGTTTTTAACATTTTTTATTACAGTTGTTTTGTTTTGATTTGTAAAGGTTACCCAGTTTTTACTAAGAAACTATCTTTTATTAAACCACATATAAAGCTGCTGCTTAAGTCAGTCAAGTAGCACATTGCATCACATTGCATCCTAAATGAAAACTCTTACCACATAAGGACTCCCACTGTCGTGTGCCTTCTGGAACCCATCTGAAGGGCGTCGCTGAACTTTAACACTCGAGGACAAATGACGTAGCAGTGTGAGGATTAATGGCTCAGACACTAGGTTTCAAAACGAGGACTCAGACAGACGACCTTGAAAAAAACAAAAAAACAACAGTTTACTTCCATCAGTGTTATAGTGCTGTATAAGGGCTTCTTATGGGGACTGTTTTCTGCACTGCCAGTAGGAGCATGAGTATGGCTTCCATTTATGAATTAAGGCAAAAAAAAAATTTGATTTTTTTTTTCCTGCTACGCATGTTTGACTACCCATTGCAAGATTTTCAAGGTTTCACTCTGAGTGCTTCAGCTCTGCAAACAGAAAGGAGTACTACACACAGTTTAAGGCTCACAGCTTTCTTGCCCTCTGCTGCTAGCATGCAGATAAGAGCATTAGAGCTGTTTTTCGTTTCCAGCCTTCAATTGCTGCTATTAGCCACTCTCTGCAAGAAAAAAAATAAAGATGGGACTCAACGTGAATCAGTTTTAATGGAAGAGCTGGGCACTGGGGTTCGTAAGGAAACTTTCAAAATGATTCAATGGACCGTTCCTCAGCGTTGCACAATAAATAAGCAATTAATATGGAAATGGAGGAAATAATAAGGCAAAGATTAGTAGGACAAGGTTACGTGTTTTGCTCTGCTGTGCTGTCAACTGAAGTATAGAGAGAGTAAGAGAGGGAAGGAAGGCCTTGAAAAATGAGAAACTTCTTATCTACGGCAGACACCATTATTGATTATAGAATTTAATTTGTGCTTCATACCTCACACGACTTTTCAAGACTTTTGAAGTCTATCTGTTCTGTCACGTCCTTGAGGCCAGCAGCTGTCAGAGCTGATGTAAAAGTCTGTTTACCTTTTGCAAAATTAAAGAGAAACTCTTTAAAATTTATAAAACAGGGATGTGATGTATTTTCTGCTGTGTCAGATGGTTCAGTGAACAACTTCTTTTTTTTTACTTTGTTCTCACCATCCCTTTGTCTTTCTCTGGCAGTGTTCAAGAACCCAGTATGCAAAGTGTACAGATTTCAAACAGTGGACAGCAAGTGGATGCTTGTGCGGGAACAAATGGAGGAGTGCACTCTGTCGTTCAGTATCCCCAAACAGCTGCTCGCGCTGTACATTCAGGAGGACATGAGTAGGTAAGCGCATCTGAAAAATCAGACATATTCGTTGTGTGGACCTTAATTTCTTCTTCTTGTCGTGGAGATTAAGGACCCAGGCTGTGGAGCCATACTGATTAAACAGAAGGCAGGTCTTTTATTTTGGCTGACTCGCAGTTCTCAGAAACAAAGCCCAAAGTAAATCCAAAAACAAGAAGCTGAGATTCAAAATTAGCCCAGGAAATCACGGGGGTTAACACATGAGGGGAGCTTAGCAGACACTGCAAGAAAGACTGAGGGGAAGACACAACTATTTTTACAGGGATTCAAATTCAAATTCAAATTTTTATTTGTCACGTACACAGTCATACACAGTACGATATGCAGTGAAATGCTTAGACAACTGCTCGTGACCTAAAGAAAAAAAAAGGAAAGGGCTATGAATAAGATAGGAAATAAATATGAAAAATTAAAAAGTGTAAATTTAACTAGGAAGGAATAAAATATAAGAATATAAAATATAAAAAATGAAATAACTGTACAACACAAATTAGAATGAAGGGTAAATTTAACTGGGAAAGAATAAGATAAAATATATAAATTAAAGTTGAAAATAAAATAACTGTACAACAAAATACACAATACACAGTATAGAACTATATAAGAATGTATGAAGAAATATAAATAAATAAATAAATATATATACACACACACAATAACAGCAGCTGTACAAGTATTAACTGGAAATGAAGAATATAGTGACCAGTGTTGTGCAATCCACATTTGTCTTGTGCGGTGCAAATATGCTTAAAGTGGTTTAAGTGATGAAGTGAAAACAATGTCCAGTGTGTGTGTAAGAACTATATGTGTGGGTCAGTACTGTGTGGTGGTGTGATTGAGAGACCGTATCGCCTGCGGGAAGAAGCTCCTCCTCAGTCTCAACAACAGACTGTTCTCTCTGTTGAGGTCAGGAAAGCGATTCCGCTCCCTGAAGACCAACACAGAGAACAGTCTGTTGTTGGGATGGCTAAGGTCCTTCACGATCTTCCTGGCCTTGGTCCAGCACCGCCTGCTGTAGATTGATCTGGGATTTGTAGGCCAGTCTTCTGGGCAGATCCCAGCACCGCACAGCACCGCCTGCTGTAGATTGATCTGGGATTTGTAGGCTAGTCTTCTGGGCAGATCCCGGCACCCCCGTGCCTTATGTTTGACACTGCTCAACCGAGGCAGGGTTGAGAGTAAAACTAAGTGCAAAGAACAGGCAGCAGCTGACTACCACAGCAAAACAAGACCTAACTTAAGACTCACTAAACACAGAAGAAACCTATAATAAAGAAGGAAACTAAGCATAAATAACACAATCTTTAAAAAGTAATAGAACTCAAATATAAAAAGTTCAAAAAACCTCAAAAACAGACTAAAGCATAACTCACAATGAAACCTAACAGAAAAGCCAAACAGAAAGCATCTGAAAAAGACAAATAACTCAAACATGGCACGGTTTAGTTCAACACAACAACAGCCACCTCGAGACACTTTATATTGGAAGGTCTTCAGTCTAGACCTTACAATAGTGGAGAGAAAATCCATCAGTGAGATAAAAAAAAAAACTCCCCTCTTATGGGAAGAAACCCCCAACAGAACCAGGATCAAGGAGGTGGAGCCATCTGTTGCAACAGTTGGGGCTACAGCTGTACACAGGGGAGGCTAAAAAAGACAGAATGCAAACAACTAAATATTAAACACTGTAACTAACTCACAAAGGACGACAGTAATGAAAGCCTCAGAATATAGGAATCAGGACCCAACGTGGTCAGGAGATAGACCAGGTCACCTAGTAATTGGAAAGTTGGTGGTTCCATCCCTGTCTGCTCCAGTCTGCATACTAAATATCCTTAGCAAGATGCTAACACCAAGTTGCTCTTTGATGATGTGTTGGATATAAAGGACTTCCATGCAAAAAGCATAAAAGAAAGTCCATGTGTGAATAAGTGCTCGGATAGAGCAGAAAAGTGCTATATCAGAACCAGTTCATTTACCATTTTTCAGTCTATAAGGAAACCAAGTCAATAACCCAAACTCCGAGATTAACTAGAAAACTGAAATACACAATACACAACCCACAAACAACCTAAAGACCGCAACAGCCTCCTCCCATATTTAAAACTAACCCCTTTACAACCTCAGCTCTATTTGTATGTTTAAAGACTTTACTTGGAATCAAAACAGAGTCTAGTTGATACTGTGTGAGAAAAAGGAAAAATTAGACCATCCCCTCGGGCTCGACCGTTGATTGTCAAGGCAGATCATTCCTTAACTGGCCTGTTGTCTCTGGCAGCCCTTTCTCATACATAACACATAAACAGTCCATACATAGACACGCTCACACATGAATTATTTACGCTGACTTCAATCCAAGGCACACAAAGATCCAATCAGAGATCTGGATGAGTGCGTTAGTAGGAGGATGTTTTTCCATTTGTAATCACAGCATGTAACAAAAGCCTCACACAGCCACACAACATCAAGGACACGTGTCCGTCACATCCCTTCCTTAAGCATATGCACTGGATCCCATTCACCTTCCAGTAACGTGTTCCTAGAGCATCGGTGCTGTTCTGCTGCCTTTTTAACCTTACTTCCTGATAATTCAAATCTTAGCTAAATTTAGAAGACAATTATAGAATATTTATGAAATGCGTTATCTGTATAATACAGCTCATGAGCACTCAGCAGGCTCCAAACCATAACTACCGTATACAGTGTTCGTTTATTAACACCCATGTGCACCATATCTCCAGCTTGGTCGCTCGAGCACCTCTTCTATAATCCTCTTTAAATGTTGTCTTTCTCCACGGTGCCTCTCCATTTTGGCGATTCCGTCAGCCAAGCTCACAGCGGTGTTAGCTCAGGGTTTTTAATGATTCAGTAACTGCTGTAAAGTTGTGAGTGCAGCAGCGGATGGTGGGTGGCTTAGTTTGCTTTAGCACTCTGTGATAATCTTGGATATTTCTTCCGTCTATTTGTTAGCTTTAATGTCTCCACTCATGTTCTAATCGAAGACTGTGAACACAGAGGCAGTAGAGTTTCCGCTGTGGCTCCTTGTGCGCGTCGCCGTGTGTATGTGTGCAAAGAAGATAAACGCATGTGCAGCAAAGTGTGCGGGTATCGATAAAACCTCCCTCATTAAGAGCTGTCTGGTTTCTCATTAATGAAAAAAGAAAAAGTGCCCTTGCTTTTGGTGTTAATTAACAAGTACTGTGTTTGCGTGTCAAGATCATGTAGGTGACATTTTGGCATCCACCATCTTTGTTTGCACTTGCTCTTTATATCTAAGATCTGGATTAATGGCTGTGCTTGTTGTCTTGATGGAGCCGTTTTTTCACAATAAACTGAAGGTATTTGGGGTGAAAAATGCTTGCTTTTCAGCGCAGCCACAGAGGTTTTATTGACCCCCACACAAAAGGCCTTTAGTTATTAAACTGAACAGTCACTATAATGCGCCATGAAATAAAGGCAGCCACATGACAGGTCTTTTCTTTTTTTGGAAATGTATTTTGTTATCCGAATCATCTGGCTGACTCAATTTTAACACATTTTCCTCTTTATCTGTATCGATCTATTGTTTGTTTTTAATCTGCATCACATGTCAGTTTAAAAAAGTCATTGTTTATAATAACTACAAATATATTTCATGAATTTTATCCAGTTAATCCTCTTATCTTCCTTTTTCTTACCTTTTTTGCTTTCTTATGCTGTAGGACATTGTTTTTTGTTTTTTTTATTTTATTATAACTGAAAGAGATGCTGCTTCAGTCAGGGCCACAATACTAAAAATATTATTTTTATTCTCTGACCGCAGTAATTTATATTTAGTGGTGGGGTGGATGGAGCTTACCTTGTAAGGGCTGGTGTGGTGAGAGCCGCAGTAAAACCCCACCACAAAACGGAGCAGGCAAAAAACCCCGATAAATATCACGTTAAGTTATTATCTAACTTAACGTGAAATTAAAAAGTACTATCCACTAGCCAAAAATAAAATATTGAATTAGATAATCATTTGCAACAGTATTAATGCCAACAGTCCCGTCTTCACTCTTCCAGTTAAGGCACAGTTTCACAACACTGCTGCACACAACCCCTCCTCTCAGTTACAGCTGAAATACCTAAAGGCCTCAACAATAAGCAACACTTTAGGAGGAATTTCAAGAGGTCAGTAAAGCTCCAACACTGAACTAATAAACACATATCACAAATGTTAACCAGGCAGGCACACATGTTAACATTAGGTCAGCAATTACCTGACAGCCACATTATGATTTAGCCATGAATTGTTTCAAATATTGCTTTTAAACAATTCAAAGCAATATTTCAAGATGATCGAACACAGTTCACTGCAGTTCCAAGTTTTTAAAACGATACATTAAAAGATAGAAGAGTTATTATTAGACTAGCAGCTAATAATAAAAGGATAACACTAATATGGGAGCTAGGTAGCTTCCTGCCTGCCTATCTGTAACACTAATACAGCGTTAATTTAACAGGATAACACAATTTGATAGGAAAAATGTGACTTGTTTTTTTTTTTTAATGCACTACATAAAAGACTCTTAAAATTCATCTTCAAATACAGTAACATAGTGTTTGCATTGTCAAAAATGACGGTTATTCCTTGTATTGTTCTAATATATTTTAAAAAATAAGCTTGTCAATTTCCCCCCGTGTTATACAAAATTGTCAAGTTTGAAACTCTAGTATCGTGGTGACCCTGTTAGATGTAGGATGAAAAGGAGGCATTGAATTGGAGGTGGGTGACAAAGCGGCTTGCAGAGGTAGCAGCAACTGTGAGCAGCTTAAACCGGCTTACCGATTGGATGTGTAGAAGAGTATTGCTGCTGACTTGCACTCCATGGCCTGTGTAAAGTGTAAAAAATACAACTGTATAATATACTGTGTTATTCCAAAGAAAGTTATTTTAGCATGAGTAATGAATTAGAATGTAGCAGAGTCTCCCTGAATGTTATTTTTGGGCTTTAGAGTTTTAGTGTTAATCAGCAATGAATATTAACAAATATCTAAATCCTGATGTTGAACACCTAATACCTGCAAAAAGAACGAATATCCAAGCAGTTGATAATCGAGAAGGCAAAACAACATACACAATAGGACAAAGAGGACAGGAAAAGTGGATGATTGTTGTTTGTTCTCACTACAGGCTAGATCATTTCAAAGATGCAATAAAGTCATCATCTTACTCTATAATATTAAATGTGACATTGAAAATGCATTTTCCCTAACATCTGCTGTCTGTTAAATGTTATACTAGGATCTGTGACCTTATTTTTGCATGCATATTTAATCAGCTCATACCTACTCTTATCACACCTTTACCCTTTCCAGACAATAGCGCAGTGATTAAAGGGGGTGAGTCTATCGTATATCTCTGTTCACCATCTCTGTGCCTCGGAACCCTCATTTAGCAAGCAGATATGCGTATCTGTTGTTTTAACCATTATTTACATCCACCTTGACCTGAGACACAAAGTAACAGAACGATAGTGTGGTTTGAGCCTGTGATGCAGTGTCTTAAGGATATTTAGTGGAGACCATTGTGGCTATATATTTACTATTTTAACACTTAAATCAGAAAACTTGAAACCACTGTCTCCTTGATCATTAAAGTGGTCAATTGGTCAAGTGGATTCATTAAGAACAATGTATATTTCAGTGAAACCAGTGGAAACATGGGTCTGTTTAGTACCCACTAGCTAGAAAATCTACTATAAGATTATCTAAACAGCACAACATTTAAAGACACTTATTAGCAGGGTTGTTCCTTTTCCTGATTGATGCCAAATATTTTTTATTTTGTTTTCTTATAAAACAACAGGAGTTTCAAGCCATTTTGCAAACATTTTGCATTACAACTACACCGATTTTGGTTCAAGTGTCTTTTTAATTGAAGATAATTACAAAAGTATCAATGATTCTCATTTTCAAATCACATGAATGTTCTGCTGTCAGTAGCAATATAAGCGACCTTTACTCTGAAAATCTGGAATATTAGGAAACTTGAATATCACTGCCAGTTAACAGTCCACTGCTGTCCTCCGATATATGTACTCTTATTTGTAAAACTACTCTGATATAACCGGTGGCTATGCTAGTTTCTGTTTTGTTGAGCAGGTAGGCAGTGTAGAAATAATGTCTGATGGAATATTTAAGAACAAACATAGTGTGAAAATTCACCAAAGGCAAAGTGCAAAGAGTGACTACAGAAACATAAAAAAAACATTTTATGCTGTTTTAAGGGGCTGAGGGCTATCTGTGAATTTATTGCTTGCCAGGCAGAGAAATTGGGCCAGAAGGAAAACCACAGGTCACTGGACCTGCTCAAGCATAAGAAGTGGGTGAAATCAAAAAGCTAGAGGACTCTGAGAGGAAACCAGAGCTGGATTTTCCACTGGCAGAAGATAGCAGATGGGCACAGCTGGATACAGATCTGAGTGATATGTTGGACAGCATCCTGAAAGGAGATGTAACCAAGAAGATAAAGACCATGGTGCAAGCTGTGCAACAGGTACGCCAAGATGCCATGAAGGAAGGCAGACACCAGCAAGCCATCAGCAGATCCCAAGAGGTGGCTTTGACAGATCACATAAAAAAAACCCGGCATTGCTCAAGAAAAGGTGCTGAAAGATAGAAAAAAAATTTGCAGGAAGGAGATAAACTGTAAAAACCAGAAAGAGAGAAATGTCAAGAGAGAAAACATTTTTTTAACCCTAACCACTTTACAAATCACTCCTATTGGAAAGCCCAAGAGCAGGAACCTGATATGTTCTTGGGTAGAAGTTAAGGACAGTGTGGAAGTGGGACACGATGACCCCACTAGAGATGTTTCAGTAGGAAACAGTTTTTCCTGCTGCCAACACTTAAGATGCACATCCCTTTTAACATGACAGACTTTGCCATCGACTAAAGTAACAGAAATAGTTGGAAAATCTCAAGAAGGATCCACTTCAAGACCATGAGACCCTACTTTCAAGATCTATAAATACTGCCCAGTGGCACTGAAGAGTTTTGAGAGATGCTCCTGTTAGAAGTTTAAATATGTTATGGTCTATTATTATTCACAGATTAACATATAATCTACTCACCAATGTGTATGTTGTATCCAAACAGAAAGTGTCCCAGGATGTTTGGAGGACTCATCCAGTTTTATAGCTTTAACTATCAGGTTCACACCTACTTTTTATCTAACCAAATAACACTGACCAGCTGATCCAACAGGCCGCCAAGTACCATCAGGAGTAGTTAAGATTGCCCACTATCATCCTTTTGAAGAATACCAGCATTTGATCGATGAGGCTCTTGTCAAAGAATGACAAGTAGCCTTATTCCCTATTAAGGTGGCTTTCCACAATTTCCCATGAGGATGAGGATGTAACCCAAACAGCCGGAGAAAGCCACTGGGAAGATAGCCAGGGCAGCTGAAAATAGCTGTGGTTGACAAGAGCAGGTGAAGACTAATTTAGTCTTTGCAGTAGCACTGCCCTACTGGAGCACAGTATACAGGTATAAGGGGTGAAACACTTGTGGCCCTGAGATAGTTGGGGATAATGTTTAATGTAGGGTATCTTGTCAGGTGAGAATTTTACTCAGAATTGACTGATTTAGTATGGAGTGATCCATTAGTTACTTATCTCAGTGTCTATTCTGGCAAAGACTTAGATGTAATTACTTTTATTTGGTCTGACAAACAAGTGGTACTCTTGCATTCTACTGAAATATGCTTACTTCCATCAAGTCTATCTTTATACATCATAAGCAGAACTTACAATTTAACCACATGCACAGTGTGTTTACAGAATTGCCCATATTGTGGCTTCCAGTTGGTTTCAAGGTCCAAGTTTGATTAAAACTTGATTAATTATGAAAAGGATCAAGAAAATCTTTGATATGTGACCACAGCCTACATGTATGTGGATATAAATTGAGATGAATGCTTAAACCTATTGAATTATATTCTTTCCTCACCTTCATAAGCATAAGCCCACGCAGATAATTGTGATTTAATTTCTTGTTTTTGACACGGTTACTGAATGACCTCACAGTTGCTGTGGCATTTCAGAAGAAACTGTTTCTTATTTCTAATCAGCTGATAAACAATGCGGTGCACTGTTTGACTGCCAACCTGTTCAGGATGTACCCTACCTCTCTCCGAATGTCACCTAACATAGGCTCCAGGTTTCCTGCAGCGCCTTCAAAGATAAGAAGATAAAACTAACTGATGGATGAAAGCATGGTTGTTTTTTTTCTGTTTTGAGGGGAATCAGTTCCTTGTCTTGTTGGTTTGGTCAAATCATTTGCTGTGTAAAATCCTAAATTCTAATTCTGGTATCTAAAAATAGCTGATTTACATTTGTAATATGTGATCAGAGGAGCGTATAAAGCCTCCTTTAACCTCTAATTTCTATAATATCTCTGGCATTTACTTGGTTGGCTGCCACAGGGACAGTGTGTTGATTATCTGTGTCTATCTGATATTCCCTTTCATATTCAAATTATTTGCCAAAGAAAGAGATTATGCATCCTAGCTGGAAATCAGCTGCTCCACACACAAACAAGACACAAATGTGCACAGACTGATGCATATTGGCAATTATTTCCAAAAGAAAGACCACAAATTATTATGGCATAAAGCTGCAGGCGCAACTAACTGAAAGACACCTGCTTGTTTCAGTATACACAGACAGCAGAAGAGTTAGTAATCGCAGAAGAAAGAGTAGTGAGGGGAGAATTTGAAAGGCCAAAGTGGATCAGCGGACACCAGATATTTTAGCCTGGGGTTTAAAGTTGCATTTATCTGGCTCAGGATGCGTGCATGTTTCAGTATGTTTTAACTTCTGTCTGTGTTTTAAGAGGTTTGCTAATAGTTTTTTGAACCTGAACTAAAAGATTAAGTTCCTTTGAAAGAAGTATAAAAACTATGAAAGTGGCACAACACTAGCTAAAGCACTACAATAATACCTCAATGGTCCTCACAGATCTGTGTTTATTTGTAGGGTGCAGGATCTAAAGGAGCTGGGAGATCTTTCCCCTCACTGGGACAACTTACGGAAGGAGGTGATGACACGATATGCAGGAATAATCAGCTCCTACCAAGAGACCTTGGCTGAAATGGACAAGATTAACGGTATGATAACTGCACCTATCTCTGAATTTGATATTCCCGTCTGTGTCAACACATGTAGTCATGCACACAAATGCGAAGTCAGACAAATACACAAACTGGCTTCTAAATTGCTCATACATACATACACATCACACACAGACATTTGAAAAAGAAGGCTTTTATGCAGTCCTGTAAAACACTAAGTACATCTCGATCATAAGCTTGTAGAACCACCTTTAGCACCAATAACTTTGCAAGACTTTCTCGGTTTCTTACATGGTTGTGAATACATTTTTACCCACTCTTCTTCACTGAGGTTTGCAAACATTGCAATATTGTGCCACAGTGTTTCAGTCAGGTTGAGGCTGGCTAAAACACGGTATCTGTATTTTTGCTGCTATAGTTGGGGTCATTGTGTTTTTGCATGAAATAGTTTTGGCTAAGCTTCAGCTGTCAGACAGATGGCCTAACATTTGACTCTAGCATACTTTGGTATAAAGAGGAGTTCATGGCACTGAAATGCCCGCATGGGGCCCGGGTCTTGTGGCTACAAAACAAGCCCAAATCAATACCCGTCCTCCACCATGCTTCACAGTAGGTTTGAGGTGTTTGCGCTGATATGCTGTGTTTGATGAATTATCAATACTTTATTTTAAAAAGGATAGACTGTCTCCTGGCAACCCTTTCAAGAAATGTAGGTCTTGTTTTTTGGGGGGTTTTCTTTGGTTTTTTTGCAGTTCTTATTTTTGCAGTTTCTTTGAGCATTTCAGAGTCTGAACTAGTTCAGACCAGAGCAAAACTTCTGCTTTAACAAAGGTGTCCATACTTGCTAATGACCATTTAATCAGCTGAATCTGATTAGCAGCACTGCTACTTACCCTCTTAATTTCTATGTAAGCAGTAAGGATGTATTTAGCTTTTCATGGGGCTGTGTGGAGATCTGTGAAAGCATTCCTTTCACCTTGACGATGTTGTCCCGTCATGGTGAAAATCATCTGCTCACATAGTCGAGGGTCCTTAAGAACACTGTAAAGAGGATAGGTACAGGTGTCTGATTTAGCCCAGTCTTGGATCAAAATCCTGAAGTATCCTCGGACCCGATGGGTTAAGTGCACACATAAAGGAAAACTTTGAACTCAAGGATCGATTTTGGGGTGAAAGCATAAAGAGAAGTTCCTGTTAAAAGAGTTTCCATAGCAACGCAGGTTTCATCAGGGGCAAATAAAATATGTACATGGCCATGTGCTCGTCTGTGTTTGTTGCACATAAACGCATCAAAACTGATACAGCCCTGTGCCAGGAGCAAACAAAAGCATGAGTCTCACATCTCATTTATAAATATCCAACCTTCCATTTAGTATGCAGTTACTTGGCGTGCAATCTTTTCTGCAAATGTTTTACATAATAAAATTAATCCATGCAGTTAGGTCTAACGCGAAGACGGGAAGTAATTAGTCTGCTTCTCATTTGTCCCAGGGTTTAACAGGTAGATGCCGAACGCGTGATTTTGGCAATGACGAGGTGTTGTTGAAAATGCATTCTGAAATACAAAGGTGATGTATGTGTTGCATATAGTTTGAACTTCAAAAGCTAGATAAAAGCTCGTATGAACAGCATGCATATACAGTACAGGATATTGCACTCTGTATGGGGCTTGTTCTCAAGCTTACGCCCTCAAAGACACAGTCCCATTAAATAAAATGAGAACAGAATCATTTTTATACATTTGTTATCCGTTTACAGGAGTAGCAAACGTATAAAAGACCAATCATTCTGAATTTGTTTCTTTCCCTCGCAGCAGCATGTTCCTATACATTTTTCAGCTTACTATGCACATATTAACATTACGGCTGGTGATTAATTTTCTACTGAGTACCCTCGTCCACATAATGAGATATTTGTCTCTGTTCCTTTGTTGCTTTGCCCAGCTGATAAGAAATAAAGATGGCTAAGCCTCGGTGCTGCCTGCCTGGACTCTGAGGAGGGGTTGAGGGAAAGGATAATGTGGTGTTGGTCATTATAGTTCCTGACAACTCACTTGCGTGGTCCAGATGCTGTAATACATGGAGGATCCCCCAACCCTATCTTGCTACTCTAATTCAGTCCTGCATTAACTTAACAGGATGACAGACGTTGCTAAACAAGCTGGGTGGGCAAGCTGCTGCAGATTAATTATTGATAACTAATATGATTAAAAAAGGTTGGGAGGGAGAGACGAAAAGAGACAGACTGTGGAGGAGGTTGAGTGGGTGCACAAATGTGGCAGGAGGGACAAGAAATGAAAACATAATTACCAGAACAAACAAAGGGTGACAAATATGGCAACTGAGTGGCATTCGTCATAAGAGGAGTTCATTAACAAAAGTCAGTGGGCACGGCTGTCCTATTACTTGTCTGCACACAAATTAGGAACTTTCATTTAATTTGTCACTGTGCTCTTCTTTTGGAAATGTTCATGTCTAAGTACTACATTTAGACGGGATAAATAAATTAAAGTCTATATGTTATTTACAGTAGAACATAGAAATCAAATCAAATGTTTAAACTGATAAAATAAGGTCTTGATGGCAACAGTATATCTGAGAAATGTTGGGATGGGGTCATGTTTACCACTGTGTAGCCTTTTCTTTTAACAATAGTCTGTAAACATCTGGGAACTGATGAGACCAGCTGCTGGACTTTTGAGAGAGTAGTAGATGCAGTAAGCGCTCTAGCATTGTCTTCCTGAAATATCCAAGACCTTCCCTGAAAAAGACGTTGTCAGGATGGGAGCATGTCGCTCTAATACCTGTATATACCTTTCAGCATTGATGATGCCTTTGTAGATGTACAATCTGTCACTTCCACAGACGCTAACACACCCCCATATCATTAGAAAGGCAGGCCTTTGACCTGAGTGCTGATCACAAGCTGGATGGTCCCTCTCCTCGTTAGTCTGGAGGACGTGCCATGCATGACTTCTTCTTTGCGTGATAGTGCTTTAACCTGCATTTATGGATGACGCAGTGCAGTGATTTCTATGAGAGAATCCAGCCTGTTTTTAATGAAGTGCTGCCCGAGGACCTGAAGATCACCAGTATCCAATATTGACTTTGGGCCTTGTCCCCTTGCACACAGAGATTTCTCCATTTTCTCTGATTTTTTCATGAAGTTTTTCCACAATTTGTAGATGCAGATTTTTCAAGGTTGGTGAACCTCGGTCCATCTTTACTTCAAAGATGCTGATTTCATACTCAATGAATGCCCCAGTTAACCTAATTATGTGTTACTCTGAATGTTTCTTTTTAGTACTACTTACTTTTGTTGACCCAGTTCCAACTTGTTTAAAACATTTTTTCTGTTTTTCTTGAAATACTCAAGTTCTCATGTTAAACATTTGACATGTTTTTTGTGTTCGAATTAAAATGTGGATTTATGAGATTTGCAGATCATAGCATTCTGTTCTTGTTTACTTTTTACACAGCGTCCCAACATTTTTCAAATTGGTGCTATAGAAAACAAAATCCAAAGGTTTTGAAATTGCACATGGTTACAATAAAGAAGAGAAGTAGTTCTCTGGGAGGTGGATGAGTTTCCATGTTCAGGTCCAACATTCTTCCAATTTTTAAAACCACTGACCTCAGTGAACAAATCATTAACTGCATTCCATTAATAAATGACTCATCCCTGCTTGCACTGTTTACCAGCTGGTGAGTTAAAGGTGCAGTCATAGTCCTGTTAGTGTTAAACCTTCGCTACTGTCTGCAATCTCCTCTCTAAAATGTCAGCCATCCCTTTGGTGAAACGTTAGGCCTCTGAGCCTTCGCTTATGGGATAACTACAGCTTAAGGCCCAGAGCTGAGTGTTTAAGGCAGTGTCATATATCTGTGTGGCTGACAGTAAAGCCTACTCATTGTGGAGATAGCAGGGCAGGTGGACATGATATTTTTTCCATAATATCTGTATTAGGACAGCCATCTTTACAGTCTGCTCCCTCCAGGTAAAGATGTTCACATACATTTTCTGTTTTGCAGGTTAAAAATGAGGACCAAATGTTAGATAAACCACAAATTGGTTAAAAGAAAAGAAAGTGACGTCAGACATGACACACTTGTTTAAATCATAGTCCTGTCCAATGTTCCCTCTAAGCTGCGCACGTGCGCAATTGCGCACTGCTGGCACGGTCTCTGCGCACAGAAAAAAAAATCTAACCTGAATTGAAATTAAAATTAATACTTTAACAATTCTATTTTCCAGTGTTAGTCAGTGAGTGACTGGCTGCTCCCGTATGGGATTAGACGATGCCACCTTATCCCATAGTCCAGCCGCTGATGTGATTCACATTCGTATATACGCAGCTAATCAACGTCGTTGACAGGCTATGACAGCGTCCTTATGTGCCGACACCGGTGTTTTAGCTAGCAAAACAGCGTGGCTGATGTGGAGTGAAGCCACGGTAATGACAACGTGTACAACCATTGGAGATGGACAGACGGAACAATTGACGAAAAAAGTGTGGACTTTATACCAGTTTTTAAATTGTGTTGATTGGCCAAGTAAATCCAGAGTTATGATAAAAATATATCTGCAATGTTTGGTTTTCTTCCTGAATACTATCGTTGTTTATATTTACTTCAGGAAGAAACGATAAAATCAGCATTTTATCAGGAAAACGCTCGAAAGCACTCTCCACCTGTGAGCAAAGA
Organism: Astatotilapia calliptera; assembly: GCF_964374335.1. Lineage (NCBI taxonomy): Eukaryota > Metazoa > Chordata > Actinopteri > Cichliformes > Cichlidae > Astatotilapia > Astatotilapia calliptera. The sequence continues at coordinate 25,741,295 of NC_137427.1, read as the reverse complement.
TGAAACCAAAACACACCCCCACCCTTTAGGAGTGACAGCGGTTTTGAGATGTGAGAGATTTGCGACGTTTAGCGCAAATCTTGTGTAGTTAGTCTGTTGTGTAGTCAATAGTTTTGTTGTGCGTTCAGAACAATGAGGTGACTGCTGAATGTTAAGGTGTTACAGCAGTGATACATCTTCTGTTGTCAGGCCTGCGGGTACCAGGCTGTTGTTCTCCTTTATCTCATAGTGGACAGAAATTATTTTTTGGAGTGGCACAAATAATTTGTGTGGCATCAAAATTGATGCAGAACAGCTGATTGTTCTGTAAATAGTTTGAAATGGCTGCATTTTTAGGTAAACAGCTGCAGAAAATGTTGTTGTTTGCATAACTCAGTTACTTTTTTGAAGAAGTAACTATATAATGAATTGCCCAACGTTGGTCATTAAAAAAAAAAAGAAGAAGAAGTTAAAATTGGAGTTCAACTTATTTTTACTTCCAATAGTGTTAACATACTACACAGGTTGTTTTTGTTTTTTTTTTCATTGTAAGTGGGCTAAAGCAGTTAATTAAAAGTAGTCTAACATAAATGTAAATGCTGTAATTTGATTATTTTAATAAACCATGTAACTTGGGTGGATTCGATGCTGGCGTGACCACAGTGCACACGTCTGCTGTTGCTCACAGTGGTCCAAGGGACCGCTCAGGGAGTTGGTGTGTTCGCTCAGACACATGAAAAATTAGAGGGAACATTGGTCCTGTCAGACCAATACCACTGCTCACACAGCATGTGTTCAATTCTCCCGTGTCTCTACAACATGGTGTCTCTCTGCATGGATTCAAGAAAGAAAAAAAACCTGCTGTCCTCTCAGCACCACAGGATCACGAACATGATCTGTCGTCTGTCATATGGACAGAAGTACACTGATCTGTAAGACTTCATACATACTGGTTGTTGGCTCTTTTTTAAAATGTTCATTTAGTTGTCAGGCAGACATATAGGATAATGTTCACTCATCTTCTGGAGGAACAAAAAACATAAATACAGAAAACTATTTAAAAGCTCGAAAAATTTGAGTATATAAAAAGAGATGGTAGCTGTGGATCTTGGCCAGTAATTGGTAAATGGCCTGTCTCCAAAAAAGTTGATTCTGTTCATCTGGACGTAGCGTTTTGTGGGAGAAACGTTTCGTCACTCATCCAAGTGACTTCTTCAGTCTCAGCTGACTGCAGGTCAGGTCATTCCCCAACTGTCTGTGAATGGTACTCATGGCCATTGATCAGTGGTCTTTGATCAGTGGGTTTTGATCAGTGGGTTTTGGTCAGTGGTTGTTGATCAATGGTCATGAGAATTTGCGTAATTAAGATTAAGGAACTGACCTCCCAGCCCATTGTTCCTTCAGTGGGCTGGTTTCAGTCATTATGCAAATGTACTGTTTATAAGATTGGGGAAACCTGCAGTCAGCTGAGACTGAAGAAGTCACTTGGATGAGTGACGAAACGTTTCTCCCACAAAACGCTACGTCCAGATGAACAGAATCAACTTTTTGGAGATTTACTTCCCTGGATGATTGAGAATGCATCAAGACGTAAATGGCCTGTATTTGTATAGCGCTTTACTAGTCCCCAAGGACCCCAAGGCACATTCAGTCATCCACCCATTCACACACACATCACACACTGGTGATGGCAAGCTACATTGTAGAGGCGAACTCCCAACTCTTGAGCCACGATCGCCCCCAGGGGCCCGTTCTTCGTACGTCGCTTACTACATCCAAGATCAAATGACACATCCAAGACCAAATCATCGCGCTAACCATGAGCTCGCTAATCCGGTTCTCCGAACACACCTGCTGTTGACGATTAGTACAGCTGGATGAAGTAATGTGAGATCACTGGGTGTCGTAAAAGGGGCTACGCATCGATAGTAGAAACATTGATCGGCAACCCTCTGATTGGTCGGCGAAAATGTCGAAGGAGCGCGCTCGGTATTTTTCGGCAGCAGAGCAAGAACTCTTGATTGAGGGATTTCAGGAGTTTCAGAGTTTAATCAGAACGCAAGGGAACACTGCAAAGGCTGCAAAAGCAAGGAGAGAGGGCTGGCAGAAAGTTGCTGACAAATCAAACTCGTAAGTAATTTAATAATAACAATAATAATGGAGTGGATTGATATAGCGCTTTTCAAGGCACCCAAAGCGCTTTACAATGCCACTATTCAGTCACTCTCACATTCACACACTGGTGGAGGCAGCTACAGTTGTAGCCACAGCTGCCCTGGGGCAGACTGACGGAAGCCAGGCTGCCATATCGCGCCATCGGCCCCTCTGGCCAACACCAGTAGGCGGTAGGGTAAATTTATTGTATTACACTATATTATCCAATATTATATTACATTATATTATGTTATATTATATCCCCTTACACATTAGAGCCACAACAGGACCCACTAGAACATGAGAACAAGTAAAAGTGGAATATAAGAATATGCTACAGAATGGTAATATTTATCACTTATATTGCTTTTCGTCTCTAGGAAAGAGACCCTGAAATAATCTGTTTGTTTGTTCATAACAGCAACCAAGAAAAGGGCAGAGCAAAAAAAAGACAGGTGGTGGTGCTGCACCCCCTCGTCAACAAGTTGGTTAAGTAAATAATACCCTCACGGGAATATCGATATCTCTCAATGAGCACACTGTCGCGCTGAGCTAAAGGATCCTGTCTATCCCGCAATATACGCTGAATTCTGAAAACTCTCCTTATCAATCTTGCACCTTCCGCAATGGGTGGCTCGCGTATACGGACAGGACATGGCTGCGACAGGCTTCCCAAATCCACCTTCGCTTTTATAGCCGTGGTCTCTCATCTTGATTACACAAAGTAATTTGCAATTACTACTGTGAAATATGAATTACATCTGTAATAATCACATACATGTAATAGAATGTTAATAGTACATTTCCCTTTTTTTAGGAAATGACCTGTATGTATCTGTGTGAAATCAATAAATGGATCAGGTGCTGCATTATCTTTAGTTACATTGATAATATTTATTTATGGTGAAACAGTGGTGGAATATCGCTGTTGCTTTCGTATAAATGAAGCGGACATACCTGCGTGGCCGCGATCTAATCCTGTTTACATAAAGTGAACCTGCTCCCGAGCAGGTTTACGCTTACGGCTCTGTTGCTATGGCAGCAAGTCCCGGATGAGCTTCGGGGAACCGAACGATCCAAGATCACGCGAAATCGTCAACAATCTAATCCAGCTAACTTACTTAGCGAGGTACGAAGAACGGGCCCCAGTACTGCTGGTATTTAACCTTTATGTCACATATATCAGATGAGTAATTCACTGAACCTACAACAGTCACTAGTTACATTAGCCTGGTCCCCTGAGCTCCTGGCTGACAGAGAAGGGATAAGAGTATCCATCCATCCATCCATCCATTCGCTTCCGCTTATCCTTTTCAGGGTCGCGGGGGGCGCTGGAGCCTATCCCAGCTGTCATGGGGCGAAAGGCGGGGTACACCCTGGACCGGTCGCCAGTCTGTCGCAGGGCTAACACACAGGGACAGACAACCATTCACATTCACTCACACATTCACACCTAGTGGCAATTTGGATAATCCAAATTAACCTATCCCCACAAGTTGCATGTCTTTGGATGGAGGGAGGAAGCCGGAGTACCCGGAGAGAACCCACGCAAACACGGGGAGAACATGCAAACTCCACACAGAAAGACCCCGGCCTGATGGTGGAATTGAACTCAGGACCTTCTTGCTGTGCGGCAACAGTGCTAACCACCGTGCCACCGTGCTGCTACTATGGATAGTAGGGATAAGAGTATAGAGTTAAATTGAATGTTTTTACAACAGTTTAACTTGATCTGGATGAATAAATCCTCATTAAAGGTTGCAGCATGATTGGTTGCATCATTACCTTATTAGATTGTTGGAAAACTAGAATATATCAACACCTCTAGGTGTTATAGCCCACTGACTTGGTGAACTGGTGAATCACTAATTTTTACTCTTTTAGGCTTCTAGAAATTTACAACATTTTGTGTGTTGCTGTGAAAATCTCTACTGATATTTGAGGTCCACTGAGCATATAGTAATTTAAAATAGAAGGTTTTTACAGGACTGTATGCAGCCCCCCTTTTGTCTAAAACATGGCAGCACTGCTTATGTTTAAAAAGATCCATCTAAAGAAATCTTTTGGAACAGTGTCCTTTGGAGAGACAACATAAAGGTGTAGATGTTTGGCCACAATGAGGAGTGAGCCAAAATTCCAACACAACAGATAAAATCATGAGTACTTTGTTCAAAGCCACAGGACAAAATTTCCACACGCCTCTATACAGTCCTGTGGAAACTTTGTCCTGTGGTTCTGATCCTTTAGATGTTTCATTCAGCAACATATTTAGGTCAAATATCAGTTTGCGCGTGTTGGGCTCATTTTATATAGCGGTAATGAAAATGTGTTGGCATGCCATGATGAGCTAATTTACTCAATTAAAAATGTCATTGTGGTGATATCAGAAATTAGCAAAATACAGCCTGACAGAACTGTTAAAACTCCTTGTGCTGTTTAGCTAATCCCTGGGCACCCTTCACACTATGATTGGCCTTAGGATTACACCTTTAGACATGTTGTGGAGGTTATATAAGCTCATAGTATAAAGGTAATAAAAGCACTATATGAATTGCTGAATGTCGAATGATTTACTAGTACGTAGTACTGACTGATTGCAGCATTGAAAACTGCTCATGCTTTGGTTTGCACTGTATTTTTAAGCAGAATGTATATTTAGCTAGAAACGGCATCTGTCTATTTTTTCACTTTGATAAAGGGCAGCAAATCTGCCACCTTAGTAAGAAGACATGATTGATTTCAGCGCTCATAAAAATACCAGCCACATCTCCAACGTCTCCAGCTGAGTCATTAGTGTTATCCATTTTTGAGGCAACACATTTCAGCTTGAGTGGGTCAGCAGTTGCACCATTATATGCTGTAATTGAGTTGCAGTGAGTTTGTTTTCATCTCTGGCCTTCCTGCCAAATGATGTTAAAAATTTGTGGCGGGTTACAGGTTTTCTCATCTATCTTCTGTGTCAACATAGATCGTAAATAGTGCTGAGGCTCTGATTGTTGGCTATTGGTCTGTTGCCTCAAGAGTGATTACAGGAGGAGAAGATTCAGTACAGCTTAGTTAAGTTTTCCTAAAGGTGAGTTATGTTGCTTGTCAGATAGAAGAGTTGCAAAGTATGGTTTTAGTCATTATTCTGCAGTTAACACGCTATACTGCCACTCACACACAAATTAAACATGTTAAGTAAACAAATTACTGACACGAGCAATTTGTTACAATAAAATCATTCTAAAACATTTAGAAATTATGCCAGAATTTCACACTCTGGACATTTTTGGTGTTGTTAATATGACAGGAATGTCTTCGACTAACCAGAATATTTTATGAATCCCCTCCTAAATAAGGAATGTTTGTTTATCCTGTAATGCTGATACAAACTGCTGCACAGGAAAGTTTTTATTCTTTCCTGGTGGGTTTTTCCTGGGGAAAAAAGTCACTTCCTCTGGCTTAAAGGAATGTGATGATGTGTTTCCCACATCAGCAAAAGTAGGTTTGTCTGCCCACAGCCTTTGTGTGCAGACAGACTATTAATGTGTCTCAAGAAGCTTGGCATTCATCGACACATCGACACACAAATTCTGGAAAAGTCATCACAAGACAAGCCTTTGCGATATTAAATATAACACTGCTGAATAAAAACACCTGATCGGCCTAATGCTGCAATTGCTTTTATAAAACAGAATGAATAGATGCAGCTTCTCATTTAAACACTCTGAACCATAGCAGGCAAGACCCGACGGTTCAGGCTGTGTGGAAATGGCCCTGAGATAATCCAGCACGTAACAACAAGGTGCAGGGTCTGTAAGTGTCAAGGTCAAAATGGGATATGCCCTCCAGATTGGTTGAGGATGACTGAGCTAAGATCCTGTGGGACTTCTTGGTCTGTCTGGAAGTTGGTCCGTCTGTATCTGGAAGTCATCTGGTGGACAAGCAGAGGAAGGCGGCTGTAGTGATAGAAAGCTATACCACATGACAGCAACGTGAGGGAGAAGGAACACGAGAAGTTCGAGAAATACCAAGGACTCAAAGAGGAGGTAGAGAAGCTGTGGAGGGTGAAGGCAACAGTGGTCCCCGTGGTAATTAGAGCACTCGGGGAGGTGACCCCCAAACTTGGCGAGCAGCTCCAACAACTAGCAGATTCCAGAAACAACATCCAAGATCTCTGTCCAGAAGTTTGCAGTCATAGGAACACCAAAGATACTGCACAGGACCGTTAACCTCCATGCCTCTGGTAGAGGAGCCGAGCTTGAAGGGGATATATTTATATATTTTATAACTCAATTACTTCTACTTGCAAAGATTGCAGTGCCTCTTTTGCTCGAGTGTATTTGAATGCTCAAAAGGCTAATGACCCCTGTTGGATATGAGCAGCCAAATTGAAGTGTCAGAAAATGATTTTGAGCTTAAATATGAGCCAAAAACAAAGAATGTCATTTGGCAGGAACATTTAATTGGACATTTTGAACAGAGTAGTGTTTGCAAAGGACATAAAGTACTGTGCTCAAAGCATTACACCATAAATTAGAGGTTATTGCAAGGTTGCAAGTCAGCTGATTTTGACTTTGCTGGGTTCCAACTGTGTGTTAAACAGTCTTGATGCACATTAAAAGGTAGGGTATTTTGGTTTAACAGTCCAGTCCATGATGGTGAACATGAAAGAATTAATTACAATAATTTCTTCATAGCTTACAGTATTTTAAAACTGTATGATTACTTTCTGACATTTTATTTAAAGGTTATTGTTTGTTTGGGAAAATTGTCCTCTCAGTTATCTTAAAGTCCTGCGAAATGTGAAACTGTGCTCTATTTTTGGGGCTGTATTCTGAAGTCAGATTCATTAAGTGACCAATTCTGACGGAGAACGAACAAATGTCTTCCGTTTATACGGCATATTGTAGCAATTAAGTTGTAAAAGTCCCCGCATCCGTAGAGGTATATCTGAATCTGCACTGCAGCCACTTCAACAACTTCTAATTTAAATCGATTTTAATTTGCTTTGTATTCCCTTTTGTCACTCAGTCGTGCATTAAATAGATCTCAAGTCACTGAATTGCGCAGGGGTTTTCTTTTCATTGGTAAATCAATCAAGAGAACAATTGATCATATATTTAACTTATTATCTAATGCTTCCTGCCTCTGTGTCTTTGTCCCTTGCCACATGAACTGATGAAGTGAAAAGCCGTGTAATGTAATGTGGTGTAGCTGTAGCAGACAGTAAGGGCTTTCTATAATACAATAGGCTGACAAATGACAAGGCTGCAGACATGATGAACCACTTTGAAACTCAGATATATGGTTTAAAAGTAATAGAACACCGTTGCTTCAAATCAAAGCACATTGAATACAGTTTATGGTGTAACACAGTGAATAAGCATGAAAACATCATTAGATAAAATCAGAACATTCTTCACAGTGACACAGCTTTGCACTTTTCAGAGAAACACTTTGTATTTGCAACGCCAAATATGTTGGAATGTATGTGGTATATGGGTTGGGGTTTTTTTTTATATGAAAGACTCAAAAGGAAGACCAAATGACTAATATTGCAGAAAAAAGATACAATTTGCTCAGGGAATGTGGATTATACTCTGACATTAAGAGGAGCAAATTAAAACAGCTGAAAGTTATGTTGCAGGACATTATGATACAGTCACACAAGTGAAGACAGTGATTGGAGAACATTATTTCGACTTTATGCAATGAACTTGCAATCTCACTGCCTTTGAAATGGCTGCTTTGAGGACGGCACTTACACTCAGTTGCTGTCTGTCATGATGATAAAATGGTCAGTCTGCTATCAGATGGCACTTGAATAACAAATATGTTGCTGTCTACATACACAGACATTCACGTTAACTAATTATATCAGCACAGATGGACTCAGATTGATTGCTACATGTTTGCAATCTTTATGCATGTGTATACAGTGGTCCCTCACTATAATGCGGTTCACCTTTCACAGCCTCGCTGTTTCGCGGATTTTTTTGAGTGCAATTTTGCTTTTTTTAATTTTTTTTTTTCACAGCGCATTGTGTTCTGCATCCTAATTGGCTGTAGACCATTGTCAATCAATCTCCTCCATGCCGTGTCTCCTGTACAGTACAGAATGCGTTCACCTTGTAAAATTTACATAAATCTTCGATCGCTAGCAGTGTGACTCTGAAGTGCTGCACTGTATATTTGTAAGTTTTCTCCCCAACAAACACTACAATGTCGACGAAACGTTTTGCACCGTCAGAGGCACCCGTGGGTGCTTTTGGTTTCATTCTATAATACTAAACTTGTTTTTCTACAAAGGTTTGAACTTTGAGAGTGTTTAAACAGGAGAGAAAAGTGTGAAAATGTTCATGCCTGTCTTATAAAAGTGTATAGTGAGGGGTTTTACAGCCTTAAAACATCTATAATAATTGTAAAAAATAAAGTTGGCTACTTCGCCGATTTCACCTATCGCAGGTTATTTTTAGAACGTAACTCCCACAATAAACCACTGTATTGGACAGTGATTATTATTTGCAAACCTTCAACTGCAAATTGACTTTTCTTAGAGTGACTGTTGTCAGTCCAAATCAGACTGCCACTGTTTGGAGATAGATTGGCTCCCGTTGGCCAATCTGTGTAGTTACCATGTGATCGAATAAGGTTGGTGGTGTTGCACCTTAAACTGCAGGTGACCAGTTGGTCACCAGAGCTACTTGCAATCCGTTTCTAACAGATTCAACGCAGTCACCAGTTTTTCATAGTTGCATGGAGTCAGCCATCCTGCTTTTACTTTAGGGTGATGGAGCCATTAGAAACATGGCAAGATAGGCCAGCATGAGACCTTTTGGACTGTATAGCCAGAAATCCTCTGGTCTTCTGAGAAATGTAGAAATAATGATATATCCTGATGCAATTTTTTATTATTTGCATCAGGATATATCATTATTACACTGACAAAGACTGCACACTGGTCAATTTAAATGTATGTAAACGTGAAATAAATACATGTTAATTTAGCAAAGAACTCGGTGTCTTCAATCATTTGTGTAGGAAATGTATCAAAATTTGGTTGTGGTTACTACAAATACCCAGCATAACTTCTACACAATCGCTTTTACAGTACAAGGATTTTTTTTCTTCTTTCTTCTTCAAGATCTTGACCAACACAACCTGGTTTTGTGACATATACTGTTGTTTATGTTTTCAGGTTGCTCATTCAAGCCAAGCTGCTGCAAAGCTCAAAAGTCTCTGGAGTTTATTCCGATAAACCTGCACACCCAGAGGATGAGGGTGACATGCCCCAAAAAAACAGGTACTGCACCTCTGACTTGGACTTGTTTTAGATTCATCATTGCATGTATTGTCTTCAGACGTCCTTTCAAGAGCAATTAGGTTTTGTGTGGGAGAACAGTTTAATTCTAAGTGGTTCTCAGCTCAAGCTGTGCACAACGTAACTTCAAACACGGTATGGAAACATTGTCACCTACTGTGCTTGACTTCTCCATCTGTCTGAGACACTCAGGGGGCTCAGACAGGGAGGTTCTAGGTCATCATCCAGGCTGAAAGGTGAGAATTAACTTGGCCTAAAAAAAAACAGACAAAACACTAATTAAGCCCTTTGCGTTTTTGTGGAGTGAAGGACTAGGCTGTCTCTTCCACTGCTGCTCTGTTGCTGGCAGAGGCTGTTTTTGCCCTGGAACTGTCTCAGCATATTAAGGCAACTAACTACTTCCTGATGATCTGTGAATGGGCTCCAGTGCAACTAAACAACAGATGATTGATGGAAAGTTGAAGACAGGCAAACGTTGAAATACATATCAGTCTTTCTTTAAGGCTTCTGATAGGACAAAAAAAATAGTCAAACAGAGACATTATACAGTTCTGCGACTTTTTATCTAAAAATATTAATATAAACTTTAGAGACACTATTAATTCCCTTCTGTTGGCCCAATTCACACCAGACAGAGATGCTGCAGCTTAAGTGTAATGCAGAGTTTACACAGCTTCCACTGGTGTCACAATGTTAAGTAAGTAATGTTGATCCGCGGTGCAAAAGTCTCAATCCATCCATCATTTCTTTATATTTTGCTTTCAAGAAGCCAGACTTTCTTGTAATTGTAGATTTGTGTATGATAAGCCATCTAACTCTGACATATTGAATCAAAAAATGAGGCATCTAACTGATGAACAGACAACTTGGCACTCCTAACAGCCTGCTGTAAAAACACATCATTTATTTAATTTCTTGAGACTTATTTCATGGCAAACATAACGTGGTTTGACAGATCTAAAGTATCATTTTTGAGACAACAAAGTGATTCTCAAATAACTATTACACAAAAACCTGGGATGGCTCAGCGTGGTGTGCAGTGTGTCCTTAAAAAGTTTGAGGAAAGTGGAAAAGTGGAGGGCAAAAGAAGATGTGACCGTTTAAAAGATTATCTACAGCAGATTAACAGTATCTGAAAGTCATGTCCTTAAGAAAGGACAGGACATGACTGGGAAGAAATCCACCAAAGACCCAGATTTTACACAGGACCTGAGAGATGCACCTGCACATCAAGAAATGAGGGATGGTATTGTGAGTTTTACACAATAACACATTGGCTGAGAGATGTTTCACCAGTCGAATCGCTAGTCAAATCAGACTTTTTAAAGTGCTTTAAAGCACAAAAGTTATGGAAATGTGGCTTTCAGTACTTTGGTATGATTTTACAACTAATCCAAGATGGATGCAGTAAGCCAAGGAAACCATAAAAACGTAGCCTTCGTCTTTCGTGATACTTTTAAGAAGCTCTATTTTAAGTATAGAGCTTCTACAGTATGTATCGATACAGCAACACGACTGGCTCATGGTTTCCAGTTCACTTGCTGATTGTCTCTAATTAGCTCAACATGTGCCAGCTTTCATGCATGTTCATCAGTGGTTATCTGATGTGAATGGTTAAGTGCAAAATTAAGACAGAGAGCCACTGATGAGAAGATTGTCTTTAAAAAATAGCCATCATTTCTGGGTATTAGGCTATCCTCGTGTTTTAATTTATTCTAGCAACCTTTATTGGATGTAAAATTCATTTTTTTCCCTTCAAATTTACTTGATTTGAAAAGGCAAAAGAAAAACCACAAGGAAAGAAAATGATTGCAATCAGAGAGGCACAGAAGACAATGAAAACTGGTCCATAATGCAACTGAGTTTCAGTTTCAACTACAGTGAAGAGCTCTATTTTTCCATTTGATTTTCTGAAGTGATGAAGTTTGGCTATGTAATTTACTCAACAATGCAAAACCATTAATTTTCATTTTGTCTCCCGATCGTTCAGCAAGAAAAGAAAATAGGGAGGAAAGCAACACTTCCAGCTCTAAACAGTATTCATTTGTTTTACTGTGAGTGGCTGTCTTCTGCCTCTAAAATGACAACTATAGAATATTTCCAGCCTAAATGCACAGCTCGGCAAAGCTGAACTGAAAGCATTATTCAGCACTCATTTAGGTCGAGTAAAACAATGCTTTGTCATTGTTAAAAGGGACTGTTGAATGGGTTAAGCATGGATTATAACCAATCATCCTGACTGCCACAACCAGTTTACTCTTTCCAGAAAGCCACTGTCCTCTCAGTATAACAGCTTGCTCCGTTGTTGATTTATTGAGAAACGGTCGGTGTGTGAAAAAGAGCAAGCAAATCGAGCACAAATTGGTCATTGTGCTTGATGTTCTGAAACCCGCCATTGCTTTTCAGTATACTTCTGCTGGGGGGAGAACCAATTAAGGGAACTTGGATATCTGAAAACTCCAGGGGCCAGACATGTGGCAGTCAGGGAGTGTTATGGCCAGGCACCTCAATAATTAATGGAAGAAACAGTGGGTAGTAGCAAAGCCTCGACATCAAACCACTATTGGTCTACAGTGGTGTTGTCATTTACTTCTCTGTGGCAAGACTTGCAACTGTTGTGTCATTAATTTGTGTTTTCAGCCTCTTTTTTTTGGTTAGAATATTATTGTGGACTGTTGTTTTCTCATGGGCGTTCATTAACTGACCAAGCACTAAACCACACCAAAATATTCACCCCCCCCCCCCCCCCCCCCAATACCCCCTTCTGTTTTTCCTGCTTTAATTGACAGTTTCAGCCATTACTCATTCAAATCAAGCCCTGTTCTAAGCACCTCTGTGCCGCCTAGCCGTCTGTGAAGTGTTTATTTACTTATGACCCCGGTGTGCAAATTGAAAAGAAATACTGTGACATTGGTTGTCCTTCCAGGTTAACGTGGGACCAGACCAAAATAAAGATGAAAAGATGGCAAGAAGTAGAGCCAAGCATACATAGAGATAATTAGAGGCTGACAGATATGAGATTTGAAAAAATGATTTCAATACCGATATTTGGTGACGAAAATCTGATATATTGTTTTTTCCTTTCACAGAACATAAATAGATCCTCTTAACGTTGGTTATGTGTCGTTATTTATGATTCCTTACTAAGGTAATATGACAGCGCTGTTTAAAAATTATTTTGCTTTATTGAAACTCACGTGATTACTTGTTGCCATTTGTTGCCAACATAGTTTAACAAACTGTTCAACTTCAACACTCATAACATGCTTGAAGGGTGTTTCTCCCATCTATTGTTTAATTGCTAATTTTTCATTTATTGGCCATTAGATATGGAGGTCGGCATATTTACATTTTTTTTTTCATATTTTAATTTGAGCTGAAGCCGGAAGACAGCCGACATTAGTCATTCCTCATGTCTGTGTGTCTTGAAATTACTCTTATTAGCAGCATTTCCATCATTTCCGTGAAAAATCCTACTTGAAATTATATTAATATGTAATTTACTTTGACAGGATTCATTCATGTTCTCAGTTTTCTCAATTCGGGGTCCTCCAGTAACTCCAGTTTTGCAGGTTCTGCCTTTAAAAAAAAAAAATCTGTATCTAAAATGCTGTGAACTCAATTTTCTCTCTCTTTACAGATGCGTTTTACGACATCGTCACTGTTGGTGCCCCAGCTGCCCACTTCCAGGGCTTTAAAGGTGGTGGTCTCCAGCGACTCCTGAGCAGATATGAAGCAGAGAAAAAGAGGTACAAAATAAATGTTTACACCATGAAGGCATAGGTACCTGAGTGATTTAATCCAGGCCCATGTTGGAGGAACTGGCTTTTATTGACAAAAGAATCTAACTTGGTCATAATTAATACTGGCAAACAAATTTGTCCCTGGCCCACAGACTTTATTTTCGGAGCCCCATACAGTTACTTACAGCCAAGCTATTGCTGAAATTAGACTGGGACTCTACTGCCTCTGACAGCTCTATTTGACTCGAGGCAACAGGCGTGATGGAAAGGGTTTGTTGAGTCAGAACTTCCTCTGCACCTGTTCTTTTTCCTGGCAAGCATTTTTCTTCTTCCTAAATATGTTCGTGAACATTGAAGAGCCGCTTTTTTTCTGCAACTTCCCAGCTGCCAGCTGCAGCTCGCACTCGAGTTTTAAGGTTTCAAGAAAGGGGGAAATTGTCAGCTGAGTTTATGAGCAGCGATAAAACTGGTACTACACAACGATGTTTGGAGTGCACATGGACACCAGTTGTCAGATGGGTCTGCAGTTAGTCTGCAATAATCCAGCCATTGTGATGACCTCTAATTTTTCTCATAGAACCAAGTCCTTCTTCTAAAACAATATGAATTCTTAAAAAAATATTTGCTTGGAGTATAAACTCTTTCTAATATACTGCTCTTTCTCAAATCAGTGTTCAACCTAGAAACATTTTTAGTGCCTTTCATTGACAAACAGGGAGATTTTTATATTTTTATGTTTTATTAAGTTCGGTATTTGGCTGTGAAGCATCTCTCTGCTTCATGGCTGGATGGGTTAAATGTGTCTTGTTTGCTTTCTTCACTGACCATCACTGCTAGATCTTCAAATCCTGTCATGGTGCTGGGTCTGTGATCCAACGTTTGTGTTTGAATCTTTGAGTTTTGTTAATTCACGATTGTTTTTGATTTTCAAAAATTGTTAATTAGTTCCCTTTACTGTCCCCTCCCTGTTCCCTTAGTCTCATCTCAGGGCTCAACTCAAGTCTTCTGCGTTCAGTTACTCTCATTTTCATGTTGTTTATCTTTTTATCTCTCAGTCCTTTTCTCATTGTTTCCTGTTTTATTTTGGTAATCTCTTATCCTGCGTGCTTAGTGTTTAGTTTTTGCTTTACTCAGTCTCATTTCCTTGAAAAGTTTCAGCTGCGTTCCCTGGTGTTTTCACTTCCCCTGATCACCCTCCTGTGTATTCATTGTTGCTATCTCCCCTAGTCCTTTGTCTGAGTGTCTGTTCTTCAATCCCTTGTGTCTCCCAGCTTTAGTTCAGCAGTGTTGGGACTAACACGTTATTAAGTAACACGTTACAGTAACTACGTTGTTATTGTGGTAACGAGCACGGTAACTAGTTATTATGCCAGGAACGCGTTAGTCGTTACTGGGATTTAGATAGGGTCGTTACTCGTTACTTCGTGTGGTGGCTATCGCGGAGCTTCCACAGATTCAGTAACATTAGCAAGTGGTAGAGGCCAGCAGGTGGATGAGAGAAAACGGACACAGAAGGAGGAGAGACCCGAGGTGGCCGCCGGTCCAAGTGTGAACTGAACTTCAGGTAAGAAGTTATGACCTGCAGTCTCTCTGGGTCAGATATAAACCAAGTTTAGGTGGAGTTTATTTTCGTTATTCTGACTTTTTCCATACTGCCTACTAGCTAGCATGACAGAGTTTCTATACAGCTGGGTGGGTGCTATGATGTTAATGATGTTGAACTTTATTTTGTTCATAAGGTTAATTATTAGAGTTGCCAACCGTCCAGTAAAAAACAGAATCGTCTCGTATTCAGAGAAAATATTACAGGTTTCATATTGAGGTGCAAAGGAACACAGTTTGTCCGGTACTTCAGCTACAATGAAAAAGACACAAAGCTGGATTTATTCTGTCATGACGCTGCAGCTGCCTCTTCTCCTCTCATTCTCTCCCCCCTCCCTCTCCTGTTTCTACTTCAATCATGAAGCTGATCAATGATCAGCTGATCGGCTTTTCTCTCTTGTTTGTTTATCGCCCACTTTGCGCCAGAAAGAGGGAACCAGGAAATGTTGCGTTAAACAACAGCAGCACGTTTAAGCTTGATCAGCTGTTGTTAGAATTTATTTAATATTAATTTCTAGTATCAGCTGATGTTTGCTGGAGCCACAGCTGTAAAGCTGCTGGTCATGATATGGTTTGGTTATGTGGTGAGAGGGAAACGTGAAGATGAAACCAGGAGATGTCCTTACTGAATCATCAGAGCATTGATGGAGAAACAGGTTTACCTTTTAGGTGTCATGAATGAGTTGAAGGGAAGTTATGAACTGTTTCTGAGAGACAAATAAGACCAGGATCCTTTTCTAAGTAGCTGACAGCTGGTAACTGTGCAGGGGCGGGTCTAGCAAAGTGTTGCCAGGGGGCCATGTAGGGCATTAACAGGGAGAGGGGGGCACAAAGAAATACTTTTCTTTCTTATTCTCATTTAAAATATCTAGCTTTTATTAAATAATTATCTGAATCTTACAACAAACGATTGATAGATTGATACATATATACCATCAAGACAGTGTACATCACTGTCACAACAGCGTTTGTTTTCATTCAAAGGCTTTATGATTTTTCCTATAATGGCGGGCTGGTCTCTAGTCAAAATGCCCGGGCTGATTTTTTGTCCCAGTCCAGCCCTGTATGCAGCTCATCTGCAGTCTGGTGTTACCTACATCTTCCTATTCGGAAGGCAGAAGTTCTGAGTACAATCGAAAGCACCACGACTGCAGTTTTTGTGTTGGATGTAAAAAGCGCACATGACGCTGTGACGTAGGCTAGAATCATGGCAACGGTCAATGACGGTCCAGGCGTGGGATTTCTCTCGTGGAAATATGCACATTATTTTTTTTTTCTATTGGTAGGTGGCACAGTGCACTTGTGGCAAGTAAGCAAGCTAGAAGACTGGCAAAGTTATGGAAGCAACACATTAACAAGAGAATTCTGAGTAAAACCAAAGTTACTTTCCCTAGTAACTTTGAAAGTAACGAGTAACTTGAAGTAACTGAGTTACTTTTGATAGAAGTAACTAGTAATGTAACTAAGTTACTAATTTAAAGTAACTTACTCAACACTGATGTTCAGTAAGTGGAAGATTTCAGTTTTCCTTCTTATTCAGTTTTGTTTTGTACACTGATCATCAGCTTCGATAAATTCTCGAGTTTCCTGTTTAACTATGCAGAATCTGCTTTTGGGTTCTCACTTTCAACATTTGACAAATGACGTTGATAATGGTATTATGCACACACATACATATATAAAACTGAAAATGCCCTCAGGGGCCAACACATGCATATGAGTCTCTCAAACCCGAGATCAGCAGTATCCTGTAAATGTTGCTGTCTTTGCCTTTTGGATGCAGGATGGAGCTATATGTCACTGAGGTTCAGTATGTGGTCACTTGAGTGATGCCAGATGAAATGAAGGGTGATTTTTCCCATAGCTCCCCATAGAGTGCAAAGTCATTACAGACCATGCCAGATCCAATTAGTTACAGAGTTTGCAGCTCAAGAAAAGGGGGAGAAGCAAGATTGAGAGGGCTGAGGTATGGGTATAAAATGGATAAGCTGAAGGGAAAATAGTCGCGGCCCTGTGCTGATAATAAAAAATAAAGAAAGGGCTTTTTTTACGGTAAAATGCACAAGTGAATTTGCTGAAGATGGTCAGTTTTATCTGCTAGCATGAACAATGATAATGTTAGCATATTTTCGAGAATCCACTGAAGTGAAATCATTCACTTTGAATGAGAGATTAGACTTCAGAAATAATTCTCTGGGGAGACACAGCTTTTTGTTTCATATTTGCCTTAGCTAATGACTCACTGTAGCTTAAATTTTCCAATTTTCCGCCTGGCTACCCGACTACGGCCTGCACTCAGCCTGCATGTTTGACCTGGAATGTAGTGATTTGTCAGTAAAAACAGGAATAAACTCAAATTCTCCAAGTATTCACTCAGGCCATTATAACGGACGTGCACGCTTACTAAATGGCTGAAGGACAGGAAAGACACTCATTATTTTATTGTTCGGTTTGCCTTTATTGTGCACACACCAAACATCAGACCAACTATTTAGCCTAAAAGGACCTGATGAGGCTTTTTGTGTGTGTTAATGCGAAGTACTGTTGCTGTTTCTAAGCAAGAGTCCCTTAATTGCACTGTAAGTCAAGCCTATTTCAGCAGAGCAAAGATTCATGTGCACACACACACTCGCGCACGTGTTCATTATACTTCTTCCAGTATGCCTCCTCGGCTTTCAGAGGCAGCCTTTTGTAATCACATTTGATTAAAAAGGGAACAATCGGCGAGATGTGAGACTTGGCTATTCAATGTGATATTAATTCATCAAAGAGAAGATGGAAAAGGATTGAGAAAGGAAAAAAGGAAAACCTGAGCACAGAGGTGTTACCAGGAGGGCAATAAAAGAGCTATTTGTCTTTGTTCCCTGGACACTAGAAGAGAGAGACGGGGGGGCTCTTTCCAGATCCATTAAAAACCTGCACTCGCCAAACTTGGCATTGGTCAGAGTACGCAATGTAGTTTGTCTCTCAGGATGGGCCAGGAAAGAGTTTAATCAATAGCTACACTTAGTATTCCTCAAGGAATTTTGCACATGTACACACAGAGCAAAAGCATTTATCTTTCATTAATGCGTGCAGTCCCATTTAAATGTCTGTTTTAAAAGTCACTGGGTTATCATCCGTTTTTAATTGAACCCTGTAGACACTGGTTTTGGATTTTACATTACCAATTATTCATCTAATCTGAATAATGATGCATTTTTCTCTGCATTTTTTGGAGACAGATTCAGAATCCAAACATTGTCCCGTTTTTTTTTTTTTTGCCCTGTCTAGACTGAGGGAGACAGTGTGGCTGCATTTTACTGAAAGAAGGAGTTGCAACATAAACGTGTAGCTGGAACTTTTGTTAGGTCAGCTTTAGTTAGTTGGTGCAGACTTTATACAGCAGAGGTTCTCCCAGTATGTGTCTCTGAATTCTGTCCACCGTAACTGAGAGGGGAAGGAAGCACTGTCATTTCGCGAGGCCTCCCGGTCAAGCAGAACTGCCGAGTGACACATTTCAGGGACACAGAGAGTGGGTGAAACTCGCACAGCCTTAATAGAGTCTCACGGGGCTGATGTTCAGATTTAATGTGACTAGCAGCATGTTGTCCAACAAAATAACTTCCTCCCTGAATTACTGTGCGTGGTTGAGGGACAGGACATTGGCAGTGGCTGGGACTCCATGCTGATGGGCAGCAGCTTGTTAGTTCTTTGCCTGTTCTGGAGTCAGCCCGCTCCAGGTTGTGTGGATGATGGTGAAGGATGCTGGCAGAAGCCTTGAGGCTTCTCTGGTCACAGATCAGGGTCTGAAAGTGTCTGAATCATTAAGTAAAGTTTTGGCTGTTATTCTGAGAACCGCTCTGAGATCAGTGCCCAGTGGAGGATTCAACAACAGATGGGAGATTGGCGCTTTAAAGAATCTCATTTGAGATCAGATCTTCTAGCATGTAGCTACAGAAAACTGCATATTTTTACTGGGCCGTGAGGCAGTGGCCTGGTTTAAGGACCGTGATTAGAGCATGCTGTCTAAATGACAGAGGAGGCTTTGGCAGTCACCTGAAGTGCTCCAGAGCTCTGTGCTGACGTAGCTAAGTTTTACTCCTGCTGGCTGTCAGCAGGTTAGGGTTAGCTCTTCATTAATTTCCTCTACACTATTAATTAGCCATCCGTTGGAGGTGCTTGCTTAATTATGCCGCTGGGCCCAGTGGTTTTCTCTTTCTCATTACTGTCATAACCAATTCCTATTGATCAGATGGGAAAACCAAAGAAGTTCACCATGGACAAACAAAGAGTTTTAGAAGCATCTTGTCAGGCTTGGAATTTCCTCCTGAACTAAAGTTAGGGGAAAAAAAGCGGTGTGCCATTTGTGTCTGAGCATCTGGATGAGCGAGATGCTGCTTGTCTATGAAAAGTGAATCCTAAGAATGGTGATAATTTTATGAATGAATCAATGTGCAGGTGTAAAGCGCACTCAAGTGTGCCGTGCTTATTGTGGGAGTGGCAGCACACCTTCGGTATTTTACTGACTGGTGCAGGGCGCACCGAGAGTGGTGAGAGGTGGGATTAAAAGGAATCCATTATCATACATTATCAGTGAGTGTGTTAAAGTCTGGCAGCAGTTCTTTCTGAAAACATTTCTCTTGCCACAGTGCTGTCTGTAAAGGAGCCTTACCTGAAAGGAAACCAATATTCACAGTAGAAGGAGACATGTGAGTGCAAATATTGTCCGATGCAGACGTACCTCAATAGTCAGATGAATCAAATTGTTGTTTCCGACATTTTCATTTCATTGTGTTGACGCCACAGACCACAGCATTTCCATTATGAAAATTATGAAAACTTAACAGCAAACTGTGTAAGAGTCAGCACAAAGCAAACCCAAAAATACACATTAAAAGCAGAGAACACAGCAGTGCAATGCAACAAGACACACTGCACAATACAAAATGAGATACAAGATAGAGCACTATAAAACAGGAAGATAATTATTTGACTCCATAACTGATCCCAGTTTTGTTTAATATGACATCCAAATCAGTATGCAGTTTAAGTTCTCTTGATGAAGACTTCCTCATGTTGAAAACAGAGAAAAGCTTGTTTTAATCAGACCAAATTTCCATACTGAGTAAACATTTAAATTTTTCTAGATAATAAGCCACAGCATTAAAAATAATGTTTACACTGTAACTTTCAAATAAATGACAATGCTGGGGATATAAAGTATGAGTAATACCAGGATTGTAATGTTAAAGCATCAATCTAACCTTATTATAATGCACACACCAATGCTCTGTTGACTGAGTAACTTTCATCCCTTAAAATACTGACCCTGTACATATTTAAGAAGAAGAAGAAGAAGAAGAAGAAGACCCTAGTGAAGCAGAGTTAAGCTTGTGTCCAGAGACATCCACAACCATCTGGCAACCACCTATCTTTAGAGAAAATAAGTATCCCCACATCAGTTAGTGAGTGGTTGCTGGATGTTGATTGTAGATGAAATCGATTGGTCAGGCTCTAGTCACATAAACATAGAGAGGTTAGCATGGAGCATGTCAGCTTGTCTCCTCTTGCTAGCTACTTCTCCAGCAATAGCACCAGTGTGCAAAGTGTCATAGAAACCAAAGTTGCGCCTTTTGAAAAATGATGGCAGCATTGAGACGCAGCTTTTACTTTCAAGTTTAACATTCTTGCTTCTGGGTTGCGTCCCACTTTTTCAAATTTTACAACTGCTTCGTGACAGTTTGCAGACAAGTGCGCTTCTTCCATCCTCCAGGCCACAGACTCTGCTTTACAGTGCACTGCATAAACCAGAAAGCACGGCAACTCTGACGCATGTAACTGAAGTCTCGCATAGTGTAGAGAGTTAATAAATGAAGGTCAAAGGCTGTCATGAATAAAATATATATATATATATATAAATCAAATGCTGGAGAATTTTTTTTTGTACAACTGCATCTAAGATTTTTAACTTTCTTTGATAAAATAGGCCAAAAATAAATAAGCAGCACGTGAACAAAGAGAGTTTGTGAGATAAATGTTTCCAATATTTAATATAAAAAAATATCAAATTCTCGATGGATCATAGTCAGGAGGGGGCTGTGTTTTGATGTGTGCATGATTGCTACTATTAACAAATATAATGAGTCCCAGTATGGAGTATAGTACAACTTCAAATTCAGATACTACAGTTTTGGGGTACAATAAGTGGTTCTTAATGGAAAATGACAGGTCTACAGGACTGCATTTGTTGGTTTAGCGCAGACTTTCCCAAAGTGTGGAGCCCGCCACCTGGGGGGGGGGGGCGCAGAGCCGTTGCAGGGGGGGCGCAGTATGAAGGGGGGGGGAAAAAGAAAAAGCAAGGCTTGGACACTGCTAGCACGGCGCCTCCACAAACACAAAGCAGGAGATGAAGCATCGCTGAATATGTTTCCAAACCAACTTCATTCTAAGCCAAAGACTAGAAAATATGGTGAAGCGTGTTTTCCCTTTGGTTTCACCTGCACAAGTGCCAAGGTAGGTCTCCCCTGCTTAATTGGTTTTCCCTTCGTCGGGAGCAGCGCTGGGCTCTTCAAATCACGGACAAACAGGATCCCACATTCTTGATTTTTAGTTCACAAACACTTGTTGTAATGACTAACTACTCCTGACATTTTGGAGATGTTAGCTCTTTGTACAGTAAAGTTACAGCGGGATACAAATAACATCAGGCTGATCCTGCCACGATTTGTTCCCCCGGTTCAAATCACGGACAAACAGGATCCCACAGCTGTTTAGTTTTTTAAAGCCATTTTGCACAGAGAGGCATTTTTTTGAAAAATTTATTGATAGCAATGTTGAATATTATTACACAGGAAAAAAAAAACAACTACACCTAAAATAATCACACCGTGACGCCTCTGCCTTTCTAAATGGAGGGACAGTAACTGCGTGTATATATGTAAGCGTGTAAAACCTGCAGATAGAGACAAAATAGAAAACAAAATAAGATAGAGACAGAATCTGCAATTCATCTCATGTAAACAATAACGTGGCGCAAACGTAATACAAAAGGGGGCTAGCAAAAAAAGTTTGGGAACCACTGGTTTAGCATAACATGCAATCATGAATTTCAGTGATGCGTTGAAATTGTATGACACATGCATATTATTAAAAACATAACAACAGCAAAACTCCCACTCAGTTTATCGAAAAGTCTCAGTTTGTCCCTTTGAGGGGGAAAAAAGAAAACCAGTTCACTTGAAATGCTTCATGCATTACTGTATGTATGGAAATGTAAACTAATGAGTCTCTGAGGTCTGTAGTCATACACATAAATATTCATGAAATGCATACAGTCTTTACAGTTGGGATAGTCGCTGGACAAATGACTCATTCATGTTGTGAATTTTAATGAACACATTAACATTCTCTTCTCATACTGTTTGGAGCAATTGTACACAAAAGCAATACTCGATGTAAAAATATTTCCCAGTGGCACTAATAATTCTCTTATTAGTAGCATCGAATCTTTTATTTTCTTTCCCAATTAATTTCTCACTTCTTTTGTGAGGATTAGATATGATGTTGCAATGCAAGTCTCGCAGACATAATAGATCAGGCATTCAAAACACTCTGATAAAATGGCAACAAAGGTAGAAAACATTAAAAAGTTTTTATTGGAACCAATTTAAGTCAAACAGAAGGTTTTGGTCAGAGGGAGGATTTTATGAGTTCGGTAGTATCGGGTTACACTGTGCATACACTGTGCATTTCTGTCATCCTTTTGCTTTCTTGGGATCATGTTTAAAACACCTGGAACACAACACTCCAAAATTACATCAAAGGTGGAAAACGCACCCAGGGCTTGAAATGACACATCCTCCTGTGCTGCCCTTTTGCCCACTCATTAAGTTTCACAGATTTGCATTCACAGATTTATGCTGTTTTACCTTTGCACCATTTGCTATCTTGGTAGACCTGCTTGAACTGACAGCCATGCTGATGAGGCAATTAAAGTTCCTCGCCTTAGCCGGCCTTAGAGGGGATCAATTCTGTCCTCTAGCATCAGGTGGCGGGTCCCAACATTCATTATTGCCTGCAAAGGCTCCCTAATGGGATTGGATTTGTTCTTATGAGTCAACAGGGCTGTTATTGAATCTGAGTTGCTGAAGCAGTTGTCCTCTTCCTACAACTTTCTCCTTTGCCTCTTTTCTGAAATGTCTTTGTTGTTGCAGTCCTGAAGGATTTTCTTTTTGGTTTCTCTTTAGTTCTGCATAATGTACTAAGACAGATGTAAGCTCACAGGGGATGAAAAGGTATTACAGACTTTACTTTGTTGCAGTAGACTATTCACTTTAAGAATTCTGTGTGGTGCATATCATAGCGTTTGGTGGTATGGTTGTGGAAGTGGGGATAATAGAAGTGAGTAAGTAGTAATGTTGGGGTTCTGTGTGGTGTAGTACTTCACACAGTTTTCCCTGTGTCTCCATCTCACTTAGTGATTGCTTTGATTAGCTTTAAGCTTGTGGGTGGTAGTCCTCCAGGGGGCTCATTAGCTGTAATGACAAGGCCAAGAGTTTAAAGTTAGCCAGTCACACATAGTTGGTAGCTGGTATCTACTACAGCTAATTTCTTAAGGCCTTCAGCTTTTCACATTTATTGATACATCAGGTAACAGAGTTTCACACAGGGCAACATCTAAAGACCCACTTTCTTTCTCTCTCTGCAAATTATTAAGAGCGCTACAGAGAATTTTGTATTATATTTTGCCCTCTTTGTGTGCACCCCTCCCTTCATCTCCGTCTTTTCTTTTCACTCTCTTTCTTATGTCAATTATGCCTTAGGATGTGGCTCTGGGGTCTGGCCTACATAGAGGTTTGCACTCGAAATTGTCTCGGAGGGTTGCAAATGAATGCCTCGCTCCACGCTACATTTGATGGCAGGAAGTCAGCAGAAACTCATTGAAAGTCACTGGAACTTTACCCGAGGAGAATGTTTGATTGGAGTGATTTGCCCCGAATCTAGAACTGACAAAAGGTGTTTTTGTCTGCGATTAAATAGCTCCCTGGAAATGAAAAGAGGATTCATTATTCATAAAGGGAAAATGGGTTGACATTGGACTACAGGTCCAATTTGACAGTTCAGGCGAAGTACCTGGAAAGTGTTCCCTCTGACACTTGCATAGTAGCAACACGTACTGAAATGTGCTCGGGAAAATGAGTGTGCCGAGACAATATGTTTATAGTCAACACAGTTAATTGTTTATTAATTAACCTCAACATAGAGATGATGATCCCCCTGAATAATGTACTTCTGATCAGATGTGAAGGGATTACTGTTAAGCTTTAGTGGAGTTGTTGTACAATAGGAATAGCCAATGTATTTAATTTTACTGATGTCGTCAGGAGCTAACACTTGTGGTGCAAGGTGCCAAAAAGACACCTAACAAAGTGTCAGTGTAATTAGATATCACTACTTACTTTAGGTCACTCTTGAACTACCTGATTTGAACAGCCCAGCGCTGCTCCCGATGCAGGGAATTTTGTTTCAACAACAGCCTTCTTCAGCATGCACTGCAGCATTGAAGCCAGTTGGACCGTATATTTTTCCTGTTAGTCCCTAATATTGAATGTTACAATAACCCAGGTATTTCTCCAGTGGATTCAAAGCGAGTAGGTGGATGTCAGGTTTACTGCCTCCAACGCAGTCTGTCCAGACGTGTATCCCACCAAACCATATTCCTGTGTGAGCTACCATGTGAGAAAGGGCAACAATGCACGCTATCTCAACCTGTTCCTCTGAAATAGTTTGGAGTTAAGTGAAAACTGCTTTTTTGAATGAAAGCCACTGATGATACTGGTGCTCTAAATCAGAGGCTCTGTGGTGTGGGAGTTAACACTTTCACCTTACGATCCCTGGTTGAATTCTAGGAGAGGACACGCCCAAGGGAGGGTTAAATCAGGAAGGGTTTCCGAGACAAAATCAAACAGATCCATCTGCTGTGATGACGCCTTGGGATACAAGGGAACAGCTGAAAGCTCCTTTACATGTAATTCACATTGCAGCTGGTTACTGGTTCAAAAATATTTTTCATGGATACAGCAGGTCCTTGTACCTTGTTTGATATCAGTGCTGGACGTTTCCTTACTAGCACTACCTACTAGCACTAGTTATGGTAAACACTATGTTAAGTGGTCACTAAGAGAATCAACATCACAGGTCAAAACAGTTCTCACATGAGCTTCTGTCCAGAGCAGCTATATTCTCAATGTGATAAACTCGTGTGGAGTGGAGTTTTATTCTTATCTGAACTGGGGCTCTTTCAAACCTCTCCAACCTGCTATAACTATTCCCAGTTCAGGGCCAGGCACTGCAGTCTGATGTTTTTTTTTCTCTCTCTTTTTCCTCTGTCACAGCTTCAGCACTGCCTACCAGTGTATCTACTACTCCCCAGAGCACACAGCCAAAGCTCAGGAGGTACTCAACATCATGAGCCTCCTCCAGCCCCTCATCACGAGGTTAGTGGACCAGCTCCTTCAGGCTGCCCATGAGCACTCTTCCCCTGGACTGAGGGATGCACTCAAGCACCTTTCTGACAAGGTGAGGCAGCACTTAAGCCTTTCATTTGCAATCACTTCCATCTCACCTATCTCTTTATTCCTCTTTACATCAAGCTGCTGCAGTACACAAAGCATAGGTATGTCGTGCCAAATGATTTTTACCTCAGAAACGAGAGCCCTATATATTAATCTTTAAATGTGGTGATAAGTTGATGAAAACCCAAATTAAATGGCTGCCCTCCAACAGGAGTTAAAACACCAAAGAGTTACTTTGCACCAGCTTTGATAATCTCTGACTGGTAGTTGGCTCACCACAAACAAAAGCTGCAATATTCAGAAAAATAACTTTAAAAACTGCAGTTGCTTTGAAACCATTAAGCACACATACACACAGAGACATGCATATACTAAACAGACAACCCCAGGAATAGATCCATAAGTCATCATAAAAACGGCAAACTAACAAAAGTGAATAGCAGCATGGAGGTTTATGGAGTTGAGGCGTTTTTATCAGTATAATTAATGAATTACATCTGGTGCTGTCAGATTGCAATCTGTTGTGGGAGAGATTGTTTTTGCCACAGTGGAATAGAGCCCAATCAGCCTGCTTAATTGGTACATTCGCTCTGTCACCACTTCCTCTCATCCTTGATTAGACATGCACACATTGGCCAAGTAAACGCCTGGCCTGGTCAGCACAAGCAGTGCTGTCCTCTGATTAAAATCTCAAGCTGTGTTTGTTCATGTACGTGAGTGAGTCTGAGGGTGACAGGAGGATGAGAATGTGCCTCTGTGTTTAAAAGCTGATGTGGCATGACTCTCTTAAAATCCCAAGCATTTTAATCATGAAGATAACGCAATATATGAGTATTTCACACGCTGACACCTGCACAAGCAAGTCGACTCATTTTGTTTTGTTTATTTGTTTATTTTTTTCAAAAGTCTCAAAGGAATGATTTGACATTACTGGGAAAAGGTTTATAATCTTTTTTGACCACATGAGATGATGAATACATCTGTCATGTCCATATATAATGTATGAAACTACATATTCTTTACTTAGCTTGACTTAGCTTATCTTAGATTATCTTAGATTAGATTAGCGTATAGACTGGAGATGAGGAAGAAAATTAGCCTGATTTTATGAGGTAGCTTTCTATCTGCTGTTTGACTACAGTTAAAGCAGTACTAACATTTTTCCTTTATCTCTTATGAAGTAAAGAGGGTTCACAGTATTGATGATAAATGTGACATTTAGAAGAAGTCACAGCTAGCTAGCTAGTACCACAAAGTGCTACCAATGCAAAATCACACTGGATAAGATTATGGATAAAACAGACACTTTGCTTGGATTAGCACTGTGGGATTGTCTTAGATGCTAAAGAAAAATATGGTGTGTTACAGTTTAAAAGTAGAGATTGTAATAATATTTTTATGAAATTATTTAGACCTGAAAGTTTTATATAATCACAGCCCTATGAAATAAATGTTTGTTGTGGTTAAAAAGTTGCCTGAAGGGTGCTGGTATAGCTCACCTCGTTGAGTAGACAACCCATACAGCTGTTGCAGGTTTGAACCCTCTCCAAGACTATTTATCATGTGTTTCACGCTGGTTTCTATTCTAGCTTCCCTGTCTTCTCTCTACTGTCCCATATCAATAAAGGCTTAAAAGCTAAAAAAAAGAAAGAAAATCCAATAAAATAAAAAAAATGTAAAAGCAAACTCTTCAGCCGTGGACAGCAATGAAGCACCCAGCACATAGTTTGTGCTGAGTTAATGGCAGAGAAAATGTGGACCTCTGCAGTTACTGAGTCAGCAGAGCGTTGGTGACTTTTACCCACTCCGAGTTTCAACGCTCGGTGATCTGTAACTTTGGTCGTCTGCCACTTTGTGGGTGAGTTGCTGTGCTTCCTAAACCCTTCCACTTTGTAGTAAAACCATTTACAATCGACTGTAGAATATCTAGGAGTGAAGAAATTTCACAAGCTGACTTGTTGCAATGTTGGCATCCTTCTACATTACCTCACTCAAATTTTGTGAGATCTTTAGAATGACCCATTGTTTCACAAGTGTTTGTAAAGGCAGACTATATGGTTGGTTGCTTGGTTTTATGCACCTGTGGCAAACACCTAAATTCAGAGATTTAGAGTTGTGGTCCACTACTTTTGTCAGTATAGCGTTGTTTTGTTTACCCTGGTTCGTTAGCAGCAGTAGCCTCATTTTTAAATTGCAACATGTTCAACTATCACGCTCATAACAATACTGCAAATCTTGCAACAAAATAAATGGCATAATCATTTGACAATAAAAACTAATCATTACTTGCAGCCCTGTTACAGGCAACATCCTCTTGTTTTCAAGAAAATTAAATGTATTTTCTGTCCATTAGACAAAATATACTATTTCTCCTGTGAGTATAAAGTTTCTTGAATACAGAGCATGTGTTGCACTTTAAAGGAATGTGGGAAAAATGACACTGCCATAGAAAAGGTTTTACACCGAAGCACTGCCTATGACTTTTCCTTCATAGTTCTAACCACCTGTGTCCAGGCCCAGTGCAACATTTTACTCCAGTGCTTTTTGCCACACACTTTCTGATTAGTTTTGAACATGGCCAATGTGCTGTTGCTTTTCTATACGTGGTAATGATTCTGTTGATGATGGTGACAATAATAATTTCACTCTGATGATAATTATAGTGAAAAGGCAATTGCAACACGTCCCCCCTTCCTCCAGCTGTGTCCTTGGGCAAGTTATATGTCCGCACTTTAACGGTTACCTGGAAAGACCGGCAGGTTTGCTCGTCTATGCATGATTATGTCAGATGATGCTGTGTGTGGAGGTCATGAATGCAGGGGTAAATGTCCTCACAGCCCAGTGTTGCTGGAATCTGACCAGCTCTATTCATTCAGCCTCTTTCCACATTTAAAGTGAAGTTGCATAAACTGAAACATTTCTATTTTTATCACAACCAAACTGTGCTCATCCTTCAGGGTGAAACCATTTGAAACCATTCGGGGTGAACAGATTCCCACAGTTCTTCTTCTTTAGATCAAACCTAACTTATATTTTTTTGCCGGAGTGCACAGAAACATTTTCAGACTTGCACTCCTGCTCAGTGAAGATCACATCAGCAGATATTTTGAAGAAAACAGAATGTCTCCCTGAGGGATTTCGAGCATTTCAGATCCTTTAAAATGGGTAGGTGTTGAAGAGTTGCACTAAGGAATAGGTTTTGAATGTGGGGGAGCAAAGTTGCTTTGGTTAAAGCTGCAGTGCATTCCTCCTTTGCCCAGTAGGGATCTGCTGGTGATATTTTACTTTGAAAACATATCGATATGGATCTTACAGTAGAGTGCATCATTAACATTTGGACTGCACTTCACTGAAGATCCTAATCTTAGTGGGTACAAGCTGAGTTTAATTTTAACACAATTCAGTGATTACCCGGTTGATTGATATGCTTCCTTTTAATCTAATCCCTTCACATTCATCCTGAAAAAAATGCATTGGATTTATAAGAATATCATTTCACCATCAGAGGGAGTTACTGTTTGAGCACTGGCACAGTCGAATAAAAAATGAGTTCTCTGACCTCATGGTTATGAAGTGCAAATATGACCTAGATTGTTTTACAGTACGCAGCTTTCCTCTGTAATCTCAAGAAATGAATAATATGGGGTGGCATAGATTGTGAATTAACACAGAGGTCAGATAAGCAGAGTTTAGTTTGAATATAAATTTACATTTTGATTGCCCAGTTACTCCTTATTGTTTCCAATACTTAGTCAAATGTGGCTCTTTTTTTCTTCTCATATAGAAAAGTGTTTTGAAAATATCTTATAAGACTTCATATGCTTATGTCCCAACCTATGGATGAATATATTTGTTTTTATTTTTTAAATTTAATAAAAAATTATTCTTGTTAGTCTGACAAAAAAAATCATAAATGTCCAAACGGACTCATGTATAGTATATTCATAAGTCATTTGGATTCATACAAGGCATTTGAATTGGGAAAATAATATATATATATATATATATATATATATAAATGTTCTTTTATAGCACTTTCCTACTCAAAACACTTTGTACAGCATCCCTCACTCACCCATTCATACAAGCAATTTCTTCTACACCTAACATTCATGCTTCAATGAACACATCATAGAGCAACTTGGGGTTCAGTCTCTTGCCCCAGGATACTTTGGCAGACAGGGATCGAACCACTAATCTTCCAAGTTGTAGATGACCGGCTCTACCTCCTGAACTACTGCCACCCTAAGAGTTTGAATTAAATACAGTGGTGTTTTGTGTCTAGCTGTTGTTTGGCTTCTCTGCCCTAAACGTTCACCAAATGGTGACCTGGAGGCGGCAGAGTTGAAGATTTCAAGACTTTTGTTGGGTTCCTTGATTATCGGGGACAGGATTAGAATTGAATACATTGGAGCGGCAAAGGCATGTGGACACATTGGACAAATGTTGAAGGTGGAAGTGCCACAGACAGGATTTGTGGATGTAGTGAAGGAGGACATGTAGAGGGTTGGTGTGATAGAGGAGGGTGTTACGGATAGGGTGACACCAAGGCATATGATCTGCTTTGGCGATACCTAAAGGGAGCAGCCAAAAGAAGAAGAACAGTTGCACACAATAGTGGCTACATAGTATAGTTAACACATTTGAGTAGTGTGTGAAAGATCCCTGTTTCAAGGAAGAGACACAAATTCCTGGGAATGTTGTGGCAGTCAGGACCAAATGAAATCCATGGATCCAACATCCAACAGCATACTTTGATGGTCAAACCCAATGATAAATAGGGATAGGAGATGAATCATAAGCTCCCCCTGTGATGGTAGTAGAGTTAAACTAACAGGTTGTACTCTACTATAATTGGGTGATTGGTAGAGATGCTCAATGTCAAACCAGTTTAAAAAAAATGAATCTCATCGTCATAATCATTACAGACTCTTCTGTGAGTAGTGTTGCTGTCCCCTGTGACCGAAACCTCTGATACAAGTTAAGATGGATGTTTTTTTTCTTCTTTTTTTTTCTGCTCATTCATATTGATGAGTATTGAAAAATCAACAGAACAACTGTATTATTAATGATTATTATTTATGTATACTTTATTATACCAAAGATCATTAGAAGAGTGACTCTAAAAGTTTGAGAGAATGTGAATTAACTAATTAGTGGCTATTAACATGTTAGTTGACTCCCAAAAAACAGAATCATTTTGGCCTTGGTTGCATCTCCCTGTACATGATGTTGTTACTGATTGGCTTAAGAAGGACAAGGAGAAAGATAACTGGTGAAGTGTGATGACTTTAAACTCACGGGGGTTTGATTGCATGGTAAAATATAAGTGACAAAAAAAGTAGCTTAAAATCACCCGCGGAGGAATAAAAGCAAAAAATGAGAATGCCTTTTACTTGCATTATATTATCTTTATAAATGTATATTATTATGAAGAATCTGTTGCCAAGGAATAAAGATTGTTGGCACTGCAAATGACCTTTGTGGTGTTGCATTGTCATCCAGGTTTGATCACATTTAAAGAGGCTTTACTTGCAGGTAGACAGTATCTATTAAGGAGCAAAGGAGAGAACACATTTGCCAAAGTGCAATCTTGGAAGCATCAGCTATCATCCGACAACCATTTAGGTTTTTAATTCACTTTTTAGAATCTGTCTGCATTCACGATTAATGACCGCCGCACAGAACAGGAAGTCTTGGCCCCGGATATCCATCAGAAGGCCCTAAATTTTGGCTGTTGTGATCTGATTATGGCCAGTGTGTCCCCATATTGATCACGTTGATGTTATCTGCAATGAATAATAGATGTTCGCCTTAACAAATCAACAAGCTGGCACTACCATATTTTAAATGGGTCACGAGCTGAGGAAAGTTCAGAAACACTTCATCCACACGCTTTTGTCAGTTCTGTTTCTGGGACAGGACGTTTTTAAATAGTTACCTACCTTCTTGCTGACGAAGCAGTCTCCATAATTCCTGTCACTTTCAATAATCTCACTATTCAGTCAACGGAAGAGAGGTATAGGAGCAGGAAAGGGCTGTTTGTGTGGAAAATATATGTATGTAATGACCTCGTAGGTTTCTTTTCATGGAGGGCTTGGCTTATGTGTTTTGTTCGACTGCATTTCCTGTGGTAATAGAATTGCTTATTGCAGTGGTAACTCAATTACTCTCGAGAGCCCTTATCATTTTTTACGCAGCGGCGGCGGCGGGCATAAGACTCCTTGGTACCGGGATCATCATCAACTTACAGTAGCTGGTGAATTTAAGATCAAAGGAGGTGTGCTCCACGGAGCAGCAGGCTGGAGGAGGAGTAATTGAATTGTTTGTTCTTTGTTTCTTTTCTTTTTTTCTTTTCTTTTGGCTTACTGACTGCGCTGCAGTAATGGAGAGCACCTCCTTTATGGTGAAGGAGAGGGTTCATTTTGCTTATTTCTTTTCACTTCCTCTGTAAAATAGTTACTTGCTTCCAAGTTCGCCTCCACCAGTGTTTTCTTCGACCCGTTCTCCCTCGGCAGCGTGACAGTCTCTCTATATCCCGCTCACTTACTCTGTCACTTTTGCTTTTTCAGCACTTAAATTTGTATTTGTTGTCCTATCCAACAGTAACTTTCAGTGTCTATCTTTTTTTCCCTCCTATCTGTCTCTCTTTTCTTTCCTGCAGACAGAACAATTTGTTCACACACTTAAGGATGAATTGGTCAAGAGTGCACTCCTAGCGCTGCATGCAGCGCAGCCAGGCTACGTTTCCAAGAACCAGAAGTCGACTCGGGCGCAGAGCCAACACCAAGGCCACACAAACCAGACCAATGACCAGAATCAGAACCCGATTCAGGGACTTCCAGGCCACAGTCCACCGACGTCGGTCACTGAGACCACAGTGGTGTGTAATAATGTGGAAGGAACCCAAACAACTGCTGGAGGAGAGCCTTTGTCACTGAAGCACCAAGACACCATACCCCACCATAAAGAGTACGATGAGGAGGAATGGGTATGCCCGACTCCTTTTCTAAGTCATTTAGAAACATTTAAAAATTGTGATTGAGTTATCATTTTATTTTAAACCGGTGTGTTTTGACAAACTGATGTTTTCCCTGGTGCTTCTTACAGTAGAGCGCACACAGGGGGAAGCCGAAAACTATTACTGTATTAGAGATCTGCTATGGCAAATAATTACTCACAAAATTAGATTGCATACCAAACATTAGTCTTTTAAGTGGATTCTTTTCTCAAAGGGGGTTTAAATATTTCATCATGACAAACTGACTGCGGAAGATAATTACGCGGTATCCTTGTCAGTGAATTTAAGCCATCTCGCTTCTTTTCATGGACGTGTCTATGGCTGTTAGTATTCTTTGTGTGTGAGGACAGCATCTGCCATCCAGCAGGAGTTCATCGTGATTTCTCCACACCAATGCCTAATTATCTCCCGCCATTATAACGTGTTCAACCCATATTTTTAAGAAGAAAATATCCAAAATATGTATTCCCCCACCCCCCCTTCAGCACACACATCCACAGAGAAAAAGTCTCAATACATCAGTTACCTGCAGGAGCTCAGGAGAAGAAAGAGAAAGCTTGAAACGATGGAAACGCTTTAAAAGTAATCTCAGAATATCCTTTCAGACATTTCCTTTTGACCTTTTGGCTTTTCGGAGTTTGGACTGTGCAAAAAAAATAACTGCCTCACAGTCTCAAAGGTAGACAGTGTGAGTAAGACACAGATGTAATCAGCGCAACTGATCTGACTGCTGATTGTGCATTTGGCTCTTTCAGGACAGGCTGTGGGCAAATGTGGCCAAGTGTCTCAACTGTGTAATCGCCATGGTGGATAAACTCCAGGAAGAAGACAACACCAAGCAGGATCCAGTCCCAGAACATCAGCTAGCTGATGTCATCACCTCCCACAATCCTGGTAAATTACATTTTCAGTTTGTTTAGCCCATCGTTTACAGTCTTAGACAGGCCAAATAATTGCTGTGTCAGTCAAAAGTAAAACTTTATTTGGCTGATGATACAGTGATGTTTTGCTCGTTAGGATTCAGATCTGGCCGCGGTCGTGATTACAAACCAGCAATACTATACTACAGTTTGATCACAGTTCCTTCATCTATGTTGTAGGTTACCACCTCTGTTTGTCTGTGCGTATATATATATGTGGATGTACCGTCACTGTCTATTTCATTAGGTACAGCTTGCAGTAGCAGCTTCCTTAAATCTTTGTAAAATAGAGCCAACAAGGTGCTGGAAACATTCCTCAGAGATTTAGGTCCATACTGACAGATGCTGCACGACATGATGCACATCTCCAGTTCCACCACATCCCAGATGTGCTCTGTTGGATTGAGATCTCGTGACTGTGGAGGTCATCTGAGTACAGTGACCTCACTGTCATATTCAGCAAACCGGTTTGACGTGATTTGAGCTTTGTGACATTATTGTGCTGGAAGCATCCATCAGAAGATGGGTACACTGTGGGATGGATGTATATTCAGGTATGCTATGGTGCTCAAATGATGCTCACTTGGCCCTAAGGGGCCCAAAGTGTACAAAGTAAACGTCCCTCACACTATTACACCACCACAAGCTTGAAACCATTGATACAGGGCAAGATAGATCAATGCTTGAGATTCGTCAGACCAGGCAACGTGTTTCCAGTCTTCTGTTTTCCAGTTTTGGTGAGCCAGTCTGAATAGTAGCCTCGGCCTGCGTAGCTGACAGTAGTGGCACACAGTGTGGTCTTCTGCAGCTGTATACCCTGGTTCAGAGTTTTGTGCCTTCTGAAATGCATACCTACACACAGTGGTTGTTATGAATGCTTATTTGAGGTACCGTTGCCTTCCCATCAGCCTGAAGCAGTCTGTCCACTCTCCTCTGAACTCTGACATCAATGAGGGCATTTTCGCCCAGATATTTTCTCTTTTGATCAATTGTGTACATACCCTAGAGATGGCTGTGTGGGAAAATGCCAGTAGTTTCTGGAAAATTCATATGAGCCCAACAGGCACCAGAATCATGCCGCTTTCAAAATCACTTAAATCAGCTTTCCTCCTCATTCTGATGCTCAGTTTGAGCTTCAGCAGGTCATCTTGATCATCTACATTCCTGCATACATGGAGTTCCTGCTATATGCCATGTGAATGTTTAAAGGTGACATTTCTACCTTAACACTTCAGCTAATTTAGCTTTCTTTTGTTATTATTTTGTTCATAAGTTTTCTTTAGCAGAAACATCCCATTTTTTTAAGTCTGTACATTTTTGTTTTTCTCTTCAGTTAAACAGGTAATCCAATGCCTCATCGGTGAATTTCCTCATGCAAATTATAATGCAGAATATGCATTAACCGATCCATCACTGTCACAGGCAACATGTGGTGATACCACTGTATTGTAATGTGCCCGTCACTATGCTCCCGTCACTAAACAGCAGTCCTTTTAATGCTAAGAAGTGCTCCTGAGCCCAAAAAAACATTTTTAAGCGTTCGTACATAGATTTTTACTGTGGGGAAGAAATAACATTGAGTAGTTCATCATATTTTTCAGAGTATCTTAAGCTGAAATCGAAAAGAGTTCCAGCGTTGCAGACTCCCTGTTGTTCAAGCACTGGCAAATGAGAAACTCATATTGTTGCCAGAGAAGTGGATGAAAGCTACATTTCGTATGCAGAGCCATTCACTGTTGACCACAAGCTGCCCAGTCTTCCCTTACGTCCAATGAAATCCTGCCTCAAGCTTGTGTTCAGACAAGCGCCCAGACTGCTGCAGCTGCCAATTGGCACACAGAGCCACAGAGCAGTGGCATTAGACTGACCAGGCGACAAGGAGAGGCTGTGTGTGTGTGTGTGTGTCAGTCACACACACATGCTGTGGAGGCATTGGTGCATTTGTATCATTTTGTGTCATTGTGTCTTTGTGAGCCAGCAGGTGAAAACAAGGCCATCAGCCCCTGTGTTCATTCTGAAAGATAAGCTCAATCCTCAGAGCACCTTTATTAAGACAGGCTCAGAGAAAGTGGTCATCTGCTTGTCAAAATACAAACATGGAAGGAATAATGAGAGAAGCTTTATCTCTTTTGTGAATCCTGGGCTTTTGATGGCACTGCAGGGGTTTGCATGTTTGGACAGGTGGGCCAGTGAAGAGATGACAGCTGGAGTTCTGTTTCCTGCTCTGTGCAGAGGCAGTATTTGCAGAATGAGATAAGACGTGATTTCTATGACAGGGCAAGGGCAAGCTTGATATGCTGTACATATCAAACTGTGTGCATGTCTGTTTGTCCGCAATGATTCACTCTTCCCTCCTGAGAACTTTTCAATATGTTGAAGCTCAGAAAGAATATGTGGTATGGTTGGAAAACTCATCTTGAGCACTGCTTAACCAACACTGCCCCCTGGTGGCCACTCAGAGGCTCGACTTTATCAGAAACCAGTGAAGGATGCAGAGAAAGCATCATCACAGCTGTAATGCAAGTTTCCTGCACACATTTTGAGTTTGCTGCATGTCCAAAATAAACAACCACAAAGAGGTCACAAGGATTACATAATTTATTTGATGTTTGCTGATAGTAATACGGTACAATGAGAGCTTAAATATTATAACAGTGTGACAGAAATTATATAGTCTATACCAATGATTCATGACCAGAAGTAGTTGTACCCTCCTAGTTGTGATTTGATTTTCAAACACAACAATATGTTTTTATATGGCCTCCAGTCTGATGTGTACTGCACAGGATAATTTATTTAACTTAAGTAATAAAAGAAGAAGTGTATAAAAACACTTATTGCACAATGTTGTTATCAAAGGTCAACAAGTCTGGTGTAGACAGGAAAATTGTGGCGATATCTCACAATACTTCACATTTACAGTAATGGTTAAAAGAAAATACACCCTCTTTAAATTCTAAGTTTTTTTTGCAACAGGACATGATAAAAAAAAAAAATTATATCGGGTCGAGCCTTTAAAATTGAGCTGAATCGGACATGTGCTGTAATAGCAGCACGTGGTCTGGAGCATTCAGGTGTGGCAACACAATCCTTAAATTGATCTTACAGAAGCAATTTGTTACTTCTCATAAGGCTGGGAAGGGTTATAAAGCCTGACAACGACAGTGACAGTGAGCAGTGCTCAGAGAAACCCACGAGCTACATCTCGTTGTTACATGTCGCATGTTACAGTGGTCCAGTCAAATTCCAGACCTCAGCCTGCGATGCTGTGGTAGGACCACCAGAGAGCTGTACATGAATTTTGCAATGTTGCACAGAAAAGTGTTTCAAAGTTCTGACCAATAAAATCATTCATCAAAAGATTCCTTCCAAATTTTGCTACTAAATGTGGATCTACAACCTGAATAATGGGTTGTACTTTTCACACACTGATTCTGGTTTAGACTTAGTTTTTCTGTTCGTCTCAGTTGCGATTTACCAAATCTGAAAACCTGGTAAAGTCTAAAAGTCTTATTTTTATTATGTACGAGTATAACCTCATATTTGAAAGAGTACGAATTATCTTTGTGCCATGACTGTAAATATTTTATATGAATATTAACTGCAACTCTGAAACCCCCACAGAGAATTACAGGCGGAGGGTGAGGTGATGACTTAAATGAGAGAAGAGAAAGTTCAACTGTAGAAACTGAAACAATAGTGTCCAAGGAGGAAATCAGGAAAGACGCACGATTTCAGTTCATGGTTTACAAGCAGGTGGTGCAGTAACACCTGATCTGTCAGCCCAGGATGAGTAACGCAGGGCAGTTATTAAAAAAACATCCAGGTTCTCCAGCATCGATGGGATGATGATAAGAATTAAGACTGTGAGGGGTTGACAGCCAGTAGGTCATATTTAATGAATTATGTTATTTATTTATTTATTATAGGCCTTTAATCCTAATTCTCAGAAACTCTGGCTCATGGTGTTTTGGAAAAGTATAAAATGTTTTGTAAGAATGAGGTTGTTCTTCATCATTAGATCGTAGCATACAAACAACAAGCTAAATCTTCTAGGCGCACTGTTTGTGAATGACGCCTTCAACACGAAACAGTTTAGCGTGAAGATTTCTTTTTTAATTTACCAATTTTCTACCCTGATTTTCATATGTGCCTTTTAAAAAACAGAGATAATAATAATTTTATTGCTCGCTGAGATATTTTTATGTTCAAATCAGCCAGAAACAGATGGAAATAGTAAGAAAAATCACCAAGTTGCCAGTTTAGGAAGAATAATTGGATTTAAAGTAAACAGACCACAGTAAAACTGATCAATGCATATAAGATAAACCTACACTTTTTTTTTTCTTCAATTCAAAATGTGGGACTTTCTCAAAGCCTTTCACTGATTTTTAAATGAATGGATGATTCTTACAGTATCTGCTGTCTAAAATTTTTTAGTCTGCATGAAAAATTCCTCTATTAAATTTCTGCATCTGCCTAAAGGCAGCAGGACACACATGCGGTCTATAATTTGAGATGTGCAAGCTGGCGTACTCCAAGGGGTTCATTAATTTTGTGCTTTGCTGCCGCCTTTTCAGTGTTTCAAACCAAGTTGCATTTTTGTGTGGGGCCTTCCACCTCACACTGCAGCATACAGTGCTTGACCTCGCAGAGAAATCGCTTGCTGTGATTGAGATGTTCCCCATTGCATCTCTTTTTCACAGGTGACTGGAGGGAGCAGTTGTGTCCTCTGGTGACCCGGTTAAAGGACTGCGTGATGGAGGTGGTGGAGAAGGCGAAGAGAGCCATGACCTTTGTGCTCCTGCAGGAGGCAGCCTGCAGCATTCCACAGGGCTTCCTGCTCCAGCAGAGGCGAGACATAGTCTTCAGTCAGGCAGTAGGTGGCTGCACTGGCATAATAAACAACTCTTTAGGAGTCCTCCAGAGCATGGAGCTTCTTTTCATCTGAATTTAATCTGAAAGATTTTTGCTTTTTGTCGATACTTTCTCTTCTCATGAATGAATCATAAATCTGCTGCCCATTCACTGCTTTATGCAATAGCAGCTTGAGCTGTAAAGGATTTTGTCATCTAATTTTTTTCCCTCGTGGTCCAAAGTACAGCATAATCAGTGCAAACAATATAATATGTTGGTTGTATATTACTTCATGTTTGCATACTGTAGAACTCAGGGTGTGGAGTCATGTATTTGTTAGGCTCTGAACTATGTTTTATATTTAAAGGGTTTACTCCAGTAGGACTCATTCGCATGTCTCTGCTGTATACATCAACATTAAATGAGCATGAGCAAGTAAATAAAAGGAGTAACATGGATTCAGGTAACACATTTGTTGTGGTGTGAAAGTGGCTGCAGGTTCTGATCCTTTATAATTGAGCTGAATCGCAGTATTTTGGACCCAGTGTATTCTTGGTTCACCGTTTAGTGTTTGCTGCATAGTTGCTTGTTTGAAAATGTCTTAGTATTTGTGTGTTTGTGTGTTAAACAGCTGGCAGCCTTGGCCTGTGGTTTCGTCATGCGGTTGTACGCGGGAATGCAGGACAAAGGCTTCCTGAGGCAGCTTCACCTCGTTGGCCTGGTTGCTCAGTTTGAGAGCCTGCTCAGCACCTACAGTGAGTGAAATCACGCCGGTGACCTCACGACCTACATTGAATTTTACTGTTTGTGTTTGCTGTTAAGTAAATCCCAGCACGTTTAAGCAAGTCAGACTAGTAAGGTGAATGATTAAGCTGTAGTACATAGCAAGGTGAGGCAAGGTGAGTCACTGCAGTGTTGTTTTTGGCTAAATGCCTTCATTACCGACACCCATATTTCTTCATCCTTTAATTGTGACCTGGAAAATGGTATATCTCCTGTTAATGTTTGTCATAGAAATAAAGAGAACAGTAAGTAACAGTAAGAGTTGAATAAATACAAGGGAGGGAGGTTTCTCAGTTATGGTCTTTGTTAAACATGCCCTGTTGTGTGTATGCATGCAACGAGAACGACTGACATCACTGTCGAGCTTGTTTTCTGTGGCCACTATAGGTGAAGAGTTCGGGATGCTGGAAGACATGGAAGTGGGGATCTCAGACCTGCAGAGAGTCATGTTCAAGATTACAGAGGCCAAGTCCGATGACCTCAGTGACCTTCAGCCTTTAGTTTGTGGCCGACGGTAAGACCTTGTTTTTTTTTTTTTGTTTGTTTGTTTTCTTGCTCAAGTCCAATTATAGGAAGGAAATCGGGCCAAACACTTATTTGCGGCACATGTGGTCACCTCTAATGGTTTCTAATATACCTCTGAGATCAGAAAATCAGCATCAAATCAAGCTATACTCGTTTTATTGAGATATGCAAACATAGAAAGTAATGTTTTTGGCTTGAGAGAGTTTCTTTGTTTATAGAGGAAATCTAAGCTTAAAGAAGGGAAATGTCCGTATATTTCAAAAGTAGGGGGATTCATACTCTGTGTTCAATGAAAACTGAACACAGGAACTTTGTTATAATGGAAGCCAGCCATTACAAAACAGCGTTGTTTTCTCTTGCATTGTGTTTCACTAAGGATACAATTGGCGCACTTATGCAAAACATCCAGGACCCCTCTCACACCAGCTCCAACACGGATCTGCAGCATAAAAAATATCGGAGCAGGTTTTTTTCTTGTTTGTATCACTTTAGTGTAGGTCATCACATGTGCTTTCCTTTGTGTTTCATATTGTGAAAAAAGAAAAACTTAAGCTTGATTTTCTTGTTTACCTTGTTCCTGATGTTGCTGTCTACTGGGACTGTCACTGTATCATAACTGTGGTCCTCTGCTTCTTCTCAATCACCACTATGTCTGGTTGGCTCAGGATCTCAGCCCCAGGAATCGCCTGCATACTCTTGGGTACATATTCAAGGGTATTGCTGTGTACCAAGAGGAACCCAGGACCCACTGCACCGGCGGGTTCATCGCGATACCTAATAGCAGTCAGGGTGCCATTGCCTAGCCTTATTAGAGGTCTCTGCATCCCTCCATGGATATGCCTCACTGACCCACCATCAAACCGGTGATGCTGAATGATGTTACAGGGAGAATAAGGTTCTCCACGGCTTCTACCGACCCTTTCATGTCTGTGACATGTGCTCAGGGGGAACCTGCTCTCATTTGTGAAAAGCACAGGACACAGACAGGTCCAGTGGTGGACCTGCCAACTCTGGTATTCTACTCTATGGCAAATGCCAATCATGCTCCACGGTGCCGGGCACAGAGCACGCAATCCACTAAGGATGCTGGTCCCTCAGGCCAACCTCATGAAGTCTGTCTCTGATGTTTTTGTCAGACATTCACACCAGTGGCCTACTGGACGTCATTTGTAGGCTTCTGGCAGTGCTTATCCTGTTCCCCCTGCACATCTCTTTTAATGTAATTGTGTATCTATTAGTGAAAAACAGTCAGGAAAACTAGGAGGGAAGAAAAATGTCAACGGCCTCCACTTGTAAAACCATCATTTCCTCTCTAGTGCACATGTTGTTAATTTCAGCACCAAAAGCAGCTAAAATTGATTACTTTAAAAAGTCTTAGGATGACACAGCATAATTACGAGTGGGCTGAATTCCACACGTTTTCTCTTAGACAAGTATCCGTTCACTGTGGCTCATTCAGGAATGCAGGTGGAAACTTTCCTCTTCATATCTGGACTTTGATGTTGTCAAAAGTAGCTAGCATTCAATAAATGCAGAGTCACTGAGATATAATGTAATTATTATTTGAATTATTATTTGACGTTTAAAAAAAATACACATGCATGTGTGTATTATTTTTATTATCCTTGTATTAGAAGATAAAACAAGTGTGGAACTGTGTCAAGTAGTAGTTAACTGTTGTCAGGGAAAATTTAACAATGACCTGCAACACACCCAGTGACCTTGATTTGAAGTGGGTTTAATAAACACATTGCAATGTGGAGAGAGCATCCCAGTGGAACACCAGGACCATCTCTGAATTGTGGCCACCGCCCTTACATCTCATATACAGAGACACAGACAAAGAACATTCCACAAACTCTTACATGTTGGCCCCTCTCACGGGTGGGCTATACCTTCTCCCTCACAGAGAGAATTATGACCTTGTTTTCTGCTTGGCCGTCACCGAAGGATTTACATCCCTGATAAGCAGAAGGAGTCCCACTATCTGTTTAACGTCTCCCATTACAATGGCCTCACTGTGTTAACATTCCACATGCATGTAAACTAGTGACAGGAGTGCTCTTACTATAGTAAAGTGAGAAAGTGATATTACTATAACTAATGTGATATGATTAAATATGTGATTAATACATGAGAAAAGAAATCTGCCACCACACTGTGCAAGTGGCGGAAAGGAGAGTGACTACTGAGTATGGGAAAGTCCATATTTTAACAATTGTTATACGTGATTATGATTTCACACAGTCTTGTAAGACAAAAAGTTAAAAACCACTTTAGCATTTATTTAGTGCAGTTCAGTCGAGAAACGTTTGAAAGAAAAATTTAGCCTAATCGAAGATACCTCCCATAGGGGAAAAGAATTATTTAATAGTATTGCAGGTAGCATAGCTTCACAATACAACTGGTAACCAGGTGAACTTTACTCCATATACGGATGAGCTGTTGACACAGATATTATCTGGCTTCAGTCCACAGCAGTTTTGTACATTGGTTTAAAAGTTCAAATCAGCTGATCACGAATGTCCTTTCCCATCTTTGAAGAGAACCTTTGCTCACGTGTTGGACAGCTGTTGACAGGTCAAGCTGTTTTTTCTTATTGCTTACCTTGAGCATTGTGTCTGGTGTGATATTACACTCCTGTGGCACCTCCCACTTCCGTGCCACTCTTTGAGGAATTCTAAAACGCGCACACTGGCTCTCTGGTTTGTATACACACCATCAGTTTCTCTCTTTACATCTTGCTCAGGCCTGTCTTAGGTATCATGTTATAGAACTTCCCAAACATATCACATCTATCATGCGGTAAAATGTATCAAATTACTTTTTTGATGGATGTTTCACCGTCTTAATCCTTATTTTCTCTCTCTCACTTTCTCTTTGCATTTAGAGACCACTTCACTGTAGAAGTGCCATTACCTAAACTGGTTTTCCATACCTTACCAGAGGAAATCAAGGAGGGGAAGCTTCTCCGAGTATTCCCGGTGCTCTTTAATGTGGGGATTAATGAACAACAAACAATAGCAGAAAGGTAACCTGGATATTCTTTGCTCCACTCCAGTGCACATGAAGACGAGCACTGTGTATGTGCTGATCTAAACACAGATCCTATTGTCATTTCTAAAGGAAATGCTTTAAATCTATAGCTAAAACTAAAAGATTATTGTTGTTTAGTTATAGCTGGAGCCATCCAAACCACTAATAGCATATTCACATTTTTTTACTAAGTGCCTTTATTGTTTTTAGTTCTGCTACGTGATAAATAGTGATTATGGCTTTAAAGAAAAAGCACATATAGCTGCTGTTACATAAACAATAACAACATTATTTTTGGTGTAGAAACCTGCCTGCTGTACTCTTCCCTGACCCTTGAGCTTTTTGAACCTTTACCACGGGCCTTCTCAATGCTTTCACCTCCCTTACCTTGAATGACCTTTCACCCAGTGATCCAACCAAGTTCCAACTGCTTACAGTATCTCCAAGTTGTGCTTTATAGTTTGCTTTTTTTTTAACGTGACTAAAATGTAATGGTACATCTTCATTCATCTTGGCTCTTTGAATTCCATTGTCTAGCCAGAGACGCCTTTCCATCCGGTAGCTGGAAGCTCCCCTGCGTGGAGTGCTGAGAGTTTCTATCAAAAACATAATTTATTTTGGTAGAAATGATTCATTGTAGGTTTTGATTGGCTTCGAGTCAGCTCTTCATGTTTGCAAGAGGCACTAAAAGATTTGTGTTTTTTGGAAAGTTTGGTAAGGTTTATGGGTCTCTCATGGAAACGTGACAGTTTTGAAGGAAATGGAAGCAAATTTTGTGTCCGGTCTATAAAACCTCTGATGAACCTTTTCATAATCTTCTGAAGTTTCTTCTTTCTGGTTCCTACGTAAACTTTGACTTATTGTACGCATTGACCTTAAAATAGGAATTATTTGTCTGTTTGATAGTGTATTTGCTGAATCAATTTAGGCATAAATTATAGGTAGTTTTTAAGTTTGTTTTCTCTTGCTGCTAATCCAGTGGGTCTTTGGACATTACATCTGCATATATACAGTTAGGTGCATATGCTTTTTTTGGGGGAAACTTTGATCATTTTGCCTCTGTACACCACCACCACAAATCAAGCAATTAATGTGTGGTTGAAGTGCAGACTTTCAGCTGTGATTTAATGGGTTTTACAAAAAAAAAACCAACCCAACATACTTTCAGAGATTGAAAGCATATGAGCAGCTGGCTGACTAGCAGTTCTGTGGCCATATGAGGGCTGCTTTCTTGTTATTTCATTCGAAATTAAACAGGCAAGACTTCTGAAGTTGAACCTAACATCACCTTTCAATGGAGCTCTCCATATGAAGTTCAATTTTAGTGCAAGTGTGGGAGGCTGAAAACCAAATATAAACTTATCAGAGAAATACCAAAAAACTCTAGGAATGTTCAAAACCAACATTCATCCAGGACGCACCAGCTGAACAACACCAAGAGGCCCGAAACACTACAGAAGAAGCAACTCTGTTCATCTGGATGTAGAGTTTTCACTCATACAAGTGACTTCTTTGTTTTCATCTGACTGCAGATTTCCCCAACCTTATAAACAGTACATTTGCATAATAACTGATACTCGCACCACTGGCGTACAACGGGCTATGACAAAAAAAATACACCAGTAACAAACACCATATCCAGAGACCACCCCACTGAACCATGTTTGGAGCAGGGTTGGCCAGGATTCACACAAACTGCCCATCAGGATAAATATTTTTTCCCTAACCGATCTTGCACTCTGTTCTGCTCTCAGGTTTGGAGATATCTCTCTACAAGAAAGAATAAACCAGAAGAACTTTGAGACATTAGAAGCCTATTACAAATCATTAAGTGAAAAGGTGCCACTAGAATGTAAGTGCACAACTTTAAAATAATTTTTACTAAAGAAACATCTTCATCTTTGGTCTCATGTGTTTATGTGCAGAAAACAGTATTAACATATTTTTTTGTGTGGGTGAATAATGTGTACTATAATCCCATTAGAATGGTTCACACCTTTTATAAAGCAACCGTGAATTTTAACATGTAGAACATTTCTGTGAAAGAAATATCCACACCTGATCTACAGCCTGAAGCTTGTCTTCATTAACCTCTGTTTTTGTTTTGTGCAAACAGGTCTACCGTGTTTTCAGACACAGACCGACATAAAGGAATTACTTGAAACTTTGGGCCAGAATGTAGTCGCGAAGAAGAAAAAGAATGTGGAGATACTGTGGACTGCTGGAACGGTGAGGCTTCTACTGTTGTTACTGTCTGGATGGTAATTACTTTGAAGGGAACGATATTGTATTTTTTATATATTCATGTTGTTTTCTTTGTTCTTTTTAAGCATACTTTAAGTTTGTAGCAGGCTTTTATAGAGAAACATAGTTTTAAACAGCTCAATATGGCATTATTATCACTTCAGATCAGATTCTTCAGATAAATCTATTGACCTTGAGGGAGAGGTCAGAGGTCAAA
This sequence comes from Astatotilapia calliptera, assembly GCF_964374335.1. NCBI lineage: Eukaryota > Metazoa > Chordata > Actinopteri > Cichliformes > Cichlidae > Astatotilapia > Astatotilapia calliptera. Next base: position 25,696,352 of record NC_137427.1, on the reverse strand, counting down.
TGTGACATGATACTTTAAATCTGTTTAAACACTCTCAAAGTTCAAACCTTCATAGAAAAATAAGTCCAGTATAATAGAATAAAACCAAAGGCGCCCACGGGTGCCATAGATGGTGCAAAACATTTCGTCAACATTGTTGTTTGTTGGGGAGAAAACTTACAAACATACAGTACAGTCACACTGCTAAGCGATCAGATTTATGTAAATTTGACAAGCTGAACGCATTGTGTACTGTGCAGGAGACATGGCGCGAGATTGATTGACAATGGTCTACAGCCAATCAGGACGCAGAACACAATTCGCTCTTATAGGGGAAAAAAAAAGAAAACAAACCTCGAAACAGCGAAACTGCGAAAGGTGAACTGCGTTCTAGCGAGGGACCACTGTATGTATTCGATTTGTTGGCAGTACACACTACACTTGTAAGAATCGTATTTAATGAAGTTATAAGACTTTTGGTCCATTTTGGTTTTTAAAAGATGAAGTTGAATTTGAAGACCTCATGGATGAAAACTAAATTTTAATGGACTGTTAACAGAAACTCAGTCTACATCCCTACAACGTTTTATCAAAATTCATTCAAAACTTTTGAAAGAATGATAACACACACGCACGTGAACATTACCTGAATCATCCTTGGCAGAGGTAAAAGTAAAACACACCTCAACTAATAATGAGTAACTTGAAACTACAAAGGCAAATGAGGAGTAATGCCAGGGCAGATGGAAATGAGCGAAAGCTCCTTCTCGAGCTTTTATGCGTGCAAGTGAGCCTTCTGCAGGTAATCAATACTAGGGATGCATCAGAGTGAAGCAAGGATGACATAAAAATGAAAACACTAATCACGTGGCAGATGTGTGCACGTGTCTACGTCAGGATATGTAAAACGAGATGAGTCACTTCACAACATTTTGCCTTCATGATGTATGCCAAACCGATGGTGATGTTGGTTTTTTTTTTTCCCCTCATCCACTTTCCACCAGATCTGCCGAAGGTTAAATGGCATCAGGTTTACCAGCTGTAAAAGTGCCAAAGACCGAACATCCATGTCTGTCACTCTAGAGCAGTGCGCTCTCTTACGTGATGAACACCAGCTCAGCAAGGACTTCTTCGTGCGCGCTCTGGACTGCATGCGCAGGTAAGACAGTATTAAAGGAGGCATCAGAAGCCAGACCTAAACAGACTGCACTTAAAAAGTTAGTCATAAATGCGGATTTTTTGCTCAACGAAAAATATCTTGGTGATCAGAGATTTCTGCCGTCGTCTCCTCTCTTCAAGTGAAGTTACTTTCAGGATCTTGTTGGTTTATGTATTCAGAGTATACATGCGAGGCTGTTTTTACTGAAACTCAAATTCTAAAAAGCTTACTAGATACTATTACAGGCAAGTTAGAAAAATATCAATTTTCCAATGTTTTCGTTACCACACTCTTAATCTTGCTACATTTAGCAGTAGAATGGAATAAGCCTGAAGTAGGCTTGTCATTACAAGCATGTATTACAAGTAATAACCTGCATCCACACCACCCATCACACACATCAAAGGCATTTTATCTGCAACTTTTCCTCCCAGCCCATCACCATTACATGATCAACATTCCCTTCCCTCCACCATCATCACCATTCTTCACACATTCAGAGGCAGCAATGCATGTTCCTGTTAGTCCTGTAGTTTAGTGTTTGTGTGTTTGCCAGCAGGGAAACATTCACATCTGCCTAAATCTCATGAGGTTTAACTGCATAACTTTGGCAAGGGCACTGGTGAAATGCACATCTGAAATGTCCGTGGGACTGACCTGTATGGGACAGCTGATGGCAGGTGATGGAATGAAGACAGAAACTCTTAACGACACAAACACAGCTTTAATACAATTATACAATTATACAAGAACATTTAGTAATAAGTAACATTTTAACTGATGGGATGGTTTACAGTGTGCAATCGGGACAAAAAGGTTCTTCCTAAAACTGCAAATGAACAGAAACAATGTAAAGCTGTGAACCAAAACAGTACCAAATTATATTCAGTGAGAACCCCAGTTAATTAAGCTTGTGACTGCAGAGATGTATAAACTGTGAGGGGGACATTTTAAAGATAAAGTTTCTGTCTTGGGTAGGCCAGGGCTATTCTTGTGATATTTGAAAGATTTGCACACATGCCATACGGCTGCTTTACTGTAGGAAGAAAAGGAATAGTCAGTATAGTCAATTTTACAGTGAAAGGACCATGATGGATATCTAAAATGATAAAACGTCAGTCAAGCCCGTAATGCAACTAAATGCATTGACATGTTGCAGATATAAGTGCAGACTGACTCCAATTGATTGCAGCTTGTTCGCAATCTGTCTGCATGTATGAATTAGACAGCAAATATTTGCAAATCTTCAGAAATCTGTTTACAAGTGCAGTCAGTCCAAGTGAGATTGTGACTGGTTGACGACATGTTTCCTGTCCCTCTCCCCATCTGTGCAGTTGTTTTTTTAACTGAAAGTGGTTCCAAAATTATTTGCAATCAGACGCCAAAAGCAAAAGAATTCAGTAAACAAAGGACATTTTAATGAATTTATGGAAAAAAGCAAAAAGTGTTGCAGATAGGTTGCAGAATATACTCGCCAGAGTTCACAAGGGTACAATAAATCTTTCAAAGAAGGGAAAAGGAGATGGGAGGTACTGGAGACAAAAGTTCAAAGACACAGAAGGACAACAGGATGATCTGACCGACTGGAATATCTGGCACAAGTGAAAAGATATGAGGTGGGGCAGAAAGGAGAAAAATGAAAACAAAGGTCCTCGCTCGTCTAAGTAGTTCCACTATTTGCTAAACCTATTTTAAATGCTGCTGACAGTGATGCTAATCTGTCCTAAGCCTGATGTGAATGATTTCACAGAAAGGAAATCAGCTATGTGAAAAAACAAGTCTCATGTTTCAAACTGCTGCTATAAAAAAGATTGTTTACTTAGGACCGTATTCATACTTCACTCAGGCCATTTCTTCATGGCTTACACTGCAGTGTTTTTCATGGCATGGTTCTCACACTTTTACTCCACCTGTCACTGTCTACTTGTCTGTGGCTGCTATTCTGCATTCAGGCTGTACTAATACCTCTGGGTCTAAGTGGGCCTTGTGCTACTAGCCCTGTCAGGTCTCTTTATCAACTGACCTTTCCTAGAAAGCCTACTTAGACAGCATCTATACTGGACTAACACTAGTGTTTTCACACTCTGTCTCTGTTCGTTCTGTTTTCATTCTGATGGGCACTCCTGCAGTCGACTGACCCAGGGAGACATTGGGCAGTGGGAGGACCCTGAGGCTGGCGCCATGACAGAGAACAAACCAGCATCACGACACTTTTATCCCATTGCCCTGCTGCTCGTTAGCTCCCACTTACTGGTTGTGTGGCTCATTTTAAGTCTTGTTTTTCTGCTTGCAAAATATCAATAAACTGTTGACAATGACATCTCTACTCACTGCTTTTCTTCCTGTGTTCACTAGTTCTTCTTTTCAGTAGGGGTACTGCGGATTAACGGGTAATAAGCAAATAAAATAAATGTCAAACTCAGGCTGTAGGGCATTAACGTCAGATGTTTTTATCTGACAAGAAAACGCCTTCCTGAGAGTTACATTAAGATCACACTAACTGCCAAAAGTATGATTATGAGACTGTTTCCCATGGCTCAAACCAGACTCCTTGTTTTTTTTTTTTAATCAACAGCAAGAATGCACAAGTCCATCCGTCAGTGTACTCTCTGACTACTCATGGTCATGAAAGGACATGTTACTTTCAGCAATGTGTTTTTGACTATATTTTTTTTTACACGTATGGCACAAATGTGGCGTAAGCACACATTTGTGCACACTCCCTTCTTTCCCAATCTCGTCTTTTCATTTGAAACGCTGTGGGGGTGAGGGCAGATTGAGCAAATCTCGAAAGCTAGATAACTTATTGAAATGCCAAATCATTTATTTTAGGAAAAGCAAATCTTTTTAGCAACATGTTACTGAAACATGCTGGCGATGTCAAACTTTGTATCGGCACATTATTTTTTGTTGTTTTTGTTTTTTTACAATTTACATTTTATATGTTTTCTGTATCAGCTGTTTGCCACAGTGGCTCAACTTATATATTTACTAAAACACGATATTATTTATCAGATCCAAGCATTTCATGCTATAAAAGCTAAACTGCCATCAAAGTAACTACTGAATGCCAGCTATAATATTTAATACAGCCACAGATGTACATCTGTTTGTGTTCTGCTTATTTCTATTGGAGTCTGTCCTGGGCCCACCTAATGATGCGCGTCTTCACCGGTACATTACTTCTTCTTTTGTTAATTTATGTTTTCCGTCTTTTTTGAGTGTTTTAATAATAACTTTCCATTTGATTTATTTCATACACAGCAGATTTTGAATACACAGACTAATCTTTTTTTCCTTGTCTTTTTAACTCTAACTAAAATATCATCAGTGACAATGTCTCGACGCATTTGTTTTGTTGAGTCATTGTCTATATACACATATAGTATATATTTACAAGGTTTCAGCATTGAGGTTGGTTTTGTATGGCCCTGGTCTTCTCCTGGGACTCGTGACAGTTTCAGAGTTAGACATACAAAGTGACCCTTGTGTGCATGGTCTGAGAGAAGAAAGAGAGAGAGGCTGTGCTGCTGCTGCTTTTACAAATCAACGTGATAGATTTTTGGATATTTCTCGCTCTTGTCCTGATCATCTGTATAGCTTCGTCATGAGTAATGAATTTGTTTTTTGATTCGGCCTACATGAGACAATAGACGTGTGACAGAGCGTGAGAGGTGTGTTTGAGTCTCTGGCTCAGTGTGTCAGAGATTGACAGCAGCCCTAACTTGAGACAATAAATATTTTAGAAGCACTTACTGACTCACCAACCTGAGTTTACATCTGAAGCCGGTATTGTGTGGCCCGTATTTACGTACTGTTGTAAATGACTTGTTGGCCTGTGATCTGTGAAACATATCTCAAATATATCTGCATGTGAAGTCATTTTGATGCACAAGCAACATTCCTGTCACAAGGTAGAATTAACTTTTTTAGAAAGCTTCTTACACCCATTGTTGAAGCGCTTAGCAGGTTAGCAGCCACCAATTTGTTCATCTGAGCTGAATGGAGCTCACTCAGTGGTTTACAGCTGCTGACAAACAGACACCTTTCCTTTAATAAACATTTGACTTATTTTTATTCTGGAGATCTGAGGCTAAGGAAAAAACATCTGGGGCTAGACAGCGAGGGCATTAGGCTGATTTCAGATTTTTCTTCACATTTTACAAAGACCACCAATATTACTATAAACAGTGTTTGTAGCTTTTAGAAGCTATACGTTACTATATGAACTAAAGCAGGGATGTCAAACACAAGGCCTGGAGGCCAGACTCCAATGGACAGCTTTGGAAAATGCGAAGGAGAACAGAAATTGACACACACACACACACACACACACACGGCACCATAGAAACTTATGTTATTCTTGTGTGTGATGACATAACTAGGGATGGGTATCGTTTAGGTTTTATCCGATACCAGTACCAAACTGGTACTTTTTAAACGGTGCCGGTGCTTAAACGGTGCTTGAACAGGTGCTTAAATAATGGAGAACACAAAATTGGTCCAAAAACCTCTCATGTTCAGCTGGTTTTTTGGAAAAAGATAACAATGTCAGCCTTTTCTGCAGCTATAGGGGATTTATGGCATCACTCTTGGATGGAAGCAGTGCTTAAACAATGGAAAAAAACACAAACTTTGTCCAAAAACCTCTCATGTTTAGCTGTTTTCCACTTTTTCTTTGGTCATTTTAGCCTTTTTGGCCAGGGTGAAGGGAGCATCTGCCATCAAACAAGAAGATAGCCGCATGTAGCTATGATGATGTTTGCTAGTTCACCTTATGTGCATTAATGTAATAACGTGGTTAGCCTACTCAACGTAAATTACACACGAACAACATTAAGCTACTCACGCAGAGAAGCACGGCTGCTGCTGCCATCATCATCCGTCATCATTTCTGCTACACTGGCAGGGCTAGGGGCCAGGACTCTCCTCTTCGGGTTTTTGGGGGATGTTGCTAACTCCGGGTCCGATAACAGGCACCACACCCGCAGTAGATGTGCCCGGTGTGAGGTCTCGCAGCAAGCTATCAAATACGGCGCATTTCTCGGCTTTTAACAAAATGCTATACGTCGCCAGGTGTTTCATCAGATTCGAGGCGTTACCTCCTTTGCACAGTATCAGCTTAAAGCACTTGTTGCAGGCTGCTGAGTTTGCATCTTTTGCTGTGAAGTACAGCCAGACTTTGACCGCTTCGCCTTGGGCATTTTTAATCTGTAGCTCTGCTCTAAAAGAACGTACATACCTGGGCCCGCCTACTACGCTTGCAAAGGTAAAATGATTGCCCAGAATCCGAAGTGTATGACATCTCAGGGAAAAAAAAGCACCGAAATAAAGCACCAAAATCTGCGCTGCTTTTCGGTCTGGTTACTACTGTTTATGTCAGAACCGGATACAGGTACCCATCCCTAGTCATAACACACAAGAATAACAGATGGAACATTTTTTAAACATTAGAAACTCTTTTAAATATACAGACATATTAATCAAACAACAAAAACAAACAAAAATTATTTTGAAAGATCTCTGGCATTTGTACAGTCTAAATAAACTGAAGACAGATGTCTTTGATAGCGTTTCTGTATATGTGGTGCACTGTTTGTGGGGCTGTGTGTTTTTGTTTCATCTACTGACATGTATTGTCTGCAGTGCATTGAGCTCTTCCTAACCCTGTGGGCATTTCTTAAGTAGTCATACTGTATATATATTGAAATACATACCTCTGCACACATACGAGTTGAAATCAAATCAAATCAAATCAAATCACTTTTATTGTCACATCACATGTGCAGGCACACTGGCACAGCACATGCGAGTGAAATTCTTGTGTGCGAGCCCCACAAGCAACAGAGATGTGCAAACACAACAACACAAACGAGCAAAATACAAGAATGGCCAACCTGAAACTAATAAATATATGTACAATATATAATAGTGTATGCATTTCTGGATGTGTATACTAAATATTTTCCTACGTGTGTGTGTGTGGTGTGTGTGTGTATGCACATTTTTACAAATTAAATAGTTAAAAAAAAAAATTAAAATAAATAAATAATAATAATAATAATAATAATAATAATAATAATAAAATATACAGAGTTGAATATGTGCAAAACAAGTGGCATTTATATACAGTGTGTAGTGCATAATGTTAAAGTTCCAGTAGTGAAGCTGAGGTGTCTATGACGTGTTCAGCAGTCTGATGGCCTGATGGAAAAAGCTGTCTCTCAGTCTGCTGGTACGGGACCAGATGCTGCAGAACCTCCTTCCTGATGGAAGCAGTCTGAACAGTTTATGGCTGGGGTGACTGGAGTCCTTGATGATCCTCCCCGCTTTCCTCAGGCACCGCTTCCTGTGGATGTCTTGGAGGGAGGGAAGCTCACCTCCAATTATCCGTTCAGAGCACCGCACTACTCGCTGGAGAGCTTTGCAGTTGTAGGCGGTGCTGTTGCCATACCAGGTGGTGATGCATCCAGTGAGGATGCTCTCAATGGCACAGTGATAGAAGGTCCTGAGGATGCGGGGGCTCATGCCGAAATCATAACTGGGCGTAGCTCATGTTCCCACGGCTTCTCATGCACACATTTTTTTGTGCTTGCGGGACTGCAAGAATAAAAAATAAACCTTTTTCCAGATGTCTACATATGAGATGTACGGTTCATTGACCATTGACTCCTGAACTGTCGAGGTTCTTATTATTTTACTTAGAGAACTGTTTTTTATTGTGTTTTGTTTTTTGTTTTTTTGTTTTTTTGTTTTTTTTTTTGGGGGGGGGGGGTACTGGTAATTGATATCATAAGCCGTCATTCTCAAAGATCAGACAGTTGCCTTGCTTGCAGCGTTACTCTGTGCTTCTCTAGAAGTTGTGTAACTACTTGAACTAGGGGAGGCTAGCACAGTCCCAAAAGCTGTCCTCCAACGTGCCACAGACAGTGTCCTGCTTTTGGGTCTACTTTTTTCTGACTTGTGTCTAATTTGGAATGGAACAAAATGTTTATAACTCACTGAAGGCAATGGGAGACTGGCGTAGATGGAAACTGTGCATAAGGTTAAGGCTGGCCAAGTGTTCCACAGTTTGAGTATAGCAGAGACAGAGACAAACAGACATCAGAGTTTGTGTGTGGATCTGTGGAGTGGATGTGATGTACTGCGGAGCTTCAGATGGGAGGATTGAACACAGAACAGTTGATTTAAATGAGAAGGTAGCTCCACATGGGTCAAACGGTCATAGATCTGTTTGGTTAAGAGTCCTGCTGTTCTGTTAAAAATACATGTTTTTAATGGTTTATCTAGACCGCTGGGAAACTTGCCTTCTCCTTTTAGCATTACCCCGGTCAGACTCAATAATATTTCTCAATAGCCATTCAAAATTCTGGATTTGGACTGGTTGAGGGAGAGGATTAACTTTTAATAGTCAGGTGGTTTAACCACATACCTTTGACTTATACACTATATGTTGATCTAAATGAATACAAGGGTCAGTTTGGACAAAACAGCTGGGTGCTGATATATATAAGTATGAACCACCACCAACAGCAGCAACAAGCAACAAGCCATTCATGTTTGCTTTGAAATGCATTTGACTATTGCATGAAACTGGACTTGCAAATCAATGGGACAACAGAAAATGTCTCATCAGAATTGTTAAAAGCCTTCCTTGTTTTGCATGCCTTTAATTCCCACATGGAGAATGTATGAAAATGTGAATAATTAGCCCATCAAATGGCCTAGAAGTGAGATTTTCTGCATGTTTTCCCCTTGGTGACATTTTGTTTAGTATCCTATCCTGACTTCCAACTCACGAGTTTGGTTGGGCAATTAATTCCCACAGGAGAAACTTAGCCGGTTGTGGAGGCCTGCACCAATAGACTGATCTCAATTGTGCTCAATATGTATTTCACTAACCACGACACTCTCTTGTATTGTTTCACAGCTGTGTGAAAAATCTTCAGTTTCATTTACATCTCTCTGAGAACCATTTATCCAAGAATACTTGTAAGAACTATTCGCCCCACAGCAGGTTGCTCTGCAGGTTTGATTTGACACACTAAATTCCCCTCCTGACATAAACCCTTGAGGGATTTGTGTCTCTAGCAAGAACTGAACCAGGAACCTTTCACTTACAAACTAATGTGCAAACAACAACACTACGGATCCCATATTTACTGCATAGTTTTGTGCTTTCTTTATCCCAAAGCAGCCACAAAGTAGTGCACAAAATGTTCAGGTTCTTTTTTTTGTTTGTTTTTTGAAGGCGTGTATATCATTAATACCACAAACTTAATTTTAAACCTCACTCATGTTTACTTTTTTGTTCTCTTTTTTCCACCTTTCACCTTCATCACTTGATCATCAGAGAAGGATGTCGCATTGAGAATGTTCAAAAGAATATTAAATGCAGGAAATATGCCTTCAACATGCTGCAGCTGATGGCCTTTCCCAAGTGCTACCGACCACCAGAAGGGACTTACGGCAAAGTTGACTCTTGAGGAGAAAAGCCACGTACTGTAAAATTAGTCATTCAGTATTATTATTCTTTAGTAAATATTAAAGATCATAAATGATAGTATGTAAAATATGCTGTTAATAGGAAACACAGTTGCTGGAGGTGTGTGTGTGTGTGTGTGTGTGTGTGTGTGTGTGTGTGTGTAATGAGGGTACATTCATAGGCATTAAAAAAATTGGTCCATTTTAAAATAAATGCACTTTCCACCTCACCATACATTGGTCATAACTTAAGCAACATTAAGCAGAACAACTTGTGGGTAAGTCAAAGTCTTACATAATGTGCATATATCAGCGTATGAGAGAGATAACTAGCCTAAAAGAAGAGTTTTCAAGTGACTAGCTATTTTGTTTGTTTACGGTGACCATGCATTTGGACGTTCACTCGGTAAAAGTTAATATTTGGAAACGCTGACCTATGTTTGTAACAGCTCTTAAAGTTTCCGTAATCTTTGCGGACATCCACGTTCCCTGTGGTTTTTCTCCACAGGGAAAACTTTATTTGGATACGTGGGCCTTAAAAAGATAGTATGATGTTAAACAAAAAATGAACAACTTGTGCTGTTCTCAAGAAATCATATCAACATGTTTTTTGATGAAACACAGTATTCAGATTCAAGATTCTCAGTTGGTTTTTGACTGAAGTCTACAAATTTCCCTCTGCTTAACACTGTCCTCTAGCTTTGCACCCCAATGGCAATTTAGCCCATGTTTTATTCATGACATAACATAGAAAACATATCAAACATTTAAACTGAGACATTTTATCATTTCATCATAAAAATTGGTTGATTTTTGAAGGCAGCAACACATCTCAAAAAGTTGGGACAGGGCAACAAAAGGGTGGACAAGTAAGTGATACTAAAAGAAACAGCTGGGGGAATATTTTTCAACTAGTTAGGTTATCTGGCAACAGGGCGGCAACATGATGGGGTATAAAAAGAGCATCTTTGAGAGGCAGAGTTTGTCAAAAGTAAAGCTAGGCAGAGGTTCACTAAACTGCAAAGACCTGTGGCTGCAGATTATGAAGGAAAAAAATTCAGAACATCCAGAACATCCAAGAAATGCTGAAAGTTGTGTATTAAAAACTCTCATCAAAAGATTCCAAGACTCTGGACATACCTCAGAATCAATACTGAATGCTTGGGATCTCTTCAGGCCTTTAGATGGCACTGCATCACAAACAGCCACAATTCTGTGATGGAAATCGCTGAATGGGCTCGGGAACACTTCCGGAAATTATCGTCCGTGATCACAGTTCAGTATGCCATCCAAAAATTCAGGTTAAAGGTCTGTCATTCAACAAAGAAGTCAAATATGAACATGATTCAGAAACACCGCCACCTTCTGTCAGCCAATGCTCGTTCAAAATGGACAGAGGCACAGTGGAAAACTTCTTTTTGGAGAAACATGGTCATCCTCCGGACTGAGGAGGAGAGTAAGCATCTGTATTGTTATCAATGCTCAGCTGCATGCCATCAGGATCTCTTTGATGTTATGGAAATAGATCAGTAACTATGGAATTTGTGGCTTGCACATCTGGAAAGGGACCATCAATGCTCCAAGGTATATATGCAGGATTTAGACCAACATATGCTCCCGTCCAGACGTCTTTTTCTGGGAAGACCTTGCATATTTGAGTAAGGCAATGCTAAATCTCACAGTCAAGCTGTTCCAACAGCGTTGCTTCATAGTAAAAGAGTCTGGGTGCTGAACTGGTAGTCCCGATCATTTACCAGCTGAAGACATATCATGAAAGAAAAAAATCTCACCAATACAGACCCAGGACTGTTGATGCTAGTTGCTAGAATCCTGTATCAGTCACGAAAAAGAGGATGCTACATAAACATGGCCCTGCCCCAACTCTTTGAGAAGTGTAGCTGCCATTATAGTCAAAATGAACGAATATTTTTCTTAAAATACTAAATTTTCTCTTTTTTTTCAGCAGGAATGAAATATGGGCTTATGAGATTTGCACATCATTGCTTTTTTTTTAAATTTACATTTTTCAAAACATAAAATACGTTTCTGTTTTGGACCTGGGGTTGTACTATATTTAAACAACATGAAGGGCAGGGTAATGTTGAACAACTGAACGCAGTTTCTGAATGCTACGGAGTACATTTATATTATTTATTTTTCTTAAATGTTTTTTTTTTTTTATTCTAAGGTTTGATACCTTGGGCTTTTATGCTCGTTTCAAATAATAAGTTGTATGTCATTTGACATTTAGAAATGTCTGTTTAAAATTAAAAAAAATTAAAAATGTTTTACTGCTGGTTGTGTAGTTTGTGTGAGTTTTCACATTTCTTTATATGTGACATGTCAGAATCTCTCAGGCTCTAGTCCAATGCAGAGTTCATGTATTTCCCAGAAAGACATACTGAGTTGCACACGTCACAAATGGTAAATGGTAAATGGCCTGTATTTATATAGCGCTTTACTAGTCCCTAAGGACCCCAAAGCGCTTTACATATCCAGTCATCCACCCATTCACACACACATTCACACACTGGTGATGGCAAGCTACATTGAATAACTGCCCTCACACATCAGCTCTGCCAAAGTTGTATGAGGACACCGACAGCGTGTTTGTAAGACATCTGACACAGAAAATCCACTTTAACTCAGCCTGGAAACATTTGGAATGCAACTGTAACAAGCTTCAGTTGAAAGCTCTGGAAGGACTGCCAACTGGCAAACTGTACTTATCTGTTTTTGTTTTACCTTGGTTACACTTCCGCACACAGTGGGACTCCTTTTAATTGCTCTTTGATTGATTGATTGTTAATTTATTTCAACATGTGAACAATATACAGGTACATTTAATACTCATTATGTACACATAAAGGCTGGTCTTAAACAGTGTTTACCCTCCGGCTCTGAGATGACTGCATGCATTTTGAGTTCAAAAAGAGGTTAAGTGAAGTGATCAGCCAGCACTATAGTCTGTATATAAAAGGCGGACACAGTCTGAATCCTACACTACGAAGCCAGATTTTGGCTTATCCATGTGACTTCAGGGTTAACCCTGGGTTTTCTGTACTAAATAGGTGGCTCACTTTTTGATGGGGTAAATCGCTGTGGTAACTTACGCTGTGAACATAATCTGCTCTGGAGCAAGTTACCAATTACAGATCAACAGGTAAGAAATCATCACTGCCGGCCAATCAATTCTCCATAAAATAGCGTCACCACTCCCGGAAGATCCCTCACATCCATGTACGTGAACAGTGGGGAGGCCTAAAGTGTTTCCTTAACTGTGGACTACTGAATGAACCGGAAACTGTGTGTCACTTTGCCACAGGAATGTCTTAATGTGGTGACTAAATGTCTATTGGTGTTCTACTTGAGTCTTGTTTTTTTCCACACCCCCGGAAACAGAGAGCACACATGAAGAATACCTATTCAGTCAATCACATTAATTTCCCTTTGACCTGCTACACACTGAAGCAATTTCCACATATCCTTTTATCAGCAGGGAAGGTAAGCTTTAAAGCTTAGATGTATCCAGTTTAAAGTTTTTAGAGCTCTAATCTTTAATATCACCAGTCCACTCACTTCAACTTAAAACTATTAAGTAGAATTACAATATTTATTGCATGCCCTAAAGCAACAGATTAACTGAAGATTTTTCTGTGGCATTCATCCCGTTATTTTCACAAGTTTTGAGTTTGTTTCGAGATTTATATCACTTTTGATAACATCACTGGTCTTGGTGGATGATTTTCTGTGGAAGAAGAGTCACATGATCTATGAAAGGCCCATGTGTGACTAACACCACCCCTTTCATGTGAAGCCACAGGGGTAACGCTGGGTTAATTTAATGACTTAATATAACCAGCTTCATGTGACCTTTTATCCTGATCTCCAATGTTAGGGTAAGTATCTAGATAACCGAACGATACCCTGGATGTGTTGAACTCTCCTTTTTAGGATAGGGCCCTGGCCTCTGAATTTTTAGCATTAGCATTTTGGTTGCAGCCGTGTTAGTTGGCAGAGCTTCCACTTAAACCAAATCCCACAAGTTTTCCATTAATATTGACAACTCCTCAATCTTTCCCTCCCCTCAGGTTAAGAGTGTGAGTGTCATCCTTGACAGAACTTTGTCGTTTCAGTCTCGTAATAGTCGCATCAACCAGTCCACCTACTTCCTCTTACGCAATATCAATCGTCTGTCCCTTCCTTACCAACCCCCATATCCTTGTTTATAGCCACGTCACTTCTGAGATCGATTATTGTAATTCTCTTCAGTCCTCCTAACAAGGCCCTTCGCAATCTCTGACTCCTCCAGAATTCTGCAGCCTGGATCATAACTCTCACACAGAGTTATGATCACTGGTCTTCAGCAGCTTCGCTGGCTGCCCGTAGATCAGAGCTTTCAGCCACTCTGCTCCCCAACTTTGAAATTCACTTCCTCATGAGATCACGAATACTGGCTCTCTTCCCTTATTCAAGTCAAAACCCATCTGTTTAAACTGACTTACTCTTTAAAAATTGATTCCAGTTGTTGACTCCAATGCTGTTCTTTTATGCTTTGAACAGGGACCTTGGGTTGTAGAAAGGCGCCATAAATAAAAAAAATGCACTACTCCCCCCCGATAGAAGTGGCTAGATTTGGATACCACAGTGGAGTTAAGCTATGAGCTAATGCTGGCAAGCGTGGTTTGCATGCTACACACAAACTTTGTAGACAGCCTGCAGTTGGCAGATAAGCTGCCCTTGTATACAGAATGTTAATGGCAGTTTTCCTGTCTGAGTATCTACTAAAGACTCTCTTGCCACTTGCACGATAAATGCTCCATCTCTGATGCTGACCCGGAATCGAACAAAATTAAATAGAACAGTTTGTGTATCAGATACAATCTCCCATGTATTCAACAGTACGTGAAGTAACAGTTGAGAGTTTGTTTTAACATGTAATGTAAAAAAGAAATAAAGTTTACAAAAGACTTTCAAGCCGCACATGTAGCAGCCAGAGAGGAAAATGCAGAACTGAAGACCTCACAGACAAAACACTGGAGTAAGCATATACTGAACGTACTCAGATACTAGAGTCCATTAGGTGTATCAGTACATTTTATTCAGTAGTGTATATCAGAATCAGAATCAGAATACTTTATTGATCCCTGGGGGAAATTATTTAGCAGTGTGATAACATTATGTATATACAGTATAGCTAAAAGCTGTGGCACTGACAGCATATTTAAAAACAAATAGGCCAGATGTGTAGCACTGACATGCCATGCTACATTTAGTGTCATCAGCCTATAGCATAAAATACATCTTTAATTTATTATTACGTATGGTAGCAACATAAGCGATAAAAACAGTTATTTACAAATCTACACAAATGCACAGTAGTAGTTTACAGTATTTACATCATTATATAATATTATGTAGAGTTGAGATTTTCCAAAAGGTCCATTAGTCTGTCCATAAATGTTGTAATATTTTGAAGCGTGTACGTTTCACATGCTGGACACAGATCCTAACAGGAGACAAAAATTAAAGATTTGTTTTTCCTCAAATGAATACAAACAATTACAACTGAAAGCTAAAGAAAGGTAATAAGCTTCAGCAGTGGTTATGTGAAAAAATCTTTTTGATTGTACATTTAAGCAAAGACTCTGACTTCTTCTAAAAGGATACATTTAAAACTTACATTTTTTGTTGTTTGCAGATTATAATTGAAATCACGGACACATTCCTGTGAACCACGCCCAATTTCTTCCTCATCAAGGACCATTATCAACTCCAACATGTAACATTTCAGCACCATCTTTTTACAGAAATCCTGGAAACACAAGAAAATTTCTTAGCATTTCCTGAAAATGTTCTACGAGTTACATTTCTAAGGAATAAAATAAATAAAATTACTTTATCATGACAAGCTTTAGAATAATAATAATAATAATAATAATAATAATTATAATTATAATTATAATTATTATTATTATTATAAATAATGCCAAACACCAAAATTAAAAATGTACTAAACACTCCCTTCTCAAGATGATACCAGAGGCCCATATTACGAAGCAGGAATCAGATTATCCAGGTAATCAAGGTTAATTCTGTTTTCTGTACCATGAAGGTAGTTTATTTAACTGGGGTACATCACCATGGTAACAGCCAAACTTGCTCCATGGGTATGTTGAATTCATAATACAGGGCCCAGAGTACGCTGTACAAAACATTCCAACAAAGAACATGTTGCCTTCTACATGCTTTGGATGGCTGTTGTGTTGGTTGGCTATCTGAATACAGGTATGTTTACCAAGGAGGAAACAGAAGCATGGGCGTGGTGTTAGTGCCTTTTATAGCACTCCGTAAACTGAATGTGTGATTCCTTTTGTTTAGTCTTTGGAGTGGAGGTTAAAGAGACCTCCAGGATTTGGACATACACGCAACACTTGTTAGCACTTTGTAATCGATTCACACGATGATTAGAAATCAAAACTGAACTTTTTAAAAACTTACTGGAAAGTCTTCAATTCCTGGAGCGTAGAGCATAGCATCAGATTTCTGACAAGAAATTAAAAACAAATAAACATTTTCATTTGTCTCACCAGATGTGCTTCTCACAACCAACCAGGTTAATATATATAAGAAATTGGTGGAATTAAAACAAAACAAAACACACCCTTCTAGTCCCTAGGGATGTTTGACCACCAAATTTTAACTAGTTCAAGTGAACATTTGTGCCAAAGTTTTAGAAATTCCTTCTAAGCTCTTACGTTCACTTGTTAATGAGAATGGGATTGATTGATGGACAAACAACCAGAAATTTCATCAGTCACTTCCTTAGGTACACCTATTCAGCTACTCATTAAAACGCAGATATCAAAATCATGTAATTACATTGTCAGCACATCTAAATGCATTGTTGCTGCAAAGACAAACTACTAATCTGAGACTTTTCTGTCACAAAGGTCTGCAGATCACATACATAATCTGCTCCTATTGCGCTTACTGCTCTTGCACTTCTGATTAGATGCAAACTGCATTTTGTTACCCTGTATTAATACATGTGTAATTACAATAAAGTTGACTCTAATCATGGTGTGAGAAAGAAAACATCCAGTGAGTGGCAGTTCTCTGGGTGAAGAGTATGAGAGCAAAGCAAGATAACCAGATTGCTTCAAACTGTTAAAGCAACAGTAGCTCATATCACCAGTCATTACAAGGAAGTTATGCAAAAGAATTTCTGAACCTACAACACATCAAACCTTGACACAGATGGGCAACAGCAGCAGAAGACTACACCGAGCGCCCTGCCTATCAGCTAAGAACACAAAACTGAAACTCCAGTTACTACACCATCATAAAATTGGGCAATAAAAGATCTGATGACATTCAGCTGGAAGAGTCAACATTTGGTCTAAATGATATGAAAGCATAGATCCATCCTGTTTTGTGTCAGTGTTCAGGCTGGCGGTGTAATGCGGTGGGAAACTTTTTCCTTAACACATTTTGGGTCTGTTAGCATCAGCTGATCATCGTTTCTGCCTATATCCATAAATAATGACGTAACCAGTGACTGTATAATGAGTAAAGGCTCCAGACTGTTGCCAGTGTAGAGGTAAACTGTCCACTATCCATTAGTTCTGACATAACTAGAGCTACAATTTGCTGCTATATAAATAAAACAGACTTTTTTTTTTTATTGTTTTAAGTCAGCATCAGTGAACAAATGTATGTCGTTTTTAAATGTCATACAAATTTTTAACAATAAAAACTCAATGTTACCAAAGAGTTAAAATGAAACCACTCACCTTCACATTATGAATCAGATCATTCAAACATATCCGTAGATCCCCTGCTTCATTCACAGAATTGGCACATGTAGGCGTACTCAAGAGGCTGTAAGAATGAAAATACAATTAGAAAGAAACAATTATGGCAATATGGAGTTTTGTTGGGTGCAACTGATTTGCTGCACCTAGCTGCTACTGGGGAAAGCAATATGGGTATTTAAATGTAATAATATAGTAAAAGTGATTGAAATGCAGTTTAAATTTAATAAACTAACACAGTTGAAGTTTAGACATTGAAATATAAATGTGTCAAACTTCCAAAGTCCAGTACTTTTGTCATACTGCACACCATCAGCTCAGTCACGGAGTGCATTTTGCAGAAATTAACACTATACAGTCATTCAGTCACTGCAAAAAGAGAGTAAACCCCCATCAATTCTAAGGTATTACGACTTTTTTAATATAGCCTTTACTATGTTGTAAAGTTAAGCAATTATAGCCTGAGATAAACATCACATGGCATATTATGGTTTCATTTGACAAAAACCTAAACCAAAATACAGAAGCAGTGTCGCACGCGCACACACACCTCAATAGCTAGCAGAATTGCCTTTAGCAGTAGTAGCTTGAAGCTGGAGAGTTACTGGCCTGCTCTTTACTGCGCTGCTTTTACTTAATCGGCCTTGTGGATATTCGATCTATGCAGTGATCCCTTTTGTTTTGGGGGGTTTTTTGTGTTTTGTGTTTTTTTTTTTTTTTTAAAAGAAAAGAGACATTTTCCCTACGACCCTTCACAAAAACAAAACATTTCTACTTGTACTGTGATGAACTCTGGCCCGCTCTTCAGAGTCTGGCATGTGGGTCCTGGACTGTATTATTGTAATACCACCGTTCTTGGAAAGGCACTTGCATTGTGTTAACACTGGAGACCAGGGCCCCATACCAGGAATCAGGTCCGGCTAACAATTAGTGTGATGAAAGGTAAACTCTTGCTTTTCTGTTCCAGGAAGCTTCAACCTCAACCTAGTTACCATGGTAACACATTCTGTGGACAGCTATTTGACATGCCAGTTTATTTCCTCATTCATAAAGTCACAGCTTAGAGCAAAGCAAGTCAAACTTCTATATGTTACAAACACTGAAATATATAACAGTTAGCATTTTAGCAGTTCACATATTCCAGTTAAAATAACCACTTTTACAGTCATTCATTCACTCATCATTTTCTGATAAGGGAGACTGCAATTACGTCACAGACCTATTATTAGCTCAGAGTAAAATCTATAGTCGCCATCTTTTGAACTCAGTGAATCAGTTCCTCCAAAACATTTACTGTACATTGCTGTAGCAATCAGTATTTAAATGAAGGTCATCTGTGTAACGCTTTAAAACATAACACACTGATCAATTATTTGGCATGTTGTAATTGGACTTGAGTCTTGGTCTTGAGAGGACGTGAATAATTTGAAGATGAGGCTGAAATGACTTTAACCTATTCCCTCAGTGAATCAGTGGGCAGCCAAAAATCACGCCTGGGGAGGGACGGTACCTTGCTCAGGGGTACCTCAGGGTAGCCGTTCAGTGGATTCGAACCCCCGACCTTCCGATCATGGGGCGACCACACTACCTACCGAGCTGCAGACAGTCATGCAGACAGCACAACATTTCATGTTGAAGTCTTTTCACAGATCAGTCGGTAAATGACCTTTTTAAAAGCTTTGCCAGAAACCAAAACTCTAATTCTGAACTTCGACTTTTCAACTGGAAAACTTTGTTGTTTACCTCAGGTTATATTGACCCGATACTAAGCCCTGATGAGAAACAGATGACTTATATCCTTATGTAAGACATTAGAATTAAGAGGATGTACTTATCTGTTTATTTGTAGGAATTTTAAAAAGGTTAGGCTTTCAATATTATTTTGCTGTTTTACATTTCTTTTTATTTTACTCAATATAAGGTTTATGCCAGGCCTGTCCTAAATTAACAGTACTGACAATTTCTGATTTTTTATGATTCTGTGATGATTAATCCACCAGTATGTGCAAGCTATTTAATCCAAATGAATACTATCATTATTGGCATTGTTCATAAATATTCAAGTTTACAGTTTTGCAAAAGGAAAAAAGCAGAAACAAAATCGAAAATCACATAAATTTTCTTATTAAAATGCCAAATGACAGCTATTTACTTGCACTCCATAATTTTTTGACAGACTTACTAAATTATTTGTGTTTTCTTGTTTTTAAATAACAGGTGATCTAATAAATCTACTAAGCACAGTACACTCATAAGAAAAACAAAACACAAAACACAACACACACACTATATGCCTACCTCAGAACTAACAAACAAAGCCACACCTGAGTTTTGTGGCTCTCTCGGCACACCTTACAGGTCAGCTGGATCTGGAAACCCCTCTAGAAATTGTACAGGAAAACATTAGATCATCATCATCATCATCATCATCTACATCTTTTAGGTCACCATTTTAAAATTGTAATATAATGGGTGATAAATATGCAATTAAAGTCATTGAAATTTAACAGAAATATGTCAAGCCATCTTTGTGTAACACTGTGGTAAATAATTTCCACTTCTATGGCTGAATAGCAATAACAGATACATAACCATTTTCTCTGAAGTTTGCACATTTCTGTATTCTGTCAGTCTTTTGTGACCATTTGCTCATCTGCTACAGGCTGTGCTCCTATATTTTTAAGCCAACTCTGTTCTCTTCTTCTATTTTCTGCATCTACTAAAACAACAGAATGAGTATGAAATATTAACTGAAACTCAAATAGTAATTTTTTTATAGTGTATTCAAGCTGTTGTCCTGCACTGCTAGAAATACTACCCCGTGCCCACCCACAGTCACCGCACTCCGTAATCATCATACACAAACGAGGTGCAACTCAAAGTGCAGAAAGTCAACCTGCTTTCATCGGGCAGAACTCACAACTTGCATGTAGTGTAAATAACAGCTACAGTTTCACTTTAGAGGTTAAATGCTTTGCAATTCCCTCAAAAAAACAAAACAACAAAAAACAACAAAAAACACAACAACAGCAACAAAAAAAACCCAAAAAACAAAAACGTACCCGTCTTCCTGTGGCTAACTCTCACCAGAGTTACCCAGCTGGAGTTCTTTGGCTAATCCAGACACTATTTTTTCCCAGCAATATTTACCAGTCCCTCTTGGAGGAAACTAAGGCATTCCACAGCCAAATGGACTACAATGCATTACAAGCTCTAACAGCTGGGTGTGTCCAGAAAACCTCTAAAGGGAGGCAACCCACACTATTTCAGTTGCACTCCATTTTTATTCCAGATGTACAAGCTGAGGCCCTCACACTACCACCAATATGCAATTTATACAGTGCTTTTAAAAAAAAAATAAAAAAAATTAAGACATCATCCAATGTAAAGCTTATACCACGGCTGCTCTAAAATAATTAGCAAAAGACAGTTAATCCACCAGCAAGGCCAAGCTCTTTAATCAAATTATTTTAATGCTAAAAATGTTAAAATTTGCTGTTTTACAGATAAGCAGAAAAAAAAAATCAAAATTAAACTGTTTTACTTAAGATGCCAAATTAGTTATTTACTTGAGGTCCAGTACCCAAATTTGGCTATTTAAAATAAATTTAGATTTTGTTGTTAATTGTTTAATAAAATTTCTTTAAACATTTTTTGGACAGATTTCTAAAATATTTCCTTTTTTTATTTTAAATGACAGTTTATATAATAAATTAGTTAAGGACTGCATTTCTGCATTAAAGCTACACCCGAGGCACAAAATAACCAGTATATTCAAAACTAACATGTCACTGGAATCACACTACAATTTACAATTTTCAGTAATGCAGTAACTAAAGCTGTAAATGCACCAAATTCAGTAGCCACATTACAGCTACGTCATTATCTGCATGATAGATGGGGTGGGGGGGGGGGGGGGGGGGGTTTACAGAAATATATACATCTTAAATGGGTCTTGCTATAATCAGCTAGTGTGCAAACAAACAAAGTGCAAACACTGCAAAAAGAGGCTGTTGCTAACACAGCATCGGCTCTTTCCAAGCATCCATAGACAACATCCTAACAAAAAGTTAGGCCAGAACCCAAAGTGATGCTAAAGCTAAGTGTATGCTGACCCCAGCACAGCAGCCAGAGCCTGATCTTCAACAGATAACAAAGGCAGCGATGGCTAGTCAGGCTTGTAACATTGCATCACCCATTTCCAGTTGTTTCTACAGTAGAATTACTGCGGCTTTGCATCTCTTTGGCCTGGTTTTTAATTTGCTTTCTGTTCCGTCTTGTGTTCAATCTCAACTAAACTAAAACAAAGTTTGTGCGGGCCTTTAAGCTTTGTCCCACACACAAACAGGGATTTGTGTTGAGTATCAGGACTGAAGGGGAAGATAAATACTGTTAGATAACATGTCTTACAATGAATTTTACATCTTTTTACAGAGCAACAAAGTAGTAATGTTACAAATTACTTTTTCCCCACCAAGCAATGAAGTATTGAGTATTGAGTGCTGCATTACTTTTAATAGTAATGAGTGGATTTTTTTTTTTTTTTTTTTGTCAACACCAAACTCAACATCCCATCAATGCCTAAAACAAATGCGACTGGCCCATGTAGTACCTGCGCATTTCCAGCTACTTCTTCTGCAGCCATTTTTCTAACAGACTGGAAGAGAACTGATCAACCTGAGGACATAAATCCCCTAGCAACTAGTGTTAGGGCTGCAGGATTGCAGAGCAAGTCCACCATGCACAACTCGAAATGCAGGCAACAGTGTCAGGCAACTATAAAAAAAAAAAAAAAAAAAAGCTTTAGGCTGAACTTGGGCGATCGTGGTTCAAGAGTTGGGAGTTCACCTTGTAATCGGAAGGTTGCCGGTTCGAAGCGCTTTGGGGTCCTTAGGGACTAGAAAAGCGCTGTAAATACAGGCCATAAATCAGACACCTTAAGGGTACACCTCACTCAGACCAACAACACATGATCTTTGTCTGAAATCTCCATCGGGGCCAAAGCAGAGGATGCATGTTATCTAACATCCAATGTTTCAGCAGTTGTAGTATTATGAAGACTATTTAAACAGCATAGTGATGAAATGTACTTTTAGTTGTCTTCAATTCTGTTGCAGATGTACTTGTGTTTTCCATTTGTACTGTAGTAGTACTGAAGTTAAAGGGTGTTTTTTGTTTGTTTTGGGGTTTTTTTTTTGTTTTTGTTTTTTAAAGAATAGAACTATATTTTCAGTGTTACTATGAAACAGCCGCGTATCTTAAAACTTTACGGTAGCCTAGTGAGGTTAACATTTATCGATGGTACTCTTCAGCACTTACACTTGCTCTTCCAACAGGAGTTGGATGGATAATCACGACTAAATATTTCTTGAAGGTTGCGCTTCAACCGTGATAGTTTCTTGTTACTTGAAGCAGACCATCCTTCCTATAAATCATTCTTCAAGTTTACAAAACTATTACAGAGACTAATAACCGGTAATCATTTCCTCGTACCTTTGCTCGAACCGTCAGCCGCGTACTACCAAGGACGCATTTATTTCCATACCCTGCAGTCTCGACGCAGTTTGGAGCAATGCTGACAAACAGCGTTGGACAGAATAAAAACGTAAACATTAAGTTAGGCAGAAACAAGAACGTGGTGGACGTGCACATGATTTGGCTCCATTCTCACTGACAGCTGTGCAGAAGCGTCTCCCCATATACACACAACCGGAAAGACGGGCTGCCAAACTAGCTCGCATCTGACTAAATCGAAAGTGAAAGCAAGTGAGTGAAAGCGAGAGCATTACTTGTTTTTTAAACCAAATTACCATAATGGCACATAGTTCACCGACAGCAGCTGAAATGTATCCCGCGGACCCACGTGGATCGCCCAGTAGACACACCTCCTATATATACGCATTTGATTAGCCTCCCTAATTGGGGACACGCCGTGTTTTCCTCCAGGTGATTAGCCGACAGTTTGGGTTAGACCTCTACTAGTAACGCACTAAAATGTAACTTACAGCTCGCTGATCTCGGTGACATGTGAGTTGAAAAAGGATCACCGGGAGCGCCGTCATCTGCGCAGTGACTGCGGTTGCCGTCGTCCTAGCCAGCGGAGCAGCAAGCAAAGATTACACTTTTGCACCTCATTTGTGATAATAAAGCTGGTTTGTCTCATTGGTCTGCAGCCAGTGTTATTAACACTTGTGGCGAGAGTGAGTACGGGTATGATTTCGCAGGCTGACTTGCACACGCCCTGTTCTGGTCGTGTTGAGACGTTCACTCCTCCTCCAAGTCGTCACTTTATCGGTTTCTTTTTTTTCTTTTCTGTTTCTTTTAATGCATGAGTCATCAGAAATACTTCACAGAAATGCACATTCAAGAGGGATTTTATTTAATTTTAAATTTTTATTTTTTTACACAAATGAGTCATTCCTACTATTCGGTGCCATTTCAGTGTGATCACTCTTCATCAAAAAATACAAAATTTTGAATTATTTTAACATTTCATCTAAAAGAGGGATTTTCAACCTATAAGAAAAATGTATTGGTCCAGCTAAGGATATTATATTATAATATTTTTTTAAATCAAAGTCTTTACCCATGACGTGCCAAATGTCCACCCTGTTACAGGACATTCAATTTTCTATTAATAACTGTTTTGAATACACAGTTATAGTAATATTTACATTTTCTAAAAGCTACAATGTCCCTTTTTAAAATCTGCAAGGAAATTTCATGTTACAGTGCATAGCAATAACAGGGGTGACGGTAACAGGGGGGAGATTTTATGCTAAACTTAGCCATTACTACTAGTATGATGAACAACAAGCTAGTACATGGTGACCACTAAGAACCATTTTTAACATGTTTATTAGCCATATTATAAAAATTACCAAAAAAAAATTGTTTCCACTATTAATAAGCGTAACAGGTTGGACGTGTTATGCTTTGCCACATTACAAAATCTTGCTAAAACATTGAAAAAAGGGTTGATTAAAGAGTGGTACTTACTGGTCTTCTTCTTGAAAGTTTTCCCTCCAAAATATGTTACATCCGGGAGTGTCATGTGACTAAAAGAATAATCAGGTGATGTGTTCTATGGAATTCTTATCAGAGTAACAGGGGTGACAGTTGATTCAGGGACACAACATTTTTTAAAGATTTTAAGTATTAAACATGCATTAATAATAAAAAAAGAACATTTGATGAGGAACATTAGAAATAAGCCAATCCAGAAATGATGAAAAATCTAGATTTTTTTTTTTTTTTTAAGTTATATTTGTAACTGAAGTCGAGCAAGCATGACTGGGGACATAGTACTTTAGTGACTTGTGCTAAAATAAAAGTAATTTACTTTTAATGTATTTATCCTGTGTATATATCAATGTGTTCTATGGTAGAGGGGGGTTAAACATACAAGAAAATGGTTTAGAAATAAGCATTAGACAAGTTTTACACTAAATATACCATATTATGTCATTAGGACTCAAATGGCACCGAATAGTAAGAATGACCCAAATGTGCCTTGCAGTTTATTTCAAACATCAGGACAAACAACTGCACTGAGGAAAGATGCCACAAAAAGACTCTCCAATAGTCATTACATAACATCGATAATGAGGACAGGTTATGCTTTATTCATAACAAGCCACAGAAGAATTCCCTTCAGTGGCCGCCAATTTGCCTGGATCAGAAAACCAGTGAAGTTAATGATTTAGGCAATTCATTCCAGCTAATAATTTGTTTATTATTACAGCTGACCAAGCTAAAACGGGACGACTTATTTTGGATATAAGCATACGGGTAAAATGTTTGAGGAAGTTTTTCATAAACAGGAAGATGAAAGTCTCGAGGCACATTGTGGTGAACAGCTAACGCTTAAGGTTTGTTGTTGCTGTTTGGACTATTTAAGACAAGCCAGAGCTTTACAATCATGACTTATTGAAAATTTCCTGTATACTCTGCAGTTGTGTGTGGATTCTGGTGGAATTCAAAAATATGGAAGGATAGTCTGGTCCTAAATGTAACAATCAGACCCTGATTGTAAAAAAAAATCTAGGCAAATTCATAAGATCTGAATGAGTATTTGTCCAACAGCCAATACTGGTTGCCACCTCGTTTGAAAGAAAGTGAAGACCCCCCCCTAAAGCTCTTTAAAAGTTCACCACCATATGACATAAACAACCCTCTTATGTGTGCCAGCTTCACGCCACCAATAGGAGTAACATCATCTTCTTGAGTTTCCAGGGACCATTCACATGGTGGGCAAATGTGACAACCATTAGAGTGTGGAAATACAAAGATCAGCCTTTGCTCCTGTATCAAAAATCACTGCAAAGCAGAAGCAGTTTCATAACTTAACCCAGGCTTGACTGTAAAAACAGAGGAGAAAGCAGGGCACTTAAAGCTTTCTGAGCACCATCAATTTTTTTTAGTCAGGCTTATAATAGCAGGTATTTAATTTATGAAACTGAAATTAAATTGAAACTGTTATTTGAGTCTTTTATTCATTTTGTCTCTATACAGCTGCTTGAATATTGTTTAAAAAAATGTATTTTCTCTTTCAAAGTAACATGGAAAGTTAAAACATCACATCAGCTTTAATATTCATCTCCAGTCTTAATTGTGCATCTAAAGCTTTCTTGAGGATCCTTTGGGTTTACAGGACCACGTGCTCCAGCTGCACCACCTCATCAGTCACCATCAGCTTAGGCTGCAGCACCATCCAATTTAAGACCAGCCAGCGACTCGGACGCAGTTTCTTGTTCGCCCTCTTCATCTTCTTCCTCCTCCTCGTCCTCCTCGTCCTCCTCATACTCGTCTTCCTCATAGTAATCGTCTTCTCCGTAGTCGTCTTGTTGGTCTCCACCTCCGGACGCTGCGTTCTTCCAGTAAGCATCGTACCCGGACGCACCGTTGTAGTAACCGTCGTCATCGTCGGCACCGGCCTGTCGACCAAACTTCAAGGTGCGCGCTGTGAACAATGCACAGGTGTCAACGTTAGCTCTGGTGTCATTACGCATGGTGGTGAAGCGACAAAGAAAAGGTCCTGTAAGATACAGTCTGCGTAATTCTCTGCAAGCAATGTTTATTCTAAGCCTTCAGGTTGTAATTTAACTCATTATATATCACTTTGTTCCTCTTGTCAATATATGACTATGACACTGCTGTGATCCTTCCACACGTTTTTGCCTCTGTCCCATGTCGGAAATGAAATGTTAATATTGCTAAAGCTCTTTGTGAGGAGCTAGAAATATCAGATTCACTGAGCAGGGTTTTTGTTTCAAAATACATCTCACTCTGCTAATAGCAAGTCCTTAGAAATAGAAATCAAATCCTGGCAGCACATTTGAGAGAACAGCAATGTGGCCAACACGTGTTTGGCACTGCTTCCAAGGTCAAAGTTTAATTGCATAACATCAGACTCTGCTTTTACAGCAAGAAGCATTTGAGAAAAACCCAAATATTCATGAACAATTCTCTAGAAAATACAATTAGCTGCACTGTGTAAATGACTTCTGGGGAAAAACAAAGAATTTATTTTTCCCCTCATGGTTTTGTTTCATTTTCAAAACACAGTCTGCGGGGAAGTAGCAGCTGTGGCAACTTCCCCGAAACAGGAGCTTTACGGGAAGAAAAACAACTAAACAACTTCCAGTCGTTTAAAGGTCTGCGTAACACTCACTTGACATGCTTAGATCTTTGGTCTCCTGTGTCTCGTGACCACATTTGGGACACGGAGGACCTTTTCCTTTCTCCTGTTTGAAGACTTTACTCTTAGTGTGATCATCACAGTAACAAGCCTGCAAGACACAGTTCAACTTTCAGTCAGTTATGGCATGGAAACGCTGGTGCACGAACATGATATCGATGCATAGTTCTCGCTCAACTTCAAAACTAAAGAAAGCAAAGCAGTAACAGTTCAGGCTTGTTTAGGCAAGAGGAGTAAGCTCATTCATCCACATCCGTTCATCCATAAAAACTCGATCGTATTCCCTTCCTCCAGTCTCAAATTCAGAGATCCTCACTCACTGTAACCAATATATGGCAGCTGTCTTTTGCCTCTTTTTGATACAGACTGTACTCTTAAAAAAAGGATTGAATTGGAAATATAAATAAATAACCCCTGCCCCAAAAAGCAGAGTTCCTATTTCAAATGCTTTCTGATCAGATTGCAACTGTGGCACAATGCCACGCAAGCAGCACTTGTGTAAATGTTGTGAGCCACTCCATATGTTTTTATTTTGTTCCTGATGAAGCCTGATAAACCTGAATGTCTGCTGTAGTCATTCCTACATTCTAATATCCTCAATAAACATGGCTTCTCTGTGCAGAAATGCATGCTAAAGTTCAGCTGGCGTAATTTCGTCAAAATTACCATGTTATCATAGTATAATCAGTCTTGTTGTTTGTTGTCTATATGGAGTTGGGGCAGAGTCTCATGCTCAGGAAATGCGGTTTGGTTGCTAGGAGACCAGCAGAACATATACGCTCAATTAATAAACAGCTCCAGCTAAAACTTTGCTTTGAGGGAGGATCAGCATTATTTACAGTGTTGAGAAGGCATCCCTTTCAGCTAGCATGATGAGCAGGAATGATTACAGCAGGCTAATGTAATGTGTAATATTTGGTGTGCAAATGGGCATGTGAGGGTAGCTTTAATTTAAAGCTTTAAAACAGACCTGAGAAAATGCACGTCAAAGATTTACTCAGTCGGCACTGGCTGTCTATGCAGTGCATCTTTTATAGTGCAATTCTTTATCCTGTAATTTTCCAGTACAAATAAACAAACATTACTCTATATATATATACACATTTAAGGATAAGCACACTCACTTGTTGTGCATTAAGAGCTGATTTATTGCAAAAGTATGCTTTGGCTACACATATTGTCATGAGCTGCCTGGCAAATTCCTTCACTTGTGCACTTCAGTAAAAGTATGCACTGCGACTATCTGGCCTAGCAACAGCTCGTATAGGTCATTGATAGGACCAACTTATTTTTAACCTCTGTAAGATTAGCTGACAACTGTTAAACTAAGCACAAGGAACAACTAAAGGCAGTATGAGCTCCGGCTGCTATTTTCAGCAGGTCCGTTGTTGTCAGCCTGGAGCGCTTTCTTGCCATTTTATTCGTTCAAAGCTCTTTGATGTTTAGTTTCAGTTACGTGTCTGTTGTACACAAGGAATATTTCCAGATAAAGGGAGAAAAACCAAAAGCAAAACCACATGAAAACAACGATGTGAATTTGTAGCCATCTTATCAGATTTGGTTCGTTCTTCTTTTGTTGTTACAAACAGTTTTGTAATGCAAGTTGATAACGTGGGTTTATTTTTTACAAACATGCTTGTGATCCTTTTGCATTATATTTTCACAGACTGATTCCTCACCTTACACCGCAGACAGGAGTGTTGTCCCAGTTTATTACAGGAAACACCTAAAATAATACAACAATATTATGAAAACACATTCGTAACATCACTACTGCACATGCTCCCTCTGGATATTATCTGCTCATATGGAAATGATACGCTTTAAACACCCCATTGAAAAAGCCGATTGAATGACAGTGTGACTTACATTTGAATGTTTCTGCTTGAAGAACCTGGCAGCTTGCCTGGTGCTCAAACTGATCATCCTCACATAAGAAGTTCTGACAGAAGGAACAGCGGAAGATTCGCCCTCCTATTTAAGAAGTTAAACCAGTCAGTGGCTCTACTTAGGTAAGCAGGCGAAACAATCAAACAGGGGTGGTCTCACCATGATCCCAGACACTGCGCTCACACTCGATGCAGTCGGCATCAGTCAAAGGACACGAACAGGCGTGAGTGCTCAGGCATTTCCGACCATGGCACACCCAAGCTTCACAGAAGTCGCACACTGCCCCCTTGTGATTGAGTAGGAGAATAACAAGGACCAAAATCAGAAATTGTACTTTCTTTTTTTATGTTTAAATAACCTGCTGATGAGTTTACTGGCATGTAGCAAAAACAGACACTGATTACTGAACACCAGCTGGACCCTTGACACACCTTATCATATGCTACTTAGCTTAATTATTCATTTTGATTGCACTTGCACAACACTGCACCATGAGCATAAAGAGTGTCAGAGTGATACTGAATGGTAAATGGACTGATTCTTATATAGCGCTTTTCTACTCTCCCAGAGTACTCAAAGCGCTCTATACAACATGCCTCATTCACCCAATCACACCCACTCTAAACTCAAGTGCAACTAATAAGCATTCACACACATTCACACTCCGATGAACGCATCGGAGGGCAATTTGGGGTTAGTATCTTGCCCAAGGATATTTGGCATGCAGACTGGAGGAGCCAGGAATCGAACCACCAACCTTCCAATCAGTCGCTAATCTGCTCTACCACCTGAGCCACAGCCACATGAATAATAGCTAGCCCCAGATTAATGCAGAGAAAATCTACAAGCTGCTGCTTCTTGGTTGTAGATGACCTCTGTTGGTGTGCTTGAGGCCTTGTTTATTCTCCTAGCCTGCCGTCTGGAGTGCTGTTGCTATCAGTGACAACATCTAGATGAGCGGCTGATTGTTGCGGAATCTGCTGGCAACATGGATCTCTTGGTTTGTTTGTTATTCGGCATCGAATGGCCTTACATATCAAGGGAGAGTCCTGCTGCATTTACAGTCTCTGAAAGCTGACATTATCATTGTGTAAAAGGACTCCTCCCATGCTATTTGATTATAAACCTAATATACCGGTGGGATTTTAAAGTAAGTCTTTTTTTTGCTGCTATCATTATGCGAGAATGTAGATCCAAGTCCCGGCCCCGTGCAAAATATTCCCACAGCAGCGGAATTTAAAAATAGAGCAGGTCTTGACCTTGTGCACTAGAAGTTTTCTCCCTAAAAGGACTCGATAAAGCTCTGCACTGGCACAGCTGAAACAGACAGGGCCACAAATGAACCTGCTGCCTGGATCTGTTAGAGTTTTAAGAAATCAAACCAGGACCTTGACTAGAAATTCCAAATATCAATACATACAGTGCTGTGAAAAAAGAATTTGTCCCTTTCCCAATTTATTTTTTATTTGTATATTTGTCACACTCAGTTTGAGATCCTTAGGCAAATATTAATATTAGACAAAGATAACCCAAGGAAATACATACTACAGTTTTTAAATTATAATTTCGTTCGTTAAGGCAAAAAAAAGTTATCCAAACCTACCTGGACATTTTATATCAACTACTTATGTTTTTAATGCAAATGTAGAATAGTCTTGATGCTCTACATTGAACTGTCTTTCCCATTTTGTATCATCTTTGTGCCTAAACCTATTTCCTCTATGGCAATCTTAAAATGTTAAAAAGCCATTGAGCCAAAAAAATTCATCTGGACCTGAGAACCTCACAAACAATTTTTTAATCAGATTCTTCAGCTTAACATCATCCCTGAAAATCTAGAAAGCTGCCTATACTTTATTATTTTAAAAACATGGGATCCCCTCAACAAATATTGCCCTAAACCTAAATTTCTACTTGCGCCAAAATTGTAGAATTTTAAATAAACTCAACAGTACTGTAACAGCAACTATGTTGGTAACAAATTCTATTATTATTGCCTTGGACTGAAAGCTGCTGTGTTTGTTGATCTGATTCTGATGACCATGAGCTGCTGTTAGAAAGACTCAGTGACGTCAGTTAGAATGATAAGACTACAGGCTAGTTCAGGAATGCCCTTTCAGATAGGACACAGTGTGTTGATACAGATGAATATGAGTCAGGTTTCTATGAAGCTTTTAAATGGAGTCACGCAGAGGTCAACTTTAGACCCTGTTTTTTCTTCCTTTTTATTATTAATATAGAGAAGATTATGCCTAAACCTAAACTGCGCATTTATGCAGATGATACCATAATGTACTCACAAGGCTCTACTCTGAGTCACACTGTTGACAGCAGCTGCAGGCACTCTTTAGAGTACCCAACTTGGAACAGCATTCTCTTATTTTGCAGCTCATTCATGAAATACCTTTCAGAGAACACTAAAGCTGAATCATTTTGTCTCCCTGGGAAAATACAGAGGGTGCCACTGCATGATCTGGACCTTGTATTTGAATTAAATTTACCACTGACAAAATTAACTGACTTGTTTTATTTTATTTTGATGTAACTTTGTCATGGTGCATCTTCTTGGCCAGGTGGCCCTTGAAAAAGAGATATTTATCTCAAAGACTAAATAAATAAAAATATTATTTCTCCCAACAAAACCTACCAGAACAATGTTCCATTAAATAATGTCAACCTAATATCATTTTTACAGTCATAAATTACATTGCTGAATGAAAATAAATCAAACAGATATATAATAGAAAACTTAAATATACAATAAACTTACCACCATGCCCATTCCAGTGCTGTGGACCCCTGGATGTTTGACAACACAATCCGATGACTTCATACATTTCATTTTACCTAAAAACAGGAAGAAAACTTTACAGATGAATAAAACGAACACAAATAATTTCAGTGTAATGGTTGTTACACCCCGGCCTAGGCAACCGGGGTGCAACGTAGAAAAACAAAGATAAGGAAAATAAAACCACGAAGGCCCTCCACCAAAATCCCAAAACGAAGGTGTCTCAAACGAAAATATTAACAAACCCATTCACAACTATTTACAACAGACTATTTATTTACAACAAACACACCAAACTATTTACAACACGGGGGAGATCGCGACCATGACATACTGAAACACAAGGCTTAAATACATAGAAGGAGCAATCAGGGAATGGACCACAGGAGGGAAACACAGCTGGGGCAAATTAGAACTGACGAGACAGGGAAAACGTAAACTGAACACACTAAGATAACACAGACTTTCAAAGTAAAGCAGGAAATACATAACAGTCACGCAAAAACAAAACACTGACACACCGAAACGTAACATTTCCCCCTACCCAAAAATCAAACATGTAACCCCAAGTGAAATGTTTGATGAAAAGCGGATGAAGGCTGGTGGAGGCTGGAGCGGTCCCACGGACCCTCCAGCGAAGACGGATGAAGTCTGGAGCGGTCCCACGGACCCTCCAGCGAAGGCAGACGAAGGCTGGAGCGGTGCCTCGGACCCTCCAGCGAAGACGGACGAAGCTGATGAAGGCTGGAGCGGTCCCACTGACCCTCCAGCAGACGACGAAGGCTGGAGCGGTCCCTCGGACTCTCCAGCGAAGGCAGATGAAACTGATGGAGGCTGGAGCGGTCCCCCTGACCCTCCAGCAGACGACGAAGGCTGGAGTGGTCCCACGGACCCTCCAGCGAAGGCGGATGAAGTGTGGAGCGGTCCCACGGACCCTCCAGCGAAGACGGATGAAGTCTGGAGCGGTCCCACGGACCCTCCAGCAAAGACAAACGAAGGCTGGAGCGGTCCCTCGGATCCTCCAGCGAAGACAAACGAAGGCTGGAGCGGTCCCTCGGACCCTCCAGCGAAGGCGGATGAAGGCTGGACCGGCCCTCGGACCCTCCAGCGAAGACAGACGGCTGAAGCGGTCCCTCCCTCGGACCCTCCAGCGACGGCGGACGGCTGAAGCGAAGGCAGACGAAGATGATGAAGGCTGGAGCGGTCCCACTGACCCTCCAGCAGACGACGAAGGCTGGAGCGGTCCCTCGGACCCTCCAGCGAAGGCGGATGAAGGCTGGAGCGGTCCCACGGACCCTCCAGCGACAACAAAGGCTGGGGCGGTCCCCGGACCCCCCAGCGAAGGCAATCCCGGACCCCCCCAGCGAAGGCAATCCCGGACGAGCCCCCATATGTTACACCCCGGCCTAGGCAACCGGGGTGCAACGTAGAAAAACAAAGATAAGGAAAATAAAACCACGAAGGCCCTCCACCAAAATCCCAAAACGAAGGTGTCTCAAACGAAAATATTAACAAACCCATTCACAACTATTTACAACAGACTATTTATTTACAACAAACACACCAAACTATTTACAACACGGGGGAGATCGCGACCATGACATACTGAAACACAAGGCTTAAATACATAGAAGGAGCAATCAGGGAATGGACCACAGGAGGGAAACACAGCTGGGGCAAATTAGAACTGACGAGACAGGGAAAACGTAAACTGAACACACTAAGATAACACAGACTTTCAAAGTAAAGCAGGAAATACATAACAGTCACGCAAAAACAAAACACTGACACACCGAAACGTAACATGGTAAATAGTGTAATACATGAACAAAATCCCCTTCACAACATTTAGCCAAGTTACGATCACTCTCAAGGAGCTAGGTTTGCCAAAGCTACTGTCGTCAATCAAGAAATATCTTTATTAAAGTAAATACAGAAGCTTTCACTAAGCCTGAGTTAAACCTTCTGATAACGCTAAAAAAAACACGCTAATAACAGAATAAACTTTCTGGGATTTCCTTATATTGATGATTAAGCATGCTTCAAGACTGAAGGCTGAATAAAAATGAACTTGTACCAGAATAATAAAGGAGAAGAGCATAGAGAAGAAGAAAACAAAACAAAACCACAGAGTTCATGAGCCAAACTTTTTGAACTGTGTGGTTTTCATCATCTATGTAACAAAATAATGGAGTGTAATGGTAGAAGCATGTAAGGTTATGTGAAAAACAACAACTAAACCTTCTTTCAATTCTACTGTTTTACATATCAGCACATTAAAAAAAAATAATCTGGTCCTTAGCATGACATGACATGCAGAAACGTGTGGAAAAACTAATGACATCCCTCCTGCATTTATAGTATTTAACAGTGTAAGTAGCAGCCAGGTACTGCTAATCAAATGAACTTGATTTATTGATAATCAGCAATTGTCAGCACCTCTATAATAACTAGAGATGGACCGATCCGATATTACGTATCGGTATCGGTCCGATACTGACCTAAATGACTGGATCGGATATCGGAGAAAAATAAAAAATGTAATCCGATCCATTAAATATCACGAAAGGACCTCACAAAACTTGCAACACACCGTAACTCACCTCAGAATGTTAGCACGTCGGAGCAGTATGCATCACGTGATAGAGCGGCTGTGGCATGGGGACCTGTGGTCTGGATAGCATTTGGAGCTTCGCTAGCAACCTGGCATTTCATCTCCGACAAAGTTATCCCCGAGAGAAGTAAAGCAAGTGTGTAAGTCCATCTCTGAATGTTTGTAAAGCATTCCTGCGTTAAGCTTAACGAGCGACTGCCTCTCGCTCTCCGGCTGCTACTTCAATCGTGAAACTGCTTAAATGATCAGCTGATCGGCTTTTCTGTCGCGAGTCCGTCTTTGTTTTTGGCCCACTTTGCACCAGAAAGAGCAAACCAGCGGCTGAACAACAGCAGCACGTTTAAGCTTGATCAGCTGTTGTTAGAATTTATTTAATATTACTTTCTACTCCAGGATCTTTTTCTACGTAGCTGACGGCTGGTAACTGTGCAGGGGCGGATCTAGCAAAGTTATGCAGGGGGGCAGGTAGGGCATTAACAGAGAAAAGGGGGCACAAAGACATACTTTTCTTTCTTATTCTCATTTAAAATGTCTAGCTTTTAATAAATAATTATCTGACACACAAAGTTTTAATTTGATGTAAAATGAATAGAAGTCAATTACTGTATATAGTGACTATTGAGTCTAATATATATACCCTAGTAAGCTATAGTACTTTTTCCTTTGGGAAGGTACCATCTGTGCAGTCTGCAATTTTGTTGAAGAAAGATGTTGAATCTATTTAATATTTCTTGAAAAATAATTGATTTCTGTGCATTTTTTTTTCACACTGCATCAAATTAAGGTTGATTACGTCGATTAAGCATCATGAGGTGGAGCGTGAGGGGTGGTTCCCTATTTTTTATTTATTTATTTTTGTTGTTGCTGGGAGTTGGAACCCTATTAGTTAGGTTGCTTAATATTTATGCTAAGTACTCTTTAAAATACCAGAATAGGGAGGATGGTGTAGGTTTAAGTTTATTAGATTGATCAGTATTGCTGAACTATGAAATATTTTTTTTGTATACAGGTATAACAGAATAGCTTTAGTGTAGTTGTTGTTTTAAACTTGAGTATGAACTTGCAGACTTGCAAAATGCAGCAAGATATTTTAAAAAACAGTTTTGTTGATTAAAAAACACTATATCGGATTCATATCGGTATCGGCAGATATCCAAATTTATGATATCGGTATCGGACATAAAAAAGTGGTATCGTGCCATCTCTAATAATAACAGAAGCTTTGGCAGGTTGCTGATCTGGAGCATTCAGGTACGTTAACTCTATGTCATAATCTTTCCAAAAGTGGAGATTCCAACAAATTCACTCACAGATCAGTCTGCGCAGTGCTCCGTGAAACTGCAAAAAAACCGAGAGCAACATCCAAGATTCTACAGACATGTAAAATCCTCTGTACACCAAAGTATTCTACCGTCAAAGGTGAGGACATCTAAAGCTTGAGCCAACCACAGCAAATGTACAACAGAATGGCTTTTTTTTTAAAAACAAAAAGCATTAAGATGTTTGAATGGCCCAATCACAGCCCAGTCAAGCTAAAAAATGATTACTTCATTACTGCTGCTGAATCTGGTTCTACAAGCTAATGAATCCAGGGGTGTGAATAATGTTTCCACACAATGCTTCTGAATTTGGACTTACTTTTTGTTAAGTAATTAATGACCTGGTACAATGTGTTGCTTATTTAGGTTATATTAACCTTTTTAAGACCTTGCAGGGACCTTGCTATCACTGAGCTGGCTGTGAATTGGCACATTTTTGAATGGGCTTGGATGTGAAGGTCACAAATGAGCAGGGAGTGTTAGCTTTAAAATGAATATCTTTCCAACATTACTCAAATAACACGTGCAGTGTACTCACCACACTGCGCGCAGACAGGCAGCTTCTGCACCGAGTTACAGAAATAACAGAAAGCCCTGTTCTTCTGTTTTCTAGCATGTGGCATCAGAAACGTTAAAAAAAAAATGTTAATTATCTCAGAATTATGGAGAATCTGCAGTTGCACATTGGTCATATAAGTGAATAAAATCACTTACCTCTGACATTTGTCACATTCCTGCAAAAATGTAACAGTATAAAAGATTAGATACATATTAAGGCATTGCTGTTGTTTTAATTGGGCATCTATCAGCTATCGCAGCTACACACCATGTTGGAGTTGCAGGGGTGTTTGGCCACGTCAACATGTTCCCTGTTGGCTCGTATTTGCTTCTCTCGCTCTTTCCGATTTTCAGCCTTTTTTCGGGCACCGGTTTTCTTTTTGGGCATTTCTGGTTCTCCGCGGAGCTTGACACTGACTCCGTCACCTGCAAACACGGACAAACGGGGTGAACCACGCCGGGAGGAAACTGGGCGACTTCTTCTGCGTGAAATTCAGCTAAGAACGAGCAACTCTTAGCTGATATCTCATCTCAGTGCTTTTCCAATAAGCTGCACAGGGACTACAGCCAGCAACACGGGTGGTGAATTACGACAACAAGCACTACAACTATAAAAAGTTTCTGACATTTCTGTTCATGTTGGCTAGCAGCTCCCGTGTCTGCTGACTGAGCTGGTGTCTCATAAGCAAATTACATTTAAAATAAACTATAACACCACTCAACACATGTGTACATGACTTTTAGACTGTAAAGGAACCTCCTAAGTGTTCCTAAATATTACACGCTAGCGTAATTAAAAAGAAAATAGATTATTTTTGTATTTTTCTTTACCGAAATGATCAGTTCAGAGAACGCAGCTAGGTCCGTCCTGAAAATGTGTTCACCGGAACACTCGGCTAAAAAACATTCGTTCCACACATGCTGGTTTTTGGTTATGGTGGCTTAGCGTCACCTCTTTTCATTTAATGATTGATGTTAAATAATTTACTTTTTTATAGGGCAGTGGTAATGCATAAATATACAATATGGCCTACTTTAAATAACACAATAAACATTTGCAATAATAATGATATAGTCTATATGATATATAATAGAGTATATATTACAATAAGACCTAAATTTAACCAGTAAAAGATAATTTCTTTTTCGAATGGGTTTGGCTCCAGTTTTTCTTATAATGCTACTCCATGTGCTAACGCTAATGGGAGCTCTACAATTGCAGGACATTTCCTGTATCACCCTTGAAAATAGCCCATACATGTTGCATAAATGACACTTGTCCTGAGACAAGATGTAAACCTAGCTGCTAAAAAAGCCAAAATATAAAATAGAATTCACCAAAATGCCTTTTTTTAATCAAAACTTTTTTTAATCAAATTGTGCTTCATATATAACCATTAGAATTACCTTTAAATCCACTTTTTGATGTTTTGATTTTGCTGACACGTTTTTTGTAATTGTGAAGTCATTTAGTTAATATCAACATAGTAATTATGCACTACAACAAATGTGCAACCTTGTTATTGAAACCTAAAGAAGAAGTGAGATGATTGGATCATGTTTTAACACCAAAAGTTAGTCGTCTTTGACATATTTTGTATTTTCTTTCTGTCTTTTCTGACTAGATTTGGTGTGTCACTCTAACCAACGCATCCCTGTTGCCCATATCATGGACTGGTAGATTTTGAGCATTAAAGCATTTTCTGCTGCAAGTCTCACTCTCCCAATCACACACACACATTCATACATTGCTTTTATCTATACCTAAGCACTTTTATCAGCCAAACCCCAATGAATACATCAGGGGCTGCCCCATACTACCAAAAAAAAAAAAAAAACCAAAACAAACCCCCCCACCAAAGTTTCCTTCCTTTCTTTATATAACTACATTTATCCTTGACTTTCACAGTACATTACATTCAACAACTGCGCCTTTTTCAGACAAAACACTTTTAACACATATTAGCAGTGATTTGCAACCATGTTACCATACATGTAAAACAAATAATACAAACATGTTTTGAAACACAAACATACAAAATATTTGGTCCTGGGATTTTCTTTGTCAAATTTACATCATAATCCACAAATAAATGTAATTTATTACTGTAATTACTCTAATTAATTACGTGTTACTCCAATTCTAACCCTGTTACCAGGTCATTTTAAATAAAACATTCATAAGTGTTTTTCTTAGCTCACAAAGATTTGATCTATTCCATTTGTAATAGTTTGAATTATCTGTTTGAGCAAGGATTGGAAAATAAATATTACAAAGTTGGGCAATAATTAATTAAATTAACATAACTCCCCTCAAGGCACTTCATACTGTAAGTTAAAAGATCCTACAATAATACAGAGAACCCCCAACAAGCAAGCATTTGGTGACAGTGGGAAGAGAAAACTCCCTTTTAACAGGAAGAAACCTTAGGCAGAACGAGGCTCGGGGATCTGTTTGGGTGTGAGGTGAGAGAAAATGGACAAAAGACAGGCTGTGAAAAAGAGCCCACAGTGCAATATTAGATATTTAAGATCTACTTTTTTATTAGGTTCCCAAGCATTGGTAAATGGGCTGTCTCAAGCATAGCACAAATAAAGCATTACAAAAATCTACACATTTTTTTGATGGATTTTATTTTTGTTGTTTTTCTTAAACATATAAAAGAAAATATAACCTAGAAGCTCGATTGTTTTTATTTATTTATGCTGCTATCTTTAAAGCCTAAATTGCTCTCCAATGGAAGGATGACCCTATAATATCCTGCAGTGATTTCTAACAGTTGTAGATTCATCACATGACGTCGTGGTCGGTCAGCGGCATCTTGTCCACGCCCAGGGCACGTGCTGATGAGCAGCGAGCCAGTCCTGGGCGAGGAAGGAAAACAGCTGACGGGGAACAACAACACAGAGTCGCCTTCTCCTGCAGGTGGTGGTGTACCGTGGACAAACTCTTTTCACACTTGGCCTGTTTGGGCTGCTGCCTGGCATCCTGGTCGTTATGTGGGTCTGATACATTTCTGAAGCATCTAAAAGAGGGTTTGATGCGAGCTCTGCGTTGAGGAGGAGGTGGAGGAGGACACACGGAGCTCGCCATCCATCCTCCCTCCCAAAAAAGAGCAGCAGCCGCCGCACAATGGCACCGTCCCTCATCCGAGCTTGCCGCAGTCTGGCTCTCTCGACGTGGCTGGTGTCGTTTTGCTTCGTCCACTTGCTGTGCCTGGACTTCACGGTTGCAGAGAAGGAGGAGTGGTACACAGCTTTCGTTAACATCACCTACCTGGACCCCGTCACGTCGCAGGTGAGGACGGAGAAAACCGAGTGCGGTCGGTATGGCGAGCACTCCCCTAAGAAAGAAGCTAGAGGTCTGGTCCTGGTGCCGG
Organism: Astatotilapia calliptera; assembly: GCF_964374335.1. NCBI lineage: Eukaryota > Metazoa > Chordata > Actinopteri > Cichliformes > Cichlidae > Astatotilapia > Astatotilapia calliptera. Next base: position 25,656,661 of record NC_137427.1, on the reverse strand, counting down.
CCCTCCTGCAGGACAGACAGGGGTGCGACCCAAACATCAGGTTCCCTCCTGCCCCTCCAAACACCCCTTGGGTGGCGTTGGTAGCTACGGGGAATTGCACTTACCGGGAGAAAATCCGTAATGTCGCAAACCACAACGCCTCTGCAGTTGTCATATACAACGTGGGCTCCACTAGCGCCAATGACACCATAACAATGTCCCACTCAGGTAAGAGACAGCATGCCAACTCTTTTCCCTAACACTGTCCCAGACTCCTTCAGGCAGAACAGATAATCTACTACAAAATAGTCCCGGCTGTGTTACTGAGCCCTGAAAGCCCACATGCAACTAATCTTCAGCTTATTAAGTCTCCATCCAAGATCAGTGGCTTTCATCCCTGCAGTGAAGCCTGCGAGCTCTTCTGCTTCACTGCAATCACATCAAGCCTAATGTGTTATCAGTGTGTTACACCCGAGGAGCTCCTCGATCAGATATGGCCATATATTTGCCAGATGTGTTATTAGTGGAATAGTATTAGGTTGGGATAAATATATATACTGTATGTTTTATTCCTGAGCTATACTTGTTTATTACTCCACAGAAGCATACATAAATGAGGGTGGGTTTCAAACTGTGTGGCATAGAGTCTGCTGTTTTTTTTATTGTCAACTGCTGATTAAAAACATGGTGGGAAGTGTAGGGGAAACTTTTCCAGCTTCCAAAGTGCTGCATGCCACAAAGAGCTTGAGAACAATGGTCACAGATTGTCCATTTGAACTTCTGCTTCTTCTCGTTGTTTGACACTTTATTCCTCAGATAAATCTTGTTTGGTTACCTCAAAGCATGCTACAAATTCTAGCTACGAAATAAAACACAATAATCAGCTTCCAGTGCAGATGATGATGGAGTAAAGCTATAAAAACAGTATTTTAAATAAGGTTAATGTCCTTACATATGCTGAAAGTTATTCCCCACATTTTTTGTAAATAAATAAGAAATACTGTGGAAAAGAAAAAATAAGCCCATCTGTGTAAAGGATGACTTTGAGTTGGCTTCACCTGCTGTTCTGAAGAAGCACTCTTCTCTTTAGTCCAGAGGATGGGGCATTCATGTTTTCCTAGAATAATTTCAAATTTCAATTCATCTGACCACAGAACAGTTTTTTCACTTGGCCTCAGTTCATTTTTAATGATCTTTGGTCCACAGAAGACGGCGGTGTTCCTGGATCATGTTCACGCATGGCTTCTTTCTATGACAGAGGTTGTTTAACTTGTGTTTGCAGATGGCACAGTGAACGGTGTGCACAGATAATAATGATGATTCCTGGAAGGGTTTCTGAGCCCATAATGATTTCTAGAGTAGAATCATGCCTGTTTGTGATGCCTTGCCGCCCGAGGACCCAAAGATCACGCGCATCCATTGATTTTGAGTTTGAGAATAATTTGATGATCTTATGTCCTGTATATTCAAAAAGTCTTCAAGTTATTCATGAAATAAAAGGTTTTAAAATGTTACATTATTTTTAAGTTCTGTTCTGGTTGAAACATGGTTTTGTTAGATTTTCAAATCATTGCATTCTTTATATTTACATTTTACACAGCATCCCAGCTATGTTGGTTTGGGTTTGTTTTTACCATCACAGAAGAAGAAGATGAGTACAACTTTCTTTATTATACGTGTATAAACCGAGTTTTAAGTTAGCCATGGCTATTCAGTGTTGAAACCAGTCAAACCAGTTTGTTATTGAATGGAGAGTCCCCACTTTGTAAGGTATTTGCATTTAATCAAATAAGACAAGAGCCTCTAGACTCTCAGAAAGTGTAAGACAAGGATAGTCTGACAATCGCTCCTCAGTGTGACACTAAAGAACAGCAAACCAATCTTTTGACTGGTAACGCAGTCAGTACATGCAAAGCAAGCACTTAAAGACTAAAGCGAGTAAATGCAAAATGATCAAATAACACACCCATCACATTTTGATGACATAATCCATGTAAAAATCTCATGAAAACAACACTTTGTGTTCTTAGAGTCAGGTCTTTCCTCGTTGTTTTGCCAGAAGCGCTGTGTTGATTAATGGTAATTGGACAAACAGGGTTGTTTAAATAGCACCCCATGCAGAATAATTTACATGCTAACAGCTTTGTAGAACAATTGTAGTGTTTGTTTTTTGTTTATTTTTTTAATCTACCCCTCAAAGTCACATTGAAAGAGAATCGTAGATCTTTAGTTTTACCCACAATCCCTAAAAATCAGTAATGTAAGTCAAAGGGAAAATTCCTGCTATTCCTCTCACATTGCAGTTCTTAAATCTTTGGCTGTTGCAGATGACAACACGGTGCCTGAAGGCTGTTTGACAAAAGGATCTGTACAGAAACAGATGTTCAAACTAAAAATGCAAATCATAGTCACAAACACTGATCAGTCCACACAGAAAGGAGATGTATAAAAACTACTTGTAGGCCATGTTGGTGTAAGTTTCATGAGACTTGTATGTCTCATCCTGTGACTTACTCATGTCATTTTATTTTTAAGTTTTGTAAATGAACCTACAAATCACTGATAATGAACATTTAAAACAGCAGAGGACAGGAAATTTATCTGTGAGTGTTTTGTTTCCTTTTGTCACACATGTTGTGTGACTCATACTATGTCGTACCAGGTATGATGTAGGACCCTGGTCTGGATGGACTAGAGGAGCATAGAGATAAAGCTGTGTGAATTAATATTATATCTATATTAATATGTAATTTCAAAACTGCTGCTAGTGCCACAAGACTGTTATTAACTCTCAGATCTCTTTCATCTCCTTAAAAAATGTTTTTCCTTTTTTATTTCTGTACTTTTTTTTTCTTCTTTTTTACTGCTTTGGTTCACTCCAACCACCACCATCAGTCTCCTACCAAACAGTGGACCCAGAACTCATTGGATACCAACATTGGACTACTGCTGCTTCATAGATGTGACTTTTTTTTCCCACAGCAAAGTTTTAAGGTTTTACTTTTTTTCAGTCAGCCTGTGTGTTGATGGTATATGACCATTAAACTTCCTCTGCTCCTCCTCTGTTTCTCACAAAGACTCCAGTGTGCAGACCTGGTTTACCTGGAGCATCAGATAAAAGGCACCAATCTATTTTTAACTCTTGCCCTGCTTCCAACCATGACATAAATATAAACTAAGGCATCTTTAAGAGAAAAGAAAAGGCAACAAGGAGAGGTACAGCGATAAAGCTGGTAGAGAGGAAGGAAGGTAATGGAGAGGGCTGTGGCAAAGACACAGGTCCTAATATGTAGAATGGATAATGAAGCTGCTGCCAGAGAAAGAAGGGCAGACCAGAGCCAACACAGCTGGGCTGTAAAATCCACAGCTGCTAGAGGCAGAAACTCGGCATGGCATTATCCAGTTTAAGTCTTTCTTCTCAAGCCTGATTTGTCTAAATGCTTTGTTCAACTTTAAAGAGATAATTTAGGTTTCTGAATAACCCATGTAGAAATTAACTTATTCATTATGTAAACGAGGATTTCTCACTTCTGGAAAATTATTACTGTTGTTTCCAACCATTCAGATCATGGCACATATGAAAAAAAACAAAAAAAACTAACTAGTCGTTCCGAGATGTCCAACATTCATTATCTCACAGGTTCATATGTGCAGAGTTACATAGGTTTGAGCTTCAAACTAGTCTTTTTCCAGTTATCTAGTGGGATTAAGAGAGTGGGACCACATATATTATGGTTGCAAAACACAATACCCTGCTCAGTAGCCGTCATCCACAGGCAGAATGTGAGTTTTGATAGCTGATTCAGATTCAGTCTTCACAGTCTGTGCTCTCATGTCAGATCTTGCCATCACTGCTCTGGCAGCTTAGCTGCTGAAACACTCCCAAGCTGGCAAATGTGTTGCGTTACTATGACAGAGGGCTACCATATGCTGTCACATCAAAATGACATAATTTTGTCATTTTACTCTTTTTGTCTCTGTGTGTGTTTGAAAATGTGGCTTAAATATGTTTAATGGAACTGCTGTTTTCTGTCAAAGCCACAGCATCTGCTTTGTGTCACAGCTAGTTTTCCTTCAGTCCACTGCTGTTAATAAAGATGTAAATCTATAGTAATCAGTGCCTCAGCGATGTCTACAGGAGGCCTAGATCCTTTTAAAGACATTAACCACACAGCCCGGACAGGCTGGTGCCAACTAAATTAACCCCATTCAGTATTAATCCACTCTTTGCTTCCACATTTTGGCCAAGTGGGTCTGAAAGACACAGATCTTTCACTAGTTCAGCCTCAGTCTCCGACATTGCCCTCCTGTTTTTAGAAGCAGCTATTTTTATCTGCTCTCACTGCGTCACTGTGAGCAGAAGAAGGAGATAAGTGTCGAGGCTTAGGGAAACCTTACTTGCCCTGTTATGCCTTTTCTCATTTCTGTTAGCTATTAAGATTATACTGCCCGTACACGGTTGTTTAAAGGTCTACAGATTTGGGCAGTTTTATGTTTCAAGTTGTTTACCGTTTAACAAGACGTGGTGCAGTTTTATCTTGTGTTTGCAAAGGCAAATGTTATATCACAGTGACTTTTCCCCTCTACCATATGGTCATGCTTAGTAAAACCATAAATCCGCAGGCCGGGAGCATGTGTCTCTAAGGTTACAGATTGAAAAATAGGTGTAAAAACAGGAAGCATTACGTATGTTATCAGGTAGAGAGAATTACCTTACATTATTGGGGAAGTAAAGCTTAGTTCAAACACCTGTTTAAAAACTTTAAAACTGTCTTCATCCTATGTGAAACTTTTATGAGCGTGAGAAGACTCATAGGGAGAGACTGAGATAAAGAAGTGTGACAGCAAGTGGCCTTTACAGTCTGAACATAACCTTGTGTGCAGCCGGATATTACCATCTGTTTTCAGTCCAAATAAAAGCTTTTGTTTTCTCTCTCATTTTTTTAAAGTATTGTTTGCTTTAGAAACTCCAGCACGAATAAGCTCATTGTGAGAAAGCTGCTATCTAATGTTTGTGTTTGTGCTAATATTGAAAACACTGCCAGTTGGATGATGAATATAATGCCCAGTTCTTTCAATGCACTTTAAATCCTGATAAATTAAAAAAAAAAAAACTTTTCCTGTATTTTTGCTTTTATAAGCTTCTTGGCTTGAAACTCACTTTGCTGATCCTGACATAAATCACTAAAACTGTGGCTTTTTAATCCTTTGTCGTGTAAAATATAGAAGCTGTTGACTGGGAATTATTATTATTACTCTCATGCTATCTTTGTGATGGATTCATAGCATTTGTGATATTTAAACAGTACTCTGTGTATTTGAGATGCTTGTTGGGATGGCAGTGTGAATAAAGCCACTCTCTCTAGTGACAGATACAAGGTGTGACCCACCATGGGGAGCGTGTCCCTAGAAACTGAGTTCTACAGTCACTTTGTCCGATGTGTCATTTCCTCATCACACAGGGCAGATTAATGCTGCATTTTCAGAACAGATACAAATGTCCCCATTTCAGACTCTATAAAAGATTGCTTTTAAATCTGGAATTAACTAAATATTTTTTATGTAGTATTTAATATTGATCATTCAGAAGGCCGGGCGGCAGGGTCTTGCATGTGCTTCCTGTGCCTGTGTGGGTTATCTGTGGGTACTCCGGCTTCCTCCTGCAATCCAAACACATGCGCAGGTTTGTTTTAAGTGGCTGTTCTAAAGTGGCCCAATGTCACAAAATTCAACGTAACATGATTCAGATGAGAAAATTGTGACGTAAAGTAGTAATTAAAATCATAAATGGTTCATTACAACAAGTTTAAAATGTAATGTAATTCCCTGTACAACTCAGTACAAGTACTTAAGAATGATGAATGATGTAGCAATGTTACGGCATATGAGTTTCCAGTTTATAAATATGTTCCATGCCTTCAAAATTATAAATGGACTGGTACTTATGTAGGACCTTTATACTCAGGGTGGTTACCTAAACCTCTTCCCACTACAAGCTCATCCACCCAATCATGCGCACATTCATACAGCAATTTTGATCTATGCCTTTTTACTAACACGCACACACTCAAACTCTGTTGTTCAGTATCTTGGTCGTGGATCATGTGAACAGGAGGAGCCGCTCGACCACTGCTGAGCAGCCACCCCGCTAATTACTCTAATTGTAGTTGCGTTAAGAGGCTTATACAAAGCACAATGTCATCTGATACTAAAACCCATAAAAATCAGACAATGTAAATATATCCTTTCTCCCTGGGAGTTTTTCACAAATCACTGCATCACTGCATTCTCGTATATAAAAATCGTGTAAGTGTTTTACAAGAATAGCAAGTTGTTTAAAGACAGAAGAAAACTGTAGAAAAAAAGCAGCTCAAAGTACAATTTAAAGTCTCTCCCTTAATGAGAGATGCTCAGAGCGTCTGTATTACATAATCCTTCATTGTGCACAACAAGCAAATCAACAGATGGTTGCTGGCAGGAAGCCTCCGACACCGAGAGTGAGGCTTTAGTTCATCTGTCCTGTCTAAGCTCCCAGCAGCCTGCTCAAGATTCCTCTTTACTGTAGCACACACCAGTCTGAGTCGGCAGAGTTTTAGCACCTCCTCTGCTCTGAAGCACCGTTTTTAAATGCTCGGGTTGTGGTTGGATGTGTGGCAATTTGCTCTGTAAAATATAAAGTAGTGCTGTATGCAAATATCTGCTTTTGTTTTTCCTTTTTATTGGATTTATCGGTGCATACTGTTTTGCCTAACTCCAGTTTTTTTGTATAAAAGGAAATATTTGTTGTTTGCCCTGTGAATAGCCATCACTACCTCCACCAAGGAGGTTACATTTTGGTGGTGTTTGCGTGCGTGTGTCATCACTCTCATGATAGCTCGAACAGCTTTGAATGAATTCTAAAAAAAGCTTTGTAGGGGTGTAGAGTGAGGTCATGTTAACAATCCATTATATCTGGCTTCCATCCACCGAGGTCACCTTAATGATTTAACTAGAAACTATGATTCTTAAAAGTGTGTATAAAGTGTGTATTTTCAACATATAAAAAGTTACATATATGTCAGTATGTTTCGTAAATATAATAAATCATTCTAAATATCACGGTTTTTTTTTATTATGACCTTGTTATGTGCATTAGGTTATAAGAGTTTAAATAATAACAAAAGTATACTTTTTTGCAAACAAAATAAAATTGTGATCAAAAAACCTTTTCGCTTGATGATTTATTGTTTAGATATTTAAATTAATTTTACTAAGCAATGAAATAAGTGCTACACAAGCGCTGTATTTAAATATATACAAATAGCAAAAAAAAATAAAAAAAATAATTGTACTCAAAACAAAGTCAAGTATATTAAAATGGATTTCAACCAGATAAATAATAAAATCCTATAATTTCAAACTTCTTAAAGTTTGTTTAAAAAAAAAAGAACAAAGAAAACAAAAACAAAACAAAACAAAAGAAAATTTTTCAGTTCAGTTGTATTTATATAGAGCGAATTCCCAACAACAGTTGCCTCAAGCTGCTTTATATCGTAAGGTAAAGAGCCTACAATAGTACAAAGAAAACAGAGAAAACCCCAACAGTCATTTGACCCCCTATGAGCAAGTATTTTTGTGTTAGAAAATAATAAATCAATATTTTAAAAGTAAACATTTTGCACAAGATAAAGAGTTATTTTATTTCCTCACTTGCAGCACTGATTCATCTCCTGAATGTCTCAATTTGTACTTCCTGTGTTGCGTGTTGTGTAGACACAGGCGATGTTGTGGCCATCATGATCCCGGAGCGTAAAGGCCGTGAAATCGTGGCCTTGCTCGAGCAGCACATCATGATCATGTTGCAGATCACTATAGGAACCCGCAACCTGCAGAAGTACGTGAGCAGAACGTCCGTGGTGTTTGTGTCCATCTCCTTCATCGTCCTCATGATCATCTCCCTCGCCTGGCTTGTCTTCTACTACATCCAGAGGTTCCGCTACGCTAACGCACGAGATCGCAACCAGGTATGTCTGTGTGCAGCCGATGTGTTTCTGACGGGGATAGTGTTGCAGCCGTGTGGTGGATTTTCCCATATGGCCCTGCTCCAGTGTGAACGTAAGGAAAGATCCAAAATTAGCCTGACACCTGGCTGAACACGAGCATGGCAGCCCAGTGAACCATCAAACTGTGCAAATACCTTTCTTGTTGGGTTTTTTGCCATCTCTTTATGAATGGGCTGCTCTGACATTGTAGTGACGTCTGTAATGACGATCCATCACCACGGCTGTTATGATAGGGGCCGTGGCTGTGACAACTATTGTTTGTGTTTTCAATTTGAATTATACTGATTAATGTTGTAAATAGGGTACAGCTGCAATAATGAACAAATCTGCTTTCAATTCATAATGTGAGACAGACGTGGAGCAGTTCAAGCACGACTGTCAGTTATTATAATACAACTCCATGAATCGAGTTTTTGTTTTAATCCAGATTGTGGAAATGGGGTCATTAACAGATGGATGAGTTTATCTATGTGTCGTGTATCTATATCTACACTTTAACTAATGACTCCTTTATTCACACATCTGTCGTTTTTATTGCTGAGACTTTTGAAAACGTTTCAAATTCAGTCTGATGTTTACTTGGTGAGATCTTCTGGTTGCTTTTGAGATCTTTAGTCTAGCCTCTTTGCAGTAACATAATTAGTTGAAACATTTTCTGAATCTGTTTTATTGTTATACAAACGCAGACAACCAATCAAGTCAAGTAACAACAAGTGTTTTTCACATGGTCACCTGCCGCTTTATTGGGTACACCTTGCTCGTACAGGTTTGGACACCGTGTTGCCTTCAAAAGCGGGTCCAAACTCTTCCTTTAACAAGGTGCTGTGATTTTGTTGCATGTTGACGAGATAGCATCACATAGTACGAGGAACAGCACGGTTGATCTTAGTTGATTTCATCAAGAAAGATGAAACTTTATCAGCTTTTTGTCATTGCAAGCCAATATACACTATTAACCAAGGCTACTTTGTTTTAAAAGACAATTTAAATTCCTGAATTGTTCATTCATATATATATATATATATATATATATATATATATATATATATATATATATATATATATATATATATACATACATACATACATACATACATACATACATACATACATACATACATACATACATACATACATATTTAAATTTAAATGTTGTTAATAAAGTAATTTTTTTTGTATCTCTGTCTTTTTCATACAGAGGCGTTTGGGAGATGCTGCCAAAAAAGCCATGAGTAAACTTCAGCTACGCACTATCAAAAGAGGAGACAAGGTAACTCAAGTCTAAAAGTACACATACGGCCACAAAAGTCTTCTTATTTATGTTTGAATTACATGACATGAATTTGATCATTTTTAAAGAATTTATTGGCCTCTTATTTTCTGTCTTGTTTAAGGAAACAGAGTCGGACTTTGACAACTGTGCAGTTTGTATTGAAGGTTATAAGCCTAATGATGTTGTAAGGATATTACCATGCAGGTAACTTTTATTTATACCTTACATATATATATTTTTTCTGTGGGGAAAAAATCACATGCACTGTAATATATGTTTTTTGCACTGCTGTCTTGTTTGGTCAGACATTTCTTCCATAAGCACTGTGTAGACCCGTGGCTCCAAGACCACCGAACGTGTCCCATGTGCAAAATGAACATCCTCAAAGCCCTGGGAATCCCAGTGGGTTGTTTTGCTTTATCACACAGATAAAGTGATAATGTAACTAATCAAACCTTACATAAAGCTTTGGCAGTGATAAAGACATTAGGATGCCTCTGATATGTTCCAGTTTAGCGCGGACTGCTCGGATGAGGTTCCTCCAGACTACGAGATGTCTGTCGGAGGTCCGCCTACCAACCCCATTAGTGGAGCGAGCGAAATCACAGTTAACGAGAGCTCGGTAGTGTTGGATCCAGCAGAAAGAGGAATAGACCTGCCGGCACTCCATCCTGAGACAGAGTCAGCGCTTCAGGCGGGGGAGAGCCGTATCTTTGCCAGCAGTACGTACAGACATTTTTTACTTATAGCAGCCTGTGATAGTGGTGGACAGTACAAACCTGATTCTGAAAAAGTTGGGATTCTGTGTAAAATGTAAATAAAAACAATGCAAAGATTTCCATAAACTCATATTTTAAGAAAAATATTAGCTCATTTTGAATTTGATGGCAGCAACACGTGAAAAAAGTTGGGATGGAGGCAACAAAGTGCTGGAAAAGTAAGTGGTGATAAAAAGAAACGGCTGTAGGAAAAATTAATTAGGTTATTTGGCAACAGGTCAGTTACACAATTGAGTATAAAAAGAGCATCTTAGAGAGGCTTAGGGTTTTTTTGTGTATGTAATATACGAAAGTACTGATATCTGAGTACTTCCTCCAGGCACATATATTACGCTGAGGAGTTGAGGAAATCCAGTGCTAATTCACACTTTAACACAATTAAGAAAATCTGTTTTCCAACAGCCTGCCCTTTGTGACGTTTAATGCATCCATGTTTGATTGTTTTCAAATTAAATATACATGAGGTCAGTCCTCCTGTCTAAGATAAAAACAAGAGGAAAAACTCAAGAAAGTCACTAACTAACCTACCTAAAATCTTCGTTCATTGCATTTCTGTAACTTATATAATCACCTAAGGGCTGTGGTGTTGCCTAATAGCTGCAAGCTATTAGCACTTTGCAGCGTGTGTTTATGGGTGTGAGTTCATGCAGAAGCTCTTATGTGTTTCTCCGAACATGATCTCTGAAGCCAAACTATTTTACATTTTACCAAAACAGGGAGTGGGGAGTTTAAGTGTTTTTTTGTAGCAGCATGTTTTTTTAAGCAGTTGTTAAATTGACAAAAAAAACAAAGAATGCGTTTTGTTACTCTTTCTTTATATGATAATAAATCCAATAGTGTTTCACAATTTTTCCTACTTGCAAAGGATAGTATCGTAAACCTGCTGATTTAAGTTTACTTGCACATAACAAGTTAATTGAGAGGTAGTATATCAGTTTGCCAGAGGCACAGATCGTAGTCGAGTGCGATGAGAATGTAAATCGGACCGAATAAATCGTATGTTGCAGCTCGTGCACCAGTGCGCAAACAGATGATGGCACTGACAGGGAGTCAGCACGGGATAAACAAGCTGATCTGCCAGGATTTCTGCTGTAGCGGCTTGGCAGTGATGAAGTGCCAGTCATGTTGCTCTTTACCCTGAGTAATTAGCAGGACTAGTAATGTAGCTATCACTCTTTCCAGTCAGCCATTTAGTGCAGGTAAAAAGACCCTGATTTCTGGACTTCTGTCTTAATGCATTGCTCACGTGCATATATGAAGACTGAAAACATTGTTAGTTGTTGAACAAACCTGTTTCTGTTTAACATGAAACAAGAGCTTGAGCAAAAGTAATCTGCTTTTTCACATTTGTGTATCTGACATGGATGCCATTCAACCATCACATAAGCACTGAAGCATACTTTGGAACACTCTGTACATGTCCACAATTTCATTATACATGTACAATGACAATGAAGGGCTATTCTATTCTTTTAAAATTCCAGCTTCGTTTTCTGCTTCGAAACCCTCTCCACAGTTCAGCAGGAGAGAAGGGAAAAAAAACATTTGAGAGCATCATTTGTCTGTATGACAGCACCAGTTGTTTTCTGCACACTTGCATGCAGTTTTTTCAAGGTTGGTGGTAGGAAGGTTGCTCAGTCCTCTTTGGTAACATCACACACATCTATGGGTTACACCAACTGTTCATTAATGCAGTTAATTATTAGTATATTATAGTTATTAGTGCACTTATGCATAGACATGGTCAAAACAGCCTACTGTACTAAGCATCAGAATGGGGGAGAAAGGGGATTTAAGTGACTTTGAATGTGGAATCATTATATAGTTGTTGGCATGAGATGGGCTAATATTTCAGTAACTGATGACCTGCTGATGATTTTCCCACACAAAAATGTCCAGGGTTTACAGAGGATGGGCCTGAAAAGAGAAAATATCCAGTGCGTGCCAGTTCTCAATGCCTTGCTGACAGAAAGCAAACAGTAACTCAAATAACCACTCATTACAAGTGAGGTGTGCAGAAGAGCACATAGACTACAGCAGTAGCAGAAGACCGTCTGGGTGCTAAACCAGTGAGCTAAATAGTTGTAAACTGAAATATCTAGTGAGTGGTACTTCTCTGGGTGAAAACATCATGGGAGAATGTCCATACTCCTTTGAGTTGGTAGGAAGGCAAAAGAAACTCCAATAACCACTTGTTACAGCCAAGCTATGCAGAAGACTTGTTAGAGCCAAGGTATGCAGCTGAGCCACATATCACACCCCATCACATGCCCCTATCACCTTCTCTTGTCAGTACAAACCGTACGGACTGAAGAAGGCCATTTTTCCCTTGGACTCTGCAGACAAGGGAATCTCTCAGTAGCACTTGGTTAAATCCAGCATTGTGAAAAAGTGAGCAGTGCCTCTCCAGTCCAGGGACCTTATCAGCGCGGGGCATTGGGTAGGCATCCGACTAAGTAGTCAACACAGAACCGTATAGAGCCATCTTTCTTCAACACAAGAACTATGGGGCTACAGCAGGCGCTGTGTGAGTCTTCTATCACTTCTATTTTCAGCATTTCAGCCAATTCTTTCTAAACAATTTGTCTCTTATGCTCAGGTAACCTGTAGGGCTGTGAATGCACTGTCATGCCATGGTGCATTTCAAAATTCAAAATGCTCTCTGGGCCTGTGTGAGATGGCCATCAGAAATGGTGGAATTTTGCACCTCCGGGCCCAATTCATCTCTTTCCGTAGCCAGACTCACCAGAGAAGCGGTTTCAGCTTCTTTCCATGCATTGAGGTTGAGGTTGAGGTGATATATCTGTGTGGTTCCTCCCCTGTCTGACCATACCACTTCACGTAGGACCCCCACCCTCTGAGTTACCACAAAGGGTCCTTGCCACCTGGCGAGTAACTTTGGGCTGGAAGAAGGTTCTGTGTTAACTACCACATACTCTGCCATGGGGTTGTAACTCTTCCCCACAGTCACCATCGGACGTTGATAAAGGTCATGAACACATCCTCACACACTGCCCCAACAGGTTATTAAAACCTGGCCAATCTGTCTCCAGAATTAGAGATGCGTCAGGCGTGAACTAACCGCAGCCTTCACACTATGCATTTTGCCCTTGTATTTAATTTGGAACAGCATTATGGGATATTTGTGTATGTCCTCATGCACACACCTAACCTCCTCCCACTCTGCCTCCAGCAAAGCCCCGGACCTAAACCAGAATTTGGTGGACTATAGCCCGGCGTATAGCCCCTTGGGTTCTTGTCAAGTTGCAGAATAAAGTTGTTACTGAACAGATGGCAGTCTGATGCCAAGACAGAGCAATGTGACAACAGTGTGACAAAAATGAAGGAGTAATCTAAAACTTGCATTTCCCGCTGGCTTCTAAACAGCTGACACAATTAATGAACTAGCTGCAGCTTAAGAGCCACAGATTTTACTCTCCTTTGGAAAAGTGCGAGTAAAAGTAAGCCTTACATGTAACAGATGCCCAAAGCGCCACTCTAAATGGTAATGTTTCTCATGAATTGCAACTTTTCTATATTCATTCAAAGGTGCCTTGTTAGTGTGTTCACAACATGTTTCTGCTGGCTCTAAAAAAAAGGTTGAAAAATCAGTTACCACATTTTTTAGTGGCGATGACATTAGCCAAAAGTATTAAAGACACAGCTGCCTGTGATGTGTCAGTTAATGTATCAACTTGCTCTCTTGCCCTTTAGGTGAGCACCAGCCTCCACTCAGCAGTGATTCAGACACTTCAATCATCGTGGGCATTGAGGTAGGCATGTCGGAATTAGACCTATCCACTGAGCAGGAATGTGATGCCACCAAGTCCAGAGCCAATCAGAGCTGAGACAAATAGCACAAAACTCATAGGACAAGGAGGAAAAAAGCAGGACTGGGTGATCAGGGTGCTCCCCAAGATTATCCAGTGATGAAGTGACCTGGCTGAAGATGAATGTAAATGAGCAATACAAGTGATAGCAGCACAAAATACCTGGTTCTTTCTTCACTTGACTAAAAAAACGGATTAATCCCTGCATCTATGGATATTTAGCTCGCTCATTTCCTGATGCCAGGATGGCTAGTCACACCCCTCACCATGTGGTGACCAACAGTTTGTACATTCAGTCTTTTCACATCCTGAAACCATCCTAACTACACATACAGTAACTCTGGAGGTGTATGAGCCCTTCACAGTTGTTTGTCCCGAGTGAGACAAACCAAACCTGCTGCCGAAGAAAAAGCAAGGCCTTCTGCACACCATTTTCCAGCTTTAATCAATAGAAAAATAGGAGTGGATTCTTTGACTTCCTGGTACAAGATCACTGCCAACAAATCCAGAAGTTGTACTGATATGGCGTGCACCTGCATGGCGCATTAGGAGAGCACCTGAGTGGTTTTCTTCTGATTCTCCAACAGTTGGTGTGACTTTCCACCAGCAGTTCTTCAGCTTCAGACTTGAATGTTAGCTCTGTTGTCGTCGCATGACATTAAGAATTTGGAATATGAAGGCACACAAGCTGTAATTTCAGAATTTCTCAGTGTAATTGTTTTTGTTACTATTTTGTGGTTCTCAGTTTTTAAAACTTTGACTTTACCGACTAAATATTCCTGTCATGGAGAGACAAATGAGCAAACACAAGCTAGATGTTTCTGTCCTCACATCTGACAATCATAGCTTGTCCTAAGCAGTTTGAAGTGATGTCACTCTCTGCCCTGCTGAAACTGCTGCCTGCTGAAACTTCACAACATGTGAAGTAAGGGATCATGTTCTCACTGCTGCTAAACACAGCTGTAGCTGTAGCTATAGCAGTTGTCACTACCAATTTCTCCCACTGTGCACACTTCCCTATACAAGCCTACACAAACCAGCCAATATAAATACGTCAACAAGTCTTTGTGCCAAGCTTGTCTTTTGCATATTAGCCATTGTTATTTGTCATTAAAGTTAATTGCCTTGGCTGACAGGCTGGAACTACACTAAATCTTTTCGTGATTACCACCCTAATAAATAACATCAGGGCAATAAATTATGTCAGTTGAAAAGACTGTGTTAGATAATAAAGGAGGCAGGGCTCGGGTTCATTCAAGGAATTCTCTGCCCCAAGCATTTTTTTTCTTTGTCCTGGCATGAACAGTTACCAGCATGGAAACATTTACAGTCTTGGAGTGAGTTTACACTAAACTGGCTAGTTTTGCCAAACAGCATCGATGTACCGTACCCACAGGGTTTTTAGCATGGATCTGCAAAAAAGTGGAAAGAAATTAACAGCATTTGGAAATGTTAAAAATAAGACAGCTAACTTACTACAGTTTGGAAGCACATGTACAAAAATGGTTCTGAATTTAATATAACTAAATATTTTCATTGAGAAGGCATGTGACAACTTATGGTAAAACATAGCTTCAGTGCTTTAGCCCATGAAAACGTACAAAAATATAGCAACTATAACAGATTCTTTTATATTATTAACAAATGTGCTGTTATAGTGAAGACCCTAAACTCTTCAGTGTTTTGAAATTTTACAATGAGTTTCAGCCACAGTCTGTATATAAAAAATGGACAAACCTCCCCATTTGTGTAAGTGAAGACAGTGCCTTAAACCTGCATTCTTTCTAATGGCCAGCAGGGGGCGAGGGAAATTCTGAATGCTTAAAAGTCTATGAGAAAATGATCCCTTGAGATTGTGCAGCATCGTTGGGTTGCCGGTCAGCTCCTTTCCGTTTCCTTTACCTCCATTTCTTACTTCCAGCTCGAGGCTCCAAAACAGGACTCAAACCAGCGGGTTACATCATAGCAGTCATGTCCATCATTTATATGCAGACTATGGTTTGAGCTCATTGTCTTACAGTTGATTTGCTCTCACTGCTCTCAGAGGATCATTTGTTTTTAGAAAATCTCTCCTCAGTCTAGACTACCTGCCCAGAGCCAAAAAAATGACACAAAAAATTATTCTATCGGGATCAGATGAAGACCAAGACTGAAGTTTATTGTGTTCTGTTTACTTGATTCTGCTGCCACCAAGTGGTCAAAATTATGAAATTATTATTATGATTATGAAATAATTATTTTCAGCATTTTATCAATATACTTGTTTTCCTTATCCCAAATTCAACACTACTCTAAAAAGACTGTTTTTGAGAAAAGAATGTAGCTAACTCAGCATGTGCTCCAGAGTGGAAGCTGACTGTTAATGCAATTACATTTATTGTTTTGTTGTTGTTGTTTTTTCATCTAGTTTTTTTTTTTTTTTTTTTAGATTAATTGCTTTTTAAAGAAGGTCTCGTAAATGTCAGCCGAATTTAAAGCTCATTTGGGTCCATTTCCTCTTACATTCCTGCAGCCATGCACACTGAAGAAGCACAAACCCACCGATATAGTCATTGGAGCCATCGGGCTCTAACTGCTGGTTCTCTCTTTAGTCATTTCCAAGAGCTCCTGCAGCTGACTCTATTATTTAAGGCATATGGTCAAACTCATTCTTGCTTTGGTCAGTCAATATCTGTATGTGCAAATATCTAAGTTTCAGAAATAACTGGTGTTAGGAGGCTTATATTGTAATTCTTTATTTGATAGCTATGATCACTACACTCTAGTAAAAGTTAAAATATTCAGGTTGTGTCTGCAGTTTTTCATTTTGATATAATACCTACAGGTGTAAGCTTGACAGTTTTTAAGTTTCCTCGTTTAACTGGAAGATTTCACAAATTTCCATTTTTATAAGCACTTATATAATAAAATGAAATCAGAGTTTTAAATCATCTGACAGACTGCATTTCTTTTGTGTTGAGGACATGAAGGTTAACAAAGATCCTGATTTTCACTAGAGACATAGCAGCTGAAATCTCACCCTACTGGGATCGTTAATCCCCTCATGCTACATGAGCTCAGGCTAAAAATCGAACAGCACAATACAAAGGCATACCCAAAAGTTGTTTGTTTTACCCTCTGATATTTTAAACTCTTGGATTTTCTTTTCTATCATCATGTCTCTAAGGCTTCCATCTAATTGTTTGCTTAGTTGGTACAATGACAAAGTAAAGCAAAGTGCATTTATTTACAGTGCTACATGGCTGGGCTTTGGTTGTGTTGCCAAGTTCAAAAATAAAAAATAAAAATAAGGTTTTCCACAGTTTAAGGCCTTTTTGTTACAGAGCAACTTAAACTGCGTGATGAAGGTCCCTTTAAATCATTTCCAACATGTTTTCTGGAAAGAAAAAATGTAATTGCAACAATTTTGGGGGAAAATATAAAGCTCTTCTTAAACTTTATGTGAAAGTGGTTAGTGTCAATAGAAACTAGTTAAATGGCCTGTATTTGTATAGCGCTTTACTAGTCCCTAAGGACCCCAAAGCGCTTTATACATCCAGTCATCCACACACACTGGTGATGGCAAGCTACATTGTAGCCACAGCCACCCTGGGGCGCACTGACAGAGGCGAGGCTGCCGGACACTGGCGCCACTGGGCCCTCTGACCACCACCAGTAGGCAACGGGTGAAGTGTCTTGCCCAAGGACACAACGATCGAGACTGTCGGAGCCGGGGCTCGAACCGTCAACCTTCTGATTACAAGGCGAACTCCCAACTCTTGAGCCACGATCGCCCCACCCAGTTATCCTGCCTTAAAGAGACATTTTCTTTTTTTCACCACCTGCCACATTTTAAAAATCAAAATCAAACTACATTGAACAACAAACTTACATATTTTACATAAAAATAGTTTCATTAATGATGCATGTAATATAAATAATATGTAGTTTAGTTTATGCTTGCTTGTAGTGCGATTATCTCTGAACTTACCTGAAATGAATCATCACGTATCATCAATACTCTATTTTCCCAATAATTGTTTGCAAATCATTTTTCCTTCCTCTTCAAAAAAGAGAAATCCTCAAGAAATATTGGACTTGTAAAATAAAGCCTTATCCAGCATTGTTTTATTACTGGTAGCTTAACCAGGGTGTGCTATTTCTTTTTGATCTGTGTGGCTCTTTCTGATTGTGTTAACCTTTCTATATTGCTATATTGCACTTTAACACTCCAGTGAATGGTGAAGACTGAAGCCTTCTTTTAAGGTACAGCTTTAAAGACAGAGGGCTACAGTAATGAAAATGGGAGATGAGTCAGTTGTTGCTTACAGTATATCATTGTATTTTTTTTTTTTAAATCTTTACTCTGTGGATGTGAAATGGATGGTATCAATATATTGTAAACTATATACCCAGCAGATATGAGACCAGTTCTATTTTGTAACCTAAAAACAATGTAAGTGTGATTACGAGTGTCTCTGTTCCTTTCTTGTTCTATACATGATGCATGTGTAGGAATGTCTTTGACTGTCTGTTATGATAACTTTGAATCGGGTTTTTTTTTCTTCTAACTTTTACAAACCTGTCTGTTTTATGTACAATAAAAAAATGATACACACAAAACAATGACAGCACATAGTGATATATATATATATATATATATATGTATATATATATATATATATATATATATATATATATATATATACACTGAACAAAAATATAAACGCAACACCTTTGTTACTGCTCCCATTCCCCATGGGATGGACGTAGAGACCTAAAATTCATTCCAGATACACAATATAACCATCCCTCCCAAACAGTGGTCACAAATCAGTCCAAATGTGTGGTAGTGGGCACATCTGCTATATTGAGATAATCCATCCCACCTCACAGGTGTGCCACATCAGGATGCTGATCTGACATCATGAGTAGTGCACAGGTGTACCTCAGACTGCCCACAACAAAAGGCCACCCTGGAATGTGCAGTTTTGTCTCACAGCAAAATGCCACAGATGCCACAAGCAATGAGGGAGCGTGCAATTGCCATGCTGACAGCAGGAATGTCAACCAGATCTGTCGCCCGTGCATTGAATGTTCATTTCTCAACCATAAGCCGTCTCCACAGGCGTTTCAGAGAATATGGCAGCACATCCAACCGGCCTCACAACCGCAGACCTCGTGTAACCACACCAGCCCAGGACCTCCACATCCAGCAGGTTCACCTCCAAGATCGTCTGAGACCAGCCACCCAGACAGCTGCTGGAACAATTGGTTTGCACAACCAAACAATTTCTGCACAAACTGTATCTGGAATGAATTTTAGGTCTCTACGTCCATCCCATGGGGAATGGGAGCAAAAACAAAAGTGTTGCGTTTATATTTTTGTTGAGTGTATATATATATGTATATATATATAAATTTAAAAAAAAACTTGTTGGACAATGACACTTTTTTTAAAACCAAACAGTCAATTCAATCAATGTGTTCCTCTTTTATTCCATGATTTAGCAGATAAAATATCTGGATTGGATTCCAAAGGCTGATTTGTCACTTTTCACTAAAACTCTCAATATGAGGTCCAAAGAGATCTGGAGCCAACTCAATCTGTTCCATTGTTAAAAAGAAGGAATGCACTGGCCAGCTGACCAACACTGGATCAAAGTGCATGATGACAGAATTCTTGTTATGGTTAAAAAAAACTTCACAACATCTAAGCAAGTTAAAAACACTCTCAGGGAGATGACATGTATCATTGACTGGAATAAAGATACGCCTTTATGAATCTAAATACACAACAAGGTGCAAACCACTGGTTACACTCTAAAGCAAGAAGGTTAGCTTTGACTTTCCCTGTAAACTTAAAGTGCCTGCAAAGTTCTAAAAAAATGAAAACTAACAGACAAAACAACTCTTTGGACAAATGAAAACAGAATGATGTGAAGGGAAAAATTTGGAGAAGGTGAGAAACAGCTCATGAACATATCACATATCTCATATCATGTCATCTATCACACATGGCAGTGTTAATGTTATGTTATGGGCATCTCTGGGTCCCAATGGAACTGGGTCCCTAGTGTTTACTGATCATGTGACTGCTTCAGTCACATCTTCATTCTTTGATTTAGTTTGATGCCACTGTGGTGGTGTACCAAGAAAAAAAAGGAAAAATTGTGTCTTCCTCCGACAAATAATCGATCTAACTATGTCATCTTACTTTCAATCAATCAATTTTCCTGTAGACTCCTGGTGGAGCATGGGGCCACCAATGGACTCTGTTCTGGGCCGTTCTCTTCAGCTGGGTCCATGTCATTCCGGCAGTATTATGCATTACGCTCTCGACAGATCTTCTCCACGTCTGTTTGGATCTCCCCACTTTCCTTTTTCCTTGTGGGTTCCAGTCCAGTGCTTGCCTTGTGATGTTGTCGGATGGTTTTTGGAGTGTGTGGCCTATCCAGCCCCATTTTCTCTTCTTGATGTCTTGACCGACCGGGTTCTGGCTGGTTCTTACTTTAGTAC
Organism: Astatotilapia calliptera; assembly: GCF_964374335.1. Taxonomy (NCBI): domain Eukaryota; kingdom Metazoa; phylum Chordata; class Actinopteri; order Cichliformes; family Cichlidae; genus Astatotilapia; species Astatotilapia calliptera. The sequence goes on along the minus strand of NC_137427.1, from coordinate 25,636,260 downwards.
TTCAAAAAATCACGTGTGACACCATGGTGAAAACTGATGTTTCGTATCCATCTGCAATTTCACATGTGGAAAATAATATGAACATATCCTCTTTCAAACACTTATATTCATAGACACATGAATATTTGCTGTATGCAACATTCTCTTATTAATGCATTCCTTGGTCACCTTTGTCAAAAAGTAGGAGACCAGTAAAGAACTTGGTTCTCCTGTGACTTCCCTTTATTTGTTGTCACTGTGGACATCTGTGGTGAAGTAAACAAATTCAAGTTGCTTCCCTTAATGGTAAGCTGTTACACTGAGAGGGTTTAATGCACACTGGTCTGCCAGTTTGAGGTCATAATAATGAGGGAGGAAAGCACTTACACTGGAGATCAAACTAGGAGGTTTAAATGTTTAATGGGGCTTTCATGGAGGCACAACAGATGCAGTAGTCCAAAGTAAAACTTTTATGCTCACACAATGAAGAAAACTGTGATCACGGCTATTGTTAACACTCAAAATAACTACATGTCTCTGTGTGTTTGTGTGTTAAATGAACAAAACAAAAAAAAGCCTCATAAAAGAGTTGCATTGACCACAATGCCCATTTTCAAGTAAACGATGTTTAAGAGCAGCAGATTTTTAAAAAAAAAATCTTTATTCTGAATCAGTACATAGTCTAACCTTCTCACTTGTCTGACATTCTCCAGGGAAGTTGAATAAGTGGAAATGGGGGGGGGGGGGGGGGGGAGTATCTTCAAGAAAATACTTTGGAGCACGAACACCCATACAGTGTGTCAGAGAGCCAAGCACCATTCACATGTCTGTAGGTATTAAAACTGAGGACATGTTCGGGAGAATTGTGTGCAGTTGGAGGAAAACGGAATAGCAGTTTTGCTTTTTTATGAGAAAAATAAAATCTGAAAAATAAAATCTGAAAAAAAAAACCCCAAAGAATTGTGGAAGTTTTTTAAAAGACTTGAAGACTTTAATTCTTTAAGGAAGCTAAAATTTAATATCTATAGATAGATAGATGGATGGATGGATGGATGGATGTTTGGATCATCAGTCGGTCAAACTGAAACTGGAGCACAAACTTCTTGGAAGCCTGCACAGCACCCCAGAACATTTGTCATACAATTTCAGGAAAATTGCTCCAGAAAGGACAAATTCACTCTGGAAATCCAATTAGCTAAGGTGAAGTCTGTCAGACACAATGTATAATTTTAATGCATTCATTCACTGGAGTGTGTTAACCATAAAAAAAGTGGGGGTGGATTGGGCATGTTGTATAAAGTAGTTTTAACAGTGGCCTCAAGTAGAGTAGAAAAGCATTCACTTCCGCTTATCCTTTTCGGGGGGGTGTTGGAGACTGACTAGCTGTCTAACGACGAGAGGCAGGACAGGACAGGCCGCCATCTGTCCAAGGGCTAACCCATAGACAGAGACAACCATTCACGCTCACATTCCCGCATTGACACCTATGGGCAATTTAGTGTTTCCAATGAACTTATTTCCACATGGTGGAATTGAACTCAGGCCCTTCTTGCTGTGGGGCAACAGTGCAAAAGAATAGTGGGGCAGCAAGGTGGCACGGTGCTACCCGAGTAGAAAAGCGCTAGAACTCAATTAAATTTTATTTATATAGCGCCAAATCACAACAGCATTCGCTTTAAGATGCTTTATCCTGTAAATAAAGACCATACAATAATATAGAGAATACAGAGAAAACCTTAAAAATCAAAGACCACCTTTCAGCAAGGCGACAGTGGGAAGGGAAAACTCCTTAGCAAGAAACCTCCGGCAGAACCAGGCTCGGTGGGGGTGGGCATCTGCCGTGACCACCGTTGTGTAGGTAAATAAATTATACATTATAAGAGCTTAACTACGGTCATTTGATACTTTTTTTACTATTATTGTTTTTATTATTTATCCTGTTGCTGTAACACAGAAAAGTATGTTGCAGGATCAATCTATGTGTTCAAAGAGCTTCTCAAAGTTATTTTTTTTATTTGCTTCTCGCTTGTTTGCATCACGTTAAAACACTTTTAGGTCATTTGAAACACAATCCAGCCCGTAGTGTCACTGAATTGCTATTAGTCATCATACGGGGGCAGTAATATACCCGATAGTGGGCTATAGTTAAAATTAGCCCTGAGAGCCAACCGTAGAAGAAGAAAAGGGGGAGCGAAGCTCCAAGGCGGAGGAGGCGAAGGAGGAGGAGGTGGGAATCGATGCAAAAGCAGTCTGCAAACATTTGCAGCACAATGGGTCGCAGCGAGGAGCTCAGTGAGTTTCAGCGGGGCACCGTGGTGGGATGCTACCTGTGCAAGAAGTCCGTCCGTGAGATCTCGGCGATGTTAAACCTGCCCCGGTCCACTGTCAGCGCCGTGATTTTAAAGTGGAAGCGTGGAGGAATAACGACGGCACTGCCCCGGAGCGGCCGACCGCACAAGCTGAAAGAGGAGGATCGCCAAGTGCTGGAGAGAGTGGCGCTGGAGAAGTGTTTGCCCTCCATAAAAGCGCTCACCGCCGAGTTTCAGAGCGCATCCGGAGCCAGCGTGAGCTCCACCACGGTGCGCAGGGAGCTTCATGAGATGGGTTTCCGAGGCCGTGTGTCCTCATACGGCAAGCCCAAAGGTGCGTCCACCGGGAGGCCTGGAGAATGAGGAATGCAGCAGCTGCATATACATACGAGTGTAATATGTAGTGTCCGCATACTTTTGCCATTTCCCCTGATTATCCTCCTGCATGTGATTGCTGAGCGTCCATGCGTTTTGTCTGTTTACCTGGCTCCTGGGTGCAGCGATTTAGGGTTATACCGTTGAGAACGTGGGTGATGGTGATGATGATGATGATGGTGGTGGTGGTGGTGTGTTCAAAGTACACCCACCTGAATCATAAACTTAGCAAAAGCACAACATTCAAGCAGAATAGGAAATTAAAGTTAAGTCTGATTCCACAATTTCTTTGGTTTAATGTTGCTTCACATGGATGGAGTAAGGAGTGACCTGAAGCCAAAATACTCCCTGACACCTGTAGGTAGTATTACATAGCTGAGTTTATAGTTGTAGTTTGTGGTAGTTGTAATAAAGAGAGCTGTGTCATCTACTAAATGGATCACGTAGGAGAATCCTGTGAAAGGTGGGGAAGTTGAGTCAAACCGAGCGTTTTCTTCATTAATCCTTAAAACTTTAGATTTTTAACAGCAAAGATTTTCTTTACAGATGCAGCAAATCTGTCGATTCTTATATTAGAGGAGCACACACCATAAGGAAAATCAGTTGCAAAGAAAGACCGTGTACCCTGCTGACACTGCGGCATTTCTTTCATGCCAGGAGTGCCGAAGGTGGCAAAGAAGCAGGTGGACGTCTCCCGCCTGGACCTACGTATTGGACGTGTAGTCACGGCCCAGCAGATTCCAGACACTGACGGGCTGTTCGTGGAGCAGATCGATGTGGGAGAGGCTTTTCCCAGGACGGTGGTCAGTGAACTGTCTCAGCACGTACCTGTGGAGCAGGTAAATATCAAGTATTAATCTAGTGTTGTTTATTTCAAGATAAAACTGTTTACCGGTCATCAATGTTTTAGATGACTGAATAATCTACTTTTTTTTGTTTCCCTGAAGCCTGTGTGATATATTCAGACTGCTCATTTTATCGAAGTAACAGCCCAAAGCACAAAGATACTGACAGTGTAACAATATCTTTTGAATTGTTACACTCTACACACTCACTTTGTTAGGTACACCTGTTCAGCTGCTGGTTAACAGAAATTGTAATTAATCAGCCAATCACATGGCAGCAAGTTGTTGCATTTATCCATGCAGACATGGTCATGACCACCTGCTGAAGTTCAAACTGAGCATTAAAATAATGGGGAAAAAAGTGACGTAAACACCACAGCGTCCATGCTTTTGTGATCACAGTGTACTCCTCTTCGGATGGATGCTCCCAGCAGGATAACACACCATGACACAAAGCTCAGATTATCTCAAACCTGATATTATCTTGAACATGACAGTGAGTTCACTGTACTCAAATGGCCTCTGCAGTCACCAGCACTAGCAAGGTGTACTTAAGAAGTGGCCGGTGACTGTAGTTTAAGCTGCCCTATTGAGCCGATTCCCTCTGAGGGACGACAGTGTAAACTAAACTGAAAGTAGGATTTGTCTTCTTTTTTTTTACTTACAAATTTAGGAAGACTCCACACCTGAATAAGTGACAGGTGCATAGTGGGAAAGGTCTTTGTGAAGAAAAAAACACATTTTCTGGCTTACAGGTACTGAGAAAACTGTACCTGACGCATTAAAAATAATGGTAAGCGGGAAGGTCTGTGAAGGTTATACTTTTTTTTTCCACCTTAAAATTGTGATTTAGTATTTTTGTCTACATGAACATCAGTGTGTTATTTTAATGGCTGAGGTGGGCAAACTGAATATTCTGGCTGTAACCGCCTCTGTTCTTCTGGAATGAGGGTCATTTCACTGGTCTTAGTGGAAAAGGCCTGGCTCCCAGTTTGTGTCCCGTAAATGCTGGACAGATTTCAGGTCAGGGTACTTTGTGGTCAAGTAACAAAAGCCATCACTTAACTGTCTTATATTTAGAGGAACACTGTCATCTAACATATCACTGTATGGTAGTTTTGTTTGGTTGGGGTTTTTTGTAAGTACCAGGACATGTCCAATTATTCCGTTATTCAAATTAGGGTTAAGATTTAACACCTCGATGTCAATCTTCCGTTTGTTTTTGAACGCCTCTATGTAGTATCCTTTATTTTATTTTAGAGATGGAATGCTTGAAGCTCAGAGCCTTGAAGGAGGAAGATCTGTGTAACTGTGAACAGTAACAGCCCAAAACACTATTATGTTTACTTTGTTATAAATTAGTATACTGTGTACACTCACAAAAAATAATAACAAAGGTTTTAAAAGGTGATTAAAAATAATAGCATTAAAAAAAATCCTCAAATTGCTGACAGTGGTAATGTTTTCTAATACTGCCACCAGAAAGACAAGCATAGTCTTTTGAAGTGTTCTTTAGGCTGATTTTAAACAACTAAAGTCACCAGTATGGCTAAAATATCACGATCGCCTCTTAGGATTTTTGATCCCAAGTGCCTAACTTTGCTGCACCAGTTCTGGGAAGGACATTCCAGCTTTTCACACCTCTGCAAAGCACTGGCCAAAAGCACTGACATTATTCTTCAACATCAAGCATTCGTCATCTCATTGAGAGTTCTTGATTAGAAAATCAATTAGACTGAACACCGAGTGAGAATTTGATTCCAATAATACCGTCCTATTTGATTTCGGATGTTTGTTTGTTTTTCCCATCAACTTTACCGTCATTTGCTGTTCTCGCTTGAACATGTGGACTCTCCTGCCCTTCGTGCAGATGCAGAATCGTATGGTGGTCCTGCTGTGTAACGAGAGGCCAGTGGAGACGAGAGGAATTGTGAACCAGGCCATGCTCATGTGTGCCTCGTCACAAGACAAGCTGGAAATCCTTGATCCTCCAAACGGAGCGATACCAGGGGATAGAGTGACTTTCCAGGGATTCCCAGGTACTACAGCCTCACTGCTGTAGCTTCCTGCTAAACCTATTCTCAGCCAAATAGTCATAATAGATGTGCGCTCAGCAGATAGTGCTGATCACACGCCTCATTATTTTCCTCTTTTCATCAGTGTTATGGAGCCTCAGTATTTAGACTGTGAGTACTGCACTACTTTAACACGACACACAAACACAAGTTTCCTCCAACTCTGCGAGGCACCTTTGGTGAGAATCGGACTGCAGGCTGAGAGCAGACATCATTCCCAAACTTCACCGTTGGCTCTTCTGAGCTTTTGTGGTTGGATGCATGCAAATCCCTGTAGCCATTTTCCATGAGGATGCTGTTAACAGCAAACCTCCTGGAATCACAAACCCTGCAAGTGTCGAGGTTTACTGAAGTACACAGGGGATTCTAATTTCTCACAATGATGTCTTTGTTGCAGGGGAGCCCGATAAAGAGCTGAACCCCAAACAGAAGGTGTGGGAGCAGGTTCAGCCAGACCTGCGCACAGACGGCCAGTGCGTCGCAACCTACAAAGGAGCTGCCTTTGAAGTAGCTGGAAAGGGAGTTTGCAAAGCCCAAACCATGTCTGACTGTGAGATTAAGTAAATGATCAGTTCTCTGCAGCCTTGCGGGATCCAAGAAATTGCGGAAAAGGATTCCCAGAATAGTGGAGACTGTTATTTTAACGCCCACTGTCTGGGGGGACATGTCCAGAAAACAAAATCACACAGGTGTGATGCTGGGTGGTCACGTAGTTTTTGCTATAAAGCAAGTGAAATAATTGCGAGGTACCCGATGTTGGATGGACTTGAGATTTACTTAAATTACTTTTTCTTTTTTTTTTTTTAACAGAAAAAAAAATGTAGTTTTGAATTTGGCCAACTGAGGGCACTAGCATACCCCATCACAATGTGCAATATGTGTCTTGGTGGTTTGTTCACATGAGAGCATTCACCACACAGGCTGCCTCAGCGTAGTGAAAAGAAAAGGGGAAAATCCTTTTTTCTTTTTTTTTTTTTTTATTCTGGGAACTCTTTGTTAAAATGTTGTTTTCCGTTAAGACATTTAAAGTGTTTTCATTTTCATTTAACAAGGCATGAAACTGTTCAGAAGTCCCGTTTGAGAAACGGGAGATTGACTGATCTCGTTGGGGGTTTTTTTGTTTTTTGTTTTTTTTTTCATTGATGAGTGAGAATGAACCGAAAATCAATCCATCATGAAACAGACTTTCCACTGACTCCTACATGTTGTTTAGCAATCAACAAAGTCTGTGATTTTTGCTTCTGTTAATCCAGGAAGTGTTATCTTAAATGGAAAAAAAATCAATCTTTGGTTTTTCAGTGGCTTCCTGAAATATCAAACAAATACTTCAAAGTCTTTTGATTTGAATGTAAAAGTGTTTTAAACTGTCTTCAAGTTTTGTATGCTGTTTGCTTTGCTCTTGTGTTTCCCTGGTGGATTGTTGTCCATAAGAGCAGCTCTGGCTGTGAGCGGAGAAGCCCCGCCCACCCTGCTGATCGGATGTTTTGTTTGCAAGGGTCAGCCAATCGGAAGACACCTGGCTTAAAGGGAGGGGAAGGGGTTGAAAGGGAAAAAATGTGTTTTTGAACTCTGCCATGCTTCAGATCGTGACTTGGTCTTTGTTTTGAAACAGTGCGCCAAGCTGTTGAGGAGGCTGCTAAAAAAAAGTGTAAGACAAACACGCAAAGTATATCTTCCTTTATTATAAAGGAGAACTTAAAACTATGGGCCGAGAATGGGGATGTGATTGATGTGATTCAGGAACCAAGAAGTGGAACAAAATGTCCAAGACGCCATGTCCCAGGTCTTTGTTTGACAGTGCAGAGCACAAAGGGAATAGTGTGATTCTCTAGAAACAAAAAAGAAAATGTTACTCACTACTTCAGCACAACATGACAAAGAACCAATGTTTATAATGCGGTCAACAGCATGGAGGGGGAGTGTTGACTAATGCTAGAGAATGACATTAATAAAAACCATTTTAATATCTGAAAAGGTTATGGAGTGTTATGAATGTCACGTCACCCCACCCACCTCCACCTACAGTGCAATCTCTTCATGGACTAACCCACGGGGTAACCCAGAGTGGAGGTACTGTACAGGTTCATGACTGAGATGACACGGTCCTGCAACCACACAGCCCGTCGACGCGACGCGGTTTGCTGGAGGGGAAAGTTAGCAAACGCGTACCTGAAACCAGGTTTCCCCGAGCTGAGTGAACCTGCGAGTAAAATACATTTCCACTGCCTTCGGTGGCCTGCTTTTTGAGGCCACAAACTGCACTGAGAACAACAAACCCTTACTTTACAGAAGAGTCAGTCTCACAGTGTTTGGGGTTATTCTTATTCTCACCATTGTTGCTCTTTTACATTATTGTGTTCCATTTCCAGTCATAAATATTGGGAAATTTGCTAAAGATTGGATGAACAGGCAAAGTTGGCAATTGTCCTAAAAGCATAAGCTGCTTTAGGAAGGGGCTCTGAAAGCCTGCAGCTTATTGGCCAAGGTAAAAACGCTTAGGCAACTCATGAACTTTTAATTAATGTTGTGGTCCTGATTAAAAAGAAGAAACCGCTTGATAAATGCAATCAAATTATTTTAATTAACACAATTAAGAAGCTTAAAGTTTCGAAAGATCACCAGAAAGCTTTCTTTTCTTTTCGTTGCAGTTTTAAATCGGCAGTCAGGTTCAGGAAAAAATAAGTTTGCTCAGTTCAAGCGGGTAAACCACATCTTAGAGAGACTGTCAGAAAATGAGCTCAAACTTGCACGCAGACCGGGTTTGTTCTCAGAAACTTATGTAAACCCAGCGTGGTGTCTGAACTGATTTATGCTCTATTAAAATGGATTTTTATACCACAAAGCCGGATTTGTTGTGCTGTGTTCGACTGGCAAATTGTCAACTCCATGAACCAGATGCACATGTCTGATAAATAAATACATGGGGACGGGGATAAGGTCTAATGTTGTCATGCAGGTTCTCTCTGAATAGCTGGATTGTTCCTTCTGCTTGTGTTGATTTGGATATTTAACCATTTATCAAATAACAAAACTCTATTTTTTGTTTTATTTTTTGTTCGGGGTTTTCTTCAGGTTACATTAAAGTAAAACTACAATAAACAATGTGAGTTTGTAGAAACAATAACACGCTCTCTCGGTATTTCCGTTCTCCACCTCCTCCCGCTGACGTCGCGCGCTCCGTGACGTGCTTTATTTTGCGTGCGGCAGCAGCTTCAGCTGACACGGAGAGGAGGACCGCGGCGTTATTGTCGTTTCATTTGTCCAAGTGTCGCCTGACCTCAGCACGCGGACGTGGACTTCGCGGCCGAAAGGACCATATAGACCGTTCCGTGGTGACTGTGTCGTGCGTTTCTCTGCAAGCAAGCACTGCACGACTGAATCGCACCTGCCGCGGAGCATGGTCAACAAAGACTGATCAGCACTGCGCCTGTGTGCGCCCACAAACAGAGCCGAAGCTGCACACGATTCCTCAAAGACATCTGTTTGTTTAAAAGACCTCCGTGGGCTCAGGAGGCTGCTGCTGCAGGAGAAGGTTTGCGTGCACGAAATGTGAAGTCCGGATCGGCCGAACCCGACCGATCCGTGCCTGCCAGGTTTAATTATAACACGCTTGCTTGCGCTTCTTTTTGCTTGGATATCCAATACTAGATCCTGCAGCTGCTCGAGAGACGATCAGGCCTTCATCGATCCTTTAGTGATCTAAAAATAACAGCACAATCTAAACACAATCACACGTCCCGGTAAGAGCAGTTTGACGGTCACCGTCAGCAGTCCCGGGGGTTCGATGTCCCCATAAAATAATAAATAATAATAATAAAAATAATAAACACAGCAGCATGTGGGTCACTCCCGAAGATGTGTTACTTGCTGGCGCGTTATGGATCACCGAGAGAGCGAACCCGTATTTCATCCTCCAGAAACGGAAGGGCCACGGGGATGGAGGCGGAGGACTGGCGGGTGAGTACCATGTTTTGTAAGCTGTTGTCATGACTCCGTAAGGGGGAAAAATCCAGTATTTCGTGTAAATTTGGGAAGAGAAAAAGGTCAGGTGATGGTCAGCTGCACGGTGACAGTGTGTCAGGCTTAACCGCAAGTCGATGCTGGACGGCAAAAAATAAATAAATAAAATGGAAGAGCACGTGACCAAGCAGCTGCCAGACGGCCTTTCACCTGGTCGCGTCTTCCTGGGAGAAAAGCTGAGCCTGCTTCTCTCACAGACCTCCTTCATGCCGGTGACAAACTGCGACCTAGGGCGCTGACATCACACAGAGGGAGGGGAGGGGGGGGGGGCAAAGAGCAGATCCTTCAGTGTGTGGGATCTACTGTCTGCTTACACAACTTCCACCCACCGACCCACCCATATTGGAGGTCCATAATATGGTTTAAAATGTCTCAGGGTGTTCCTGCCTGCAGTGGAAATTAGATTCCATCCATCACAACAACAACAACTATTGCAACTGTGGTTTCAGCTGTGCAGCTGCTAATGGCTGTGAAGCCTCAACAACAGTGAATCTGTTTGAGTCTGTTTGCTTGCTCATGCTGAATCATTCCCCCTGCTTCATTCTCTCACTCTTCCTCCTCCTCCCCCCTCCTAGCTTGTTCCATCCAAAATGGGTCAAGCAGGAGGCACAGGAGAGCGACAGGTTATGGTGATGGCAGGATATGTTTTTTATTTAACAGTTTAGAACTTAAAGAAGACTGTTTTACATAGTTTTCGTACATGAGGGATATTGTACTGTGTGTGGTGATTCTGTGATGAAATAGCAGCATTCAAATTAGTTCAGGGGATGTGTTTCATATAGGAGCATCTTAAACAGCTGCTCAGACTCCTTGTGATCCAGAGCTGAAGAGAAAGTGATGCTTTTGTCAGTAATCGGTGTTCATCAGTTCTCACTCTCTGTCAGTCAGTGTCACCGCCCACTGAGCTCTAACACCTTGAACTGTGACAAGACTGAAATCTCTGAGGACCACTGTGACTGAGGAGTAGGTGAGGTGGGGGCCGGTTTCAACTGTTATACAGTAAAAGGCAGTGAGGTACATCCTGGTTCGGTCGATCCAGGATGTACAACGCGGATGTCTGACGCAGATTGACAGACAACCACAGATTTTCACATTCACACCTTCAGCCTTTGAACACAATTAACACGATAACTGTCCTGCACGAGCAGTTTAGCTGTAATGAGCGACACAGGAGTTGAATTCATACGTGCCTTCAGTGATGTCAGATAAACACTGTGCTCGGCTAATCAAGTTTTAGTTTCACCTCGGAGTGTAGTACGCTGAAATTTATTTGCTTCAAACACTGAGGGGCTGTGTAACGCAGAGGCTGCACAGATAATCAGTCCTGCTGATGACGCTCCCACAAAAGTAGTAAAAATGTAATTGTGTTACGGTCCAAGGTGAAACTAAAACTTAATTGGCTGGCTTTCCTCCTTTTCCTGCGTTGGCTGAGTGCATCTGAAGTCATTAGAGCCGCATGAACGTATAGTATAATTGTCGTCCTTGGACAAATGATCGTCTTGTGAATTTAAAATGACAAATCCCACCGTACACGTCTTAATAGTGGCTCCGTTTAAAAATCTTTAGAGATTTTCACAACACAGCAAGATTTTGTGTTGCATAGATTTGCTGTAATTATCTGGTGGATCAATGTTACAGTGAATTTCCTGAATATGTAATACAGAAACCAGTTTTAGACAGAATAAACGGACTTTAATTCATTTTTTAACACAGTCTATTAAATTAAATGCAAATAAAGAGATGCAAGTATTATAAGTATAATAGTATAATATCTGATCGCAGGCATATTTGTGTCATCTCGTCACCATTTCCCCAGCCTTATTCCCATAAAGGAGGCCGGTAAACATTAGGGTTCTTCTCAATTCCAGAAAAAGACGAATATTACAAATTTAGACACTAATATTGGTAATATGACCTGCTATCATATTGATAATTAGACCCGCTGCCTTCTCTTCTCGGTCTCTAGTGTGTCCTTGCTGTGGCAACGCAGAGTGTGCTAAGTGGTGCTGGAAGATGATGTCATTTTTATGTAAAAGCTGAGCTTGCTGACTTGCATTGTGTGCCAGTTGGCACGCAGCACCCAGTGACACTGGCACTGCCCTCAGTCCTTTCAGGGGTAGGAGAAGCCATCAGCAGCACCGGACTCGAGCCTTTTACAGATCAGCATATTCATCTTGACCGAGCTGCAGCTCCCATGTCTCAGAGCTGGAGGGAGGTGGAAAATGGAAAATATGTGCTTGCTTTAGCTGCTTCAGAAAAACTTTGGGTTATGTGAGTCTATGGGTGTCAGCATCATAAAATATGAGGACCAACCCTGCACGAGCAGTTGCAGAACTTCTGCATTGTATGTAGAGAAACGGATAACTAGCCCTTTTTGATAATATAAGGCTGGATACATCCAAAAGAAGAGGAAGATGTATCGACACAGTGAGAGCCACTTTCACATCAGTTTTTCTCTTTTTTTTTAAATATTTTTTTTTATCAGCATTATAAAAGACCTCTCACTTCTTCACTGTAACCCCTCAAAGAGCCACTGAAGACTCAAGAAAAGCCTGTAGGATGAAAGATGTTAGCTGTGTGGGTGCTCATAAACGGGGTCTGTAGTGGTTAAGAATAGTAAGAATGCAAAAAGTACCACATTTATTGGCCTTCCTGTAATATTTGCTTTTTCCTCTACATGCTTATCACAACTGTGAAAATGAACCAGTTTAAGATATAAAGGTAGTCGGCTGGGCTACCAAATGAGCTGTAAAAGGCTGGGAATCTCAGATTTACAGTGTATAAGCTGTACTTGCAGCATATGAGCTAACAGCGCTGCACATATAATGCAGGCTGGGAGGAGTCTGCTCACTTCAGTGTTGAACTGTTGATGGTCACATGCTGTATGATCAGCCTTTACAGTAACAGGGTAGAATATGAAATTCAGAAAGGAAGGAAATTTAAAAATGCACAACAAAATGTGTTTTTATCAGATGTAAAAGCACTGAATATGCCTATTGTGAAACTCGTTACACAATTGTAGACAGTGGTGCTTTTAGCATAAAATGACACCAAGTACAACACACTATTTCACAACCTGATAATAAGTAAATGTTTGCCTGGTGCAAGTGTGTCGTGCCGGACAGATTCCCTTATCTTGTGCTTTAAGACGAGTCTTTGATGTGAGCAGGCAGAGAGATGTGGCGAGGGAAAAGCAGAAAAATGTGTCTAATATCTTAAATTGATGCAGTGAAACATTTCATGTGGTGAAGATAAAGATCCAGCCTTGTCTTGGCTTTCTGTTATCTGAAACGGTATTGATTGTAATTCCGGGGAAGAATGTGGCCTTTTGTTTGCTTAATATAAAATCCCACACCAGCAGGGCCTCCGACTCTGCTCACCCAAGCAGAAAGAGGATGTAAACAATGGAGAAATGTATTTATACCAGTGCTGTCAGCTTGGTTTCCTGTTCTTCTGCTGAGTGAAATGCGTTAATGTTTCAGAGAATGTGGTTTGTTTCCCTCTAACAATGAGGATCTCTGATTGTGTCTGAGCGGAGAAGCACAAAACATCACATGATTTCAGTTCAGGGGATGATTGCTCTGAGTTTTCCAGCCACATGCTGGATGCTACACAGCTTCATGCTGGTTGCGCACCCACTGCTTCAGTCTGTGGAAGGAAATGTCAGCGTAAAGGCAGAGGTTTGATTTGGAACAAGCAGTCACATGAACTTTGGTTTGATGAGTTAATGCTGCTGGGGTGTGGTTTTTGGGGTTGCTTATCGTACACTTGATAAAAGATCTATCGCGATAAAGACGGTGAAATGACTGATCTCCTGTATACAGCGCCGCGGAAAGTCACAATATTCATTTCTGTATTTTTTTGCTTCCAAGGAGATAGACTTTCTCTTTTTTTCCTTCTTTTTTTAAAGGACTCTTGAGCAACAGTTCTCCAGGCTGTTCATTGAGACACTGGCTCATTGTGAGCCCGGTCCTTCTACCTGATCATTTTTAGAGGATTTTTTTTAAGCTACTTATGAATTTTCAAGCACCAAAAAAAAGTAACCAACTCAAGACATGAATCAGTGTTATGTCTACACATAACAGACAACCTTTACTGTTGTAAAAGCACATCATTTGTTTTGCTGGATCAAAAAACTGGCTTATCTTGCTATGGTGTGCTTTTTAAACTTTTAAATTGAGAAGTCGAAAAAAGTGGAGAACAGAATAAGAAGTGGTAGGTCTAAAAAAAAATATATAAATAAATAAATAATCCACAACAAATGAACAGTGTCTGAAAGTTATGTGCTTAAGAAATAATAGTCCAGAGCTGATCAATCAATCTGGCTGTCAAGAAGATCTTCATAAGACTGAAGACTGAGGTATGCCACATTACACAAGATCTGGGCTGAAATCAGGAAAGAGGTACAACAATGAGTGTCTACAGCTATGGACTGGCCTATCCAGACCTCCACGTGTGGGATCATCTTTACATCCAAAGACGAGCTTTGAATGTCCTTCAAGAAGCCTGGAGAACTGTTCCTGAAGACGGCCTAAGAGAGTTCAGGCTGTGTTGAGGAATAAAGGTGGTCATACCAATTATTGACTTTCGATCTCATTAGAGTTATACAAATTCTTATACAGTTTTGTTTGTCGTATATACTGTATTTCCATGCCTATTTCATTAATTTGCTGCACCTGTATCCCACTTATGTAGCAAAATTGAAAGAAATGAGGTGTGGCCAAAGACTTTTGCACATAAAAATTGGCAAAATGGGTCCAAAAATAGCTGAACAACTGTCTTTCCTGCTGTTTGCTTTGGGTTTCACTTTAAACTATATGAACCAAGCTCAAGGTGGTCATAGAAGTTCAGTGGTCTCACCTGAGTTTCCTGCGTTAAACCTCAAAGCAGACGCCTCCTCAGGCTAAGCTATTCATACCATGCAACACACAACTGAGTCTCTTTTTTCTTTTTCTTTTTTTTCCCCTCCTCAGACTCCAGGAGTTCATACTTGGACACTGAATTTCTACCTATCACATCTATTTTTGAGACAAATTACAAAATGCTGATTATTTAACACATTAAAGTCCTCTCTGAGGTGTGCATTTTTTAACCTCGTCAACGTTCTTGTGTCGAAGAGGAAGTTGTCTTCACACTCATAACAGTTTTGCTGTTTCTCTCAGCGGGGTAAACCAAAGTGTGGATTATCTCACTGGTTTCGTGGTGTATAGGACTCCAGTCACCTCTGGGTGGTTTACTGCTTTGTGCAGGCGCTTCTCAAGGTTCAAGATGTTGCAAGTATGAGTCAGTATTTTTGTTTATTTGTCTACGGCTGGAGTTCTCAGGAAACGGCTGTTACGCATGATCTGTAACATTTGGCATAAGTGTAACTAAAGAAGTACACAGCAGATATCAGTCAGGTTAACCAGCTTTTTGATGAGGCTTCTTGATCTGTTCTGCTTTTGAGAGGTAAGAGGAACTGATAAGTAGGACTGTAAAAAGAAAGGCAGAGGCAGAATTTACATGAGTACAGAGATGAGAGAGCAGAGCGGTCAGTGAGTCTAATCCATGCAGATGTGCTTATTTTATTAGTTCTCTCTCAAACTGCTTTTCCCCCATGAAAATTCAGCTTCCTTCGTTTGTCTCGTTTCCCTCCTCCCTCTCTTGCTGTCTGTGTGACTCATACTGTGTGTGCTCTGATGAGCAGCAGAACAAAAATAACCTGTCTCTCATGGCACTTAATTTTTTTATGCTTAATATAGTGCAAAAATCACAGCAATAGAAGTCTCAAGACACTTTGTGTTGGAAGACAAATACCCTAGAACTGATAGAAATCCAAAGACACCCTATGAGTAAGGATTCTGCAATGCTGGGGGATATTTTTACCATTTTCATTTTAATGTAGGAGACTTCGAGCAGAAGCAGAGTCGGGGAGGCTGCCTGTCTCCGACATGGGTTGAGGGGCTGACTGCAGAAGAGAAAAGAAAGGCACAGAGAGACACCAAACAACAAACTTGGGGGGGGGGGGAATCACGTCGTGCAAAAATTCATGTGTAGGTTAAAGAATAGAAGTGCTCAGTGCATCATGGGAATTCCCCCAGCAGCCTGAGCTTATAGCTGGGAAACTGAAGGACGATTCAGGGTCAGATGATCCAGCCTGAAGTATTAGTCTTATGAAAAAGAAAACTTTGAAGCTTAATCTTAAAAATAGAGAGGGTGTCTGTGTCCTGGACCTAAACTGGGAGCTGGTTCCACAGGAGAGGAGCCTGATGGCTGAAGGCTTCTGCCTCCTGTTCTACTTTTAGAGACTCGAGGAAGCAGAAGTAAGCCTGCAGTCTCAAGAACTGAAGTGCCCTGCTGGGATATCAGGAGTTTGTATGTGAGGAGAAGGATGTTAAATTTACTTCTGAATCCAACAGAGAACCAGCAAAAAGAACACAACAGTCCCTGTTAGGACTCGAGTTGCACCCATTTGGAACAACTGAAGGCTTTTCAGACATCCTGATACTAGGAAATTATAATAATCCAGCCTAGGAATAGTAGAAAACTAGCCCAGAAAGCCAGCTTAATAAAAGAAAAGTCAGAAACAAAGCAGAAGGGAGCAGCATATCTTACCTTTTACACTTATGGTAAAATAAAGCAAGCAAACCTTGGCATCCCCACAGAGCGAATTCTGATAAAATCACCGGTGTTTTTTTCTAGTTTCTTTAAGATCCAAAGGCACATATAGAGGGTCTGCCTTTGTAAAGAACACTCGGAGGTCAAAAGGCAAATTTAATAGGAGAATAAACACCCTGCTGGTCAGTTGTTTTCTGCAATCTGATAAACCTGATGGGTTCACACTAATGGGCTACAACTGACTTATAAATTATTAACTGACTTATTAACCACTATTAAGGCCATTAGTTCATAAATGCCTCGTGCAGAATGGCTCGTGTAGAACGTGTGATTATATGCAGTCATTTCTCACCCGGCACAATCATAACTGTCAGACCACACGTAAAGATCACGGGTGGGTATATGGTTGAAAAAGTGAAAGCGTTTAATGCAGAGCAGAAATGTTTTTAGCCACAGGATGTTTTTGTTGTACTCAAACCACAAGACCTCATGGTTTTCCCCTTTTGCTTAAGCATAACAGCATGGTATACAAATGTAAATACATGTTATTTGTGTATAGATGCACATGGTTGCACATTTTTAGCAGGACTTTTGTGTTGCCGCCTAACAGACTTCTTTCTGTAGTAAATGTATTCTGGGCTCTTGCAGGTTTGCTTGTTGGGACCTTGGATGTTGTTCTGGACTCGAGCGCTCGGATGGCCCCGTACAGGATCCTCTACCAGACTCCTGACTCTTTAGTTTACTGGATCATTGCTCATGGTACGTGCAGAACAACTGAAAGAAAAGCAAACTTACAATTGAAAATGTATGTTGTGCACCAATTCTACACATTTTAGCATCACATATGTGGGCCACTCCACTACAGACCCATCTGCAATCCTACCACCAGCTTTCACGCAGCTCCTGATGGTTTACCTTGCTGCTGTCACCCATGTTAGCTGCTGAATGCAAGGTGTTACATTGTGCGCTGGTGGTTTTAAAGGATTACGGGCAACGGTGCAAGAATCTGTGGTTTTCAGCCAATTGCTTGATGTAGTTTCATTGTGATTCTCATCAGGTTCTCACAGTAGTCCAATCTGCTACTTACCACAGACTGTGGCAGTAAATCATGCCATTTAGCAGCAATGCACTTTTTAGAAGCAGAACTCTTCTTTGCACCAATATTAAACCAAGTATGTAAATATTCCCGCTTTGGGCTAAGAAATGCATAAGCACTTCTTAATAGAGCTGAACGACTTCTGAGACATTTCATTTTAATTTTGTGTTAATTGCATTATTGATTACAATTTCCTAAAGGTCTGGAAAACTGCTGATCATAACACACAGGCAGAAGTTGGAAGCAAGTCGCAAAGAACGCCACAGACAAAAGTGAAGCCACAACTTCAGCAACCCCAAAGCCTGCTTTAGGGACCTAATAAGTTACATCCAGTAACTACTCTTTTCCAAGCAAACATTTTTATTATTATTCACACAAATTTCTAATCAGCCAATCACAGATCAGCTACTCAGTCCATTTAAGTATGTATTGAGTTTATGTCAAAATGACTTGCAGAAGTTCAAACAGACCATCAAAATCGAGCAGAAGGGGGATTTAGGTGACTCTGAACAAGGTTGGTTGTTGGTATCAACAGGCTGGTCGGAGTATTTTGACAGGTTACAATAACTCAAGTAACCACTTGTTACTTAGGATATGCAGAAGAGCATCTCTCGAACCTTGAAGCAGGTGGACTACAGCAGCAGAAGACCACACCAGTCTGGTCAGCTGAGAACAGGCAACCGAGGCTAAACCAGTTCACACAGACTGGAAAAATGTTGCCTGGTTTGGCAGCCTTTCTGTGGACATTTTATTTGTGTGTAGCGAGAGTGATATCAATTCTCCAAACTTCAGGGAGTTTAAAGAAATTAATCACATAGACAACTGCCGAGCAGGCTGCTCTGATAGCTGAGTTAATGTCACACTTAATGAAGATGAGGCATGATTGGTAAACAGGCAAACGGATTTTGTTCTGAACACGTGTAACAGCGTATTTAATTAGGTCGTTATCTACCAAATACAAATGTGAGAATACCATTTCTGCTCTCTATCTGAAATGGAGGCCTACAGAGGACTTGCTTGGCTCTGAAATGCCATTGGCTCCCCTCGCCTCTCCCTCTCCTCCCCTCCCAGTTCTTAATTCCTCCCCCCCAGAGATGGCAGGCGAGTGGAGCAGCCTGGCAGACATGGCTAATGCAGTCAATGTGCACTCACTGAAGGGCTGTTTTGCAGCAGTGTTCAGGGATAATGGCCCACAGTAGCAGCCATTACTGCAATCAATTTCTCCCATGACCAGAAAGATCAGTTTTAATCTCACTGCTCAGTTCTAACTAAATTGCCATGATATCCTTTCTGTTTTTTGTTTGCTTGTTTGTTTTGGGTTTTTTTTTTTTTTTAAAAGAGCATGTAATCGTTTTCTTGACTTTCACCGATACCTCTGTCCTTATTTACCTGTCTTATTAACTGCAGTGCTCTGCTGAAGAGGTAAAATATCTACTGGGAGGCTTTTAAACAAAATAGAAAAACATATTTTAAAAACATGTGTGTGTGGCTTTGGGGAACAACCCTCTGTATCACTTTTGAAACATTACGCCTTCATATGAACTGTGATTGCTTTCACAGGAGCCTCCCGCAAAGAGATCACAGAGCACTGGGAGTGGCTGGAACATAACCTGCTGCAGACTCTCTCCATCTTTGAGAATGAGAATGACATTACCACGTTTGTCAAAGGAAAGGTCCAGGTAATGACTCTGACTGTACAATCGTGAGGTTAACTTGCATTCCTACTAACGGCCAGCAGGGGGCGACTCCTGGGATTGCAGAAAGTCTATGAGAAAACATCTCCTATCACTTTACTAAACACTTTTAACTTTAAGAAAGCTTGTTGTAAAGCAAGTAGTGCAGATGAGTCCACAACAGCAATGTGGATGTGTGGGTTGTCTGCAAAAACCCAACAACCTTCAGAGGTTTTTGTTTAAATTGAGGTATTTGTAATACACCCTAAGCATTTCACCTCATGCCTGTTGTGCTGTCTCTCTTCATCATGCTGCAGGGTATCATAGCGGAGTACAACAAGAACCACGATGTCAAAGAAGACGATGACACAGACAAGTTCAAGGAGGCTAGCGCTAAGTTTCGTAAACTGTTTGGGATGCCCGAAGAGGAGAAGCTGGTCAACTATTACTCCTGCAGCTACTGGAAGGGAAAGGTGCCTCGGCAGGGATGGCTCTACCTCAGCATCAACCACCTCTGCTTCTATTCGTACTTGCTGGGGAAAGAAGGTTGGACATTACCCAATTATACTGTCTTCAGTAATGTCTTATTTTTTTCCTGTTTATCGAAAGGACCTCAACCTGCAGAGATCTGAACAAGTCTTTTCAAGATTATATCGTGAAACGCTGTTGTGCCTTAAGCCATTATATTTTTCTTATATTCTTTGAAGTTATAGCCTTTCACAAAGCTTAAACCATATATTTAATGCTACTTTAGTTCACTGATATTAAAAGTATGTCCTGTTTTTTGGGGGGGCTTTTTTTTTTCTTACTTTCAGTCAAAATGGTGGTGCGTTGGGCAGATATCACGCAGCTGGAGAAGAGCGCCACCCTTCTTCTGCCTGATGTGATCAAGGTGAGCACGCGTACCAACGAGCACCTCTTCTCCGTCTTCCTCAACATCAACGAGACTTTTAAGTTAGCGGAGCAGCTGGCCAACATCGCCATGCGGCAACTGCTCGACAACAAAGGCTTTGAGCAGGACCGCTCGCTGCCCAAGCTGAAGAAGAAATCACCCAAGAAGGTCTCAGCACTCAAGAGGTAGGTCCTGGTGCAGAGCATTACTGCTTCTTTGCTTTTAGAACTACTGAATATCTACAAGTTTCTGTTATCTTATGTGAGAAATTTGCATCTTTCAGAGATCTGGATGCGAGAGCTAAGAGCGAGCGCTACAGAGCACTCTTCCGTCTGCCCAAAGATGAAAAACTGGACGGTCACACAGACTGCACCCTGTGGACTCCCTTTAACAAGATGCACATCCTGGGACAGATGTTTGTGTCCACCAACTACATCTGCTTCACCAGCAAGGAAGAGTCGCTGTGTAGCCTCATCATCCCCCTACGGGAGGTGAGTCATTCTGTTTATTAACAGCTTCAAAGAATAAAAATAAAAACAAGAAAAACAGCAGATCTTGAAAATCAGACCCACAACTTGAAGCTCAAATAAGCGGCTTGACAGTCGTTTATCTGACTGATATTGGTGTGTGTGTGGGGGGGGGGGGGCTGTCACTTCCCATCTGCTCTTAAACACAGTGTGTACATAATGCAGCTGTCATGCTGAATCGCTGTCATCCATTTCGTTCACTGAGAGCTGTAGACTGGCGTTTTAACCATTTAGGAGTCATTTTCTGTATTCGTGTATAGCTTCGTCACTAAGTTCTAGCTAGTTTCAAATGTCACAACCTCGCTTAGAGGATGTGAGGAGAGTGGAGAGTCCCAGGTATGTAACGCCAGCTATCTGCCACCTAAATGGATCCCTGAGATCAATCCCCAGGCACCTCAGCCCCGGCGCCGTTCCTCAATAGGTCACATCATGGGGTAAGGCGAGGTCTCACTGTGGTTTCATGCTTAACCCCCTGTGATGTATTTCTTAATTTGACTCATGTGATGACTCGCATGGTCAATAGTGGGACAGTGACCTCAGACGGTGTCCAAAGGGACATTCCCCACTCGAGGTAAAATACCTAGAAATCTCCCCTATTTGTTCCCCATCAGCCATAAAAAGCTGATGGTTTATTGTCGTCACCCCACGGTGTGGTTGGGTGGGCGGCATGGACGCCCAAGTTTATGAATACGTTTTAAAGAAATACTCTGCTTTAATGTTTCCCTGTTTAATCAGTTATAATTATATCTGATGTCAGTCTTCACTGACAGACGGTGGCTCTCTTACAGCCGTAGCTGATGAGACGTCTTTTCTGGATCTGTCTCATTGTGCAACTGGAATTTGATTCGGATCTGGCTTACTATGAAAACTGTATCTTTGGATGGATCTGATGGATTTTGATTAGTCAACATCATTTAATGACTGAATCTCAATCTGTAAACAAAGTTCAGCATGAAGTGTTGCATTTAAAAAAAAGTTACTTTAAACTGCATTTAATGCCATTTTGGAGACTTAAATACAATGCAGCCTCGTCAAATATTCAAATCATCTCCAAGATCCAACTATTCCAGACATTTTTCCATCAGTGTGACTGTGACTCTCCATAGCTGCATACATGGAGAAATATGTGCAGCTAAACACATTGTTTGGTCTTTGTTGCTCTAAAATTTTACTCCCGGCATCCTGCAGGTGACCATCGTGGAAAAAGCAGACAGCTCCAGTGTGCTGCCCAGCCCGCTCTCCATCAGCACCAAGAATCGCATGACCTTTCTGTTTGCTAACCTGAAAGACCGAGACTTCCTGGTGCAGAGACTATCCGACTTCCTGCAACAAACCACCTCTAAGACTTACCTGGAAAAAGAACTCACTAGCAGCCTGAACAGCTCAGATGATGAGGTAGGTAGTTTCATTCGGTCACTGTGACATCGTCCAGGTTAAAGCTTCAAAGGCTGAATAAGATTTATCTCCAGGTTTACTCCCAGCATGGATCCCTGCTGTCCAGCAGCCCTCAGCACAGTCTGGGCTCAGAAGGCGAGCGTAAATTTAACCTGAACGACAGCAGCGTGCCCACAGCCACACAAGCCCTCATGACCATGTATCGTCGCAATTCCCCGGAAGAGTTTAATCCGAAGCTGGTGAGATAAATTGCATTTTCTTTTTTTGCATTATAATTAAACTGCACGGTGGATTGATGCTAGCTGCATGTAAATTTTTGTTGCTTTCCCAATCAGGCGAAGGAGTTTCTGAAAGAGCAGGCATGGAAGAACCACTTTACCGAGTACGGACAGGGGGTGTGTATGTACCGCACAGAGAAGACGAAGGAACTCGTTCTCAAGGGGATTCCCGAGAGTATGAGGGGAGAGCTTTGGCTGCTTTTCTCCGGTGAGGAAATGTTCAGGGTGGGCAAAATTAGAGCCCAACCGATATTAGGCACTTTAAAAATCTGACATATTGGTCGATAACATTTTTTTTTTCTTTTAGACCCTATAAATAAACTTGTATCATAAAAAATGCATTATATGTAGTTACTGGTGAGTGCTTCATACGATAATAACACAAAGGAGTTTAAAAAAGTGGGTTTTTTTATGGTCACAAGTCAATGGATTATTCCTTTAGGCTGTGTTTGGATCAGCTGATTGTTGTTTTTGTGGCTTTCCAAACACCAGTTGCCAAGAGGAAGTTGCAGAGTGCCCTCTGGTGGTAAAACTGTGCGACAACAACACTCATAACAGTTGAAGGGTGTTTCTTCTGTCTGTTCTTCACTGTTTTAATTATCATTTATTGGCAGTTATTGATACTGATACAATGTATCGGCAAATGGCTGATGTCAGTCTGGATCTAGCAACAAATAAATAAATGGTACACTGTACCTGAGAGGCCTCACATAAGATTTTAGTTTTAAACCTTTTTATGTTTTACAAACTTCTAAAATGTTAGCGTTTTTAGCTCTGATAAATTTGCTAAGCACTGTCTATTACTCTAGTTGATTTTGATGTGCACAGTGATAGTTTCTAAGAAAATAATCAGCCACACATTTAAATAAATGTACAAATTTTCTTTCTGGGATTAAAACTTTGGTCTGATTATCAGAGTAAATATGATTTAGAGACCTTTTTTTTCCCCTTTTGTTTCGTTTCTTTTTTGGGTGGGGGGGGGGGGGGGGTCTGAAAATCAATCTCAGATCTCACTTGAATTTGTGTGGAAAAGCTTGTACATCATTTTGCAATGCTTCAGATTACACAAGGCTCCTAACTGTCACAACATGTTACGCGTTCAGGTATGCACTTGCTCCAGACTTTCCTGTTAGCAAGCTTGCGTTCATCCTCACCTGATTGGAGCCTGGTAAGCAGCAGCTCCTCCTCCTACTCTCTATGACCTACTTGTTGCTGCTGAAAGCAGTTTTCCTCACGGCAATCTATCCCGAGACGACAATTTACCGTGCTCCATTGAATCATTCAGCTGTTGCCAAAGTGTGTCTCATTTTAGAACAAATGGTTAAAAACCAGTTTGGCGAGGCTCTATTCTGGGGCAAATTCCAATAAGCGTGTTTAATGAAGTATGTGCACAGAGACATTACAGGTCCGTGAGGACTTTAATGTGTGTAATTGTGCTGCAAATTTATTCAGATGACTTGGAGGCCAATTGTAAACCTACAAATGGGTCTCTGAGCTACAGTATGTGCATGCCAAATAAGAATAATCTGTATTACACAGTTTTTTGTTTTTTTTTGCTGTTCATTTACTCAAATCAGGTTTCAGATCAGAGCTATGATGATTACACAATCAGTTGAAATACATATGATAATGCTTGTACTACTATTTTTGTTTGTTTTATTTTTTAAATTATTTATTAATGCATTTGGTTGTTCAGCTGTTGTAATTCCATTTGTCTGGGATCGAGAGAGTACAGCTGTCATCACACGCCTAAAAGATGTATTAGATTATTTAAGTTTATAAGTAAATATATTAGATCACTTACGTCTTCATGTGCAATCAATGAATCAGAGTTAGGTTTGGCATAGATTGGCTGCCCTACTGTGTTTTTCTTTAATTCTCGAATTTGTCTTTCACAGGAGCGATCAACGAGATGACCACCCACCCTGGATATTACGAAGACCTGGTGGAGAAATCGATGGGCAAATACAACCTGGCAACAGAGGAGATTGAGCGGGACCTGCACCGCTCTTTACCCGAGCACCCAGCCTTCCAGAACGAGATGGGCATCGCTGCCCTGCGCAGGGTCCTCACTGCCTACGCGTTCAGAAACCCCAACATCGGATACTGTCAGGTGCTCGCATGCTTGCTTTTTATTGGAGCGGCAGAAAAATCAGCAGTCCTTGACAATGCTTGATTTCTTCTTCTCTTCTTCGATTCCACAGGCCATGAATATTGTTACGTCGGTGTTGCTGCTTTACGCTAAAGAAGAGGAGGCTTTTTGGCTGCTAGTGGCGCTCTGTGAGAGGATGCTGCCTGACTACTACAATACCAGGGTTGTGGGTCAGTATATGGATGTCGTGTTCTCTCTATTTCACTTTTGTTTTCTGTGTATTTAACATTATTTTCTTGTACAGGAGCTCTGGTCGATCAGGGTGTGTTCGAGGAGCTGGCCCGTGAGTACATTCCTCAGCTCTACGACTGCATGCAGGACCTTGGTGTCATCTCCACTATTTCGCTCTCCTGGTTCCTCACCCTCTTCCTGTCCGTCATGCCGTTCGAGAGCGCGGTGGTGGTGGTCGACTGTTTCTTCTATGATGGAATCAAAGTCATTTTTCAGCTGGCGCTCTCCGTGCTGCACGCCAACATCCACCAGCTGCTGGGCTGCAAGGACGATGGGGAGGCCATGACCGTACTGGGGAGGTAAGAAAAGACGAAGCACTTCCTTTTTATTCAGTGATTTTTCTCTAGTGTTTCTTCATCATTAATAATTGTTAGATTCAGTATCTTTTACACACGTCAATCAGCCATGATTATCATTTTTGACACCGACTTTTTAAAACTTATCCATTGCAGGTATCTGGACAGTGTGACCAATAAGGACAGCACCCTCCCTCCCATCCCTCACTTGCACTCTTTACTCACAGACAATGGAGAACCACACCCAGAGGTGGACATCTTCAAACTCGTGCGCAGCTCCTACGAGGTAATAAACCTGGATCATGACGCGTGTTTCTAAGTTTGGTTTTGGTTATCTGAATTCACTCCAAAGATATGAACTTAGACTTTTATGGGATTTGTTTGGACTTTTACCTGATACAATCCATTTTTTGCGATTCTGCTTTTGTTTTGCTGTGATAACATTGTTTTACCACAGCCAAGCTGACCTATTTCACTTTTTTTCCCTTTCTGTCAGAAATTTGGCTCCATTCGTGCCGACGTGATTGAACAGATGCGTTTCAAACAGAGACTGAGGGTCATCCAAACCATCGAGGATACAACTAAACGCAATGTGGTGAGGAGATCATCTTACAGAATCTGGAATTAAGTAAATGTGTTGAGAGGTTTTTAATTGTTTCTTTTGGGCAGAATGCCAGTAGAGTGATCTGATCGTCTGTCCTACATTTACCCTGAATTTCATTTTCTCTCTTCTATTTTTAATTTGGTTATATAATGTTTCAGGTCAGAACCATTGTAACAGAGACTGACTTCAGTATCGATGAGTTGGAGGAGCTCTACGTGCTCTTCAAGGTGAGTTAAAGACAAATCCAGTGACTATAGATTTAAGCTGTGCTTACAATTTGCTTATACCACAGGTCTGTGTAGTAGAGGTGGGCCGATCGCTGCAAATATCAGTAACATTGATACTAATACTGGTATTGGATTGATACTAGTGCAATAGGATCAATACTTTGTTTCTCTCCAAGTTCAGTATGTAGTCCACTGAATTGTGTTAAATACATTCATCTTTAGAGGGGGTGGTGAAAAAATACACCTCAAACATGCACTATGAAAAATGTCTCAAGCTTTTTTTGACGACTGTCACGTCCATTGTATTTGTAACCTGTAGCACTGGCTACAGTTGACCCAATGAGCTTTAGAGACAGATACATTTACACTTAAAGTCTCCGATAAACTCAGGTTCAAAATACATGAGAAGGTATAAGATGTGTGGTTTTTTTGGGGGGGGGTTTATTAACTAATTATCGTTTCATTTTTAACTCCTCTTCATAATTTCTTTAGGCGGAGCACCTAACCAGCTGTTACTGGGGCGGCAGCAGCAACCCCACAGAGCGCCATGACCCCAGCCTGCCGTACCTGGAGCAGTACCGCATCGACGTGGAGCAGTTTAAGGGTCTCTTCAACCTGCTGTTCCCTTGGGCCAATGGAGCCCATTCGGAGCCCCTGGCTGTACGCTTCTTCCGTCTTCTTGACCAAAACGCAGATGCCCTCATCAACTTTAGAGAGTTTATCACCGGTTTGGGTAGGTACAGTAAGCTTTTAATCAATTCTTATTTTTCTCAATATTATCTCTATACAGTTAACAGCTTATAACATGACTGATGATGTTCAGCTAGCAAATTGTTTTTGTAATTTGGAGGTAGTTGGAGGTGTAATGTGGCAGATCTCTAAAGCTTTTGGTTGTTTGTAGGTGTTCTGTGTCACGGGGACCTCACTGAGAAGCTAAAGCTGCTCTACAAGATGCATGTCCTCCCTGGTGAGTGTGTTTGGATTCATTGTGGTGACCTTAGAAGGTCTAAAAATGATTTCACACTAGCTGTACAGAAAATGGGAAAGAGAAATGGTTATGCTTCTTGATTTATGTGTTTTGTTTTGTTTTTTCTCTCCATTCACTGTGGAAATTGCTTTTTTTAAAGGGCCCGCTTTAAGAAACCCCCTGTTGATATAAATTATACCCTGAAAGCTTTTAGCTGAATGCACCCTTATTTCTGGATTTTCATAACATTTTGTCATAGAAACCAAAGGTCCATTATTCGTGCATTTAACTAGTCTGGAGCAGTTGTTTTAAGCTTTTATTGTCCGATCCCACATGTTGAGGATATCAAGTTGAATTCTAAATCCTAACTTCTTTAACAGAAATGACTCATGAACAAGAAGAACCCGACTCTGCATTTGAAGCCACTCAGTACTTCTTTGAAGACATCACTCCGGAAACATCCGTCGGTGAGGTTTCGTTCTTTTCGTTGGGATTTAGATTTGTTTTGTTTTTGCGTGAGGAATTATGCTACATAATGATGATAACTTGGCGTGGTTCTCATGATATTTGCACGACTGAAACTTCTGTTGTGGTTATGCTTAGTCACGTGATCCTCACATCATGTGATTTGCGAATGATAGTGTGGTTGTATTTTCTTTGGGACCAAAGGCTTTGGATGCACGTTGTGCACACTGACCGTTATGAAGGAACAGCAACACAAATGAAAGTTTACACGTGTGTTTCAGCAGGTGGAGCATCCATCAAGTTGCCCCAGTTACAATCTATTAGATCAAAAGCTGTTGGGCGTAGGAAAAAACTGCTGTATAAATGCATGTGAATGAGGCTTGTAGTAAGAAAGCACAACAAGCTCAAATAGAGTAGAAAAGCGCTAAATAAGAACTATACAACTGCGTGAGTGAGTGAAGGTCCACAGCATGATGCTGTTTTTGAATATGTTGAGCATGAGTCTCTTAGCTATTATGAAGTTTAGAGAAGTAAACAGGCGCAGATCAAATCTGTGGTCAAATGACTTGGTGGTAACTTTCTAGTGCGTATACTTTTCTGCAGTCTTGTGAAAAAGAGTTTCCATCGGCCTCTATGCAGTTCTGTAAAATAAGAAGTTTTGTTAATGCAGTGCCGTAGAAAAAGGCTGAAAAGTGTAGCTTGTCTGGAAGGGTTACCAGGGGAAAGCCTCTTTATCTCTAAACAGAATATGACACAATGACTTAGGTTTGCAAAGGTCGATCTGAACAAACTGCAAGAGTCCTGGAACAAAGTCCTTTGATACCATGTTTAACAAAAGCCAATCAGATCATATGAGCAAAAACACTTCATACAAACTGCCAAGCACGGTGGTGGAAAACTGATGATCTCAGTTTGTTTAGCAGCAGCAGGACCATAGCACCTTGTAGTATGTAGTATTGTAGACCCAAATGTGAGGCTGTCTGTGTGACAGCCAAAGCTTGTCTGAAATTAAGTCATGCAACAGCACAATGACCCCAAGCACAGCAGAAAATCTACAACAGACTGACTGAAAAAGAAAAGAATCAAGGAGTCACAATGGCTCAGTCAAACTCTGGACTACAAATGCTGCTGCATGCTTTAAAATATAAATAAATTAGAATTTGTAATCAGACAACTGTTTGACCTCAACCTTCCTCTTTCTTCTCAGGCCATGACTCAAAGTGCAGAAATGAGAAGGATGATGGTTTTGTCAGAGTGACATTCAAAACTGAGAAAGGTAAATAACATGGTCACATGTATTACTGCATATAGGTCTGAATGTGTTATTCATGCTTTTCTTCCATGACCACGTTGAAAGGACTCTTAGATTTTCCTTTTAAAAAAAGTATGATTTAAGCTGGTGAACGATCACATTCTTTGTCCATTTCTGCAGTGAAGAAACTGAACACTCCTGATTACCGCCATTACCTGAAACTGTGGAACCAGGAGATGAGACCTAAACGGGAAAACACAAAAGACCTGCCGAAACTGAACCAGGTGAGACGTCATTTGTTGCACAGATTACTCAGCAGCGTGAAGACACAGCCATCAGTGACCTGTTTTTAATGTTTCTGTCCTGCAGAGCCAGTTCATCGAGCTTTGCAAGACCCTTTACAGCATGTTCAGTGAAGATGTGGCAGAGCAAGAGCTCTATCACGCTACAGCAACGGTCACCAGTCTGCTGCTGGAAATGGGAGAGGTGGGAAAGCTCTTCTCCTCCTCTTTCAGAAAGGACCACAACCAGGAGGGGAACTCGGAGCCGAGCGTGTGCATGAGAGACGTTTTAGATCCTAAAGGCACCCAGGAGGTCCAGGAGCTGGGGGACATTTTTGTCCCTGCAGGTCTTGAGAATAAGCCGAGCCCCTGTGAGGAGGGAAAGGGGGATGAAGACAGCGAGCAGCTGCCCCCTATGCAAGACATCAAGCTTGAGGACTCGTCCCCTAAAGACACGGGCACTTCCTCGGCTATGCTCATCTCAGACGACGAAACCAAAGATGACACTTCAATGTCATCTTACTCGGTGCTCAGCGCGGGCTCTCACGAGATGGACGAGAAGCTGCAGTGCGAGGACATCGCGGACGACACAGTGCTGGTGCGCAGCGACGGCGGCTCCAACGGCGAGAGAAGCAACCGGCCTCTCGGCGGGGGGCCTCACGACAGAGGCCTGCCTCACAGCACGAGCATCGACAAAGACTGGGCCATCACGTTCGAGCAGTTCCTGGCTTCCGTCCTCACCGAGCAGGCTCTCGTGCGGTACTTTGAGAAGCCAGTGGACGTGGCCGCTCGCATAACCAACGCCAAGAATGCCAAGAAAGTCGGGCGCCCCCTGTTGTCAACAAGTGACTATGAGATCTCGCTGTCTGGGTGAGGAGTTATCACTAAAGAACTGTCCTAAAAGGAAAACAAGAGTATAAATCAGTGGTGTTTTGTAAGGAGAATGAAGGTAAGCGTGTCTGTGTGTGTGTGTGTGTGTGTGTGTGTGTGAGTAATAGCTGAATGAATGGGACCAAAACCTCTCTTAGTAATGTATTTTAAAATAAATTAAAGACTTTTACAACAATCACTAGACTCTGTCCAGCTGAGAAGGAACAGAACATGCATATTACGGTTCGCTCAGATGAAATCCACGTGTACGTCGTAGCTGTACTTTATAAAATATCACGCATAGGTGTTAATACTGTAATCTCTATTACTCTTAGGCTATGTAGATGTAAATGTCAGTACAGTTCCAAACTGGGACATCAATAGTCTGCAGTGCGTACGATCACCTAACGTTATATCCGATCAAACTTGTTGCTTCCTTACTTTACGAATTCCATTGGCTGCTAATGAAAACATTTCTTTGTTTCTCAGTGGATGAAAATGTGAAAAACACAAAAGAAAACCCATGAAAATTCATAAGAGTGATTTTTTCCTGAGTTTCCATGTAAACTCTTTTCAGCACCTCTATAAATTTAACACAGTGTGTCACTTTGGCAAATTTCGTATGCATATTTGTATTTTCTGTGATGTTAACTTTCAAAATACGGTCCTTTTAAAAGCCCCAGTTCATTTTATCCAGTTATAATAACTAGTAGGAACCAACCTGTATAATTAAACTAATAAAAATAATGATGGGGAAAGGAGAAAAATGATCCACATAAACAGTTTTTCTTTCTTTTTTTTAATTAAGAAGACATCCAGTCATGCCTCGTTACTACAGACAAAAGTGTTGGTCGATGGTTCAGGAAATCAAAAAAAGTTGTGTGTTCAAGGAAAATGATTAGTACACTAAAATGCCGTTAAGAGCCTGCACTCTCTTTATGTTTACAGCAAAATCCACTAAGATATGTTTCCCTGCCTTCAGGCTAGCTGTTTTGTTTTTGCTTTTTTAAAACTTTTTTATCTTTATGCTCTGTACATTTTTACGTTGCTTTTTTTTAAAATTAAAGTTCTTTTTTGTGAATACTTTCAATTGTAAACGCCCAGTGTTTAATTTATTACTCTGGGTTCTGATGCATTGTATATCACTCCATCCTATTAAAGTTACAGTTTGAATGGTTCAATGCTGCACAGTAAAATGCCTCCAGTCTTCTTTCTTCTTCTTTCACTGACCTCATATTGCTGAGCGCCTACAGTCTGAAAACAAGGAGTGATACTGCCATCTGGTGGAAGATTGGTTAACATGCTGCTCTCCATTAATCCATCCTAAACACCATCTGCATCGTCAAAGGGCTGTTCATACACTCGCTGAACACTTTATTAGGTATCCTAGTACCGGTTTAGATCCCCTTTGGTCTTTAGAGCTGCCTCAGTTCTTCATGACAGAGATTCAAGAATGTGCTGGAAACATTCCTCACAGATTTTGGTTTATGTTGAGATGATGGCATCACACAGCTGATCCATGATCTGAGTCTTTTGTTCCACCTAATCCCAAAGTTGCTCTGCTGAACTGAACTTTGGTGACTGTGAAGCACAGTAAAGTCTGGCATTTCTGACCAGAGAACTGCTGCTCGCTGAATATTTTCTCTCTTTTTTTTTTTTATCTGCAAAAATTAGGCTGTGTGGGGAAAATCGCTGTAGACCAGCAGTTCCTGAAATACTGTTGGTAACAGATTACTGTACTACTCTGTGCAGCTGGATTGTTCAGTGTTTTTGATTGTCTGTGGTGAAAGAGTACATGAATGTGTACTCTTTTACTCAGTTACAGTTCGTCTCTTTCTCCCTCCTGGACCGCACACTGTGGGGCTGTGGCCTAGGTTAACCAATCACAGCTCACTGAGCTCATTTACAGCAGGACTTTCTGCTGATTGTGAGGATTGTCTCTTCTCAGACAAATGATAGAGCTATAAATAATTAATCTATTAGAATTTTTTTTCTTCAGGCTCTTCAAATACATTTTAATTGTATTTTCTTACACTCCCTCTAATGTTCACCATCATAAGTGTATGTATACACATGTTCGGGCATTTCAGCTGTGCTTTATAATTATCTTATATAGGGAGGAACAGAAAAGGCTTGAGTTTCTCCATTCAGTTCTATTTATCTAACTCGACCCAACATTTTTTAATCTGCAGTGTTTATTATTAGTGTACGTTTTACATTGCCATTACTTTTTGCAATTTCATGCCTTTTCATGCCACGGTTAGCACTGTTGCCTCACAGCAGTAAGTTCCTGGGGCTTCTCTGTGTGGAGATGTTCTGTGGGTTCTCTGTTTTCCCCTCACAGACATGTGTGGGGTTAAGCTCACCAGGGATTGTAACTTCACTGAATTGCTATCGGTCTGTGATAGCCCTGTGTCACACTGTTCAGGGCAGGGGTGGGCAATTCCAGGCCCCGAGGGCCGGTGTCCTGCAGGTTTTAGATCTCACCTTGGGTCAACACACCTGAATCACATGGTTAGTTCGTTACCAGGCCTCTGGAGAACTGCAGGAGCTAATTTAGCCATTTAAATCAGCTGTGTTGGTTCAAGGACACATCTTTTTGGACAAAACCTACAGGGACACTGGCCCTCGAGGCCTGGAGTTGCCCACCCCTGGTCCAGGGTATACCCTGCATCTTGCCCTGAGTATCCTGGGTTAGGCTCCAGTCCCTCCTGTAATGATGAAATGCAGATATAAGCTCTCTAAATATAGAGATATATCTGTAAGCTCTCTGAACCTCACCGTTTAAACAAAAAAGGGCTGAATTGAACTGGAAATACTCGGTGTAACTATAAGTATTGCAGTTTAATACAACACTGCAATGAATCGTTGTTTAGCATTTAATGAAGGTTGTTAAGCTTTAGTTGAAACAGTTTTTCAGGGGTATTTATTCAGTCTTGTAGAGGGTAGTTTGTGGTGTGCTCAAACCAATATGCAGAAAAAATGTTTAAAAACTAAAAATAATTTAATGACAAAAGAGATCTGATGATAGTAAACTTAATGGCGATAGTTTTAACATAGGGCTGTCGAATGGGACAGCATTAGTAAACGTTATGTGGGAATAATTCTCAATGTTTTTCTTGTCTTTGCTCTTTTTCTAAGAATCTACATTTTCCATACTGTTACGTACATACACCATGTGTGATGTAATGAACAGGAGCGACTGCTGGCAAACTGCTGAGAGGCCAAACATGGTGTGATGTAAAGTTCTTATCAGCTTCACTGTGAACTTCAGTCGCCAGCTGACGTCACCACACTCCCACTTCTGCCCCCCGGCCCAAAAAAGCACATCTTTAACATGAAATGTAAAAGCTGTTAGACTGAGACAGATAATAGAAATCATAAATGAGGGGTAACAGAGCAAAAACTGTATGACGCAACAATGCTGCTGATAGCACAGAGGGGTAATTTGCTGTGAGGCTCGACCATAAAGTCTGTGGAACAGATCTTGATTTAGCCGGTCAGCTCCGAACGCTCTTGATCACAAGCTTTTTGCTGTCATTGGCTGAGAGGGGAGACGAGCCTCTGGTGAACCCTGATACCGATCTGTTATCGCTGCTGCTTGTGGCACACAGTTCATCTGAACAGTTAAATAATTATTGAGACAATATTAAAGTCGGTCACAGATCCTGGATAGAAGAAAAATCCGCTGATAAACAAATTCTACCAAGTGAAATGAAAGAAAATGCACACTCCACAGACTATATTTGAAAGCATGAACATAACGTTTAGAAAGATCGTCATCAGTTAATGACACCTGTGGAAATTTGGATGGAAATAATCGTCAGTTTCACACACCCAAAAAACGGGGACGTTATATGGTTGTTTTTCTGTGTGAGGTGACTTGAACATTGACTTTCTGACAGTCTGTGGACTTTGAGTTGACCCAGGTGTACAGGAGTACACAGTAACGCCTCTCCGAGGATGTCATAAAAACGCCAGCCAGAAAACATAAAACCACAGCAAATGATGAGTCTTTCCTTCCTGCTGAATGGGGCCCGGTGTGGATTTTAATCTGACCAATCGCATCCTGCTCGGTACCAAAAAATCCACCCGAGGATCAAAAGGAAATTTTAATTTTGGATCATAATCGTAAGTGTGTTTCATGTCTTGAGCATCAGTCCACTTTGATTATTGATTAACCTTTCATTTAAACAGACAAATGATTTGTACAAGAGGTTAATGTTTATGTGGTTGCTTTCTAGAAGAGAATCTTACACTGATTTTTTTTGTTTGTTGTTTTAATTGTTATTTCTGTGCGTGGATGCGTACCTGTCGTCCCAGCAGTAGGAAACATGGTAGGACTTAAACCCTCAGACGTTCCTCCTCCTTTGGGTGTGAAGATGGCGAGTGCTGGAGCAGCAGCCTGTATAGCTGACATGGTCACATTCCCTCTGGACACAGCCAAAGTCAGACTACAGGTACTAACTGTGCTATCAATATGATCTTTAGCCGGTCTTGCTTTGCTGTAGCCTACTGTGGGACACAGCGTGATGTTTGCCTCATTGACGAAGAAGTCAACTTTGTCCACTTCAGCACCCTTCAGTCAAACTTCTTCACCTTTCTGAACCATTTGTTCTTAAGCTGCTGCTCTGTAAAGCTGGTTTTAACTTTGAGGACAATGTGTGACCCCAGATTCAAGGAGAGAAGAAGGCAGTGGGGGACATCCGCTACAGAGGGGTGTTTGGGACCATCAGCACCATGATCCGAACAGAAGGGCCCAAGTCTCTGTATAATGGTCTGGTGGCTGGGCTGCAGAGACAGCTGTGCTTTGCCTCCGTCAGAATCGGCCTCTATGACAACGTTAAAAATTTCTACACCGGTGGCAAAGACAGTAAGTTGTTGCCTTTTCATTTATTTTTTGGTTAAGTTAATTAAACCTTCATAATTGTTCTTACTGGTGACAGCCGTGATTTCGAGATTTAATATCCAGCTGTCAAAAATCAAAAAGATGTTTATCAGATAGATGCAGTCGGTCTTATATTCCCTTAGATAAGGAATTCAGATGAAGGAAAGCTTCATTTTAAAAATAAAAAAGTGGGGAGAGTGAAGGAAGGCTATGTCTTGCAGACAAACATGCAATAGATAATTTACGCAGAACAGAGGCTTTTCAAATCTGATAAGTTAAACAAGATTTAGGGAAAGTGTTATCTCTCTCTTGAAAGCGATAAAGGATTCTCACAGTCTGGGTTGTTGAATCAGTTTCTTATCTTCCTTATTAAAACTGATACTAAAATTAGAAGTTCTCAAGCCTGTTATTAAAATAACTGAGTCTTTCCTTCTCTCCAGACCCTAGTGTACTGGTACGTATCCTGGCTGGCTGCACCACAGGTGCCATGGCGGTGTCCTTTGCGCAGCCCACCGATGTGGTCAAGGTTCGATTCCAAGCCCAGATGAATCTGGACGGAGTGGCCCGCCGCTACAGCAGCACCATGCAGGCTTACAGACACATCTTCCAACACGAGGGCCTGCGTGGGCTCTGGAAAGGTACATTCTTTGAGTGTTGCCCATTATTTAAAAAAGACAAACCATAACATCCTTTATCAGTAATGATTAAAGTATCCGTTTCCCTCAGGAACATTACCCAACATCACAAGAAACGCCCTGGTAAACTGCACAGAGCTGGTTACATACGACCTGATAAAGGAGGCCATCCTTAGACACAAGCTGTTGTCAGGTGAGGTCAGCTCACGGTTGTTTGCCTGAGCTACACAAACCCACACACACACATTCACAAAAACAGAGTCCCCGGGAGACTGCTGATTTGGCAAAAAATCCACACACCCTCTCACCTTTTTAACTGATACCAGCACAACAGGCTCCTACAGTACAGGACACGGTGTATTTTCTCTTTATGGTGCAGTGAGTACAATAGCAATATATTAGCATTTATCTCTAGAACTTATATTGCCCCATTCAGACGATTGCAAAATCCACTGACATGTTTTTCTGTGTCGCACAGCTGAGAACAAAGACCGTATTGTAATCTTTTCCCCAACTCTGTCCTCAGACAATCTGCCGTGCCACTTTGTGTCTGCGTTTGGCGCCGGCTTCGTTACCACAGTGATCGCCTCCCCAGTAGACGTGGTAAAGACGAGATACATGAACTCACCACCGGGCCAGTATAAGAGCGCCGTTAACTGTGCCTGGACCATGTTAACTAAAGAGGGGCCAACAGCATTCTACAAAGGGTAAGCCTCTTCACCTGCGCCGCCCACGACAAACTCTTCAAGAGATCCAAATATCGATAGTATCGATACTTTTATATCCTTCACGTTCAGTTTGGAGCCCACTGAATTAAATCGGGATAAAAGGAAAAATATTCTTCAGGCATACAATGTGAAAAATGTCTGAGTGTTTTTGTGTTGACTGATCCTTCTACTCTATAGCGCCTTTTAAAAAAAAATGGTGAAATGAGAGGTGTGTTAACTCATTATTGAGTAAAGTAATGCAGTGGTCATTAAAAATTGATGATTCATCTCATAAATCATGATTATGCTCTCCTCTAAATAACCTGACATTATAAGTTAAAAGTATTGGTATCGGCAATACTGGCCTTGGTATCGGTATCAATCCAAAAACAAATTGCAGCATTGCATGACACACAATTTCATTTTTTCACTCTTCACTTTTTCCATTTTGTAGATTCGTGCCCTCATTCCTGAGGTTGGGATCGTGGAACATCGTGATGTTCGTCTCCTTCGAACAAATCAAAAGAGCCATGATGGTCACAAAGCAGAGGATCGAAGTGGTTAATTGAGATTCCTCAAAGTTTGACTGTAATACCTGAACCACAACCGGACTGGCACCTGAATGAGGAAACCCTAGTAACAATAATTTCTTGTGTTAACCTTATTTAACAAATCCACTGTCCTGTGGTGAGAAAGGCGGAAATCCTTTGTTGAAAAAGGATCGCCTCCTGAAAAAGTATTGACTTTATGTGCATGAGGAGACACAGCCGTCTCCTTTTATATTTATAATTTGCCACAGTGAGCCCATTCCAGATGTCATGGATGGGAATATTACAGAAACATGCCAAGTTTGCACTGAGCCCTGTATGACTAAACCTGTCAGTTTTATATGTTAGCTAGCTTAAAGCAGTGTGCCTTTACACTGAATGACTGGTACCCATAATAAAGCATAAAAGGATGTGTTTATGCAGGTCCTGAATTTACTAGACTTGTTTTACACAAACTGTTGTGGTTTGTTTTTGCCTTTTAAACACATGGACATGAAGCACATTTCAAAACAAATCTGCATTTACTAACTTGGAGTGAGTGAGATGCGAGTCGTTACATACATTCCTCAAATGCAAACCCACGGCATAAAAAGATCAGGTCATAAAAATTCAGCATCAGTCTAAAGATACACAACGTTATGAAAACAGGAGCTTAGTATAGTTTAGAGTACCACATCACTAACAGTACATTTTACAGTACAGATCAATGACATCAGTGGGGACACGTTAAATCATGCAAGACTTTTAAGCTGACAGCACCACAAGAGGAAAAATAAAGTGGAAATCACTCCTCACGTCAAGTTTTAGCCATTATCTCTTAACATAAACTTCACATTCCTGAGCAGGACTTCTGTCCTTTCCTGTCTTTAAATATAACAATTTGGCTGCTTGCTCACTCAAAGTGCTTAAAGCCTCACAAAACGACGGATCCGTTACTTTCTCTACAGTCCTCTTTGTGATCGAAAGCCCTCTGGAATGGTTGTTTTTGAGGTACAGGGCGTTGGATTTGTGCTCAGTTTGAGAAACTTTAAATATCATTACAACAATGATATGTGTGTTATGAATGAACCACAAAACCAAACACAAGAGGATTTATTGGTCTGGATCTTGTCTGGAGGGGCCGAACAGTATTCAGTCTGCGTTTAGGGTTTTAATGCTCAGCTACGTTTACGAGGAACTTTCCTGCTTCTCCTTCTACCAATCGTAACATCGTGAAAAACGCTTTTAGTTCTTGGAGCTGACAGTCAATGTGAGACACACATCAGGGTCCTGTAGGTGTGTCTTGACTATGTTATGGAATTTTTCTCTGTATTGGTTGAACTGCATGATGCTCTCGGGTTCTTCTGCCACCCAGAACTTATCGAATTCATACGCCAGATAGCCTGTAAGGAGGAAAGACACACATTTTTGAAAAATTTACCTTCTATCAGAAAATGTTTTTGTTTGTATACACTCACCAGGCAACTTCCTTAAATACACCTGTTCAACTGCTCATTACTGCATATTTAATTGGCTGATCACATGGCAGCAACTCAATTAGGCATGTAGACATGCTCCAAGTGGCCTACTGAAGTTCAAATTGTGACTTAAGTGACTTTTTAAGTGACTTTAAATGTGAACTGGATAGCAGTGCCAGATGGACTGGTCTGTTTCAGAAACTGCTGATCTGCTGGGATTTTTCCACACAACCATCTTTGAGTTTAAAAGGGAGGAAATATTCAGGGGTCACCAAAATTGGACAACAGAAGAAGATTGGAAAATGTCGCCTGATCTGATGAGTCTCGATTTCTGCTGCAACATTCAGAACTTGGCATAAATACCATGAACGTTTGGATCCCACCTCAGGCTGCTGCTGGTGGTGTCATATTTCCTTGGCACATTTTCTTGGCTCCTTTGTACCAGCTGGGCATCATCCAAACACCACAACCTACTTGAGTATTATTCCTGACCATGTCCACCCCATTATGATCACAGTGTTCCCATCTACTGATGGCTGCTTCCAGCAGATAACACATTATGACACAAAGCTCAGACCATCTCAAAGTGGCTTCTTACACATGACATTGAGGTCACTGTACAAAAATCCACAGTCACTATCACAGTCACACTGGCATCATGGACGTATTTTCAACAAATCTGCAACAACTGTGTGACGCCATCATGTCAATATGGGCCAAAATCTAAGAAATGTTTCCAGCACTTCATTGCCATGAAGAATTACAGCAGCTGTGAAGCCAGAGAGGGGTCCAACCCAAGATTAGCAATCTTGAGACTGCACCTAATGAAGCCACCGGTGAGTGTATAATCAGACGCACAGAACAAACAGCAGTGTGATTCGACTACTCACAGTACAGCTGATGAAAGTGCTGCAGCTCAGGCGTGCCCTGCACTGCGTTGTAGAAATGTGGTTTCAAAGCGCCACTCTTTAGCAGGCTGTAAGCCATCTCTGTCAAGTTGATCCCAACTATTGCATAGGAATACCTTTAAAAAACAAAAAAGTATAAAGTGCACTGTAGAAATGACATACTGTGCATATGGAAAACGTAATTTCAAAAAATGAATAAAGTCTACATCATGCGACACAAAACACCAGTGGAAGGTATATGAATCGAAGGTCTCTTACCCTAGTTTAGGATGGTTTGCATGAGACAGCACCTGCCGAGCCTCCGCTGTGTAGTTTTCACTGAAAAAACTGCAAAGAGCCAAACAAATTAAGAGTTTATTTACGGTCTCTTGTTAACCAATAAACATGACGTCAAACAGAGTCTGCATGATTAAACATGTTGAGGTCACATCATTCTGACCTACAGATTTTAAAAATAAAGTCAATGTGTGTTTGACTGGTGCTGCTTTAATAATCTGACACATCGCTTGTCATTTTGTGTCCTCGTCCTCATCAGTCGAAAGAACAAGTGAAACGAGCGACTGACGTGTTGGGGGTTGCCTTTAAAGTCCTTCAGCCTCAAAGTCAAGCCTGTCTGACATGCTGTCACGCTCTCTTTGTCCTGTTGAATACTGGTTCTGCTGGCTCATTATTCAATACTTGGAGGAGGAGGTGTTATGACAGTGTTTCTTTTTATAATCCTCATTAACGTTCTCTTCTTTTCTTTTATACCCTTCCTACAGCTGACTGGCTGTAGAAGCCAACCTGCATGCATTTAAAGTCAGAAGTGGTGAAACAGCCACCTCTACTCCATCAGCACCACTTCTGTCTTTAGTCGCTATCTCTAGCACTGTTTAATTATTTTTCGCTGAGTTGGGAGTTACTGACAGTCCTTCTTTTCAGTCTTTGTTTCAAATATTATTTTATAGGTGAAGCCTGAATCTTGTTGGTTCAAAGCCCTCTCCTTCTTGTGTTTGTTTCTGCCGGGGCTCCCATCTACCTTACTTGGTGAGGTTTTGTGAGTAATTATTGTTGTACCCTAAAAATTATCTGTTGGGTTACACTGAGCCATGCATTTGGAGTGGAACAGTGTACCTTATACGTACCCTTTGAGCTGTATCTACAACCACCTTTCATAATCTGTGTAAGGTAATTAAAAGTATTTCTCATCAAAACTTGAGTGGAATATAATCTTAGGATAAGTACCGTTGTCGCTTCTTGTGTGTGGATCGGTTTAATCATTAGAGCCTACCAAATATAAACATTCAGCAAATTCAGCCAAAAAGCACCTGATGGGGGAAAAAATGTTTCCAAGAATCCTCAAATTTCATTACAAAACCTATAAGAGCTGATGTGTGTCAAAGTTCATGCATCTATAATCAGACAGATTGCACAAATATGACCTGCATAGCAGGCGTTCTGTTTACTGTCCAAAAAACAAACGTCACAGATTAGACTTTGCCAATAGGTACAGAGGCAAAGACCAGGACTTTAGTGTGCTGTGGACACACTGATCAAAGAGAGAGTGGTTGGGCCAAAAAAAAAAAAAAAAAAGTACACATGTTTTGTGCTGACCAATAGTGTCTTCTTGGGAAAAGAGCATAAACTGTGAAAACCTTTCTGAGAACTTTGTGGTCTCAGAAAGTGGGCAGGTTGCAGTTCTTGATTCAACTATGACAGAGTTCTTCAACATAAAGCGAGGCCAAAACCAGAAGTGGACCTTATAGAAGGATGATGATTCTAAGTAAAACGAGTAAAGGAAGCTTCGCCCCAGAAAGGCAGCAGGCCCAGACAAGGTGTGTCCTAGGATGCTTAAGGCGTGTGCTGCTGAACTTGGGGAGCCGCTACAACGAGTCTTCAACCTCAGTCTGCGACTGGGGAGAGTGCCCGCCCTATGGAAGACATCCTGCATCGTCCCGGTCCCCAAAAGGAACCGGCCCAATGAGCTGAATGACTTCCGACCGGTGGCACTGACGTCACATCTTATGAAGACTCTAGAGCGGCTCTTCCTCAACCTCCTCCGACCACAGGTACAACATGCCCAGGACCCACTACAGTTTGCGTACAAGGCGGGTGTCGGAGTGGAGGATGCCATCCTGTACCTCCTACACAGAGCCCACTCACACCTGGATGGGGGAAAAGGCACGGTCAGGATACTGTTTCTTGACTTTTCCAGTGCCTTTAATACCATCCGGCCCTGTATGCTTCAGGAAAAACTGAACAGGATGGAGGTGGACCCCTGCCTGGTGGCTTGGATCTCCGACTACCTCACCGACAGACCACAGTACGTCAGGCTGAAGGACATCACGTCTGACACAGTGGTCAGCAGCACAGGAGCACCACAGGGAACTGTGCTGTCCCCTCTTCTCTTCACCCTGTACACCTCTGACTTCTGCTACAACTCTGAATTATGCCACATTCAGAAGTTTGCAGACGACACAGCCATCATGGGGTGTATCTGGGATGATCAGGAAGAGGAGTACAGAAGTCTGGTGAGGAACTTTGTCGCATGGAGTCACACAAACCACCTGCAACTCAACACCTCAAAGACTAAGGAACTGGTTGTGGACTTCGGGAGGTCTAGAGCAGGTCCACTGCCGGTTCAGATAGAGGGGGAGGAGGTGGAGGTGGTCAACAAGTACAAGTACCTCGGGCTGTGGGTGGACAATAAACTGGACTGGTCATGCAACACAGAGCACCTGTATAAAAAGCCCAAAGCCGACTGTACTTCCTCAGGAGGCTGAGGTCTTTTAACATCTGCAGGAAGCTCCTGAGGATGTTTTACCAGTCGGTGGTTGCTGGAGTACTTTTCTATGCTGTGGTGTGCTGGGGGAGCAGCACAGCAAAGAAGGACTCATCCAGGCTGGAGAAACTGATCAGGAGGGCTAGCTCTGTGGTCGGCATGAAGCTGGACACTCTGGTGACAGTGGCAGAGAAAAGGACATTAAAGAAACTGATGGACATTATGGACAATGCCAGACATCCTCTGCACACGGCCATTAACAACCAGAAGAGTCTGTTCAGTGACAGGTTGCTTCTCCCAAAGACAAGAACTAACAGACTTAAAAACTCCTTTGTCCCACACGCCATCAGACTGTTTAACTCCTCTCTGGAGGGGAGAGGGAGGGGAAACAGGAGGACAAAGGAGGGGGGAACAACTAAGCTGTAGTGCCTCTTCACCTCACTGTGCAATACCTTATGCAATACTTTTGTAAATAGTCAACAGTGCAATAGACCTCAATACTTGAAATGTGCAATTCACTTGTATTTTTATTTTTTATTCCTATTTATTCCCTTCGTATATTTTATTTATATTGTCTCATATATATATATATATATATATATATATATATATATATATATATATATATATATATATATATATATATATATATATATATATATATATATATATATATATATCTTTTTTTTTTTTTTTTTTTTTTTGGTGTGTACATAAATGATACACGAAAAGTTCACATCCCCCAAAAATTCAGAATTTCGTGTTGTTGTTTTTTTTGCAATGAACTCGATGTTTGAAGGCCTTTACACTGGTACTGTACTCACACGAGGTTGATCAGCCCCAGCAGGCCCATCCCTCTGAAGTCAGTCTTGGGGTCCTCCCCTTGGAATCCAATGTCTCCCCACTGTTTGGTTATCCTGGACTCCAGCTTGACTGTTGGCATCAAAAGGTCCCAAAGCTAAACACACACACACACACGATCAAATCCGTCCACTACAATAACTTGGAAGTACAACGATTCCTAATATGACCTTGTGCCAGCATTTTAGACTCCCATCCAACAACTTACAGTGTTTCTATGCTGATGTGATGTTAGACTGTGGTATTATCTTTACTATGTCAATCGATGTTTAAAAAAAAAAATCCTAAATGCTACTTTTAGTAATGTGCAGAAATAATAATAAAACATATTTTTCCTTAGTTTCCAAATCTTGGTTCAAGTCTCATCTTAGCAGAAAGCCTGTGCATATGGACACAGCTTCACTGCTATTGCTCTAGGAGCAGGAATCCATACCTTCAAAAGCATGGCCTCGTGTTCAGGGTTGTCTGAGCTGAAGACTTCCTTTCTCAAGTCTTCTACAGATATATACAAGCTGCTATATCCTGTTATCTGCAGCAGGCAGATGTGGAGGCTCTCTTTGAACCTGCAACGGAAGATCAATTCAATCACATTCAAAAATCACTCTTACATCAAAGAATTGCAGCTGACAGGCAAAGTAACCTTACTTGGGATCTTTTGCAGGTTTGATGTTCTTCACTTTCATAATTTGATCCACGCATTGCTCTAAGCTATCCTTAGTGGTTTCCAACGCTCCTCTTAAAACCTGCAGAGGAAGAGCGCATGCTAAAGTTATAACACAGAGAGCTACCAGACAGAAATCTGGCGCAAATGCTTTTAGGTCATTTACAACCACAGTGAAAATGACTGTTTTTTCAAAGTCAAAAAGATGACACAGCTAATCTCTTCTTGCACCTGGACAGACTATTGATCTGAAAATGCTTACAAAGCCATATACACAAGCATGACATGTGTAATCAGTTCACCTAAACTTGGCTAGGGTAGTGAAAGATAAAGCAATGATTAAACTCAGGGGATATACTGCGCAATAAAAGATAAAGAGGTCAATAGTGAAGGAAAGTGTGATTCCTTTCCACATCTGTGGGCTTGGAAAGCTTTCAGATTACTTGAAAATCCACAATGCTCCAGTCCTGAGGAGTTTATTACACATATCTACACATTCTTAGTCTCCAAATACTCAATATTTTTTCAAATGTTTGACACTTAACATCTTTTACTGGCCTGACAGTGCTAAAAGTGATGAGATAACAGATTTTATTTATGACAGTGCTGAAACGTAAACTGGAAAAGAGTCCTAAAAAACACACACGCACGCCTATAAAAGCTATTTCTGCTTTAGCTTTTAAGAATGTGAGTCTTTTAAAAATAAAAAAGAGCAATTACTGTCTTGCAAAATGTATTTAAACTGTTGTTTGCCTTTTGGCTGACAGCACTTGGATTTTCTTTGTCCTGGTTTGTACATC
This sequence comes from Astatotilapia calliptera, assembly GCF_964374335.1. Classification (NCBI taxonomy): domain Eukaryota; kingdom Metazoa; phylum Chordata; class Actinopteri; order Cichliformes; family Cichlidae; genus Astatotilapia; species Astatotilapia calliptera. The sequence continues at coordinate 25,592,628 of NC_137427.1, read as the reverse complement.
GGCACCTAATATATTAACTTTTTTTCCATTATGGCCTATATCAAATAACTACTAACAACTAAATTTAAACTAAATGTTGTAAAAAAATGCACATCTGATACAAAGATCATCAACGATATTTGATTTCAGCCACATAAAAACAAAATCAGACAAACACACCCCCAGCATTAAAGAGCTGCAACAGGAAATCAGAGGAGCTGAACAGATTATCAGGATCACTGCCAATTAATGTTTGTGCAGACCCACCGTTTATCTTTTAACAATATAAAACAATTAGCTCAGAACTACTGAAGCAGGGCTCGCAAAATCGCTAGCCCGACGTCCCGGGGCTAGCGATTTTTCCAGTCGGGCTACCAAAATCTATCTCAGCCCTGCCCGTCGGGCTATCATAGGAAGGAAAAAATATATGTCAATGCTTTTGCATTCTTTCGGAAATGTAGCTGGGTAATTATGTCATTGGCATCGGTGAGCCACTGTCAATATGTGACATATTGAAATCGCGTTTGAATTTGCGCTTGTTTTTTGCTTTCACTTTGCAAAAGTCCAGGTGCCTTCTTTTGGCGCACCAAGTCACTCGGGTCAGAACATGGGGTGCCATCATCATCCCACTTCTGACACCAATGTGGCGAGCTCAGACAACGAGGAGACGGAGGTGTCGTTTGGTCTTGCTTCCCGTGAGCTAGCCAGGGAGCACAGCCGTTTATTGACATCTGCAGAAGAACACTGCCGCTAGCTAACTGCTCAGCGCGGCAACCGCACAGCAACAGCAACAACAACAACAACAACAACACACAGGGCGCCCTCTGACCCCGGAAGGACACACCGTCGCAGCGAGAGGGCGTCACCCGTCACTATGGCAACATAAACAAAACATAACTGTACAAACAGAACCCCGAACAGCCCTGGCCCGCTACAATATGCTGCTGAGAATATAGCCCAGAAGAAGCGTATAGTATAGCTTTTATTTTGGAAAGAGCCATTTCTCTGTAATAAACTCTCTTTTCCAAAGATGAGTGTTTCCTCAATCAGATACAGGTGTTACCGCGCCAGATCCGCGGCCCCGAACCGTAGTAAGGAAACCTCTGGCAGTTACTTGAAGGTTCCGTAACTGACTCGTAGCCGGCAACAGCTTACTATACAGGTCAACTCCGCTAGCAAAAAGATAGAAGGAGGCATAGGAAACTGCTTCACCGAACTTTATTTCTTCTCTAAGGCACGAACACCGCGTACAGTGGCTGAAACAGTTTACTCACAGCGAGCATCGCCTACACAACTCTGGCTGTCGAGGGAGTTATTATATTCCTTTTATTTATTTTCTTTTCGTCTCTTCTGTAGCTAACCGTTACTTTTTCCCCTTCTCCGCTCTCTCTCTTCACACATACACCAGGCAGTCCCGCTACACACATCCCGAATACATTTCCCATCAGGCTTCATCCTTAAAGGGCCATACCTGTAACACAGGGCTCGCAAAATCGCTAGCCCGACGTCCCGGGGCTAGCGATTTTTCCAGTCGGGCTACCAAAATCTATCTCAGCCCTGCCTGTCGGGCTATCATAGGAAGGAAAAAATATATGTCAATGCTTTTGCATTCTTTCGGAAATGTAGCTGGGTAATTATGTCATTGGCATCGGTGAGCCACTGTCAATATGTGACATATTGAAATCGCGTTTGAATTTGCGCTTGTTTTTTGCTTTCACTTTGCAAAAGTCCAGGTGCCTTCTTTTGGCGCACCAAGTCACTCGGGTCAGAACATGGGGTGCCACCATCATCCCACTTCTGACACCAATGTGGCGAGCTCAGACAACGAGGAGACGGAGGTGTCGTTTGGTCTTGCTTCCCGTGAGCTAGCCAGGGAGCACAGCCGTTTATTGACATCTGCAGAAGAACACTGCCGCTAGCTAACTGCTCAGCGCGGCAACCGCACAGCAACAGCAACAACAACAACAACAACACACAGGGCGCCCTCTGACCCCGGAAGGACACACCGTCGCAGCGAGAGGGCGTCACCCGTCACTATGGCAACATAAACAAAACATAACTGTACAAACAGAACCCCGAACAGCCCTGACCCGCTACAATATGCTGCTGAGAATATAGCCCAGAAGAAGCGTATAGTATAGCTTTTATTTTGGAAAGAGCCATTTCTCTGTAATAAACTCTCTTTTCCAAAGATGAGTGATTCCTCAATCAGATACGCAAACGCGCGTTGCAACTTCTTATCTGGTGCGAGTCTTTTATTTTGACAGCGAATGCGCACATGCGGACCACTTATGTGCACCCGTGTAAATAACATAATGTTCTGCCGGGTGTGTTGTTGGTTTTCTCTCGATTTCTGAGTCGACAAGCGCCTTTGTTACTGGGACCAGTCATTTTAAGAAAGGCCCCCATTAGAACCCATGAGAAATGCAAGAAATGCATTATTGCTCAGTCTGCAATATCTTTCCCAGAACAAACACCAATTGCAAATAACATACTAAAAATAAACCTGAAAAATCTGTTTAGAACAGCGTACTATGTTGCAAAGAGTGAACTACCACTGGCAAAATTTAGCAGTCTTTGCAAACTTCAAAAAGCAAATGGCCTAGATCTTGGTTCCACTGTCTCTTACCCGTGACTTCAGCGGAAATTTCAAATTCAGGATCTGACACAGACTGATTCATGTCCTACACAGTTCTTACAAGTTCATAGAAATTTCTGTTCAATTAGAACCAAGTATTTGAGTTGATGATTGTAATTTTTATACAATGTTGTAATTTGTTTTTCAACAATTTTTTGATTAATGTTTTGTTTCCTTTACAATATTATACTTTAATGTATAATATTGTAAAGGAAACAAAACAGGAAACAAAACATCAATCAAAAAAATTGCTCTCTTTTTTATTCGGGCTACTTACATTTATTTTTGGCTACCAAAAACTGAAGAGTCCCTGCCCGAAGGGCTACCAGGGATTTTGAAATTTTGAGAGCCCTGTGAAGGTAAGCCCGAAAGAAAAGCCAACAGTGGTAGAAGGTCCTTACCTTGTTCTTTGATGACTGAAGAGAGTACTCTGCAGGAGGACACAAGAAGCACATTAACACTGCAGAGAAAATGTGTACTAGGATGCAGACGTAGAGCAGATTTGGGGTGATTTAACGCACCTGCTTTTGTAGTCCTTGCTGCCCCTGGCTTGTGTCCAGAGCATATTCTCTGCAGCTCACATGTCCCCGTTACTTGTCTGATGAGCCATTTCAACCAGTATCTCAGGAAGGATGTGTAGACATACTCCCAGATATATCCAAACATGTTCTAGGACATAAACAGGTTAAGGTTCACAGATTACTACGGTGCGAGAAATATCCTGAAGACCCGAGGACCACAAAACTATTCTGGAGTGTAAGTTAACAGAGGTGGAGGAAGTACAGCTTTCATTATATTAAAACCACCACCTTGTACAAGAACAAACCCTGTGATGAAGTTTTACTTAGATAATCACATTTCAGAATTCAAATAGCTTTTATTAGTAAGAGTGAAAGGGAAGGTTCACAATATGCAGTGAGTCCTGCGATGATGTACGGTTTAGTGGCGATAATTAAAAGATAGAAGGCAGAGCTGAAGATGTTAAGGTTTTCATTGGGAGTGACCAGAATGGACCAGATTAGCAATGAGCACATCAGTACATCTGAGTTTTAGCGGTTTGGAGACAGAGATAGACAGGCAAGCCTGAGATGGTTTGGACATATGCAGAGGAGGGAAAAATTATGTTAAAGATGGAGCTGCCCGGGAACAAGAAAACAGGAATGCCACAGAGTAGATTCATGAAGTAGCGAAGGAGAACATGCAGAGGGTTGGGTGTGACAAAGGCATCTACTAAAAGGAAAAGCCGAAAGATGCAGGAAACATGTCTGTATTCGTAAAGTATAAATGAAAAAATAAACTAAGAAGCTAAATTATTAGTGCATTGGTGTGGTTACAGCTCATTAAGCAGAAGCTAATCTAATGCAGTTTTTTTGTTTTGTTTTCAATGAAAGAGGGCACTTTTTACAACACGATCCAGTCTTATTCTGAAGCACTAAACGGCATCAAACTGAGAACAGCTTCTTATTTTTGTCCTCCCTTCCGCATACATGAGCAGATTATTACTTCGATTCTGATTTATTTACATAGCGATAACGTTTGGCTCAAGGTACTGTAAGATAAGGCCCTACAGTATTGGAGCAATCAAGCAACTATGAGCAAACACTTTTGTGACAGTCTGAGGGAGACAGGACAAAAGGTACACTATGGGAGAGAGAACACACAAATTTAAGGACAAGCACTATATAAAAATTTGGGGAGTGAAAAGAGGTGAGTGAAGAAGAAGTGCTGAGTTTATCACATGAGGTCCTACAGCAGTCTGGGCCTGTTGCAGCATCACTAAGGAATACGTCAGTGATAGCTGATCCAGCCCTAAATATAACCTTTATGAAAAAGAACATTTTTAAGTCTAATCTTTATTATTATTAATATGTTTGTTGTTGTTGTTGTTGTTTTTATGGACATGGAGTATATTGTGTTCAATTGATATATGTTAGTGCTAAAATACACAATTTAACCAACACTTTTATGACACAGTGAATAAATGCCCGTGAATATTACAGGCAAATAAGTTATTCCAACACCTCTAACTTATATTGAACTTTGGATTTGATGGATTTTGCTTCCTGAGTTGGACTCATGTTGCAGATGCACTTCACTGCCGTCTGTCACAGTGACAGTGACCACGTTTTTGAAGCCACTGAGGAAGTACTCTGCTACAAGCAGAGTAATCTATTGCTCAGTGCAAGACATGATTAGTTAATCGTGGGTCATCGCTAAATGCGAATTAACATCCAACAATAAAAGCGCCGAGTGGGTATGAGAGAAGAGCCCACGCTCCTACAGCCAAAACAATGGCTAGCACTGATGCTAATGCTAAGTTCGGACATACGTGGTCATTCAGTTTATTTACAGGCACTCTGGGAGTTTAATGGGGCTTTTGAAAGCGGTGCATGTTGATGCTAGCGAAGTGGTAGTGAGCCACTTTTGATATTAATTACGTAAAGGAGCATACCGGCTTCTAAATTCCCCCAAATGACCCGGTTCAGACAACAGGTTGTCATTGTCATTCGTCTGACTGGTAGCTAGCAACACCACGCTAACCTACTTTAAGTTTCGTACGAGTAGCTGATGCGTTGGGCAATATTTACCGTGAGAGAGTGGTGATGCTCGTCTTACTCTCCAGTCGTAGGGAAAGCGATGCCAGACCCAGGATACAGTCTAACTTAGCCGCAGGCGGGTGGTAAGGTTAGCGGCGGTTCGCCTGACAACAGGCTGGCTGTGATGCGTTCACTGTCTATACAACTATACCGTCTATGCCACGCACACAGCTACACAAGTCTCCCAGGTGACACAAGACAGGCTCTTCTTTCTAACCAAGACTTAAACATTGTTTCTAAATGTTCAACTAAGAAGTTAAAACAATTAACAGTCCATGACACACCTCGAAACTTGGGTTGAATTTATCACTAAGGATTAATATCGTGATGTCTTTGAACACAGCATGATAGTTTCTAGTGCTGCTACAGCGCCATCTACTGCCCGCAGTGGTCATGACTGCGCAGACAACTTCACAACTACACAGTCTAAAATTTGAACCAGACACGAAATTTCAGTTAAGTGCAATAAAAACTTACTGGACTTAATAATAAAATGAGATCAAATATATAGAAAAGATCTTTAGTTTGAAATTTTCTCAATTTGATGAAATTTCATTCTAATAAAAATATGAAAGTAAAGATAATCTAAAAAAAAACAAAAAACCCTTCACTTGAAACTAAAGGAAACTAAACTGAAAACATAACTTTGAAATAAAAACAAATAAAAAAAAAAAACTAACTGAAATAACTCAGACAAGAAAATCCCAACTGCAGGTAGTAGCTGGAAGCTAATCAGATAATCAGATATTGCATTTTCCAATATTAGCCACAAGATGATGCCAAATTCACAAAATGTGTGCTACACTGTCTATCATAGGGCTGTTTATAGAAAACAGTCATATTATGCTGCTGATAATGGTCAACAAGCCTCCATTATTCCATTGTCCGTTCAATTTTTTTAAATGGTGAAAACACACGGCACATAAAGACCCACCACTGTGTCACTTTATCGAAAGGGGCTGCATAAAAGCCCTCACCCTTACCCATTAATCTGCTTTATCGACAATGTATGCAGCCTATTCTGAGATGCTTACCAACGGTGCTCTCAGCTGTAATTAAGTCACAGTCTGCTTTCTCACCTAATCAGTCCCTCGGGGCTTTTAAAGGCAGGACGTCTATCACATACAATTACTGCAGTCCAAGCCCTGCCTCAGACCCAGGCTGTATTTAAATAAGGAATCCCCCCCACTAACACAGACTGTATTGACAGTGTGATAGATCAGGGTGAATAAGAGAGTAGTCTATAATGCTACAATTTCGTTTTAACAACCCGGACAGACTTTGCACAAAAGCCCTTCAGATTCGATGAAGTGCTTTAGAAAGTGGTAGGCTACTAAATGTTAGCGCTCTCTGTCAGTGCTGTTATCCACGAGGATGAGATGCAGAAGGGGTGTCACAAAACTAAAGCAAAGATCCAATGATGTCAGCAAGTACAACAACTCCTAAAAGACAAATCAAGTCAATAATATCACCTAAAGGGAGCCATACGAACGCGTTTGTATGGATCGCTGTCTCCGTGAGAAGGATGGCACTGTGTAACTGCTTCCACAACTTTATACTGTCTTCGACATCAAAATTAAAACCAGGCTGGTTTCTGTATTTCTTGGTTTACTCATTCTGATCTACATTTTAATCTGCCGGTGATTACAAGAATTCGCTGTGAAAGTCATTTAAAACATGGGAAAATACTTGTTATAGTTTCCACAGCCCAAGGAGAGTAATCGAGACATCCTTGTTTAAATCTGTACACCTCCAGTGCAGTAGTTTCCACATTTTAAAATTCATGATCCTTTAAATTCCTCTTTGAGATTCATAACATTCCAGTGAGCTGTGAGCTTGCATAAAGTTATTAATGTTTCTGTCCTGATCAGCATTGCTGCTCTTTCGTATGTCTTATCATACATTTCACCAACCATCCATCCATTTATCCAGATGCCCCTACCTGAGTCTGGCTCTGCCTAAAAGCGAATTCTACATTCAACAAAAATATAAACGCAACACCTTTGTTACTGCTCCCATTCCCCATGGGATGGACGTAGAGACCTAAAATTCATTCCAGATACACAATATAACCATCCCTCCCAAACAGTGGTCACAAATCAGTCCAAATGTGTGGTAGTGGGCACATCTGCTATATTGAGATAATCCATCCCACCTCACAGGTGTGCCACATCAGGATGCTGATCTGACATCATGAGTAGTGCACAGGTGTACCTCAGACTGCCCACAACAAAAGGCCACCCTGGAATGTGCAGTTTTGTCTCACAGCAAAATGCCACAAGCAATGAGGGAGCATGCAATTGCCATGCTGACAGCAGGAATGTCAACCAGATCTGTCGCCCGTGCATTGAATGTTCATTTCTCAACCATAAGCCGTCTCCACAGGCGTTTCAGAGAATATGGCAGCACATCCAACCGGCCTTACAACCGCAGACCTCCAGCCCAGGACCTCCACATCCAGCAGGTTCACCTCCAAGATCGTCTGAGACCAGCCACCCAGACAGCTGCTGGAACAATTGGTTTGCACAACCAAACAATTTCTGCACAAACTGTCAGAAACCGTCTCAGGGACGCTCAACTGCATGCCCGTCGTCCTCATCGGGGTCTTGACCTGACTCCAGCTCGTCGCCGTAACAGACTTGTGTGGGCAAATGCTCACATTCGATGGCGTCTGGCACGTTGGAGAGGTGTGCGCTTCACGGATGAATCATGGTTCACATTGTTCAGGGCAGATGGCAGCTGAGAATGTCCCAGTTCTTGCATGGCCAGCATACTCACCGGACATGTCACCCATTGAGCATGTTCGGGATGTGCTTGACCGGCGTATACGACAGCGTGTACCAGTTCCCACGAATATCCAACAACCTCTCACAGCCATTGAAGTGGAGTGGACCAACATTCCACAGGCCACAATTGACAATCTGATAGACTCCATGCGACGATGTGTTGCACTGCATGAGGCAAATAGTGGTCACACCAGATACTGACCGGTTCTGGGTCCCCAGACCCCCAATAGCGCAAAAAACTGCACATTCCAGGGTGGCCTTTTGTTGTGGGCAGTCTGAGGTACACCTGTGCACTACTCATGATGTCAGATCAGCATCCTGATGTGGCACACCTGTGAGGTGGGATGGATTATCTCAATATAGCAGATGTGCCCACTACCACACATTTGGACTGATTTGTGACCACTGTTTGGGAGGGATGGTTATATTGTGTATCTGGAATGAATTTTAGGTCTCTACGTCCATCCCATGGGGAATGGGAGCAGTAACAAAGGTGTTGCGTTTATATTTTTGTTGAGTGTATTTCCCCACTTTCGCCAAAATGCTTGCTCGCAGATTCTCTCTAATATTCCAAAATCACCTTAAACGACAGTATAAAGCACATTGAGACACCTGTTACTGGATCGTCGTCTTCTTTATCATTACATTCATGTTAATGTTCAGGGGCAGGGACCCGTGTGTGTGGGATTTGTAACTACTGTGGAAAAAATGCACACTCTTGTGTAAAGTCAGAGTTAGCTTTATTGTCAATTCTGCAGTATGTACAACACACACACAGGATCGAAATTTTGTAACCCTTGACCCACTGTGTGTTACCAGAACGAATCAAAGAATAGTTAAGAATATGAGATGCAGACGAAAGTAAATACGTGATATCAAAGTATAGATATGAATTATATAAGATATATTAAAGCCTAAATATAATTACTGATGTCTATGTATAAAAATATAAAGCAGTGTAAAGCAGGCTCATTCATAATGAACAGTTATTTGGACAGAATCACTTATGTATTTTTTAACTACATGAGCCACATTTCTCTCCGTGTTATCAGCAAAGTGCAAAGTCTTAAGCTGTCTCCGACTCATTTGCATAAGCACGTTGCAAACCACAGAAAATCTTTAATGCGATTTTTTCTGTAGTAATAGTTAATGACACCAATTGTAACCGGCAGGCTCTTATTGTAGAGGCTCTTTATTCACCACATCTGCCGAAAGCACAGAGAAATATTTCTTCATTTTGAAAATAATGTAGATGTAAAATAAATGAACGCGATCTCGCTAAAGCATGCTCCAAAAAAGAACCGCATGAAAGTCGACCCATTTCTCAATAACACAAATGGGAGCAGAAAAACCAAAAACCTCTCCTCTTGGAATATTATGGTCTACGTTATGAGGCAGAAAGCGCAGGGAACTAAAACTAATTAATTTCAGGACCAAGTGACCCTCCTGTGAAAGCCTGCGGCTGTTACAATGCTGCTTCCATTCGCATCTTCTCCACCCCTCCCCATTCATCCATTCATCTGGTTAACTCTGGATTGCCCTGCCAAGACCAGTTCAGTCTGGGATAGCGCACAAACCATGATCGGCTCGTCACATTTTTTTTTTCTTTTTGTTTTTGTAAGCACGAGCCAGCAGTGATGAAGACCTCGGAGTCAGCGGTGACTGATTGCGCACGGTCAGTCAGTCAAGGTGCTTAAATTTTGTGCCTGACTGTGGTGGATCGATACCTCTAAGACCCATATTCTACGTGGAAGGCGTGGCTTGGTGTCATCTACACAGGCTGACTTTTCCATATTCATCCCTAGGTTTTTTTTTTCTTTCTTTCTTTTCCCCCTCGTCTCACTGACGCGCAATCGGCACCCAACGGCACGGGGCATAAATCGTCTCGCAAGGTAAGCCGCCTTCATCTTTTCAAGCTCTCTTATACTGTGAGATGTTAAATTCGCCCGCAAGGTCAAATCAAACCAGCAAGCATCGGTGGCTTCTGAGGCGCTGAATTGGGGCAAGAGGCTACAGTGCACGACATGGATCTTAATTGGCCTGAATAGATCGTGTGCACCGCTTGCATGCGGGATCTTTCATGTGCGCCGTTTTGCATGAATACAGTCTGTACGTAGTCTGTCCACACTTTAGGTTATTTCTTAACTGCTGCTGGCAAAAGAAGAAGAAGAAGTAGAAGAAAAGGGAACACAAAAAAGCCCAGACACCGAGGCGTTTATTTGTCATATATTTAATAACACCCAGGATATGCTTTCCATAAATATTTGCGCTTTGACAACAGACAGGCAGATGCATAGTGGCATAGCACAAACAACCCGGCTACACCTGTCCATGACCCACACCAGTAACCTACTATTCTGTGCTGTTCGAGTCACACGTTGGGGGGGGGGTGCTCTATAGTGCGTCAGATTATCATGGTTAAAAGAGTGTGACGGGAATATTTATTCTTTAGTCTCGCCTTATCAGATACAAGTATAACCTGGAAAGCTGTTCGGTTTCCCACTGCTACTCCTAAAGAAGAGGATGCTGGTGTGATGAAGGAGAATGCCTCTAGATCAGATTGATGTTGTTACCTTTACTGAGATGAACTACACTGATCATCAGTGGATGTCACCGAAATGGAAAAGGCCCATTAATGCCACCCATCGAATTATCATTCAGTGTGTTCTTCATTTGCTTTAGAGATAGTTTTCCATGATTACATCCTTGACCACAGCACAGCTCATCTGTCCAACTCCAAAGGGTCACATATTTCAGCTGTCTGCCGAGTGCTGGGTCATTACTTGCAGAATTGGCTGGATACTTTTACACATTCAGGACACAGACTGAGATGAAGCCATTCATCAGGCCTTGGACAAAGAAACTGTTGATCACTGTGTAGAATTTAAAACAGATAAAGGACAAATGAGGGTGATGCTGGTTATAAATTTACTTGTGGTTGTCAAAAAAAAATGAAACTTTAAATGAGTGATTATGAGTGATTTTCAGTCCCTCAGGTATGTATTTTAAATCTACCCAATTATATTCAACACAAAGATTAAAGGATAATTGACATATGATATTGTTACTAAGTGGCTAGCTTGCCATTGGCAATATCTCACAGCATCACAACATTTAATTAAACCGAGTCAACGGGCTAGCATGGGGAGACTCAGTTCATTTCATTCATTATTCACATCTCTTTGTATGCTGTAATATTCAATTGCGATAACTTCAGCTGATTTATGAATGACACGCTGTTGGGCGTAGTTTTATTTACGGTAGGATTTGTAAAATGAGAAAAACAGCGGTTAGATCAAACGCCACCAGATGTGTGGCATCCACAGTTTTAATCAAAGATCTGTTTTATCTGTAAGCACTTTGAGTCTAAATGTCGCATTGTGTCTTACTACTACTTTGTTTACGCAGCATTTTCTTATCATACTTTTACATTTTCTACATTCAGTGCAATCAGTCAAGAGGTTTAATATGCAAAATGTGATGGATGCTTATAAAATCTCTGGAGTTTCATTTATTTCCATGTTCTGGAAAAATAAATCATGCATCAGTTGCAGCACAAAGATGATGTTGAGTTTAAAGGAGAATGTGGAGATCAATGAACCAAAAACTACCTCCATAAATATTATTAAGTTATATGTTAAAAGTTATAAGTTCATTTGATTATTAAAGTTGGAATCACATATTATATTCTTAGTCAGGTGCAGGTCTCTCGCTGTTCTCTGTCCTGGCTGGTTGATAACTGTTGAGTAAAATTGTCTTGCAGAAATCACCTTGGTCTGGAGTCTGGTCTGATTATAATCATCTGAATAAAGGTGTAATTGTTGTGATAAGCTTAATGATTAAAAACTTCAACTGAGTCTACTTCTGTTTTCCTCCTTTAGGAAATTGCAAAAAGTTAATGATAGCACAGCGTGCATCCGTTTCCATCTTTGGATATACGGCAATATTTGAAGACTGAAGCAGTGACTCCGCCATGGGAACTAACCCAAAAAGGACAGTAACAGTCCAGATGGTGCCTCAGCTGGCTGGGGTGGACACACTGGGCAACAAGGAGTCTAATGCCAACTGGGCTAAAGAGCCCAACCTCAAAGTCTCTCAGGTTTGTCCAAAACCCACCCTCAGATCTCCCGACAAGCAGGATAACCTGTCTCTGACGACTGCTAACGCCGCCCCCCGCACAGAAAAAACAGGTTGTAAGGGAGGGGAACCAGTTACCACTGTGTCAGACAAATCAGCTCCAGGCAATGGAAACCAGATAAAATCTGAGCAAGTGTCAGGTGGAGACCACCAAACACCAAACCTGTCTGTAACAGGCCGAGAGGTGGGTGAGGCAGGAGCTGACCAGCGGGATTCTAATGCTAACATGAAAACTCTGAGCCCAACCAGTGAAACGGGCACGTATAAGGCCAGTTCGCTGTCTCCTGTTGCAGCATCGGGCGCCGACACGAACAGCAGTGAGTACAAAGTAAAAAACCCAGTTGCACCAGAAGAGAAGCAGGTACGGCTGACACCCTCAGTAGAAACTACAGCACGAGAGAAAAGTAATGAACGCCTTTCTCCGAATGACAAAAAACGTAACGACAGTGATGTAAGGAGTACAGCATCTGAAGTACAAGATAATAAAGAAACCATTTCCAATCCCCAAAGCAGGGACATGGCTATCCCACAGAAATCTAAAGAGACTGGTCATATGCAAGGTTGCTCATCAACGTCTGTTTCTTTACAAGATCCATCAAAACCCAAGAAAAGCATGGAAACTCCGCTAAGCTCAGCCAAAGCCCCATCTGAGAGTAAAGATGCAGGAGCTGAACCAACAAACGAAAACTCACGGTCAACGCGCCCAGAGAAGGAATTTGCAACAGTATCGAGACCGCATGTCTCCTCAGATAAACACCAGCCAGTGTCCTCACAGAAAGACTCATCCTCTCTGCCCCAGGCGACAAAAAGCACGCAGGCATCCGAGCAGGTGGCTGAAGGAAGCAGCCAGACTGACACAGCTGTCTTTGAAGGGCAGCGGGACTCCAAGCTCTACACGGAGGCTTCGACAATGACCTCATCGCTATCGCCAGCCCCGGTCAAAAAGTGTCATGATATGGAGGTTCAGGCAGTAGCTAAAATGTGCAGTAAGGCTGTGGCCACGAGTCCTAGTCTGCTGCCTTTCCCTGTGACCCACAGGCCAAGCAGTGGTGCAATCCCAGGAGAGGAGAGCCTGGCTGTAGTCTACCAGGTGAAAAGCGGCACCGCGACTGATCCGAAGTCAGAGAGACTCACTGTAGAGGCACAAATGTGCCCCAACCAAAACACCGGCATGGTTTTCCAATCAGAAACTTTGTCACAGCAGCATGACTCCAGGCTAGGAGCCAAGCCTAAAGAAGCGGGCGCAGCTCTGTGCAACATCCAGCCGGTTTATCAAATCAACATTGAACACAGCGAACCCAAGAAGCAAGCCGCAAAAACAGCCACGGCTGAAACTCCTTCTCTCAGATCAGGGATGCCCCCAGAGACAGCCGTTGTTCCTGTGCCTGGATGTGCTGACAGCAACACTGCTGCGCAGGCCCTGCCAAAAACAACGACAACAACGACAACAGCACCAACGACAACAGCACTGACAACAACAGCACCAGCAGCACCAGCAGCAAACACCACATCCAAGTCAGAGCTCACTAAAAATAGAGATGTGAGTGCAAAAGAAAAAAGCAAAGAAGCAGGAAGTAAAGCCCAGAGTAAGGAGACAAATTCTGGCAAAAAGAAGGTGGAACCGGAGAGAAGCGACAAAGAGGACGATCAGTCACGGAAGCAGAAAGGAAAGAGCATCCACGACGTCGTCTGGGACGAACAGGGCATGACGTGGGAGGTCTACGGGGCTTCCGTGGACCCCGAATCACTCGGCTTTGCAATTCAGAGCCACTTACAGAGCAAAATAAAGGAGCAAGAGAGGAAACTGATGGTCCAGACCTCGCTGCGAAAGTCAATCTCTGGTGCTGATTCGCCGCGACATGGCAGCAAGAACAAAAGGAGGCAGCAGAACATTTTCAGGTCAATGCTGCAAAATGTCAGACGGCCCAACTGCTGCGTGCGCCCCCCTCCCTCCTCCGTCCTCGAGTAGCACAGGACAGAGGTAGCCATTGTCAGACTCCTCCCATTTCCTAGAGGTCAAAACGTTTTCCCTCCCCTCATCAAGATTTTCAATGCCAAGTGAAACATTGACGCCGATCCCTGTAAGTAAGTATACTGGAATGTCGTAGCATAAAAGAGTCAATACTTGTGATGATGTTTGTGATCCAACAAGGTAGGAAATAGAAATATCAAATGAAACAAACAAGAATTAAATAAAAAAAAAAAACTTATTTTTTAGAAATCAATATGAGAGAGAACACAGTTTTTTAATAAAAATAAAGAAAACAAAACAAAGGCAATAACAGTGAAACGCATGTATTTCAGTTACAGTGACAGTTGTATGACCTAATATGAAGTCCAAACCTTCACAGCAAGAGGCACTGATCATGGGATAGACATACTAACTCACTGTCAGGATATCTGTGCAAATATATTCAACCGACGTCTCATCGCATCTGGTGCATTTGATATATGTTCATGAGGTGTTTTCGTTTGTTTCCGGGGCCCTATATTTATCAGGTTGCTGTGTTTTCTTTTCTTTTTAGTGAGTACTTAAAGGGGGCACTGTATGCATACATGTACGCTGTTCGATCTCTGTTCTTCTTTGGTTTTCTATTAAAGTAAGCAAAAAAATGCGTTGACTTTTACAACGTCATTTCTCACTTTTCGTGGGTGTAGTGTTTCTGTCCTGGTGATTCTTTTGTTTTGTTTCTAAAGGAGATTCCACGTGTAAATCGAATGCAAAAACATTTATTTCGTCAGGACTCACACACAAGAATAAACGGTTTTGAAAATAAATATTTAAAAGACTAAATGATAAATCAGAGTAAAGATGCAGTCCTTAAAGAGAGCATGAAGTACGTTCAGAGTGAAAGATTTGCTCCAAACTATAGGCACAGGTTTTAGTTGAGCACTTGCAGAGGAGGAATATTAAAGGGCTTGTATCCACCCCTCAGTACATTTTAGGGGGAACGTCTCCCCATGTCCATGTCCTGAAATCTACAGCTATGC